>NW_027526335.1:82731399-83366399 GCF_048455015.1 Haemaphysalis longicornis
CACACGAAACGGTGGATGCGCTACTAACAACTGTGAAAAGTTTTAATAAACAAGACAACATATAAATACTCCTGCCACCTCGTATCACCACCCAGTGCATGTTCGAACCATATCATCTCATACAACCATTCCTTTTCTTTGGATACTCAATCTCACTTTCCCAGCAACGAGACTGACGGAGCACTGACGCACTCGCCTTCGAGGCCACAAACCATCGAAAATGCTTCACATATTTCCCTTGTAACCCTGTCCCTTGATTTGAAGAGCACCTTCGTGTTTGTGAAATGTGGAGTGCATTTGCACTTGTCGCAGTGCTGTGCCAGATTGCCAGAAATAGCCGTCAAGGGACGGCTATTCAAGCGACAGGGTTTAAAATGGTCAGGACAATCTTCAGCTATGTGGCAATAGGTGTCCTTGGCGCAGCAGAGAGACCGGAACGACGTATTGATAACACTATAACGTCGGCTGAACAGATGACAAGTGTGTGCAAATCCGTACGCGGTAAAAATAGCAACAGTAATACTTTGATCTCCATTATAGAAATAATAAAACCTAAAGGTTTATTTCTCAAGGTTGATGCAATTAAAAAGAAGACGTGTGTTCACGTCCGTTGCAAATTCCAACTAATACGCACACGAAAACCCGTACTATCGGCTTGGCATGTCAAAATTAACAGTGTTACGTGGCTGCCACAAATCGGGAACATAATACGGAGGGAATGTGAGGTTGCAGCATGTCATCCGACGGTGACAGCCCCGCCTCGCTCTTGTCCGTGCAAATAAATGCTCGAAGGGTCCCCTTTCGGCGTGTCCGTACTCCTCCAGCAACTGTTTCACCGAACTTTGTTTACTTGGGCTGAATGCCAATGCAAGCGGCGCGAATGACAGCCGTCGACTCCTCCGTTATGTAACTCTTAGCTGCTGTCGCAGCCGGCGCTGCCGGGGAGTGGAATGGAAACAAACGGGTAGAAAAGAGAAAGAAAAGAAGGAAGCTTGGATGCAAGGTCGTCATGCCGCAAACGGGCAGCGTGAAGCAGCAAAAAGAAAGGGGACGCCGGAAAAACTTCTTTCTAACGGCGAGCAGAAAGAGTGTGTTTTCCGGCATCTCTGCAAAATGAACGAGAGGCGTTCGTACACGCCATTGACGTACTAAAGAATTTAAGAATGGTCTTCTTACCTTCAAAATAACAATTGCAATGTTAGAGGTAGCCTGGCATCCCCAAAATGTGTATAATAAAATGTGTGACGCAGGCTCAACATCGAGCATAAAATAAATTCGTGGTTGTAGACGGTCGTGTAAATAATAGATGCATTGGACACGAAGTACCCCCCATGGCAACAATTTCCGGAAAGTTCAACCGTCAGTCATGTGCATTATTTGCAACTACGACGTTGATATACGAGCCTGCCTCTAAGGTGAAAGTGGGGTGTTTGGACGCGAGAAGGATGAATAATGGGATTCCAATTTTAAAGACGATAGTCTTTCTTGGGCCATTTAAACGCAGAAGTATTGGTCTGTCTGTCTGTCTGTCTGTCTGTCTGTCTGTCTGTCTGTCTGTCTGTCTGTCTGTCTGTCTGTCTGTCTGTCTGTCTGTCTGTCTGTCTGTCTGTCTGTCTGTCTGTCTGTCTGTCTGTCTGTCTGTCTGTGACTCGATTCAGCCATCTGGCGAAATTGAAACAGAAACTGCGCAATAGTCCTATATACCCACAGCCAAATCTAAACATCCAAGTCCGGTGTTAATGTTCATACTTGTCAGCATTGTTGAACAAGAACAAAATATTACGCAAATACAATACAGAAAAAAAATACATGAGTGATATTAGGAGTGTTCATTTATTCCAAAATTCACGTATGCTTGGTTTTTGCGATAGCAAATAAAATATTACATTAACTGCAGAAAACCGTCGCCTGCTGTTGCCAGTGTTGCCTCCTGGCGTCAATTAAGAAACCAAACGGCAATAGAAACGAAAGGTTCCACTAGGTAGGTTCCACGTTCCGCTTGGAACGCTCATGGTGTAGGGCAATGTGGTTGTATAAACGCTCTAGTCGATTCACGCGTGTCTCCGCCGAACGACAGCGCTGGCATAGCGGCACCCGACTTGGAGCATTGGAATGCGGTAAATTTAAATTGACTCAAGGAAACCTCTACCGTGCTATATTGGGAGGAACGAGACGGGAGAGGAACAGCATGAGAGGTGAGCAGAGAAGAGAAGGGAGGCATTTACTGGCCACGGGCACCAGTCGACTATCGTCGACATTTGCAACGAAAGGAGCAGATACGCGGCCATTTTTCCTCCGGCTCCTTGATTTATCCCCAGGACTCAATGTCCCTTCCCCGGAACGAAGGCGCCTTCCTGGCTGGCCGGAAGCAGCCGGGGAACAGTCTGTAGCATAAAAAAACGTGGGTTGTTATCCGCCTACTGCAATGGCATACACAGATCAATCAGGAACACGTGGATTCAAGGTGGTGACGACCAAAACCAGCTGCAAGAAAAACTAGCCTTGATAATCAACTCCAGACTTGCTGTCAATGGCCCCTGTGTTTCTCTTGATACAAACTCCCAACAATTTTGTAATTTAAACGGATGATAGCTTCGGCAAGCGATCTCTTTCCTCCCCCAACCTTTCCAGCCGCTGATTTCGTTTGTTGGAAATGTCGAGAGGTAGGATTGTTAGTGCAAGTTTTATACAGGTCTATTCGAGGGATATGGATGTCGCAAAACAGCTTGATAAACCCCGCTTTACGAGAAGTCCCTACGAAGGTAGACAATATACGCAGCTGCATTTCAGAGAAACTTCGCCCAAAATGATGTCTCGCTCTCCTTGCATTGGCTCGCCTTCTTTTTCTAATATGGTAGTTGCAAAAGCTTTGCACCTTTTTCACGCTGACTTGTTTTTGGAACGGGTGAAGGGAATCAAATACCTTCGAAAAAATTTTTGCATCAGACAATAAGTTCTCAATAAAACAGAAGTTCAACCGAACCCTTTCTGCAAGATTTCGGAGTTGTTTTTTTTCTTTTATTCGTGGGAGTTGTGTGGTTCGTGAGCTAAGCGAAGTGATGGTGGCAGGCTCGTTTCCATGGGGCAAGTCAACACATAAGGGTTGGCTCTGTTCTATGGGCCAAGTCAACACCCAAAGGGTTGGCTTAAGTCTTGAGTGTGCTTGCTTTGTACTGTATGCCCTTTTTCTGGGCACTTGTGTTTTTCAACAAACAGCCTGGAGCGGCTGCAACTTAATGTAACAGCTCCACTTAGCGAAAACGTGACCCGATCGCGGGAAATAAGCTGAGGGGGGAGTTGGTTGTGGAGAAATAAAAGAAGTTAACCGAAGACCTTTTCGAAGTTGTAAGATCGTCCTTAACGTGAAATTGTCTCCAATTTCCCTTCTTTGTGGCCTATTGGAAGTGAGTTCAAAGAGCATGGCAGAGAGTGAGGCTGAGGAACTCTGACCTCACTTTCAGCTACAAGATGTACGTTGGATGAGCTTGAGGTTGGAGAGAGAGATAATTACAGCTATACGAAAAGGAAGGACTACTACCTAATTTTTTCGTATATTGTATAATTTTATTTCTTTGTTTTTGGCCGGGTGCCCTGCCAATGAGTAACGAGTTTAATTCAGATACAATTCACAGACATCGTGCTACTACATTTATAAAGGCTTCGAGGTTTTAAGGAACTAACAGATCTTATTACGAAAATTATATCATAGAAAGCGCTTTAAGCTTCTTTTTGGTTGTAGAGAGAGAGAGAGAGAGAAAGAAGGTAAAGGAAAGGCAGGAGTGTTACCCATGGTGCGGCGTAATATCGTATCCTACACGTGGGAAAGGTGAACAATGAGGGGAAAAAATGGCAACACCTGTGGATGATGGCGATAGTGCGGAGTTCAAGGACTCTAAATGACATCCAAGTTGCGGTTCGAGTGACATCCGATTTACGCCCCGACCGTCATTCGATTTGAGCCGTGAGTTGCACTTTGATTATTCCCTAAATGAAACTGCCACTCACGGTTCTAATCAAATTTCTCTCGATTATCGCTTAATGGTAGTGCGCGCACGGGGGGACGCGGACGCACACTGGGAGCTCCTATATTACAAAGCACTCCGCCCCATTACAAGCACGGAACCAAACCATTTGACTCTTGGGTACTAACTCACGGTCGTAGCCCAATGGGTAAGACGACTGACACTAACTCTGTCTGGTCTAACAGACGCAGACTCGAATCCTGCCGGTGCCTGTGTGATTTTTTGCGATTGCAAATGCTATGCGCATGGACGCGGACGGACATTGTGCGGTCCTAAGGTACTCCGCAACTAAAATGGGAAAACAGAAAGATAAGGGGAAGGTACTGACAGAGCGTAAAGTGGTGTGCCCAGCGGTAGGTCACTGTAGGCAAAAAGTTCAGTGAGTTCATAGAGGGTAGCCTTTTGTGCTATGGTCTTCTGTGCAAGTCCGTCGTTTAAAGAAAACGCTGGAGCGCTTTCGTCGCCTTGTGCGTAGATGACGGGGAAGGCCAGTGGCCCAGGATTTTTTCCTCGGAGAACGGGCGGCGAGAGTCTACCTTCCGTAGAGTTGAAGAGAGTTGGCTTCTTTTCTATTAAAAGCGTAGATACTCACATAGGACTTGTCGTTTCTTTTTTAGTTGCAAAAGCGCTAGTTTTGTTCTCAGTTTTATCTTCACACTTTTCTGCGTTGTCTTTTGTCTTTAACAACATTAAAAATACGTTTCAACACAAACAATAATGAACTATATCCAATATGCTCTTCTTAACATTCTTGACACCACCCTTCCACTCTGAGTTAATTCAAAGAGCCTCTTATTCCAGATTATCATCTCCTACTGACATGTGGAAGCCCGCGGAGCCGGGAACCTTGGTTCCATAGGTAGCATAAGATGGTTACGTTCGGGTTGACCGCTCCCGACACGTCGTAAACACTCGAATCATGGCCCAGGAGTTTAAAAAATATGATTCTCTTTTCCCGAGTTGCCGCAGCAACGATGGCTACCATCCCCAAGCGTGGGAAACAATTAAATTTTTATAAATGCCCAAGAAAGTAGAGTGGAGAACAGTCGCCCCCTGTATCTTAGTCGGTGCAGTAACGGATCGGTATTCAGGAGGCCTTCCGCTCGGGTCCCACATGGGGAGCGTGTTTATCTGCGCTTTATTTCTTTTAAACAAAAAAAGACAATATTCCAGCAAAAAAAGGTTGAATTATTTCCCTTATGCTCTCCTTGGCATTCTTAAATGCTGGACTTCCTTTCTGTGTTAGTTCAACGAGTACCCAAAGCCCCAATGTGTGCGTGCATACTGAATACACGTATTTGTGTACGTATCTGTGGACGTATGTGTTTACATGCGTGTGTGTACGCGTCTGTGTGGGCGTGCACGCGTAAGTGCGTGCATGCGTGCTAGCGCACAGTGCCTCAAGGTGTATACGGATTTGATATATAATTGAAGGATAGGAGTTGTTCTAGTTGCTGTTTGCTAAAATTGGACACGACTATACGAGCAAATAAATGAAAACGAAGAACAAGGAAAAGCTGACAAGAGGAACGCTGGCATCCGCTTCGTCTTCTACACGTTCCTTATTGTTCTAGTAACCATGTAAAATGTAACAGCTAGATGCTAATGGCACATTATTATTGTGTAGCATCGGCACACTCTTTTTGACGAGAAGAGGATGTGTTCTTCCGCTCATTTTTTTATTGTTTTTGTATTTTTGAAACATTTAAAATTCTTTATTCGTTTAAACTTCGTGGCAGACATAGAACGAGATTCCCCGTCCGGTTTTTGCGTCCTTTTTTTTATCTCAACGTGATGAACTTGAGTCGGCACCTTATCCCAACTACTCTTGTTGACAAGAATGAACATTTGCTTACTTTTTCCGCTGGTGACCAGGCTTACGCCGACAAGGTTGATGCTGCCGCACTACCGGTTACAGAGTATTACAATTTTTGAGCGTATGCTCCCAAATGTTCCCAAGTTTAGAGATAGCCGTACCAACCTTGTTGAAGCTGCGTTCAAATAATTTTAGTAACGGAAGGGAGCTCACATCTCTTTCAGCTTTAAAGTCAGATCACTCACATCTTCGTGCGTGAATAAAAGAAAATGGAGAGGAACTAAAATAAAACCCGTATTCCATCTTCTTCGTATCCCTACATCAGCAGTGCTGTCAACTGCGTGCTACTTCACAGGTATTCTCCACGAACACAGTTGTTTGTTGCGTCTTGTGTCTGGCTGGCATAACAATTGTTGTCGTCATCGCCGGGCGCACGTAAATGCTTTATTTCGTGGGTGGTAAATACCTGTCGTTTAGCGGCGCCTTTTTCACTCCCTTAATGCAATCACGAGAACACAGATGTGAAGCCCGATGCTTAAGGTTATCTCTAGCCTTGACGTCAAGGAAGCTACCACAAAAAAAAAATGGTCTCGTATCTGAGCCTTTCGTTGCAAATGCGGTCAAAAGACGATAGTCTTTATCGGCTTTTGCGAAGTAAATGCCTCCCTTCGCTTTCCCGCTCACCTCTCATGTTGTTCCTCTTGCGTCGCGCTCCTCCCAAGGTAGAGACGCCAAAGGTTTGCTTAAATCATTTTAAAATTTCCGCGTTCCACTGCTCCAAACCGGGTGTCTCGATGCGAACGCTGCCGTACGGCGAAGACGCGCGTTAATCGAGGCGCCCTACTTCAACGTTTATAGAACCGCGTTTCCCTACTCCACGTGCGTTGCAAGCAGAACGTGGAACCTATCTAGTGGAACCTTGCGTAACTGTTGCCGGTTGATGTGTTAAAATGGCGCCAGAAGCTATAGTGGCGCGGGCGACAGCAGGCGACGGCGGAGTGAATTCTTTTTCTGCAGTTGATGAAGTATTTAATTTCGCAAATGTCAAGCATGTTTGATTTTTTTTATAAAGGAACACTGCAGATATCACTTCTTTATTGATTTGTTGTCTCATATTTGCTTAATGTCTTGTTCTTCTTCAACAATGTTGACAAGTATGAACATTACACCGGACATAGGCGGGTAGATTTAGCTGTGACTTTATAAGACTCTTGAGCAGGCATTGTTTTGCTTTGGCCGGGTGACTGAATCGAGTCACAGACAGACAGACAGACAGACAGACAGACGGACAGACAGACAGACATAGAGACAGACCAAAATTTTTGGGTTTAAGTAGCCCAAGAAAGACTATCGTCTTTAAAAAACTTGAAGAAAAAAAAACGGTTAAACTGCTGTACCCATTGGATTCGAAAACTTGAACATGATTGTAGGTGATGGATGCAACTATAAGCGTCGCCCCCGTTGTGTAAAAATGGATCATGATCTCATCCCCCAAGCGGAACAGTGGTGTGTCGTTGTACTATTACACCTACACTCATGCGCCTCTGCGGACATTTTCGTACATCCACTGGCTGCAGTACGTTCAGCCAATATAAGCCCAAAATCGCCCCACCGTCTTTCGCCTCTCGTTAAGCTGTATCGCAATCCTGCTGCTGCCTTTGATCCGGTTTACTAGCGCAAACAGGGGAAAACACTATAGTGCTAAAGTTATTAGGGGTGTCATCGTAACGTTGTCGTTAAGGGAAAAAAACTTAAGTACCCCGTTGTGCGAAATGGCGGCGTTGAAGTTCGGTGCAGAGAATGGCCGATGCTGTAAAGGCTGTAAAAAGCGCTTGCAAAAAAATGAGTCTTTCCAATACTGTGAAGAATGAAGAGAAAGGAAGCAGTAATGCGGAATGACTATGTTCAGTTACCATGGTACCTTCCTATACTAGTCGAATAAAGACAAACTCACATAATTTTATTATAATTAATTCGTACTTAATTCTAATACAATTTGTTTGGAGATAGTTTCGAGAAAACGTTAGAGCCGTTTTCTGCAACCTTACTTCCTCAGTTTACGGCCAGGTATTGAGAGAAGACGGAGTTCTCTGACGTTTACAACTTCTAATGAACTCTTTATGGAAAGTAAATTCAGCAGACCTTACTAATACAGTGTGTCTTGTTCAAAAATGTGTGCATAATTTTTAAAAATTTACATTAAATTGAGGGCTACATAGAATTTTACACTAGCTCTTGATCGAGCACTTGTGATTCTTCGTTTATGAGATCCGATAGACGCACGCAGTTCTGGTCATAACCCTCCGCAAAACGGGTTCTCTGTAAAATGATGGAATGCGTGCCGAAGTATGTATGGGGATTGATTTTGATGAAGTAAATCAATTAGTATGGGAAGAAAATTTAGCACGTTGGACTTCGCATAAGAATTACACCACAGCATAAGCCAAGTGGGCTACCACCACGCTGCTTGATGCTGGCCTCATGACGACGCCATAATTCATAGTCCTAGTTTCACAGTACATAGTTCCGAATGGTCTCTGGACTGGTCACATCCCGTATTAAGGGGGTCAGCCAACGACGATGACAGTCGCGATCAAAGGGTGACGGCTGATCACCCATTCCCATTTGGCTAAGACTTATTGGCACTAAATAAGTGACTCCAGCTGTGACAATCTTCACACCCCAACCAAGCGGGAGTGGTTAGCGGAGATGCGAGTGGCTGCTACAGGTTCACGGCCGAATAATTAATTCTTGCTGCCATGTATAATATTTCACATTGAAACCACGTAAGCACACACAAGATTCCCAGTTATGTTGAAGAAACTTTCTGTTTAATGGACTAAATCGACATTTTACCGCAACGCACCTTTTTGTAGATGGCTGCGGGATATCTTGACACCTTTTGGCTCTTTGGCGTGTTCCCAAATCTTGTAAGTCCGCATTAATAAAAAGAGACGGAGTGAGCCGTAGAACAAAGCGGACGACCGTGTCCTGATCAACAGGATACCATAGCCACCGGGCCCGCGTGGTCTCGGCGTCCAACCCATTACCGAGAAAAAACTACAGCGAAAAGGTAATTGTCAAAATACCTAAATCTGTCCGCTGTTACAGTGGGCCCAAAACGAGCAAAGTGGCGTATCCGAATTAGTAAAGATGTAGAAGTGCACTAACAGACTTCAAGTCAGGCTTACAAGAACCCGCTTCCTGTCGGTTTACCCTGGACCCAATTAGTCGACGAAAGAAGCGCCCGACGTCACACTCAGTTCACGACATGAAGTCAGGTGGACCGGCGTTAAAGCTTTTACGAAAGCCCAATTGAAAGAGGGACCGCTGCTTCCAGCCCAATTAGTCAGCAGAAGAAAAGTGGCACTTCACACGAACCGTACGTCGTGAAGACAGTTCTACCGACCATGTACCTTTCACAAAACTCAGCACGGTTGAAAGAGGGGCCGCTGTTTCAAAATTCAATACAAGGCAATACAGTTTGATAACTTGTTAAACTTCTTGCCATGCTCTTTATTTTGTTTCTTTACAAAAATGTTGTGGTGAACCGTGGTTGCTAAACAAAACTTGCCGCCGAACAAGTTTAATTGGTTCATGACTAAGAAAAAATAAGCACTTAGGGTTAACGAGCGAGGACAAAGTAAATCGCAGAACGACATACACGGGTTGATCGAGAGTAACGGCCGAAGTACGCTTTGGACTAGCTGGTTCATTTCATCACAAAAAGCCGCAGCAGCAGAAGAGCGACCGCCGGACAAAGGAGAAAGCGTCTTTACCATCTGCCATATTCCCTGTAGCGCCTGCTTTAGCACTTCTTATTCATGAAAGATGGAATACATTGTGCATTGAAGATCAGGTGATGAGGCTAATACAATAAAAACACTGCGCTCTATAAGACGTTGTCTGGGGTATCTCTATTAACAGTATTTATTTATTTGTACAATACTGCGGACCTTGAGAGGCCTAAGTAGGACAGGGATTTACACAATCGGAAGACAAGCGTACGGATACAAGATGAATACATTAACGCGTGGATACATGATGGACAGGTAAGAATGCAGTCATTATACAGCAAAACATTCCAATCGGAAACAGGCCTGAGGAAAAATGAGTTTTTGCATTTGTCAGTACGGGCAAAGAACGGTTTAATGCTTCGGCTATGTTTGTGACCAGGCGCTATACCAGGGTTGTTAGTTATGTAATGTCGTTTATCCCAATTCATCAAAATACAGCTGGTGCTGAAAGTTTAGACGAGCACTTTTACGTCGGTTGGCCAATGGCTCAAGGTGTGCAAGCTCTAGCATATATCTGAAGGCGAGTATGGACGTCTAAAACGTTTATAGATGAAATGAGCTGCCAATCTCTGAAATTTTTAAAGCTTTCTTTATGTGTGATAGTGTAGTAGTTCCAGACAATGCTTCCTGGCTTGCAATAAAAAACGCAAAGCCTTCGACTTTGTGGATTGGCAAAACCTGACTATAATGCTAAGGAACCCACGGCTGTCTGCTTTCACCCTGATTGCGCATTTCGTCATGTTAAAAAAAGGAATCTCTGCAGTGAACTCGACTCTCAAAAAAGTCGAGAACTGGGCCAGTTGATACAGATTCACTGTTGTGAAGCAGCGCGAAAAACCACGCCACAGGAGCAGAAGACAACACCACGAGAGCTGACTATCAATTGAAATGTTTATTCAACAGTGAAAACGTATATAAGAGCGGGTATGACCGTAATAATCATGACGTATACATCACCTGCGCACAGAACTACCACAAACTCAGGATTTGTCCAGATAAGCCACTTCACGGTCCAGTAAAGATGAGGACGACTAACTAATACAACCTCCTGAATTCTTGTTTATAAAACACTTTGCTATCTCCCTTGTACTCTCTTTGTGGGTAATCAACACAATGGTACATTTAAGCAAAAGATCGCAGCCGCAAGTTGGCAGGATAGAGCATGATTTATAGAGATGCGTACACCAGGACAGCTGCACGTTGCGTCACGTGCGCCGAACGAGAGCACGCGAAGTAGAACTTTGACTGTAACAAAGCTGCAGGTTGAAGTGCAGCCAGTTTGCCTGTCGGAGAAGTTTGTGTCAAAATATTAAGGAAAAAAAGAGCTGAAAACAAGGTGTATCAGTACAGCCGACATTAAAGGGACCCTGCGACACTTTTTGAGCAGTGAAAGTTAACCTGCGCGATGTTTAGTTTACACTACCATGAATACCTGAACCAAACATTACACGTGCACGTGAAGCGGTGAACGCGCAAATCGCTCTGAAAGACTCGAAAAAACCAACCGCGCTCCCTTCAATTCTCCTCATTATGCACCCCTGGCACGGGCTAAACGATGTCAGTGAGGCCATGGCTGTCCGCGTGGCTGTCACTGGTCAACTTCGCGGCTTATTTCTCTTAATTGCCGTAACGATCCGCCGTCGTCAGCGCTATGTACGAACCTCTTCTATGCCTGAACCTGTGCGCACAGGTTTGCCGCTTCTTTTGTCTTGAGTGCGCGCAGAGTTTGAGGGATGACCTCAATACTTCCCTTTCAAACAGACAATAAACGCTTATTGCATAAAAAAAACCCTACCAGCCCGAGCGCTTGCTTGCGAGCAGGCCGCCATGCCTGCTCTTTTGTGCCACCAGACCGGAAATAGACCCCTCCACTATGAGGAGAAAAGGAGAAAACTCCCCGGCCTGTGACATATCGGAGGCCGAGGAAGAAAACGCCGCAAACCGCCCCCGTCTCCAAGAGAGAGCGCGCAGCTTTCGTCGCGTTGTCCGCGGTTGGGTTGAGAGGGAACGATTATGCGCGATTTCTCGTCGCGCGTAGTTTCGGTGATAGTGAACGGACTTTCATAATTCTTGCGGGAGGAGATTTCTGGGACAATAGACTTTACCCTAAAATACATTCTGAGTAGTCGACGGTAAGTGCTGCAGGGCCCCTTTAATATACGCCTGGTTTCGTCTTTAAAAGTGCCCGAGGAATTTTCTTGTTACGTCCACACGCGGTTCATTTTAAAACTGGGTGCATATATTTTTCTCATTTTTTTTTCATGGGAACGCACTTTTTAAGTGTATACACTTTCAACGTGGGCCACATATCAGCAGCTAATTACAAAAGGTAACGGGAAGTCTCTTGGATGATGTAGGTGCCCAGTGTCCAGCGCAAAAATCTTGAGGCTTTCTTGACCTTGCCCCTGTGGTACTGAGACCTATACCTGCGAATGGCAAAGCCGACGTTTCATACCGACTGCTGGCCCCAGAAAGTGTTATGTTTGTCGTCCAGAGGCTGTCGCCCCACGTGCGCGATTGGTGCAAGATCCGCTTGCAATATTTGCATTTATACCCGACCATCTGTCGTAATAATGCCATATTATTGTTATTTTTTGTGGGATGCATTTAAAAACTTCATGGTACATGAAAGATAATGGCTCAGTTACACTTTATCGCGCAGCTCCATCAAGCCAGGATTTTCTAACACGAGAGCTGTTTAAGCTCTTGGTTGCGCCATCCATGCGCAGAAAAAATACCAAGAAATGCTTAGCGCACGTACCCCACTTGCGGGGTACGTAATGAGGACTGATGTGCCCGCTACACAAAGCTGCATATTAGAAACTTAAGTATTTGTATGCAAAGAATAAAAGCTAACAGGGCAGGCGCCTGGTCTCGAATACGTATGCAGGCTGGTGCGTGGGCTTGCGCCATGTGCGTGGGCTCGCATAAAGAAAAGAAAAAATATCAAGCGGCCGTGCCAGTCAGAGTTTGAGTAAACAGCGTTGCCGACAAAACGACTGTATTGTACTCCTGATACCAGTCGGTAGGCATTGTCAGGGGCAACTACATGCGCTTATAAAACTCGGAGTCGCCGCGGTGGTGGCGGCAGAACTCTCTCAATCTCTGTATTACGCACTTGAGGAAATCTGGGCGCTCAATCTGGACGCCCAAAGATCTAGCGGCCGAAAGAAGAGGGGGCTTATCAGGAAGCGCGCCCTGCTGCCAGTCGAGAATGCAATCGCTCAGAAGAGCAAGAGGGAGAGGAAGCTGTGCAGGTCTCCAACGGCGAAAGTGCGCTAGACGAAAATTTTGCGGCGGTGGACGAGAAGTATGCGAAGCACTTTTATACGTTACTTTCCGTTTGATCTTGTCTTCTGCTGACGAGCGCTGTAAATGTACACGGGGTAAATGGTTCTCAGTAACTTTAATGGCACTCGTCGAGTTTAGCCTACTCAGACGAACACAGCTCTGCTGTGACATCAGGCTTGCGCCATTAGCAAGCAGGCTTTGTTTTTTTTAAAATAACTTGGTTGCTCAACATTTAGGCTGTTGTGGACCTTCTTTGAACGACTGTTTTTTTTTTAAACTCTGAGCGCGCTAAGAATAATTCGATACAATAAATCAGGATACACTGGAACAAGCACTCGAACGACTGAAAGGTTTTTGGAGTGCGGTCCCCAAGCGCTTCCATTCTACTATTAGGCCGTAGATAAGCATTCAAACAGTTATTGCGGCACCGTGCACAGCAATAAAAAAGATGGTCGCTCGAGAATCGCTTTTTCTTTTACCAATTCTAATTCTGGGCAAATTTTCTTTTCAATATTCGTCCACAAAGGATATCCCTGCTTTCATGTGCAACGATGAGCACATGTGATAAATTGTAAATGGACGACACGTAGAAAGCCCACAACGGTTTAATAACTAATACCAAAATATCTGATGCACTATTCAGTGATTTGAGTCCTAATAATGGCGCTAGGGTGCGCAGTAGCTCCAGGCACAAAGGGGGAGGACAACGCTTTTAGTAGGGGCCGTGTCAAGGTTTCTTTGAGTCAGCAACAAAAACTAAAAAAAAATCACGCAATTTTTATTTTGTATTTTTATTTGTAAAAGTGTGGTTACCTCATCAGCTCATAAGCTATACCATGCACGCGGACGAAAAGAGAGATAGAACTGCATTATCTGGCGGCTTGTACCTTGTGACAATGTTTATGCGCCTCGAAACAGTTTTGTTCTTCATGGGACCTATAGCTTTTAACAAAAATGCTGTAATAAAGGTAATTTCTTTAATAAGGCCAAGGATGCCATTGAAATTCGGGACGCCAAACAAAGAACCCGCTTAGTAAGACTTTGGAAATTATTATATCAAGAGCAGAAAAACGGGAGTGAGGTTATGTGCAGGGCTCCAGCACACGTATCCGGCATTTTCCCCCAGTCATTAACGTTATTACCTGGTAGTAGTTACATAAAAGGAGAACGTTAAGTGAAGCAAGCTTGCTCAGTTGTCCATGATTAGGAAGGCGCACGTCACGCAGCGGACATCTCTTTGTTTTATCTGAGTTTACACGCCACATTGACTAAGCGAATGAAGTGGAAAGTTTGTCCGCCGAAACTCAGCTTTAACAAAACTTCGTCAAGTGGCTGGCACAAAATGCTCTAAGTTAACATAAAGTTTGAAAGGACCGCTATTGTTTTAATTTAGCCAGTTGGGAATATGTTTATTCATCACACCCGCTTATACATCGCCGCTATACATTACACCCACTTAAAAGTCAGCTTATGAAAAATTCATTCCTTTAGGATGAAGTTGGGACAGAACTACATTTTTATTATGTAGTTTCTCCTTAAAAAGTGGCCGCTGCATTCATCAAAAGTATTTATTTTTGGAAGCGTTTGTGTCAACAATAAAAATTCGTTTCTTTCACTGTTTCCGCTCTGAAGCTACCTCTTTTAGTTGAGAGCTCTGCAGCATCTCTTGTTCAGAACTTGTTCAGAAAACTATACACAAAATTTCTTCTCAAACAACCTTGGCGTCGAAACTTCAGCCGCCCAGCTGATTTCACAGAATTGTGGATGGCGTTCCCGCACCCTTGCTATTTGTACGTTAACACGACTACGTACTTCGCCTAAGGATATATAGCCCATCGGCAATCCGTCGCTATAAAATCTGTGCAGTTCACACAGAACTAATCCCAGCACTTCCATGTGTAGAAAAAATAAAGTTTTCAATGTTGCTTGTTCGAATCCTGCTCTTCGCGGTGTGATTTAGCAGACAATATGCCCTTTTTAAACATCACGTCCAGTAGGCATTAGGAATAAGTGATTCACCAGTACGGAGCTAATCTCGAAATTTTTACAACGTTGCTATTGCATGCCTGATTGTCCTTAATCAGAGCATACGTAAAAATAAAAAAATAAGACGCATTTATTAACACAAACCACTAACGCACTAAGCTTGTCAAAACATTGGTTCCAAAACCGCAGGTTCACTTAAGTTTATAACCCTTGAAATTTTCCTTTCAGAGCAATACTATCTTTGAGGTGACGGCAGGACGTAATTATGTCTTAAAATGTCATCAGCAATCCATAGCAGATTAGTGGTAGTAGTGACAATGATTGCTAGCGTATTTGTCTGAGTGTTATATTTTAACTCTTCGTAAAGCTTAGCTCGTCTCTGAGAGCTTCCTCATCCTTCACAGAAACACATTTGTGTGCTGTATTTGTGTTTCGCGTTGTATTCCCAGTGTCTAGCCAGAGACTTTTGCCCGTGGCATACGTATCTCTGTGTTGTTAAAACTCGTTCCAGCTCGGACCATCGTAACCAAACAGGGTCAAACCGCTTTAACCAGATGTGCTAAAGAGGAGAGGCGCGAGAAAACGGAGGTCATTCATTCAGCAGGCAGGCCTAGACGGCGGTGGCTGCCGCTTCCTCACTCCCTGCTCCTCTTCCTGGTTCGGCAGATGCGCAGGGGTGGCCTAGGAACAACTGTCTGCGCTCCTTTTAAAGCGAAGCTTATATGGCTAGGGTTCCTAAGACCAGAGGTTTTCCACCCTGGGGAGAGAGAAGTCCGCAGAAGAGAGTGAGAGAGAGAGACAGCTATTTATTAGATGATAGCAGAGAGGTTTGCCGGCATGTTCCCGCCCATGCTAGTCTGCGGGGATGGGGAGAAGGGAGCAAACGCCCTAAAAAATGTAGGGCAGAAGAGAGGGGAAAAAGGAGAGGTTAAAAAAAAGTGGATATGAAGCTTTGCGTGGTGACGTAAAAGTCCCCACGATCTCACCGGTGAAGTTCTAGATTGTGTCTGCTGCGCCGAATTCGTGTAAATAGTCAAATAAGGCAACCCCCACTTTTCTCTGAGATGATGGAGAGAGCCACGGTCCAAGGAGACCTTTCAAAAATATAGATCCGTGGTTGAGGCACTCAATATTTTGTGCGAAGTGATTGCTTCCGAAGCTGGCGGTGTGGTTGGATTTTCTATATTGAATTATAAAAGGAGAGTGGCCCAATCTCTACGTCACAGACTATGGAAACACATGATTGTTCGGTAGAGAAAGGGACTTTTCGTCATAGCGCAGCTACGCCGATCACAGCGCAGGTGGGGCCGCCGAGGAGTGCGCACCATTGCGCGATTGTGTAGGAGGATGGGGGACATCGCGCGAGGCGAGCAATATACACGATTCGGGCAAAATGCGGCGGCAAAGGAGAGGAGTGTAAAGTGGGGCTTTAGCCATACTTCCTCCGCAAAAGGCCATGCTTCACTGCGCAACACGTAATGTGAGAAAGCCAGCTTTAAAAAACCAAGCTTACACTGATTACCCTAAAGTAGGCTTGACCTTTAAACACAATTGTATTGCTTGAAAAACTTTTTTAGGGGCGCTATAGGGTACATCAAAATATGCAGACTCTAAGACCGAGGACCTTCTCTTTCATTTCTGTTTTGTTGTGATTTTTATAGAACCGTAGTTGTTAGTTCCACATGGGCGCGAGAACTGTGGGGATTATTCATATACAGCTCCCCTCTGAAACTTCGGAGGCTGCGCGAGACGTTTTAACCCGCGAGGCACTGGAAAATGAATGGCCCAGTGTGTGTGGTATTAGCACGAGGTCACCTCCAAAGTCGCATGCCCTAAAAACTACATTTGGACCTCAAGCTTATAGGTGCCATTATTTGAATTTGTATCTTTATTGATAAAATAATAATCGACGCCATTTCCGAAGACAAAACACGGCTGAGACCTCAAGATCACTTGGATGCGTATTTTAAGTAGATTAGTTACCAATAGGAAACATTTCTAAGGTCGGGAAAGTCAGAATAAAAGTGTGCGCGGGTATGCATGCGTATTTTTTTAAAGACGGTCACCGCCAATGCTCAAGAGAAATTAAATTTGCTCGTACCTTTCACCTGAGTTCTGTACCCCCTCTATGCTGTGCTCTACAAAGCCTGGCTGGTCATCCGCATTGACAGAGTGGAATGGCTTATAATTTTAGTATTTTACTTGAGAGGCGTGGCCTGTTCTTGATGACGGATTTCTATGGACGTGTTTTGGTCACTGATGACGCCGGCACCGTTTGTGGCACCGCATTAACACCGTTATTGAAGTGCAAAAGCCAGCCGGCTCAGGTTCCCGAGGGGGTCATTACTCGCCAGTGTGTGGTAATGGCCCGTCAAGCAAATCACACAGGGGCTGCTCGCTCAGAAAAAGAGGCACTCCTTTTTACTTGTGGAAACGCGAAAGCATCACATGTAATTTCAAACAAGGCGATCCCTTATGTTTGATGGTAGGTATGTCGTAAGTATGTTCCGTCAGTACAATGTCCACGTGATCAGAAAGACGAATATCCGGCGCATAATTTTCGCTTCGTAACTGCTGCGGTGGCGCTGGCTGGTGTTCATTTCAGTTGCAGCTAGCGGCGCACCCTTGCTGGCAGTGCGCCGCTTTTTAAGTGCTACCTCTGAGGTTGGCACTCCACAGTCCGTCGCAGTAGAGGCACCACTTAGCGCAGAAACGTGTCCAGTGGTGCGAATATTTCTTATCATTACCCTCATCATGACCCTTGTCCGACTGCGGTGCTTTTATCTTTTTTCTTTTACTATAACAGAGGGGCTTGGTAAACCGTCCTTTTATGGAGTTCCTTTACGCTATTAGGGTGAAGGTGCTATGCTTCTCCTGTAATTAGCATGCTCAAATTGCTTCGGCAGTCCACTGTAAATGTCTCTAACACACGTTTCTAAGTCGGAGGTCACGTCGCAATCAGTAAGTCTACATTTAGTTGGTTAAAACCAAGGATCGGCCTTGGTGCAGGGGATGTATGTTGGACTAGTAATTCGTTGGTCCCGGGTTCGAATCCAGGCCTCTCACTAAGCCGCCTTCAGTTTTTGGGACCTTCACTCGGTCACGTCGACGCAGCCGGAACGAAGGATTTTCGGGTAACAGGGAATTTATTGCGTTCGCATTAAGGCACGATGAAAACCCGGTGACGTGAGACAACGCGCTTAGAGACTTGCCAAAGTTCTCTCATCCTTCTGCGGAGAAATATCAAGCTGCAAGAATGACAACGTACAAAAACGCTGAAGGAGATCAGACATAGCTATATCTCGTCAGGTTCAAGTTGAACGTTTCGCATAGAAAGTAGTAGGGAGCGATCGATTATGGTCACACTGATTAATGCGCATAAATTTCCTCTTCCCGGGTTCGGAAAAAGGAAGGCCGGGAAGACGACATTCCAAGGTGTTCTTCTTCCGAAGAAGGCGACGCAAGGGTACAGGCGATGAACGGGACAGTAAGAAAGGATTCGCGCCAATACTTATGCCATTTCTTTTTACATTCTGCCGAAGCGTAAAGATATTGAACGCATCAGACAACGAGAGCAGCATCTGGCGCGCCAAGAAGTTTGGGAGAACTTCGGTTAAAATAGAAATGCTTTCACTTTCGTCGCTTCACATGGTATCACGCTTCACGTATTTCGCATCTCGTCTACTAACACGAGAATTAATAAACTAGACATAAAAAGATGTTTTTGCCAAGAACGACCGGATGCAGAGATTAGAAACACGTCGCAATCATCCCCAGTGCCTCTCAATCACTGCCTCATGCTACGGACGTCTCTTAAGCAACAAGTGCAAGTTGAAGCAGAGGCCGAAACCCAAAGAAAAAGGACAGTAGGGTGCGAATTTTAATGTTTGGTTTATTCTTACAAGGTTGTTGTAACAGGAAACATCCAACATCCCTTAGCTACATCTGTCACCATCTGCCCGTCCTCATAACGAGATCTGAAGACACCCAAGCATTTCTTACGAGTGTTGAATGTGAAAGCATCAATTTCGGACAGAACGTCGCTTAGTGCTCCTTCAAGTTTAGAACTAGGGGTAATATCTCCGAACTTTTGGGCTATGTTTTCGAGTTTGGCGTATAAATGAGGGCGCTTATTTTTTGGAGTTTCTATACTGGCATACGGGCTGCAGTGTGTAATTGAAGAATATTGCTGCGATTCCGCTACGCAGAGCGTTCTGGCACTCTTGCGCCGATAGGCGAGGCCAGCGCGACGTCAGCATGACGTGGCGTCGCCACTGGGCGGCGGACGGCGGCGATAACTGCGGGAGTGTGGTTTCGTTGGCGAGTATCTATGACGAAAAAAGAGTGGGGGGGGGGGGGACGAAGACACTTAAGAAGACGGGACAGGGCGCTAAAAACAACTCGTTAATTTTCACTGTGGTTTACCCGATTTTACACGGGTGTACAGCAAACAGAAGAAAGGGGGAAGGAGAAACCACCATAGAATATACAAAAATACTGAGTGAAGGAGGGTTACATGCACTGCATTATGTGAAAATGTTGCTCCACATGAGCGCATGCACGTGGTGAAACCTACTCCTGTGATAGACATTGCTGCCATTCACCTTAGAGCGGTGCTAAGGCCTGGCATGCTTTCGCGTGTATCTGGCCTCCTGCAAGTCTTTTATGCACTGAAGACCTGCATGAGAATCGCCTCTTCTCTGGAGCCCCGCGATATCTGTCCACACGCTATGATATTTCTCCATAGTGGCTGGTGATCTATCAATAGCGTCCGCACCCCGGAAACCTCAGTGTAGCATGGAACGTGAACAAGACTTTTTTTCCCTGGCTCTGTACTCGATGCTTGCGAAGACAGGGTACAGTGAGTGATTATTGATACTTTTGAGGACGTGGAAGTCTGGTGACAAATGTTATGCTAGATGCAGACCTTTTTGCATAGGGATTCACTCTTTGAGCCCGCAGCGCGAGGTTCGGTATACACGCATTCATCCAATCATGATGACTCTCAATGTGAATCCCGGAGCCCGTCTCACTTTTGATTTTTCTCTGGCCCTACCGAGCTTCCCTCCTTCCCTCCCTCTTTCCCTCGATAGCGCTTCTTTCTTTCTTTCTTGTTTGCTTGCTTGCTTGTTTGCTTGTTTGCTTGCTTTGCTTGCTTGCCTGCCTGCATGCCTGCCCCTCCTTGCTTGCTTGCTTGCCGGCTTGCAGACTGCTAGCTAGCAGACTGTAAGCTAGCTTGCTAGCTCGCAGTTATCGATGCTGAGCTAAGTATAAATATTTGGTCCATGGGAGGGGGGGGGGGGAGAAGGAAAGATGGATAAAATGCCAAGTTTTCTCCCATGCAATCTGAGTCAAATTAAAACTCGCAAAATCCAACCTGCTTCCACCGTGTAGGAATCGCGCAATTGGATATACATCGGCTCATAACGCGAGGGACTCAGGTCGGCTAGGGACCCAGGTAAAGGAGGGACCACCGAAAGCGTTCATTTTCTTGATGAGCTTGGTGTTCTTGAGTGGAATTTTGTGGTGTAAAATGGTTTCCTGCAGTCCGTTGTTGGTGTAGTGATTTGGATTGTGGGCTTTGACTTTTGCATTTGACGATTTTGACTACTTTGAAGACATTGGCTTTATACCAGATAAAGCTTTGCGTTCCACCCATCGTTTACTTCACCCATGATCGTCACAATCGTAAAAGAAATTTTGCTTTGCTGCAGTGCGTTTTTTGCATCGTTGGCTTCAATGGATTATGGAAAGCTTCGCTTTAAAACATTACAAATTAGGGCGATTCAGTAAAGCGCTTCACACTAACGATGGCCCGAGATCAAAGTGAAGAAATTAAGTGCAGTTGCAGACTCATACAAAAACACTAGTGCAAGCTTTTCGTGATAAATAAGCAAGCCTCTCTCAAGTTGAAAAGTCTAGCTCGGACCTTACATGAAGCCATTGTGGAGGAGGAGGAGGAACAACTTTATTTAGTCAATACTCATTGACTTTGATTAATGATGGGCTTCTTCTTGACACCGTGAAGTGGCCAGAAGACCTTGCTTCGTGGCGACTTCTAAAGCCCAGTCCACGGCCTGAATTTGGGTCTCAGGCTTGGAGCGGGTCACCGCAGTCTCCCACTCTACTTGGTTAGAGAGATGCCATTCGGCTTTAGGTTGGAGCTCAGGGCATTCATATAAGATGTGGGCTAGGTCGGCTTTTTCGGCCTCACATATTCTGCACTTTGGGGTGTACAGACCTGGGTACATTAGGGTCAATTTATAAGGGTCATTGTGGAAAGCCACTAAACGAAGGCAGTAGCTCCAATAAGCGAAGAGCATTAAAAGTACCTCGTTCAAATACATTTTACGCCTGAGAAAACCGCCGGTTTTTTATATTTCTCTAATTTTCTGTCTTCAGGACATGTGAAAAGATCTGTAAAAGCATCCGGACCATGTGACCGTCGTAGGCAATGGTTTGACAAGCACCAGGATACGCAAAGTCCCTTCGATGTAATCGTTGTCTAATAATAGAGTAGGCGTTCACGGACAGGCTTTTAGCGCACGTAATTACTTTCCGGTGGACTTTCGAATGGCTCGGCCCGCTTTGGCACTTACGGAATCCCGTTGAACAGATCCCGTTGCGCCATTATGTCATTGGGGTATGTTTGTACACCAGCGTCACTTATACGTATATTACGTACGCCATGCGAGTATGTGTCATTGAGCTATGAGGGTATGCACGCACGGTAACGTCAGTGGAACAATATGCACGGCAGAAGGCGCTTCCCACGTGCAACCAGCAGGCAAGCCTCACCGTTCTTTTCCTAACTAATATCCCGCAATCAGGCCACACAGTGAATTTGCTTTCACACACTTTAGCACTTTCACACAATCGGGAAGAATGCGTGGGGGTCTTATTATAATTGAAGTCAAGTGATTGAGCGAAAAATTTCATTATCCCGAAAGATTGAGCACCCGTAATTTCACACACTTCGGCGATTGTAGCCCAGTTCCAGTGCGTGAAATATGATCCACAGGAGTTATTTACTCTGAAATTACTAAGAAATAACATCTGAAAATTACTCTCCTTTTATCACGAAACGTTGGCGTTTGTTACTCGTCTGTATTATTGGTTCGTTCAAAAAGAGCAACATTTACCCAAAAGGGTTATTTTCATAATAAAAAATTACGCATGTTTCACTCAAGGGAGCAACCGTAGGTACGTATGTTCGCCATGACCGATTGTCGTTCCTTTACCATTATTATACAGTCTGCTCTTTAAATAATTGGATGAAGCACTACCGATGAAGCAGTTCATTGAGAACTACTGCTGTGGGACTGTATAGTTGACACGCATTATTAAGTGCGAATGCACTTTATAAGCGACCCCAAACCATCCACCGCCGGCGGCGGCGGCGGCGGCGGCGTCCGCAGTGCTCCTCTATATTTAAAAAAGAAACAGCATCCGGCGCCAGGTTTCGATCCGAGGACTTTGCGGCCGCAGCGCGACGCTCTACCGACCAAGCCACGGACGCGACGCTGATATCAGTGTTAGTGACGCGCCTTATATCTTTAACGCATTCAAACTACGTCGTCAGCGGCGTGCGTTGGCGACTCAGCGGCGTTATAGCGGCTTGATAACTGCGTGGTGTACACGTGATACTACAAACCCGATGGAAGAGATGGAAGAGAAGGCGGAGAGGCGGTGGGCTGCGGGGGCCGAGCGCAAGCGCCGCAAGCGGGCCGACAACCGTGCATTCGCACTTTCACATTCTCCCCCTCGGGGAAATGCGGGGGAATTTTTTGTAAAAGTCTCACCGGCAGGATCTACCATGTCTGCTGCCAATAAAGCAAGTTTTAAAACTTTCGATTAACAGGGCAATTTGTAATTTTTGTGTGCTGTGCCTCCGGCTTCTTGTGTTTAGGGCGTATCATACATCATGTCAGTAAGGGAAGAAGGAGCGGTTTCTTAGCGTTCTTCCATGCTCGTTGTTTTCGGCTATATTCGTAATTATGAGCTGGTTCATCCCTTCAGTGCCTTTGATCCACGCTGCAACGCCTCTGGCCCCGCCACGGATTGTCGGCAAGCAACAGGATGACCCCTCGGGGACGTCCTCTGCATCGGATCCCGCTCACCCGCTGCTAGGCCTAGCGCCTCAGTCGCAGTCCAATTGGCGGGTACGGCACCGCTCAGTTATGTCACACATGTCAGCGCAACTGGCGGTGACCCTCGCTGCTACAGATGCGTCTACGCACTCGACGCTAGAGGATTTTCCACCAATGGAGGTAACGCCACCGTTCCCGCTACCTCCGGCTGAGCCCTCCAGTATATCGAAGCGTCCATGTGACCAGGGGGTACCCCAAGTCACTACTGGTGACTCAACTTCACCTGCGGCCAAGCGGGCGTGTTCCTCGGACACAGACCAGCCACTTCAGCGGTCGGAGGAGCGCAGTGCACCACCAGCAGCCACTCCACCCCGTGCAGCGACCGCCGCTCCGCAGAGCTTTACAGCGGCAGCCAGCTCCTCTACGTACAAGGTCGCCATCAAACCTCGAGAGCGCTTTGACACCCTGTCTCTTCCAACGAAGTTACTACAACAGACTCTCGACAGCTGCCTGGAAACCTCTTGCTTTACTGGCTACGCCTACCATAGTCGCACCAACACTATATCGGTGTGGGTGCCTTCTCTAGAGGCTGTCCAGCGGCTATGCTCCCTGCACCGTATTCCTCTCGCGGCTGAAAAGCAGCTTCCTGTACAAGTGTACTTGCTGTCGGGAAGTGACATTCCAGCGATATGTCGTTTCTGGGGTAGACCCGGGAGAGGATCCCGAAGTCCTCCGTACCAGCCTCCGGTGTGCCACTCACCAGGTGCTTCTTGCCCGCTACATGGGCTCTGGCCGCACGTGCCTGGTTACTCTGCGTGGTCCGCACGAGCCACCGGAACGACTATTGTACAATGGCTGCGTACTTCGGCCCCGCTTGTTCAAGGCCGGAGTGGTGCACTGTTACCGATGCTTTCGTGAGGGGCACATAAGCACTTCTTGCCCCTCCGCGGCGTCAGAGCCACCGGCTACCTCTGAATCGGAACCACCAGCTACCCCGTCGGCCGCACCGCCAAAGGTCACGTTTCGATGCGGTCTGTGTCGTAGCGATGATCATGACATTACGGACAAGAAATGTCCTACGAAATGCAAAGTTGCGCTTGCTAAACGGCGAGCGTGGCGACGCCGGTCTGAGCCCAAGGGAATCCATACGTCCAACCGCTTCAAGTGTTTGGTGGAGGATAACGAAGACGCTATGGAGGAAGTAACTGCAGAGCCTGCTGATTACACACAGCCCTCGTACCGTGATGTGCTCCGTCGCTCCAACCGCCGACAGAATAAGCACAACAAAACTGGGAAGGCATCTCCAGTTACGGACGAGCTAGTGGAGGTGGACCAACAGTTGGCTGTGCTGCAAGCCGAGGTCACCAAGCTCACCCAGCGCCGTGCTCGGCTAATTCGTCGGTCACAACGTCAGCAGCCAGAACAACCAAGCCATTCCAGTCAGCCCCGTCTGTCACCACCGAGCCTGCAGCAGCAAAAGCCAGTCCCTTCCATCCTCACCCACCAAGAGCTCCTACAGTTTGTGGTGCAGCAGCTACAGAACTTGGTGTCTGTGTTAGCAGCCCAACTTCGCTAGACCCACTTTTACTATGCCCGACCCACAATATGTTGTACAGTGGAACTGCCGGGGGCTCACAACAAAAGTTGGTGAGCTTCGTGAACGTCTTCGCCTAGGCAAACTTCGAGCTTGGGCGTTCCTGCTCCAAGAGACGAACGGTTTACCTCGCCTCCCAAATTTTAGAGCCTATGCTACGCCTTCCATACCTGATGGGCGTTGTGGCTCCTCCACGTCCACACCAGGCAAAGCCGCAATTTATGTGCACACGGCGTATCCACAAACTTCGATTCCACTAGAAGCTTGGTGCACGGCTTGGCAAGAAGTGGTTGCGGTAACGGTGCAACTGTCCAGGTGTGCAATAATTCTTGTATCGTGTTATGTGCGGCCTCACAGCGGACTTGCACCCCGGCTACGATTGGGCTGGCTAAAATCTCTGCGCCGTTCGAACGCTGGCTGTCCCATACTTGTAACTGGCGACTTCAATGCGCCCCATTGCAATTGGGGATACCCTACCTCAAGTGAACGTGGACGCATGTTACTTGAGCATTTCAACGATGCTCAATTCGCACTACTAAATGATATAGCAAGCCCTACGCGTCGATGCACTCATCCCCGGATGCCGCCCTACTCACCCGACTTAACCTGGTGGCTTGGGAGTGCAGTGGTATCTTGGCAGCGACAGGCTGACTGCTGAGGTAGTGATCATCACCCTATCATGCTTGGCATTGCCCCGAACTCGACGCGTCGACTTCGGCGAAGCTGCACTCTAGTAAACTGGGATGAGTTCCGGTGCAACATCAATGCAACCATGACGGCCCCCAGCATAGACCCCACCACTGTGATTAAAGAAGCTCTGAGCTGTGCCAGTCGGAGGACGTGGGTAGAGGAGTCCCGGCCAAAGCCTGACCTCCGAATTTTGCAGCTGTGGGCCCAGCGCAAACAGGCTGAAGTGGCTGCCTCGCGAGATCCCTCGTGTGCGCCGGCTCGAATGCGTTTGCAACGCTTGACCGCTGCGGCCAGACGACATGAGAAGCGTCTTTCACGGCAACGATGGCTTAGCTGGTGCGAGTCACTCGGCCCTTCGTCCACAACATCGCCTATTTGGCGCACTTTTCGGGCAATGGAATCACGCGGCCGCACTCCGGATGCAGCAGCCTGTGCGTGCCTGGCATCAGGCAAGAACCCGGACCAATTTGCCTTCGATGTGGTTCCCGCCTTGTACCCTGCATTTGACATCCTCCCGGCTAGCAACCCGTGCCCGTTTCCTCTACCATGCCACGTCGGTGCGTCTCCGTCTGATGATGCAGTCCGTGGAATACAATCAGCTTTCACTATGGCAGAGTTCCTGGCTGCGATAGACCAGGCGAAACTTCGGTCATCTCCCGGCCCAGACGGCGTTGCGTACGAGGTTTATAAAAACCTCGACGATCCGGCCCTGAGCCGTCTCCTCGACTCCACCAATGAGGTGTGGCTCTCGGGCCAAATACCAGAGTCATGGCTCCGGGCAGATATCGTCGCTATACCGAAGCCAGGCAAACCACGCGAGCATCTCCCCAATTTGCGCCCAATCGCATTAATGTGCACCTTGTGGAAACTGTTGGAGCGAATGCTGGCTACGCGACTTCAGTGGTGGATGGACACTTACCAATGGTACCACCCGGCACAGATTGGGTTCAGACCTCGTCTGGGGACAGAAGATGGACTTGAGCGCTTATCATCAATGGTGCTACTTGGCGGCCGATCTCACAAAGTGCGGACGTTGCTTGCCATGGACATTCACAAGGCATATGACAGCGTCAGCCACAGCGCTATCCTGGAAATTCTCCAAAGCCTACTTGTCCCGGAAAAGGTCCGCTCTTTCATCCGGACCTTCTTGACTAAAAGATCATTTTCCGTGCGGATTGGTGGAACTAGTTATGGCCATTTTACGGCTGTCCGTGGTGTGCCTCAGGGGTCGGTGATTTCACCCTTCCTCTTTAATGTAGTTATGCTTCCGCTTGCCTGGCATCTTGGCTCCATATCAGACCTACACCTTCTGGTGTATGCGGACGATATTACAGTATGGACTGTCCACCCAGACCTGTCTCGGCAAGCCGCCAGCCTGCAACAAGCTTTAACGGACCCACAGAAATGGTGTGAATACGCTGGTCTCTCGCTTTCAGCTGAAAAGACAGCCATTCTGTCCGTGGCCAATGCTTGGGGACGTCTTAGACTGGACATGTCACCGATCTCGCTACAACTCTCCAGCCAGCCTGTGCGCACTGCCACCTCTCTTCGCGGGCTGGGATTGGAGATTTCATCATCAGGGTCAGCTGCCTTGTGGCTTCGATCTGCCCGCCAACAAGCAGGTCAAATGCTACACCTTATACGACGCATTTTACAAAAGTCTGAAGGCTCCTGTTTCAAAATGGCCCGACTCTTGGTGCGGTCAATACTTCAGCCGCGGCTTGTCTACCAGGCTCAATTCCAGCATATGACCCAAGCGGAGTGGGCCCGACTTGAAGCAATTAATAGAGCTGCAATGCGGACGATCACCTGCCTCCCTCAAATAACGCCTATACCAGCTCTTCAGGCCGAAGCTCAACTTAACACCCTGGATGAGCTTGTACATCAACGCCGCTCCGCACGCCAGTACAAACTAAATTTTGTTCCGGAGGCAGCGGCGTTGGCGATCTACATGGGCCGCTCTCTACCCGCCTTACCAGCCCGCCCTGTAGCTAGGCCGCCCTGGCTATACCATCAAGTGACCGACAACCGGCCTCTCATTCGACTCCACAGTCTGTCGATGAGAATCGCAGTCGAGCAATCCGCGGGCGTGCCATTACTAGCGACTGCGAACCTGCCCCAGGTTGTAGAGGCATTTGTGGATGCTGGGGCCCAAGACGGCGTTTTAACTACAGCGATCGTATGCCCCTCTCATCCAGAAGCAAACCAAAACTGTGCTTATGAAACACTCCGCACCTGGCCTTCTATGCTGGCAGAGCTTACAGCCATCCGGGACGGACTGCAAGCTCTCCTACCGGCACTTCTTGAAGCACTGGAAATTTTACGGCACAAATTTACACGGACTCAACGGCGGCCATACGGGATTTGCGACGTGTAGCCTCCAACTCGTCTGTCTCAAGAGACATTCATGACCTGCTGGACACGTGGCCCTGCCCTCTCTGACTGTCGTGGATACGCCGTAATACTATCACCGCTCATATTGCGGCGGATAGTTTCTGTCCCGTTACGTCGGTTCCACGGCCCCTGCCCTTGCTGACAACTGACCCACATGACCAATTTGCCAACTAAAGGAAGATCTGCGTCGCGCCACACGTGCTCTCATCCCACCGTGTGGAACAGACCTTCCCAGTGGGCTCGCTCGCTGGGAGGAGGCCCTGCTGCGTAGACTACGAGTTGGGGTGGCCCTCTCTCCTGCGGTAACCCGGGCGTAGCCACCGCGATACCATGCCCCGTTTTCCACGACCTGCCCCTTCTGTACGGCTCCTGCCGAAGACGCCGACACCAACCACCTGCTATGGACGTGCCCTTCACTGAGTGCAGCGAGATCCCGACACCTTCGCGGCACAGGCCTGCATCCGGGGAGACCCCCCGATCTTCAGCGATGGCTGTGGGGGCCCCACCACCGCTGTCTTCTGGACTTCATCCGGGAAACGAGTGCAAACTTGTACTTGTAGGAACTTATGCCAAAGGGCACACTGTCGCAATTAAAAAAAAAATGTCAGTAAGAGATGTCAGCGATCGGTATAAATTGATTACATTAAATCGAAGTCGTGGGAAAAGCAAGAAGTTGACCGTTGAAACAAACTTTCAAATGATGTGCATAAATAAAACGATTCGAAAAATCGTGCACCCGTCCGTCTAGCGACGAGTATGATTGAACGCGAAGTTTTCTCGTGAGGGATTCCTTGGATGGCGTCTGGGTTTGGACTTTGACTCACATAGGGTTTGCAATTCGACACGCACACAGTTTATACTTCTGATCGCCGCTACTTTAACTTTGATCCTTCGCCATTTGATTTCTCACAAAGAAAGTTTCGCGTTGTACTATCTTCGTCGTTAGATGGACGGGCGCATGATTTCTCTGTCTAGTTTTGTACGTCCGTGCACCCGTCTTCTAATCCAAACTGCTTCGACCGTGTCGAATTGGCACAATCGGATAGACTCCGGCTTCATAACGCAAGGGACCCAGGTTCGATTCCGACCACGGAGTTTTTTTTCTCTTTCACTTCACCCACGATCACAATCATTGTTAGAGAAGGTAGGCTTTCCAGCAGTGCGATTTTGACGCCTGTTACGAATGAGCCCGCCGCTGGGCTTTGTTTCAACACTCCTCGGCTGTGCGGCGAAGCCTCCAGTGCGTGCGCCTTTCAAGCAGCCCCTCGCCCCCCCCCTCTCGGTGACTCACGCTTGCACGTCTCGACTTGTCTGGATCTCTGGCGCCTATCTATCGGCGCGATCAACCTTCGATGGCGTGCCGACGCAACACCAAGAGACCTGCCCCAAGGACACAGAAGCCCCGCGTCCGCTGCAGTAACCTCCTCTCTCCCTTCTCTCGGACTCAGCGTGCGCCGCTACTACCGACTACTCACGAACTCTGGAAAGAGTGTTGTGTGTGTCTGTGCCACTCCTGCCGTTCTTGTCCGGTGCACAATCTAGAGGGAATGCTTGTTTCGACCATTAGCGCTTTGGCTTTAAATACGACCGCCCCCAAGCGCTTTAGTTCATTCCTGTTTCAGCAGCGAATCAATGCTGTCACTCTGCTCGAGTCGTGTACTGTAACCTCACCCGTCGAGCCATTGTTCTTTGGCTTCGGCTCTCCTCTGGCTATGAAGTAAACAGTTACGTTAGCCTACGGCTTCTGGACTTGTTCACGGCTGCAACAGTAGCTGGCCGTTCGCTTCAAACCGCGCTACCACACGTATGTCGGAGGCGACGGAGGTCGGCTCGGGTGGGCCTTCCCCTACGCAGCAACGGGTTGTCAGCGGTTGGATGACAACGTCGCAACACGCGATATACGCCACAATGTTACAGCATCTACGTCGACCAAGCCCTCGCCTGCTCCCTCCCCCCCTCCTGCGCAGCAACGCAAGGACAACAGCGCGTATGAAAATGCCTCGTCCCCTGCTTCTTTGCTTCCCGCCCCTGCGAACTGGGCCTGCTTGAGCAGAGAGCGCTCAGCTGACACGCGCCGACGTGTTCGTGATGTAGCCGTCGGAGCAAACAACACCTCGGACATCCTGAGTGTTCCCCGGCGACCCGGCAAAAAAGATTTGTTTTATGTCGCGCTTTCACCCCGACACCTCTACGCCCGCCATTCTTAAGCTTGTGAACTCTGTTGGTACTGACAATAGCGCTAAGTGCACGCAGCTAAAAATCAAGTATCCAACATATGCATCCTTTCACATTAACGTCAGTGCCGATTCCTTCGCTGCAGTAAACGACGCTACTGTGTGGCCAAACGGTTCCTTTTTCCGCCCTTTTGGAGGGTTTCTCCACGAGAACCCAGTGCTAAGCGTTAATAAATATAACCCATTCGTAATGAGTTTCAGAATCTCCGCCCAAAATGTTCGAGGGTTACGCACCAAATCTAAGTACTTTTTATGACAACGTCGCCTCGAATAATTACGATGCATACTGCATCATGGAGACTTCGTTACCTAGCCACATTGTTTCTGCCCACTACTTAACAGGTGAATGCACAGTTTTTCGTAACGACCGAAATTATGTTGCGACAGGGCGAAAGTATGGCGGCGGAGTCCTCATTGCTGTGAAGAAACCTTTCTGTGCGGTCAGACGCTGTGATTTTGAGCTGTATAGTGAATGCTTAAGGGTTTAAGTGAAAGTGAAAGGTGCGAAAAATTTTCTCTTGAATGACTTTATTTTCTCGTAAAGCTTACAAAAACAGTACGACGGACGATTTGGGAAAAATTTGCGCGCAGGCAACTTGACCATCCCAAACGCCCGGTCGACACACAGGGCAGCAAGACAGCGGGACGACAAAAAAAGAAAAAAGAATCAGAAAAGAAAAAGAGAAAAGAAGTAAAAATAAAAATTGAAGCAAGAAATCACCAGTACAATGTAATCAAAACAAATTGACATCTTTGTCACGAAAGAAATAAAAGACAAACAAGAATAACCAGTATATTGTAGTTTAAAAAAATGTACACCTTTGTCACCACATAGCAACAACGAAAACGTGGGAGAAATAAGATTTCAAAAAGATACCTAGGAAGAAATACAATCACAGACGAAGTATGCATCACTGCTGAAGGCAAAATGCCAGTAGGTTTGATTGGGATCCAGGATTTACGTTTTGATCAATAAGATAATTTAACAAGGTTGGTAATGTGTGGCGTACCATTTGTACTCCATAGTTAGTTCTTGATTGGGGTATTTGCCAGAAATCAGGAGATCGTGTGTTGTAGCAAACAATATTACGCCCCAGAGAAGCTATATTGCAAATATAGTTTAAATTATTCTTTTGTTCCCTATTGTACAGTAATGCCAAACGATAAAAAATTAAGTGTACAAGTTTTAATGACCTGAGCTCACTGAAAAGCTGTTGTTTAGGAAAATCGTACGGCTTATTGCAAATTATTCGAATTGCTTTTGTCTGAAGTAGGAAGAGACAATTTAAGTTTGTTGCTGATTTTGTACCCCATACAAGGTTGCAGTAGCTTAGTGAACTAAAAAAACGTGTACTATTTACATCTGGCTATTGAAAATTCTCTTTTTGCATCAGCTCTACAGAGTTTATCTCAGAAGGTGAAACCGGAAAACTACAAAATCCTTTTTTTGGCGACATTAATGTGCCTGGCTCTTAGTGGGACCCCGCAGAAAATGTCCGTGGAAAGTCCAAAGCAGCAAATTTTTTAATTTCTTTTCTTTCAACAACATCCACCCTGCTGTCTTCCAGCTGTAAGACAAAAAAAACTTTCCATGCCGAACCGACCTGTGCCTAGTCTACTTCCCTCTTCCTGTCGGCAATATGTACCGTCCCTTTCAGTTCCTTGTCCTCTCTGCGACAGCATAAAAGAGAAATGGTGCTATTGTCTGACCTCAATGGGAAGAAGAGACCTGAGTTCAATCAGGACAATGATGGCGCGACATTTATTTTTATGCGGTTTTTTGAGGGCACCAGCCTTGTGTACGAGGAATGGGGCGGCGACGACGTGAAATATAATTCCTAGTGATGCTCTTCATTATTCTGCTCTAGTGGTACTCACCATCTGCAGCCTTTGGATCGACCCTTTCGCTGTTACACTATCTATTGCCTTACTTGTGGTCTATAGCACACTCTTCACCTTTTTTCTCCCTCTTACTTGTGCTCCTGATTGTCTTCAAACAGAGCAGAAGAAACACAACAGTTGTAGGAAAAACAGAGAAGCTAGGTGCCCCGAGGACTACATTAGAGTCCCGGTTATTGGTCACATAAGACGGTAGTATTCTACGACGCTGACCCCACCTTGAAGCTTCTTTATAGTGCGTCTGTAAGAAGTAAGGTAAAACGCCTACGAGTTCACGAGTAGCAACCGGCGCAACAATTCCATGGATGGCGCAGCTTATGCTTCATAGGTTATAGAAAATATCTGTGCCCCCAGTTGAGCCTCAGGTGTATATAAAGTATTGGCCGTTGGCCCAGTGCAGCAGGCGAACCCACCCCGCCTATCGACTCACCAGATGGCCTCCAGGCCTATGTATTTAGGGGCGGGCAATGGCGTAATCTATACTAGCCTAGGTAGCCCTGTTTTACCGTCTATAAATCCGACATGCACGTATGTTACGGAGGCGCTCCTTTCGTCGGTTATGGCGGAGCTGGTCGGCGTCCGTGATGGCTTGTGTGAACTACACCCTTGGCGTTGTCTTGCCGCACCCTCTTGCCTAATGATCAACATTGATTCCACACAGGGTACGCGAGAGATACGGTGTGTAGACAGTACTCTGGGCCTTACATGAGATATGCACCGGATACGGAAATTGTTCTCGTGCTGTGTTCACATCCTCCGGACCCGCCGTAACATGCCCACCCACGTTGAGGCCGACTTGGCTGCTCACCCTCCGCAAGTAATGTACTCTCTCCCGCTTCTGCAGCTATAACTGCAGGACACTCTCCTAGTCAAAAAAGACTCTCTTCAGCGCTCCACGCGAGCCCTCTTCCTCTGCGTGGGACTGACCTTCATGGTTGCCTAACTCGCAAAGAGGTGGTCATACTCCGGAGAATTCGCCTGGGCATTGCACTGACGTCTGCTGTTCGTGCAACATGAACTTCTAGACATGCGGTGACTTATTCAACCTGCCGCTCCTGCCCTGCTTCCGCTGCGGAAGCGACATTGAACCACCTTCTGAAGACATGTCCAGGACTGCAGTCAGTCCTAACCCGGCACGTGGTTGCCACAGGGCATCGCCCAAGCTGTCCCCGCGATATTCATCGCTGGACGCATGGTGCTCTGTACGAGCACCTGTTGGAGTTTCTTGCCGAGACAGGCCTATGCAATATTCTGTAGTGCATGAATCCGTTTTAATTCCGTCACTTTCTTTTTTTCACCTGCCATTCTTTTGATGCCCTGCAGCAAATTGGCAAACGAAACAAAAAAGCGTATGCCTGTATAGGGTACTTCACGGCAGTTAGTGTCTTGCTGTGGTGAAGGCAGCTTATAAATGTCAATCGCAATAATTTTGACCAGGACCGCAAACAAACATAAATGAACGCCTTTTACACTAACCAAAAAACACATACAGTAGACTCCTATTAAGACGAACTCGACGAGACTGTAAGCATTTGTTATTATTATCAGAAATTCGTCTTTAGCGGTGGTTGTTTTGCATTCGTGACGTTACAAGAGAGATAAAATGTTGTTCGTCTTAGCCATAGTGTTCGTCTTAACCGAGTTCGTCTTAATGGGAGCCACTGTAATTAAAAGCCTAATAAAATATAGATAAAAGCTGATTCTTTTTCCACTACGGCAATATAACGTTTCCCGCAAATATGGGCACGTAACATTGCGAGAAATATCTGATTTTTTTATCAGCCTATGAAGGCGAAAGTTTTCCATCTGTTTCCAGCTCGCGCGTTGCGAGGTACAGAAAATAATCAGGTACCGAAATAGGAGCGTAAACCGGAGCGCGCGCGTCGGGGGAAAGGATACAGCCGTGCCGGCTGAGTGTCAGAGAATGCTAAAGGGGCCACAAAGCGCACGCCGGGAAAGGGAAACAAAAGCGTGGAATGAGGGTAGGTCGATGCCGCACATACAATACTAGAGCTCTTAAGTGGCGGAGTGCCGACGAGGGCCAACAGGAGGCCCCTGACGATGGCGACGTAGCGGAACCAGCTTCGGAGGTGGCTCTGCACGGGGCTGGTCAATAGGTGATGGGCGCCGCAACAAAGTTCAACAAAACGTTCAGGAGCAGATCCCCAGAACGTCCAACCAGGCCTTTGCTTTTACGTCCTTAGAAAGTTCTTCGAATCCCCCGTAAGTTTTTTTTTGTTTTTCATTTCAATCGAACATATCAGTGCCCACATTCTACAAAATACTCTGCATGTGAGTCACGAGCAACAGTGTAACCAATCGGTCCGTAATAGCCAGGGCATTTTTATGTGATCGCACCAATCGCTTCTTTCTTGGCTGAGTCGACGAAAAATACGGCGTTTCCACACCTGCGTAAACAATTGCGTCCGCCAGCTGCAGGACAAAAATTTAAGGGAGTTAGCACTCACGTCCAGGACTTGAATGGTGAAGCTGTTGTGGGTTATCCTTGACGGACACAAAGCTGAGTTTTAGTATCGTTGTTATGTCGGGGTTGATTTCGTTGGCATGGGATTTCAAAGGCCTGATGTTGAACAAAACCCGAGTGAGCTCGTCGTTTTGGTCGACGTTTTCCTGCGCCAATCTGCATGCGCGACTTCTCGTCTCTAGCGGAAGCTTTGCATGCCGAGCCTGTCGAATCGCCGCCTCTTCCTCGGCTGTGCGAACTATCCGCCGCCGGGCCATGTGGAGTCAGTGATCGCCTACAGCAGATTCGTCATTCTAGTAGCGGCTTTTCTACGGTACAGAGCGCATGCACACGACGACACGAGGACGAACCAACAAGGGGCATACGTTATGACATGTCTTTCTCATTCCGAGAAAGTTTTGACATTATACATGGAACGCTGGAGTTTTCTGTGGCCAATTTTGGCCCATCTACCTAAGTGGGTATGCTTGGATTGGCGAAAGTGCTCTTGAAGACCGTGGGCCAGAGCGCTGGGCATTTTCTTTGTATTTTTTAAACTGCGGCCACCACACGAAAACGATTGCTCATTAGCTTCGCTGTTAAAATAATAATAATAATAATATTTATTAGTCAAACAAAAGTCATGTTCATATTCAGACCCACCTAAGGCGCAACGGGCTTGTCTGGCAGAGCCTGGCAGGCGACAAGCGTTAAAAAAAAGTATATATATAACAGCACAGAGTACCAACCAAGAACAGATAACCATGCGGTATTCACAAAATTTCTGGAAAGCGCTAAGGCATGCGCCGTAAAGCCTTTTTCAGTTTATGTTTCGAAGCATGCGCACAAACGTCAGATGGCAAAGTGTTAAATATAGCTGGCAAATAATAACGACGTGTTCTTTTCCCGTACCTTGTGGAACAACGAGGAATTACGTAACGTTGCTTCGGTCTCAGGGGCCGAGCAGGAGTGTAACAAGTTTTGAATGTGTTAGTCCAAAAATGTTTTTAAATAACAGTTTCGTTTAGGAGCGAGGTAAATTCAGGCAACATCAAGGTTTTGAATACATTGTCATCTTTCTCAATACACAAGTCATATGCAATGGTACACAGCAAAAAACGCAAAATGGAATTAACTCGCTCTATCCAACGTAAAGCACAGTGACCATATACTGTAATACCGTACCTAAGCACACTATAACGAAGGAAATGTACAATAACTTTTCGCAGCGAAAATGAAATAAATGTTCTTAATTTGTAAAACAAAGATGATACAGCACGAATTTTTGTACACACATAAGCTAAGTGGGAATTCCAAGAAAGGTCGCTATCGAAATACAGACCTAAATACTTCACATTTGACACGTAATTTACAGGAATACAACAACAAGAAGACTAGTCCGCTGTGTGTAGAAATAAAGATTGCGTTATTGTGAAAGCAAATCAGCTGATGAACGGATTGTGAAAGCAAATCAGCTGAGTTTTTTAAGTGCGAATGCACTTCTTAAGCGAGCCTGAATCGTCCGCCGCCGTCGTCCGCATAGCAACAGCTGCGGGTGCACGCGCTCCTCGTCTTCCTCCTCGTCTTCCCTAGCAACGGGGGGAGATGGGCGCGCGCTACTCTCCTCCTCCTCTCTCCGCTCAGTGACTGCGGGTGTTGGGCGCCTCCTCTCCACTTCGGGCGGGAGAGCTCTCGCTCGCGTAGCGGGCGCTCCGCATTCCGACGCGTGAGGGCGCTCGTGTAGCGGCCGCGTGGCGCGGGAGGGTATTAGTCGAGCCCGCGCCGTCGTCGAGAGCGGTCGCTGGTCTTGCATCTCGATAACGATGATGGCGGACCGGGCAACGGTACCAGCAATAACGAGTGAAATATCTTTCTTTGTAGTTGTGTGCGTGTGTGTGATCTCTCGACTACTCATTAAGATCACGATATCCACCGTAATCGCGAAATCAACAACCTTGCATTCGCACTTACACACTCTCCCCCTCGGGGAAGTGCGAGGGAATTTTTTTTGGTATTAACAGCAATAGAATTGGCCATAAACCAATTCATAGTTTCCATTGCAGAAATGTGAAGCGAGTTTATGGCGTCAGAATGATGAGAAGCATAAGAAACAAGAACCGTGTCATCAGCGTATTGAAATATTGAAGACGATACATCAGAGGCGAGGTCGTTAACATACAAGTTAAACAGCAGAGGACTCAGTATAGACACTTGTGGTACACCTGACTTAATAAAAGAAACATTACTTGGAAATTTACCAATGCGAACAACCTGAGTTCTGTCAAGTAAGAGGTTTTCAAGTAGAGGTAGAACGTTGCCACGAAAACCTAGTCTTTGTAGTTTGGTGGGCAGGAGGGTATGACACACGCTATCGAAAGCTTTACTGACATCAAGAAATAACCCACATGCAACCTGGTTACGATCGAAAGTATAGTTTAATAAATCAGAAAAATCCTCGAGCAAAGTTTGAGTACCTCGGCCTCCAATAAACCCATACTGAGATGGGGACAAAACATCATGAGTCGATAAAAAAACTGGCCATAACATTTAAAATGTGCTTCTCCAATATCTGAACTATACAAGAGAGAACAGAGATAAGTCTGTAGTTTTCAATTTTATTTCGAGAACCTGACTTAAACAAAGAAAAAACTATTGCCTTCTTCAACTATGTGGGAATGATGCCACTCTCAATAATATGGATTAAAACGGAAACAAGAACAGCTTTAATGTGGTCAAAATTTCTGCGCAGCACATTTATCGAAATACCATCATGTCCAGGTGACTTGTTGGCTTTCAGCGCAAATAAAATTGACTTGAGGTCACCTTCACTGAGTGGGGGCAGATAAGCCGAATCAGCAACGCTATTCTGCCACGTACAAATTCCAGGGGTTGCTCGGGCAACACCTGTGACCCGCGAAAAAAAAGTCGTTGAAACCATTGGAAATATTCAGTCCGTCACCAGAAAAATGGGAAAAAAGTATTCGCTCTTGCTAGATTGTACATTGGAACCTCTCATACCGTAAATTAAGGACCGAATTTTCCTAGAATCGAAGCGCGCATCCTCAAACTTATTCCGCATGTGGTTGCGTTTAGCTAGCCGTATCACAGCATTTACCTTATTTCGACTTTGTTTAAAGCTTGCCCTGAGAATTGCATTTTGCCGGGCACGTTTTGCTCGAGCTCAAAGCACATATCTTTTTCTTTAATGGCGACAAGGATTTCTTTTGTCATCCATTTTTCATTAGAGTTTGTTTGCCTTACCTTAACTATTCGTGTCGCAGTTTTCTTTACTTCATCGAGCAAGGTTACGAACTTTTCGTACATGTTACTGGGAGATGTAATACATATAAAGTCGTGCCAGTCGTACTGCGCGATTTCCCTCTCAAGTGCCCTCGGATCAATTACAGAAATAGTTGGTTTGCTCGCGACTCTGCGCACATGTGAAGACTTCGGTGAGAAAGAGCATGCAACAAAATAATGGTCCGCAATTTTAGTTTCAATTACAGCAGAGAGGGTTTGAAAATCGTGAATGCGTACGTTGATGTGGTCTAAGCAAGAAGTCACGAGCTTACTGGGCAAAAATTCTTCACGGGTATCTTTGGAAATCGCACAGCGTAGACCCCGTTTGGACAATACATCTAAATAGTCCCCAGTTTGTGGCAAGTTGGGGCGTAATGTGTCAATATTTATTTCACCTGTCATACATATGTTGTCACCAGACAACAGGGAAGAAATGGCCACATTTAGTTCTTGCAGAAATATGCGCCCATTACAGCAAGGTGGGCGGTACACCGCTATCAACACAAGAGATTGTAATGGGGAACATAACCGCAATGCGACCATTCAGCTTGAGTGAAAGAAAAGATTATTTCTGAAACCAACCACGTGTTTTTGATAAATAAAGCTATGCCTCCCCCTTTTCCAATAGGGCGTAAGTAAGAATAAACTTGATAACCAGAAAGTGTGTAGTTGCAAAGGGTGTCTGCAGGAACATTTATCTCGGTTAACACAAAAACATCATAGAAAGTCCTATACGATTAAGTTAAAGCCAAGAACTGGTCCCAGTATTTTCTAATGCTTCGAATATTTTCTAATGCTTCGAGTTCAACTGAACTACTACCACACCTAAAAAACTCTTTGACCGCAGAAAAAGATTTAGAAACTAGGAAGTGGTCTTTATCCATTTTTATACGATGAAGTCAAGGTCCGCTTTTGAATCGATAGGAACGATGGGGCGACCTTTCTCTTTCATAGCGAACACCCTGCCGTTCCTAGTCCTCACAAACTTGAAACCTTTTTCTTTACCTTTAAGCCTAGCCAAGCGGAAGATATCTTTATTAGCGGGAGTCAGGTTCTCGTTCATGTAAAGGCGAGGAAACGTATCCTCTTCAGCCAGCTCAGGAAGCTTTGTGCGCGCACCGATCCACTGTTCTTTTGTTCTAACTTTGTGCACGTGCACAAGAACGGGCAGTATTTTATTAGGACCACTAGGCAGACGATGCACAGCTGCGATATCAGTTGCACTGAAGGTGGTCAGGTCAAGTTTCAGAGCCAAGTCGCACACAATAGAAGACAAGTTTTCTTTTGGCTGAAAAGCGAGACCATGAATTTCGAAGTTGCTTCGACGGGTGTGCTGTTCTAACTGATTAGGTTCGGTGGTCACCTGATCCAAACATTCTGCGTGGTCGTCCACTGCAGTAGCTACTGACTGTGCCAGTGCATTGAGTACGGCGATGTCTGCCTTGTTAGCATTCATCCTAGCAACTGCTGTGTCATACTTCGCGGACAGATGGTCGATCGGTTCCTGTATTTCTACAACAGTAGTCTTGAGCGACAACAAGTCCTCCAGTTTTGTTGCCAGCCACTCTACAGTGGACACGAGGCTATCAAGCCTCTCATTCACAGCCGAGAACTGCTTTGCAAAAGAGTTGTCACCGGAAAGGAGTCTGTTGCCGCAGTAGCCCCCGAATCCGATCTACATGGCTGGCAGCACCACGTTTCTCGTTTAACGGTGCTCATGTTCGAGAACGACGACTCGGAAACAGATGAGCACGCCTTTCCAAGGTGAAAGCTTTCGCCACATTTACAACATGTCAAGCATTTCCCGTGAGCGGGATACAATTTAGAACATATTGCACACGACGACATGGCAGTGCAGTCAGCGGCGAACGTACAAGCAATGAAAGCAAACTGGTGGCGTAACTATCTCACCTGCCAAAAGCAAAATCAATGGTCAGCACTGAATACTGGCTTGCCGCTCACTGCAGGGGTGCATGGTGGCTTCTCCGTATAAGTAGGTGAGGCCGACCGCCAGGGGACGTGGTTGAAGGTTCCAGGCACAACGGGCATCAGGCGATGACCAACCGGTTCCAGACAGGCTCTGACTGGCTGGTTAGTCGATGGAGTGCCCGCATGTGCGGAAAACTGTGCGCTTCCAAGAAGGGTCGATTTGGCTGCGTGGATGCAGCCAAACTTGACAATGTTGACGCACGTCCGCCTCCTGGGGAGCCTGCCAACAGCAAAATCAATGGTCAGCACTGAATACTGGCTTGCCGCTGACTGCGGCAAGGCATTCGGAACATTCCGGGGTCGGAACATTCCGGTTAGGTCGCCTAAGCGTTAAAGGAGCCATGAAGAGAAAATGCAAGTTGGTTTTATTCGAAAGATTTCGTGTTTTATAGTGCCCCCAGCGCTTGTCCGGATACAAACGGTGCTTTATTCACTGAGAAATTAAACAATTTAGGTTAAAATTTTGATTTTCCCGCTCAATCGTGCGTTTTCGTGGTCCCAAGTGACATCACAGGAACCGACCGCTCTGCAGCCTAGAGTACCTTCATTCACGCATCCGCCGTACAGGGTAGAGACACGTATACGCTGGCGCCGCCATTTTCGGTTGCTCGCACGCCGCCGAAGCAAGTCATTGTGTCAAAACCGCGCTAAAATTATCGCCGCAACGCGGTTTACTGAAGAAGTTTGAATCATATTGTCTGTTTCGCGTTGCTAGGTCTCGTGGGAAACGAAAAGAATAACGCGTTGAGCCCGTTGGCCCAATTGCGGCGGCACGGGACCGTTAAAAGGTTGTATCCACCCTGTACAGCGGTGTTGGTTTGTTCCCGCGTTTCTTTACGTTCCGTAACCTAGATGGCGCCACCATACCGTGGCAAGCGTTTGGTTTGTTTTTGCCCGCATTTAAACCTGGCTTGTTTTTGTTCTGGCAGGAAATATTCGTTCCCTGAAACAGTGCTGGCTCGACAAATGGGATCACGTAAGACACCGTTGCTTGCGTCAATCGGCCAGTGTCGTCTGAGACAACCCCAAGCCCCGTAGTGCTGTGCAGCTAAATCAAGCATGCTGTGCGCAGTACGAACAGCAGAACGCATCAGTACTTCTATGTTTACATGTGCTTTCGTAACTTCCACTGTTTGTCCCATCATTTTTATTGCTTTGTAAAGAATGTGCCCTAAATTTAAGCGCAAATCGCTCGTTCGTCTAGTTTGTAAGCTCTACCTAATTTGCGTCTGCTTCTGCCAGCCTCCGCCAATCGCAGAGCTTAGCTCATGTGACATCATAGGTTTTGTTGCGGGAAATGAGCTGGTGGGTCGCATGACCATTCCCGTTTTTCCTAATTATGTAGCTTATTTGAGCGAAGTTTACGTTAAAAGTGGTGTCAGTATGATTCTAACGAGACAATCTTTTGAATGAACCAAACTTGTGTTTTCTCTTCATGGCTCCTTTAAACGTCCTTAGGGAACTAATACTTTGGTATAACTGCGCAAACAGCCCCAAGACGCATGGCTTTCCAAGAATGCAATGGCGCGAGACAAGAAAGCCAATTTGAACGAAGATCGATGTAAAGCATGCTTTTTGTAAATCTAGCTTTACCACATTGTGTGGTGCCTTCACCCGTACTCAAAACGAAAGATTGAATTTTTGCTTGTTAGGCGATATAAAACCCTCAGTAACACTAAAATAAGCAACGTAGGACTCAGCGACACCAGACTCAATGACACTACTCGTGGAAATGTTACGCTCACACATTTTTATATGGAACATTCCGCCACGGCCCCCTCTTCCCTAGTTTTTTTGGCAAGGCGAAAGTACACACGTTTTCGTATTCCTGCATAAGTCAACTGGTAGGATCTGTGAAGCTTGTCCCGTCCAGCAAATGAATTCCAATAAAGTCGAAAGTTTTGCCGTAATTCTTGGGTATAATCTGGGGAACCGCTGCTAATCTAAGTATCCGCAATGCGGAGTAGCACCAGTTATTATTCGTTTTACTCCTATAAATTCGTTCTTTATTCTTTACTCGTTTTACTCCTCAAACCGAAATCTCACGTCACTCGCTAGCAACAAATCGCTTTCTTCTTGTGCTGGATGCTACAATTGTGAAGTGGTGGCCGTTATCTTATCGGCATCACCCAGAAGGCTACATTTCACATGGACGCAGCATTTCTGTATTCTCCTTATATCCATCAGTTACGAAGCCTACTACAATATCTGTCTGGTTTCTCTCTTACGCAGAATGTTACAGGAGTGTGCACACGTTATCCAATTGGTTGAATGTCTAAGAAGCAACACCTTTTAGTCTAGCTTCTCTTTTAATTAGTAAACCCCATAAGTTGTGCAATGAATATTTTGGTGGCTGTTGGTAGAAGAGCCAGGCTATTTAATTTAGGGCGCTGTATCCGTTTAATGTGTGAAAACAGAAGGAGTATTGTAAAAACAGTTGACGTAAAGTGGTGATAGCCTAGGCTGTTAAAGCCTTCGACTTCATAGGGCCATCCACACTTCCTGTTTACTGACTAAACAGAGGTTACAAGAAGCCTCCTAAATAGCAAATCATCTGAGGAACCAAATTTTGCCTATCCGTGGTGTCATGCGCTTACGGATGAATTTAGGAAACTCCAAAAACCATTGTCTTTAAAAGAGGTTTAAATTAAAATTTACCCCTCGAAGTTCAACTTTAAAAGTTTCTGAGAAGGACTAGACGTACTAATATATTTTGCCTCAGAACGTTTGCTCCTAACAGCTTTTTTCCGACCATCGCACTGCCGGGAATGGTGCAGCTTCGGCGCTTTAAATCCCGTAATTTGATCACGAAGTTCATTTTGTAGTGCCGCTGAACCCATCATTGCAAACAGAATGAGCGCTTAAACTGCCGGTTACAGCCTGGCTTAGTTAGCAGTGGTTGCCCTTGTACGTGTACGTCCTCAGCTCCGGTCCCTTTTATGCTAACCGTCAGCCTGCAGGCTTCGCACGCATTCCGTCTGAGTGTTAAAAGGCAGTTCTCGGCTTTCCGGTTGCGAAGGTAATAGTAGCACCCGGAAGTCGCGGGTTAGAATACAGGAAAGTAGATCTGTATATGTTATTATGATACCGAAGTTGGGAGGAAGGTATAGAGTATTTTATGTTGCAGTATTTGAATATTCGAAACCTAAAAAAATTCGAAATCTTTCGCGAAAAACTAAGGATTCTCAAAGCTCTCGACTGACAGAGTATAAAATTTTAACTTCAAATACATACTTCCAATTTACTGAAAAATAAATACGAGAAATGCAGAAAGTTACAAATTGATGTTTCATCAAATGTAGTCGCGACTAGGAAGGACAGTAAAATCGACTGTCGGGCTAGTTGGTGTTGATACATCATTAAGCAGCACTTGAAACAGGACGAAAGCACAGAAGACACACACGACGGTGCTAACTCGCAACTGTTTTTATTACGCACAAACACAAATATATACTCAGAATCAACACGTGCCCAGGTAAACCCATCGATAGGGGTTGGCATGGGGTTCGATAAAGCTCGGATCGATGAGTTCCGTTCACGTTGCCAGGTCAACCCCTCAATAAGGATTGACCTAGGGTTCGATAAACCTATGTTCGATAAGTGCGGTTCAATACACCTCGATGTTTATCAAACCGCACTATCCGGGCACGTGTTAATATGAGCATATATTTGTGTTTGTGCGTTACAAAAACACTTGTGAGTTAGCGCCGTCGTGTGTCTTCTCTGCTTTCGTCCTGTTTCAAGCGCTCCTTAACGATGCTTATACGAAGAACTATGTTGAGTGGCGCAAAGTAAATGTTTGAAATTGAATATTCTTGAAGCGAAATATTTTATTGCAAAGAGGAAAATTCAATCACAATTTTGACCTCATGGTAAGAGCTGCTTCAATGTAAAAAATAAAGTTTTCAGCAAACTAATCACTACGCGTTTTATACCTTCATTGGTATTTTTCCGCTCATATGCTATATCCTTTGGCTATGGCCTACCTTAATGCTAGTGTTTCATCACGCATGCACAGCAACGTTGTTACTAACGGTATAAATGACTTTGTTTGCCTCGGCTTTGATGAATTTTTTGTTGTTTGTTCAAAAAAGCGTAGTTCAGGCAAAATGAGTTTTTAAGCTTGTGGTAATATAAACTTAGAAAGAAATGCATCGCATTCTTCGATGTGCAAAGCGCTGGAAAGAAAAGCCGAACTTTGGTATTACTAAACTTTCAACTTTGTAGTGTCATTTGCTCCCATTGGCGTTTTGGTTTAATATTGTGCAACTTTACCCAAATTATGTTTTGCACGATGTAGGGGGATTTCAATCGGTCAACGTCTTTGTAACACTCCTAAAACAGAATGCCGCGCATTCTTTTTCACAAACCCTCAACCTGCCCTAGCGGTGTAACGCAAGTTTTTACGCCTGTGGGCGCTATTTTATTTTTGAGTGTTCATCCTACCACATCATCCTCATCTGCCCTGCTCCTACACAGGCATTTTTCACAGGGGATAGACGTTCTTACGCTTAATTAAGAACAAGCCCAGTGCGTTGACGGCCGTCTCGGAACAACCGACGTCACCAAGTTGCGCCATGAGCCTATTAGTATAATAAAAGCAAAAGACACTTTTTGAGTACTTTTCTCTCCAAACAAAAGTGTGCAAAAAGTTGCCAGAAAACTTCGAACACGGGCGTGCACTTTACGCTGCAAGTAAATGAAAGGATTAAAAGATTTAAAATGACGTCGTCGTTTACTAACCCCATCCGCTACATTTCTGAAGCTTCGGTGTTGTAGAAGTTGGCAACGGTCGCTCTTGAATGTAATTAAAGGGCGCAGCTAGGTTACGCGCTAAAATACTTTGGGGGCACACACAGTTGTTACTGGTGGTGATTGAGAAAACATTATGTCCAGCCGAAAGTCACTAAGTCCTTCTTCGAGATTTCTGCTTCAAGTAACGTTTTAGAGCTTTTATGTACAGTATGTTTTCAACTTTTGTGTTTGAATTGGTACGACTTACTTTTGAGAGTTTTTTCGTCAGCATGTCGGCTGGTATGTTCTACGCTCCGTAGCAATAAATAGTTACAGGCAGTTTCGCTGGTACAGAATTTATACCCACGCAGCGATTGTCTATGCGCTCTAGGACGTGTCGCAGCCATTGGGCGAGCTCCTTTCTGATGATGATGATGATAGTTGGGTTTTATTGGCGCAAGGCCGACTATGGGCAAAGAGCGCCAAAGAAGAAGTTACTGAATTATGATGAGACCGTACATACTAAAATATGTGACTAAAAGTAAAGGTGATGCAAAACAAAAGACAATGGAGATGGCTGGTGTATAGGGCCAGGGTGATTACACATGATATGACAAGAGCTGCAGAAAGTTTACCTCAGCTAAAAACTTAAAAACACGTTGACTAGAAAACATTGGTTCGTCGGCTAAAAAGTATGATGGGTGCAAAGGAATGTGTTGTCTGTATAATTCAGGGAAATGTTTGTGTCGTGTTGTGTCAAGTGCCTTGCATGTGATTAGTATGTGGACTATGGATAGGCCCTTTCCATACCTGCTACACATGGGTCTCGAAGTTCCAGTGAGCAGGTGGGAGTGTGTCGCATGTGTGTGGCCTATCCGCAGCCTAGCCAGGGCGACTTCAGTGTATCTGTTGTGTGAGTCAGTTATGTAGCGTCCCAGTTGTGGTTTTATTATGTGTAGTTTCTTGTCTGTTTGTTGACTCCAGTGTAATTGCCATGTGTTACGAAGCTGTCGTCTGATGTGTGTCTTTAGGTCTGTGTAAGGTACTGTTGTAACGTCAACTGTAGTCATGAGAGCAGCATCACCAACCATTTGTTCGGCGGCCTCATTGCCAGGGATTCCACAATGCCCTGGTACCCAGCATATAGTTATTTCAAGATTTGAGGCATAAGCAGACATTAGTACCTTGAAGAGAGCATTTATGACATAGTTTTTAGATGACCTTCCTAATGACAGTGCCTGTACAACGCTTTGAGAGTCTGTGTACACAATGGACTTGGGAATTTTATGTTTGATGATGTGGTTTGAAACGAGTTAAATGCCATATGTTTCTGCCGTGTAAATACTGTTATGAAAATTCATTGTTTTGCTTACTCTAAAATTTGGTCCGTGCGCTGCACAAGGTACCGTAGAACCAGTTTTCGACGCGTCACTATAGAACTCTGCGCACCTGTACTTGTCCTGCAGGAACAGGAAGTGCTGCAGAATTGCACTTCTGGGTACCCAATTTTTTTCTACTAATGTAAATGATAGGTCGCATGATATCGGATGTAGATGCCATGGTGGAATTAAATTATGGATGGGTGTCTTGTGCGTGTCTGAAAGAGGGACCGTGAGTGCAGAAGCCTCCTCCCTAACTCTGAGACAGAAAGGTAAGGAAACGGATGGCCTGTTTAAAAAGAGTTGCAAGTTTGATGTATTGTTCATGATGGGATTAAAAGGATGGTTGGTAAGGGATACAATCTTAGATGCATATAGCAGGTCAACATACTCCCGCTGATGCCCTAGACACCACTTGTCGCACTCGACATAAAGGCTTTCTACAGGGCTAGTGCGGAAAGCGCCGCATGAGAGACGAAGGCCAAGATGCAGCACTGGGTCGAGCATTCTCAGTGCGGTCTTTGTCGCCGACCCATACACGACACTGCCGTAGTCGAGCCGAGACCCCACCAACGCTGTGTACAGGCGCAGCAGGAGTTGTTTGTCGGCCCCATCAGGTTGATGTGAGAGAACCTTAAGAATATTCATTGTTTTTAGGCATTTACATTTGAGCTGTTTGATATGAGGGATGAATGTAAGTTTTTCATCGAATAAAATGCCTAAAAACTTCTGCTCCTTGTTCACAGGAATTGGCACATTCGCAAGAGTGATGTCTGGGTCCTGGTGGACCCCACGCTTCCTGGAGAATACAACACAAGAGCTCTTTCCAGGATTAATTTTAAAACCATTATTTTCTGCCCAGCCGGCAAGCTTCTTGACGCCGAGCTGGACTTGACGTTCGCAGATGGACATGTTACATGATTTAAAGGATATCTGGACGTCGTCTACATACATGGTATAAGAGATTGTGGGTGGCAATGCCTTTCCAAGAGAGTTCATCTTAACTATGAAGAGCGTGCAGCTCAACACTCCACCTTGCGGCACGCCATTTTCTTGCACATGTACCTTTGACAGTGCAGAACCAATTCTGACGCGAAAGGTTCTCTCCGACAAATAACTAGCAAGAGTGTTAAACATATTACCAGAAACACCGAATGACTTGAGGTCAGTAAGGATTTCATAACGCCAAGCGGTATCATAAGCCTTTTCGAGGTCGAAAAACACAGTTACGCAGTACTGTTTATGCACGAAGGCATCCTTAATATACGATTCAAGAGCTACGAGTTGATCATTCGTGGATCGCCCCGCCCTGAAGCCTGCCTGGCAGCTCTCGAGAAGGCCGTTGTACTCCAAAAAGTACACGAGCCTCCGGTTTATCATCTTCTCGAGAAGCTTGCACAGGCAGCTGGTCAGGGCAATGGGTCGATAGCTAGCGGGAGAAGAAGGGTTCTTTCCTTCTTTCAAGAATGCTACAACTATGGCATCCCTCCAATACTTTGGAATGTGCCCCGAAAGCCATATCTTGTTGAACAGGTGAAGAAGTGTTACAAGAGTGTCTGTGTGTAAGCTCTGTATCATTGTATATGTAATGTTGTCTGGGCCTGGAGCTGAGGGTGTACACGTGCTCAGAGCACCCCTCAGCTCATGAAGCGTGAATTCGGAGTTATAAGAGGTGGCTGACCTGTCATTGGCATGTAAAGGCTTCTTTTCAGCCACGAGTTTGTGCTTCATGAAGGTGTTTGTGTAGTGTGCTGAACTGGAAACGTGTTGGAAGTGTTGTGCGAGCATGTCAGCCTGGTCTTCAAGTGTGTCCCCTGTTGCGCTGACCAGAGGCAGGCTGTGTGTTTGTTGTCCTTTGAGTTTACGTATTCTCGTCCATACTTTCCGTGTGTCTGTGTAGGAGTTAATTGATGTTATGAATGTACGCCAACTATCGCGTTTTGCCTCACGGCGCACACGTTTTCCGAACGCCTTGGCCCGTTTGAACAAGAGGAGGTTACTCGACGTGGGGTACCGACGAAGGATACCCCACGCCTTGTTCTCGGCCTCTCGCGCCCGCCTACAGTTCTCATTCCACCACGGCCTCCGCTGGTTGCGCGGGGCACCAGAGGCGTGGGGAATGGACCTTTCGGCGGCGTCGAGGATGTGCGCCGTGAGCAGTTGGGTAGCTTCTTCAACGTGTAGGTGTCCTATGGATGTGTGGTGTAGTTTGAATGTCTCTGTAAATGTATTCCAGTTAGCTCTTGCTTCATTAAACCTTTTATGGGAAGATGGACTGCTCGGGCCTGTACCTATATGCGTTAATGAAGTGGGGAAATGGTCACTACCATATGGGTCTGTGCCCACGCCCCATTGAAGACATGGAAAGAGAATTGCAGAACCAATAGCCAAGTCAAGATGTGAGTATGTGTTGTGACCTGTGTTATGGTATGTAGGCTGTTTCTTGTTGAAAAGGCATGCTCCAGAGGATGTTAAAAACTTCTCTATCAGGCGACCTCGGGCATCCGTGCGAGAAGAGCCCCAAAGAGAGTTATGAGCATTAAGGTCGCCTGTAAGGATGTACGGTTCGGGCAGCTGGCCAACCAGCGCCTCGAAGTCAGAGCTCGAAAGTGAGACATCAGGAGGAATGTATATGGAGCATACCATTATCAACCTATTAAATATTATTGTTCGAATTGCTACAGCCGGAAGGACAGTGTCCAAGGTGACAGGGTGGCATGCTAAGGATTTGCGGGCAATTATGACCACACCGCCAGAAGAGTGTGTGCAGCCATCCCTGTCTTTCCTGTATACCAGGTAACTATTCAAGAAATTTGTGTGTTTGGAATTAAGATGTGTTTCCTGGACACACATTAAACTTGGCTGATTGGCATGCAGAATCTCATGCACGTCGTCAAGATTATTCACAAGACCTCTGCAGTTCCATTGAACAATGTTTTCTCTTCCCATTATGATGTGTTAGAGCTACTGGAGTGTGATTATTTATGTAGGGTCTTTCGGTGCTTGCACTATTGGAAGGGGTTTTCTGACCTTCTCTACTGACCTGGACGTCGCAGCCCGTTCCTTCCGCTGGGATGAAAGCCGGAAGGGCTCGACGTCCATGTCGTCATCTGAAGGCAAGGGGGTGCCCAGCGGACTGGGCCCCCTTGACGTGGTACCCTTTCGGGTGTTCTTTGCCTGCGCTGCCAGTGCCGAAGGCGTGGGGAGCACGACAGACGGCACAGGCAGTGAGGCGGTGGAGGGGGTCGCTGCGACTGCCTCCGTCTCCATCTCCGTGCCCTTGCATGTGCTTTGGGCCGGTGGAGAGGAAGCAGTGGATGCAGCGGCATCCCCAACAGATGTTGTTGCCACCACAGCCGCTGCTGGGTGAGCGAGCGGTGCACCCTGGGGGGGGGGGCGGGGGCGGGACCACGTCCGACTCGCGGTACTGGGTCCGCGGCGAAACCAGACGCCGCTTCGCCCCCCGGCGAGCCGCGTCGGCGTACCTCCCCAGGGGGAAAGAGGCGAACCTCTTTCGCGCCTCTGGGAAGGTGATGTTCTCAGTTACCTTCACATTAATAATCGCCTTCTCCTGCTTAAACTTCTCGCACGTTCGAGAGTAGGCGGCATGGAGTCCCTGGCAGTTGGCGCAGGTGAGGGTTGACGATGGACAATTATCGGATGGATGATCATGCTGAGCGCATTTTGCGCAGGTCAGACGACCACGGCAGGAGTTGGTTCCGTGCCCGAACCGCTGGCACTTAAAGCAGCGGCGCGGGTTTGGAATGTAGGGCCTGACATTACAATGTACAAAACCTGCATTGACGTACTCTGGGAGTGTGGACCGGTCAAAAGTAAGGAGAATAAACTTGGTCGAAACTACTTTGTCATCCCTCCTCATAGTTATCCGCCTCACAGCTGTCACGCCCTGATTTCTCAGGCCCTCCAGCAGGTCAGCATCTGTCTCATTCATCAGGTCTACTTCGGAGATGACACCTTGAGTACTGTTCAGGCTCCGGTGGGGTGTCACCCTGATTTCAAGATTGGCTATGCGAGTTTGTTCAAGGAGGATCTTTGCATGCTGTTGGTTGTGTACTTCAACCAGGATTTCTCCAGTTCTTTGTTTTTTGGCCTTATATTTGTCACCAATGATGACCTCCAGAAATTTTGATATTAGGAATACGGACTGTGATGCAAGAGGCTTTTCTTGGTCACTGGATTCCAACACCAAAAAACGGGGGTAGTTATCGGGCTTTGGAAGACTGAGGGTTGGGAGTGGCGGAAATGAACCTTCTGTGCGACCCTTTTTCAGGGGCCGATCATGTTTGGGGGGGATTTACGATTTACCATATGGCATGTAAAAGAAGCAGGGGACGGGGGTACTTTCTTCTCAAATCTTACCCTGATAGCCTGAGAGGTCCCGGAGCTCCCTGCCTGGTAAACAGACAGGGAGCCCATCCGCCAGAGCTTGACCTGGGCTCCGACGGCCACCGTTTGAGGCTTCTACCCTTCACCTTTAAACACATCACCACGGTAGGTTACAGTTTATGTTGGGGGCTCGGGGTCCGCGGTGTCGCCAACACCGTCACCATGAATACTCAAGGTGCCCCGTGCGGGGGCGAGCTCCTTTCTGAACCTGCAAATTGATGCCCACAGTATGGAACTGCTGCCAAAGGCGCTCACTCCACTCTTCACTCACGTCATTTCTTCTCTCCTCCTGATACGAGGAACCCCATCTCTTGCTGTCTTGAGTAAGAGTGCCGTCTCGTTCACTCCTCAGAAACGTAAATTGGACTGACTCTGTCGCGACGAATGGGAATCGCGCACCAGGGTGAATATCTGAATTGATGTTTTGCGTAGTGCTACGTGACGACATCGCCAGTGACGCCACTGCCTCGGAGTACAGTGCAGCAGAAGCAGGGGCGGGCGTAACTAATGCATGCCGAACACTAACACACTGAACGTAACCGAACAAGCACTTGCGGCTACGGTGCTGTAAAACTTTCTACACCTGGCGCTTGCACGACATCACTGGGGGCAATGCTGCTTAATTTTCTGTAACAGCGGAGCTGTTTGTCCAACGCGAAGAGAAACATCCAATTCGAAAGAAAAAATGGCCGCGTATCTGCTCCTTTCGCCGCAAATGTCGACAAAAGACGATAGTCTTTGCGTTGCGCTCCTCCCAAGGCAAACACGCTAATGGTTTGCTCAAGTCAATTTAAATTTACCGCGTTCCACTGCCCCAGGCCGGGGGCCTCGATGCCAGCACTGACGCAGGACGAAGACGTACGTGAATCGAGGCGCCCTACTTCAACGTTTTAGAACCGCGTTGCCGTAGTGCACGTGCGTTCCAAGCAGAAGGTGAAACCTATTTAGTGGAACCTTTCGTAACTGCTCCCGCTTGAATTCTTAAAAAGCAGACAGAAGCTATAGTGGCGCGGGCGACAGCAGACGACAGTGTGAATTTTTTTTGCAGTGGATGTAGTATTTCATTTCACAAAAATCAAGCATCAATGAATTTTCATGAAGGAACACTGTAAGTATTCCTTGTGTATTATTTTGCGTAATGCCTTGTTCTTGTTCAACAATGTTGACAAGTACGAACATATAAACCGGACTTGGACGTGTAGATTTCGCTGTGAGTATATAAGTCTATTGCGTAGATTTCGTTTCACTTTGGCCGATTGGCTGAATAGAGTCACAGATTGAAAGACAGATAGACAGACCGAACTTTCTGGGTTTAAGTAGGCCAAGAAAGACTATCGTCTTTAAAAACGCTCCCCGTGGTGGGAATCGAGCCTGGGTATCTCGCATTTACGAAGACGGCGTCTATCCGATTGAGCTATCATTGCATTCCGAGGAGGAGGAAGTAACTTTATTGTGTCCAGAGGAAAGGCCTAGTTATGGCCGGTGTGCTTCAGACGACTGCCAGGATGTCTTGGCTCCTAGCGGCGTCTTCGGCCCTCTGGACGGCCCAACGCTGGATGACAGGGTCCTCGCTAAGCAGCACCGTCTCCCACTGCTCTTTGGTGTGGATAATAAATGTTCCATCTGTATTGCTGAAGTCTTTTCTTTGTATAGCAGGGCATTCCCAAAGCATGTGTGCCAAACTTGCAAGCTGAGGGCAGTGCTTACATTTACCGTCACGAATTTCTGGGTGGAAGTGCCTGTAGAGGTCTGGGTTGGGATATGTATTGGTCTGAAGACGCCTCCATGCAACTTCTTGTTTTTTGGTCAGCCAGGGGTTGGCTGCAGGGTACTTCCGTCTTTCGCCTCTGTATTGGTCGAGCACGTCCCGGTAGGTGCACAGGCGATCCTTGGTGTTGTCGGCAGGGTGTAGGGCGGATTGCAGGGGCTCTCGGTAGGTGAATGCTCGAGCAGCCTCGTTGGCCCGTTCGTAGCCCTCCAGGCCCGCGTGTGCGGGCGTCCATATTAAAGTGGTTCGGGTGTCTACGTTCTTGTCCTGCTGGGCAAGGACTCGCAGTGCCACACTGGAGATTCTCCCCTTTGTGAAGTTGCGGATTGCAGGTTGGGAGTCGCTGACAATTTTACTCGCTCAGGGTGTGGGTAGGGCTAAAGCTATGGCTAGTTCTTCACCTTCTTCGGGGTGTCGTGTTCGGATGGAGCAGGCGGTGAGAACCTTTCCTTCTTGGTCGGTGACAACTGAGACCATAGCCCTTCACTGTTCGTGAGAGGCCGTGTCCGTATAGTTGAGGTTCTCCTTGAAGCTGTCTCCCTAGCGCTAGGGCTCGCATATCTCTTCGCTTTTCGTTGTAGACTGGATGCATGTTCTTGGGGAGGAGAGGAATGTAGATGCCTTTGCGTAGTTCGGCTGGAACAGTGTGTTTTTCTCCGAACGATCTCTCGTACGGGATGCGTAGGCGGTCGAGGATTTGCCTGCCGGTGGCCGCCTTAGTCAGACGCTCGAGGTGTGCAATGCGATGCGCCTCGATGAGCTCTTCGAGGGTGTTGTGTACACTTAGTGCCTCAAATTTTTCATTAGAAGCACATATCGGGATTCCCAGAGCCTGCTTATGCACCCTCTTGATGAGACTGTTGATTTTATTGCGCTCTGCCTGTTTGAGGGGTAAGAAAGGGGCTACGTACGTAATTCTGCTAATTACGAACGCATACACGAGCTTTAGCAAAGTTTTCTCCTTCATGCCTCTATTCTTGTTGGCTATCCGCGCAATCAGTCTCGTGATCTGATGGGTGGCTTTCTCTAGTGTTTGCACTGTCTTGCCGTTGTGTCCGTTGGCCTGGAGATGGAGGCCGAGGATACGTATCTCGGCCACTTCGTACATGTCTGCATAACCCAATTACGATGCAGCCCTCAAGAAAAAATTTGCGCAGCTTGCACCAGTGGTGCAAGGCTGGAGAAACAGGAGAGCTGACGACCCCTGTGCCATCGCCGGAGACGTGGCTGCTGAAAGCCAACGCTACGAACAACCCCAAAAATAATTTTGTTGGCTCGGAATGGAAAGAGAGCCTTGCATTCCGAGCAAACAGAATTATTTTTTGGGGTTGTTCGTAGCGTTGGTTTTCAGCAGCCACGTCTCCGGCGATCGCAGAGGGGTCGTCAGCTCTCCTTTTTCTCCAGCCTTGCACCACTGGTGCAAGCTGCGCAAATTTTTTCTTGAGGGGTGCACCGTAATTGGGTTATGCAGACATGTACGGTCTAGAGATGCGTAACACGAACTGTACCGTCACGAAACATCTTTAAAGCAATATGCAAGAATTATTTCGTTTGTGTTTCAGTTTCTGACCCGTCGGCAAGTTAATTGGCTGCGTGCTAAATAGACCTAAATTAGGCGGGAAAACAGGCTTGGCTAGGCGGATTTCGTGTACTTTTCAATAATTTCTGAATAATTCGAGGATTTAAAGCGGCTTTTTGGGCGTCCTCATCAATACATATTGCTGGGAGTTTTTTGCAGATTTGACTCGACATTTTTGGGGGCATATGGGGGCCTTCGTTATGGTCATATGGAAGCCTTTTACTGTAAAGCGGGTAGTTTATGCATCTGTATTTGGGGAAAATGTTTCAGAGTGTCTGCGCTTCAAAACACGCGATTTGTTTCCTGTATTCATTCAACTGACAATATCGGAAGTACGAACCACCCGTTACTTCTCACAATTTTACGAAAAAAAAAAAACGTATAGGCTGGGCGTGCCATAACATTCTGCCAAAATGTTTGAAAGTCGTCTCGGCTGCAATGCATAAGGCGGGATCTCCGAACGTTCATACAGTGGCCCATTCAGGGGGGTATAGGAATCTTTGATAGAGGATGATGTAGGAGTTGGTAATCCGACGTAAACACAAAATTAAGGCAAAAAAAGGTTCAGCCCGTTAGATTGGCTGTACCGGAGAACGACATAAATTGTCGTCGTCACTCTCGTTCTCATCTGATTTCCAGGCCTGACGGATGAATGCTATATCTATAAACTCATAAATGCGTCCTCGTTTAGCCGTGTCACCGTTACGCGGCCTACATTGGCAAAACCTGCGACTGTCTCACTTCGAGATCACGCACTGTCCGTTTCGGCCCTATTCATCCCTCGCGTTTACCTCAGCCCCTTGTGCGTGCGAATATCTCCTCTGCAAAAACAACAACAAAAAATGGAGACATAAAAAGAGGGCTCCTAATTAGACGACGAGCATTTGTGCTTGGGTAGAAATCACCATGCCTCTTTTCGACACGTCGAAGAAAGGGAAAAGAACAGGAAACAGAAAGACACACACTGAGCGCATAATTAAGCGAAACCCAAAACAGAACAAATGATTGTAACATGGAGGCCAAAACGAACAGGATAATAAAAGGTTTGAAATTAGCTCGGCCCACTGGCTCTGCATTTATCTTTTGTTTGCAGTCACAGCTCAGCTGATTTTGGCATAGGGCCTGAAGCTACCATAGAGTGATGCCATCGCCGCTGCCTTGTTTGGTATTTACAAACGATGTTTCCTGTTTCAAGTTTTTTTTTTGTTCAATGTCCGTGAAAAGGGCTGCGTAATAAAACCTGCGCGGCCTATCACATAACTGCGGGTGCAAGTATTGCACTACAAAGGCCGGTCAGCTATAACAGCTAAGGTAAACATCAGTTGTAGTACCCGCTGACGTCGCATTTTTATGCCGGAAAGAAACGTCCGCACGCTCCTGGCGCCCAATTACGCCTGTTGCTTGATTGATTACCTTATTTTGGACCACTTTATTGAGTCGCCAGATTGCACAACATGTGTTTCTTATGCAGATTGAAAAAAAAGGGAGGGGGGGGGGGCAATAGTTTCGCCTTAGGCAACGAGTTGGGACATATAATTTATCAACAACCGTGAAATTGTGGCCCTAAACATGTTTGAAGGCGTCACGTAATTTTGCCCAATGGACAGTGGACCCTGAAAAAGTGGACAGTGGACCCTGTGGATGCGTTTTATCTCCTGCTCTAGTTAATACGAGGCCCACAGCTCGTGGCGAGATTCACTGCGTATATTGCGGTGTTGCGTAAAATATGTAAAAACAATACGTGTTCACATGTTTGCCTCGTTCCGAAACCCGCGAGTTTTTAGCACCGGCCATGAGCTATGGAAAGTTTTAATCACAAAAGAAATCGTCGTTCTGATGGTGTTTTTACATTTCCGTCTCTCTCTGAATTGTTTTCAATGCATTAGCTTCTTTGCCCAGTACCCGAGATCACCAACCGCATAACTCCTTGGATCTGCAGAAGAAAGCATAATGGGTGAACTTCACACATTCCTGCCGGAGTTAGCAGTGCAGTAGTTACGATGTTTAAGAGACGGTCGAAGGTAGTATATAAAAGACAGCAAAAGTCAAACGAAATTGAAAGAACTAATAAATATGAAGTAACGAAATTCAAAATATCTACTTTATAAACCGCCCTCGCACAACGAAGACAAAAAAAGACCCTAAAAGCAAACCAAAACACGACGAATTATCGCACAAATGCCCCAACGATATAACGCCCAGTATGCATCGACAAACTACGCTTTGTGTTTAAAGGTGGAAATAGCAGATGAATGCAACCTGCGATACTTTTTGACCACTTGTCCGACAGGCATGTTGTGCACGCCGTGCATGTTCGGGAGTCGTGAACGTGTGCCACGACGAGTGCTCGCACCTACACCCAAATGCACGCACGCAACCAAAAGTATCACAAAAATGTTTGCGAGCACAAGCGAACCCGCAGGTGAACCGATAACATCGGGTAGTCCCGCCCACAGTACACATAATATTTTGTGACCGGTGATGTAAGTAGCATTTCTTTATAAAAACGGAATTACCTACCCGTAACAAACGCATTTCAGATTTCCCGCGTTCCCAGTACTCGCGCGCCTCCTGCTTGAAACTGCGCAAGCGGGAGTTCTGTTCTTTTTGGTCTTGCTTTTCCTCCCGCGCGTGCCGTCGTTGCAATGCCACTTTGTTTTCGCTTACTATCGCAAAAACCAACCCCACGAGCGTTCCTAACTAATTGAACATGGGCGCTGCCGGTTAATAGCGCATCTTTTGCCTCAAATGCACCTATAGTTTTTTTTTTTTTTTTTTTTTGCGATAAACAAGGGGGGATGTAGGACAAGCGCCAGCGGTTGGCAAGTTTCGAATGCTTCTGACTGTATAAACCGCTTGGCTTTCGAAGCCTCTGGGGTACGTCGCGACAACAGCCCTACAACGGAACGCCCTGTTGCTCTACTTGGGTCCAGCAAGCGAGCTACGACGACAAGGCGAGGGCCTAATGTGTTCTGTACGTAAAATGTTTAAGAATACAAACGAATCCGCAGGTGAAACGATAAGATCCGAAGCTCACGCCCAAAGTACACATAAAAATTTGTGACCGGTGATACAGGTAGCCCTCCCTTATAAAAAAGAATTACCTTATCCGTAACTTTTCCATTACGGTTGAACACCTCCGCTCGAAGATAATCCTTTTTCTTGAAGCTATATTCGTAATGTATCACAGATGGGTGAACTTTCCACTAGTGCCTGAAACGCATGCTTTTCCTGTTAGACACGCGCGTACATTTACAAAGCCGACTTATGTAGAAGACGGTTGGGCAAGCATATTTCATATAGCGAGCCGAGAACACAATATTAGGCTGAACGTACATCCCTCTACTTTCCTAAAAATATATTTTTCGAAACATGACGACAGCGCAAGAGTCCAGTGTACTTAGCGGGCTTTACAATACGCGATACATAGTTGTATTGCTAATACGACTCCGTAGTCACGAAATTATTTTATCTCAGTCGGTAGTTTATACTTTTTCGAAACATGACGACAGCGCAAGAGTCCAGTCCACTTAGCGGTATTTACAATACGCGATGTACATAGTTTTATTGCTAATATGACTCCGTAGCCACGAAATTCTTTTATCTTAGTCGGTAGCTCGTATAAGGAATGGTAGCCTTAGTACGACAGACATGGCATGACGCTTCCGAAGTCGTCCCGGTGCCATCACCAAGCTTGGGGTAGCTGCTGTGAAACGAGCAGTAAAAGCCCCATGCTTTTTGGCTAGGATAAACGGGATACGTACCAATATTTATTAGCGTCATTAACTCCGGAGTATTGTAAAATCAACGACAGAAAATGCTCGTAATTTAGTACCCCGCACTCATCTTGTCACACCGCAGACCAGTTTTTCAACTCTCCCATAGCTTATTACTTAAGAAGTGTGCCTAATCACAAATCAGGAAAAAGCATTCGTTTATTTCGCCCTTGGTTCGTCTCGCACTCTTGTATAATACGGCCTGGTAAATACACTCGTAAATGAAGTACCGCCAAATTAAAATTATCATTGGTCATTATTCGGTCGCACAATTTTTATTTGTGTTTTAACAGATTCACTATTCAATGCCTTGCGCGGAGATTAATGTTAATCAATTCTGAAAAGAAAACGTCGGGTATAATAAAAAGGCCTTGCGGCCATTGTGCCTTTCACCGAGAGTATTAGAATCAGAATAACATAAAAACATGAATATCCGCCAGACGAACAGAAAACTGCAAGTGTAGACACACCGTCAAATCCCCACCTAACAAACAAACCGGCCTCCCATCTGTAGGCGGACTAGAAACCCTGGTTGTTAGCCAGCGGCGTAAGTGTCCATCCTCGCCCTGTTTTTTCTTTAGTGTGTTTGAAGCTGAACCAACCAGCCCACTCTAAATCCCTACTCGGGAAAAAATGAGGCCCAGCCTAAAGCGACCTGTATCTCCTAGTGCCACGCAGCTTCCTGAAATTGTGCGTTAAAAGCTGACAATTACGGTGGCGAATCGCGTTTCACAACTCTCTGGGCTGATCAACTACACCCGCTGACATTAGGTTGCGAAAGCTTGCCATTGTGTTTTAAGAACTAATGCCATGGATTAAAGGATCGCAGTACAGCATCTGTAAATGTGCGACAGAAAGATTGTCATTCGAGGAGGCTTTAGAATGTGCCGCCCGAGCAAAGACGGATCGGCGTCGCCGGGCGACAGTGCGGGACCGAGTGGGTTTCAGGGTGTTGTGGCAACCGTGCAACTGCGCAATGTCGCAAATTGAATGTTGCCGCCGCCATCAGCAACTCAACGCCTTTTGAAGGACCCCATAGTGCCGCTGCAAGTGTTGTTACGAGGCCACTCGTAAGACGGGAACCTACATAATGTTTGGTTAGTTCGAGACGCTAACGCGGTTGCTGCCCCGTAACAGCCCTCAAGAGCACGTCGTGCTGCAGAGAAGGTTTTAGGATACGAGGTGGCCCGGCGCCGCACCATTTATAAGTCGACGCCTCGTAAAAGTTTAACAACCCGGGGTGTATACCGACATTGTAAGCGCGTTTGTGCGGAGTACCATGGGCGTCTCTAAGCCCGCACCGGCGGTGGAGGGTTGTCAACCGTGCGGGGCTTTAACATGGATGTAAAGTCTTCACGGGCAATGCGGGAAGCATGGTTGCGAAACAGCTGTACGGAACGACCATGATGTTATTTCAAAAGGCAAAACAAAATACTGTTCTGTGGCGGCGAAGCCAAATATGAGGCGAACATTGGACGATGGTACAGCGATGCATTTACAGGGATGATCTATGTACAAGCGGCCATGAAAGAGCTCGGGCCAGCACCTCCTCTTCGTCGTCTTCTGTGACGGCCTATGGTGCTGCAGGAAGCAGACTCGGTTGATGTGGTTGATGCGGCTTCCTACATTTATTTGAAGAGCGTAGACCCCGCAATCGCCATCGCCGTCGTCCGCAGCCACTAGTGTCGGCCCCCGAGACGCCATCTGCAGCGCGGCAGCCGCACCTACAACGATAAGACGTACAGCCGATCTTCAGGCTGCCGTGCTCGAGCCCTACGGCTATCGAGACGACCCGCTACGCCGCCATACATGGTACGGTCCATGCCACCCAGTACGTCGACGTCCTCTCTCACTAACGCCGACATCCTGCTCTCCATTTCTAGCGTGGCAGCCGAACCTTCCACGAGAGGACTGGCGGCCAACGACATCACGAGTGCCCACCGACCACCGCCCGCCTCGCCCGCTGCTAGCACCCTACGCGCAGGTACCGGTGAGCCACCCACTACCGAGGCGGCGTCCTCCCTTCCGCCTTAGTCGCCTACAGAACCGTCATCCACAGCCGGTGTTTCAACCTCCAACGGGGTTTCACCTCCAGCGGCACATTCGCTGGCCACCACAGGCCGACTGTGCCGACACATCTGCGACCTGGGATGAAAGCCAAAACCCATATATTAACGCGAATGATAGAAAATGGCAACTCAAGTTTTGGCCGAACACTGAAGACATTGCATCTTTCCATTCCCTCCCAGGCACCAAATTCAATGCCGTCTAATTTCCCAATTTGGACCCTTTCATCATTGCATATTAGATTACAGATCCCCGTAACTGGCTCTCAGAAGAATATTGCTCGAAATGGCCTGTTATTGTTAACACTCGGCAGCATTCACCGGCTGTCCTCAGGCAGAAACCAAATTTTTACGAAACGCTCATGTACGCTTGAGCGCAGTTCCTCTAGGGCCTTTATTTCATCCACTGGCCAGACGTTCTCTGATAACCTCGGCCGGGCAAAGTAACCTATGTCAGCCGACCTTCGGGCCATCAGGGAAGCCATCCGGTACATTCTCCACCAACCCCCGGGCAATGGGCAGCCCTCCAAAGCCTACAGCGCAACGACTGATTCATCATTCACGAACAGTCCTCTCGTGAAATAACGTACTTGTATTATCTAGACAAAGACAATGGACACCAAGTGACGTTTCAGTGGCTTCCAGGCCACTGTAAAGTTACAGGGAACGAGAAGACCGATGAAGCAGCTAGCAGGGGCCTTGTAATATGATGAAGGTATACTTCACAAAGCATGATGCATGAGCTATGACTAAGGCACTTGCTTTAATACCGCAGAACCATCTCTGGTCTACTCCAGAGCACCATCATGCCTCCTTGCACTACTTATACTCAAGCTCATGATTAAACGGCCAGAGCGACTTCCGCGCCGACTAGAAACGTTATACCACCGATTACGCCGCAAAGTTGCGCTTACGAAATCATACGTGTTTCGACTTGGTGCAACCTCGAATGCTTACTGTGATCAATGAGAGTCGCCGGAAACCATGGAACACGTACTGTTAGGATGCCCCGCTTATATGCTCGCAAGGTGCCCTTTGGTGCAGGAAATCGATCACCTACGCCAAGGACCAATCAGCTTAAAAATACTACTCTGTCTATTGCCCTCCCCTTCAGCTGAACGCAAAGCGCTAGTGGCGTTATTTGAATACCTCGACGAGATCGGCGTCAATGAAATGATTTAAAATACTACTCGGACGTTCATCGAACTGTTTACACAAACTGAACACTCTTTATGTTTTACTTTTTACTTCTTTTCTCCTCTTTTCTCCTGTTATCTCCAGTGCCTTTTATACCCTCCGCCACCCTTTCCCCCGCCGCGTAGCCTGTCATTGTTGAGATTCTTGCAAACCTCTCGGCTTTCTTCGATAAAGAGCTTTCCCCTTGTCTTTCCGTAAAATAGAACAACTAAGCCGTTCAGGCAGAGAAATACGTAGTATATGCCCTTGTGGTTGTGGAGGGACTAAATTGAAAATACGGGTTAATTGCCGTTTCCGCTTGGTTGTTGTGTGCTTATTTTTATCACGGAAGGGTGGGGGGGTATGTATTTGGTTTTTCATAAGGCCAACATCTTCTTGTGTTAGTCACTGTTACCTATAAAGGAAGAGTAAGGAAGAATAGCGATTCGGCTCTTTTGTGTTTGAAGTGAAGCTAACGGGCATCACATTGAAGGAAGAAGACGTCATGGTTTCAATCGACGTGAAGAACCCTAAAAGCAGACAACGGTCTCCTTGGGCGCACTCCCGTCGACATCCCCGAGCTCAGCGAGTTGCTGACATTTGTCTACGCAAAGCCTAATCTTTATGATGGAAGATCCTATTACCGGACCCCTGCCACAGCGATGGGAGCGTCAATTTAGGTTACTACGCAGGCCCATCTTATAATGGAGGCGTTTCGGAAGGTACTGGCCAGATTCACTACGGAACCAAGGAGTTATCACCGCTACGTGGACGATGGTTTTTGCATATTGAAGAAGCAAGATAACCCGCGTTTCCTGAACAGCCTGAATGTGATACCTTTGTTCGACGTACTGGTTCACCGGGTGAGAGAAATCTCACCTGATCAGTAATCAGAACGTCCACACACATGGGTTGTTACCTTACTTTTTCAACTTGCCATAAAGTGGGCCACAAAAGGGTGTCGTCTTTGATAACGTGCCGCACGTGTCGGTTCAAATGGCGATGCATTCGAGAGAGAATTAAGAACACTCCACCATGAATTAGGCTGCAGTGTCTGTCCTAAACGTTTTACCTGCCAAACTGAGAAGATAGTGCATTTAAGAATGCAGAAAAATAATAAATTTTATCCCCGCACAATCATCTCTCGAGTTTGAGGAATCAGCGAAGCACTATGGCGCATAGTTTGAGTAAACAACCAGCGCACTTCCAGGTCGCTCTCTCGCCGCCACCCTGGGAAAGCATACCAAGAATCACTGTGCTACCCATACCAAAACACACGAGTCAAGCACACGAGTCAAAACACACAGATCAAGAACGTAGAGCATCTCGCGCTGAAGATCTGCCCGAACCAATCCATGACACCTACTACACGGACGCCCGTTTTATGGACCATACAACGACTACGGCATCGGGTGGCCCCTGCACAGCTCACGTACGGCATCACGTCAACGTCCCCTCGCCCACAGCTGCAGAGACTCAAGCCATCGCAGAAGCCATTACACTTCACCAGCATCGGACCGCCCACATTACAGTCCGCACGGACAGTCAGGAAGCACTACGAAGCTTCGCCTCGAATGACATTCCATCTCCTGTCCACACTAGCCTGACAGCATACATGCACGCTCATCCCCACCTACACGTTTTCCTCGAATGGATCCCTGGCCACCAACTCATAGAGGGTAATGAATGAGCTCACGCTCTGGCCCGCGACTCTCATTTCCCGGGCAGCCCTCAGCCGTGGCCTCAGGAATACAATCCAAAAGAGGATAGAGCAATGCACCATAAAAGGCGCCGCGAACATCTCGGCAACCTCCGCATAGCAAGAATGGTACTTCCCTCCCCATCTAAATTCATGTCACGGAGACACGCTACATATATTAGACAGGCGCAGACATTGTCCCTCCCCTGTGATCTGTTCCTCCACTACATACAAAAGTCACCAGGCCGTCCGCACTGTTAGGTATGCGGTGGCTATCCGGACAATGAACATACATATTGGCGCTGTGTACGGGTGACCTCGTCTTCCACATTTCTTTCGACCAACCCCTTCCCCCCTCATATTGCCTAATCGTGGTCTAGCTGGGCCGCTCCCCCTCAAAACCTACGGGCAGCCCTGTGGTCCCTCTTGGCTGCCCACATTGAAACTCTTTGTGCACCTCCGCCAAGCCCACCACCGTCTTCGGACCGTGGAACACCCCCTTCCTCCGTGGACTGATAACTCCGCGGCTCGGAATTGAGCTGCCTAATAAAGTTTCATCTCTCTCTCTCTCTCCAGGTCGTGGCTCCAACCAGCAAGCTCAGAAGTGAGTTCATGAATCTAAAATACAGGTTTCCGATGAACGTGTTCCCAGCATGGTTAACTCGTTACCATGCGCTGACTGCCTTGAGTTGTACATCGGCGAAAAAGGGAACTTTTTAAGACGACACAAGGAGCACAAACGTGATATTACAATGAATGGCATTGCCGAGCATACGCATAAACATTCTCACGTTATTGGCTAGGACAACGCCGGTATTTTTGCCCGATAAAAAAGAACCATATCATCGCATCGGCTTCTAGAATCACTTTTCGTTCAGTGAACGTCAGCCACGATGGACGTACAGAAGGGACTACAGCGACAATCTACGCATGGTCGTAGCGTCACTTGCGGGCTGCATTAGTGTCGATGATATCTTGTCTACATCAGTGAGCAAGAAACCAGTATGTGGCTCCGAAACGTCGAATACCTTTTCAGAATTGGCCAGCGTCCGTGGTAAATTTCTTTCTTCGCGAGGCGTATGTAGTTTGTCGAACACAGTATTATAGCCGTGGAGGCCACTTTGATGGGTTTTCTCTGTTTTAAAAGTGAAAAAAACAACTCAAGGCAAGAAACACAGCAGAAAATTTCGCTCTGGATTGAATTAAGTCAGAACCTGATAACCTTTAAAGACAGAGAAAACGTGGCGTAAACTAGACGTGCACGAAGAAAAGATGAGACATATACAGGCATCTTGGCTGTCTCATGTTGTCTTATTCGTCCATTTCTAGTTTCCGCCATATTTTCTTCTTTCTATAAAAATGTTCCAACCAGCTCAGCAACAAATTTTGATAACCTTGGCTTGTTTTTTGTTTTTCAATGTCGCGCTGTTTTCTTTGATCTAAGTCGACAATGGAATTCATGCGACGCGCCTGCACAATCCTCTCATTTTTTTCGCTCCTGCTCTGCTCAGCGTCCTCGCTGATGGGTAATATAATCTTTCGCGGATGAAGAAACCTCATGACCAGGAGGCTGTTTCGACATCTCTGAAAAGAGGACCCTTCGAGTGTGTAAAGCCGCTTGTAGTGAACGGAAGCATTAATCATTCAAAAGATTAAAATTCACTTCGAAGCGTCGCGAAGTTGTGTTTTATTTTTAATTTTTATTAGTAAGTATATTTCGGGAGAACATTGTACAGCGAAAAATTCAACAAGCTGGCTTTGTCCTGCCGACTCCGTGGGAATTTTCTTGCCAAAGTACGTTCCCCCTATTCAACACGTGCCATTAAAACCGAAAGAACAAGCTTATGGCTTGATTATAATTATCGTTCTGCCCTTATAAGAAAGGCAAAAAAATCATGCAGCCCTCCACCTAACTACTACGATGGTTGAAAGGCAAGCTTTCTCGGGATGGATTCTTTGGTTGGCCAATTCCACACTGCGAGTATGGGCTGCTCATAAGGTACGCACGACTTTTCTAGAAACCCACTGCAACTCTCTGGTGTGCATTCCGTAGGCCTAAGGTTTATGTTAGGGGTGTAGAGCGCGAATCGGTACTCGCTGCTTGGCGTTCGCCTCGCCCATTGAGCACCTTAAATAACTGAAAGTTGCTTTTTTTATTTTTCAAAGCAGTAATTAGCAGTAGGAAAGCCCATTGGGCAGTAACTACCTATGATAAATATTGCTTATTCATAGCGCACGTCCGTGTCGCGGATTGCCTTCTGTTTCCACCTGGAAGCAGTAGCTTTCTATTTCACGCTTTTAGTCTTGCCTTTCGTGCACAGCACTGTTTTCACTTCTGTACTGTAGCGCTGTCGCGTTGCTTTCATTTCCCTCCCTCTCCTCTCTTTTTCTCTCGTCTTTTACTGCTTGGACTTTCTGCTAGTCGTAGAGGGCTAGCAGGAAGTCCATTCCCTCCATCCTTCTCCTAATAACTCCAGCCCTTCCACCTTCCCCCGGAACATTTTCTGACACCATATTGGGAAAGTATCAGTGTTTCCTGCCTATTTCGTCTAAAGATATATCCCCTTCTCTCTCTTTTTAGGAGGTAGTTCTCTGTTCCTAGTATCGTTAGAATTAGTAATGCATAGTGGGCTTCATATACGTGGATCTAGCTTTGTGTGCAGCTATCATACGAGTGACGCAATTTTTCTATAACCTTTTTTATTTATTTATTTATTTACTTATTTATTTATTTATTTATTTATTTATTTATTTATTTAGTTAGTTAGTTAGTTAGATAGTTCGTTTATTATTAAGAGGAGTTGATCGCGGTCCACCGCGGTCGCTCCGACTATGATTACGAGATTTTATGCAGTTTTTGCCGCAACACGTAAGTGGGGACTTTAAATTTCTTTGTAAATGCTCGAAATTCCATTCAAGTCATCGGTTTCCTCATCAATGCATTTTTATTCATTCAGCCTGCTGCTGACATCCATGCAGTAGGCTTAGTGCTCCAGGTTGAAGTACTGCTGCCTGTTCTGGCAACGGTTCATCATGATGGGTTTCAACCAAATGCAGTACGCGTCTCCACAGCTGCGGCCACCCCACCACATGGCACTTCCGTAGGCTGGCGACGGGCGACCCTACAGCACCCTACCGACGGGCGACCCTACAGCAATTGAAACCACAACAGGCACCGACACGAACGTGGATATGGGGTTCACTGAACAGCAGCGCAAGGAAGTAATCGCCGATGCTAGTTCAGACTACACGAATTCCACATGTCCGAAGCGCCAAAGCAATGACAATGGTGGTCTTCAGACGCCTGGGTCATCACGCGAAGATACCCTCGAGGCTGTCAGCGGAGTGTGGAAGAAGCCACGGAGCCGCCGGCAACCCCAGATGGACAAAACCGTCCCACCTGTGCCTTCACCTGAATGAGTCAGTGATGAACGCCGTGAGCTCGGTACGCACGTCTTAAAGATTCAACTGATGGAGCACACCGACGCAACGACATTACCCGTTAATCTCCTGCAGCAGGCTAGCTACCGCCTTGCTGGAGACCCACAATTGACCAAGTATGTTATTATGAAAACTAATTAGAATTCCCATAGCAATACTGTGTCTACATGCGACTCTGTACATGCCGAGCTACTAACAATACGCTCATGAGCGCTCTTAAAGCTGATGTCGTCGCTGTACTCGCTGCACGCCCCATGGCTCGTAGTAAAACAGTGCTTATCCACTTCGCTTCTGACATCGTTCCCCGGTTTGTAATTTGCCATGGTTTCTTACGCCGTGTGCAAATTTACCAGGCAAAGTCACTTATTTGCACTCGTTGTCACAAACCAGGGCATAAGGCATGTAGCTGTCCTCCAACGAATGTGTAACGAATGTGGTCGTCACCACGAGTTGAAGGACTATCCAGGTCTGTGTCCTTATAAGGAACAGGCACCCAGACTGTCCAGCTCGCACTCACTTCGTGGAAATGCTTAAAATACGTCAGCAACAAAACCCCTTTCAAAACTGTTACCAAAACGGCAACCGTTAACGGCGAATTAGAGACCCCGACGACTCTCCCTTACCAGTTGAGTCGAAAGCTTCAGAAATACACTATCTCAATCGACTTCCACGCCGTTGGAATCTGCCGTCAGCTACGAGGAAGATCCCATAATTGCTGAACTACAACAAGCACGTCAAAAAGCCCAGATACAATTTGCTGAGGAGATGGCAGCTCTTCAGAAGCAAATGTTATTACTCAAACGCAACCATGAGCAGCGAATGAATGACATTAACAAACACATTATCACACACAGACAGAATCTCCCCATTAAGCAATCATGAAACAAGCCTCGAGTAAACAACGCCATGAAAAAGCAACGAACCGCCTCCCCTGCCAGTTTTCATCGCCAGGCTGAGACCTGGCCGGACGAACCACAGTTGCGGGTTGACAATCCCCCCGTCATCACAAAATTCGTGCCATAGTAGAAGAACATACAAAAGAGACATTAACACTCCGAGTCGAACGCCACCAGGACATGCAATCATTTCAGCAATGCATGCAACAAATAGCGCAACAGCTAACTGAGACTCAGAAGACTCTACAGCGCATTACCATGCAGTTAGACGTGACTGCCGATCACGACCCTGCAACCCCACCTCATGGCTTTGTCTAAGCCTTATTTCCTCCCTGAAGTTCTTCAACGGACCTACCGTTCCCTCAAGTACAGTGCCGCAGAGCTTCGGGAACTTTTCCCGACAACAGGTCAGCCCCTCGCACTCCTGATTCAGGAAACGAGAGGTACGACCCCAGAAATTGCAGATTATCAGGGCTACTTTGTGCCGTCCATACATTAAAAACAACGCGGGGTACAACTCAAAACAGAAGCACAAGCCGCCATATTCATCAGGAAGGAGATACCTCACACCCAAATTGATACATCTTCTTATTGTACGGAAATACAGGAAACAGTTGCTGTCCGCTGCACAATTAAGAAGACGAGGTATCTCGTAGCATCGCATTACGCCCGCCCTACAAAAAATTATCAAGCTACTCCTGGCATTGATTATTCTTGGCTACTTAATTTACGACAGAAATACCCGTATGAAAAACTTCTCTTCGTTGAAAATTTGAACGCTAAACACCTGGCTTGGCACCACAATACAACGGACCTTCGCGGCCAAGAACTTGTAATTAACGCTACAAGAGCAGGGCTTGAACTTCAGAACGACCTCGATTACCCCACCCATCACGGGCTTCACGCAAATCAGACGGTCACTACCCTCGATCTCACATGGGCCTCAAACAGTGTCGTTCGCGAGTGGCGCTGTGGTACAGACCCTATGGGTTCCGACCACTATCACATATATAGATCACATTGGCTTCTGGTTGAAAATAGCGTCACAGAGCGGTAGACTGGGAAAGCCTTCGCTCCCTCATTGCGGAATACAAGCACACTTTATCGTTAGCCTCTAAAATACCTCGCGCTGCCAAGCATGCCACCAGATATTTCGACGTCCGGAACGACACTCCGAGACCTTACAAACACTTCATCACCTTTTGTCGACCCGCGAGACCCTCCAACTTTAATATCTCAGCAATGCAAAACAATTCAGACTTTCTCAAAGTTCGGAACAAAACAGCGCAAGCTAGACGGTACGCCATGCACTTTAGAAGAACTCGCTGGCTTGACCACTGCGCAAGTATGAATCAACGAACCGGTTTTTATAAGCTGTGGCGCACTTACAAAGCTCTCTTTGGTACAACTAAATCCCTTAACACCATGCAAAATATCCTCCTTGCTCAGTCTGTAGACTGAGACAAACTGGAACGAGTTGCAGCCCAAACATTCTTCCCCCAGAATAACGCATAGGACTCGACTATCTACGCCCCAATCGGCGGTGATCAGCTGAAGCCTGAGGAAACACTCTTCCCCATTCAAGAACTGCACATGGCGCTTGAGGCTGTTAATGTCAAGAGCGCTCCCGGGAAGGACAAAATTGCTTGGCAAATGCTCCGTAACGTTGATGAGAAATCCAAAGAATGGTTGTTAGCGGAAATTAATACAATATGGGAATCTGGCATAATCCCTGTTGAATGGAAGCACTCCGTTGTGCACCCAATATCGAAACCTAAAAAGCCTCCTACTTCCATTTACAATTTTCGTCCGATTTCACTGACATCCACTCTTTGCAAGCTGATGGAGCGCGTGATCTTTACTCGTCTCACCTACATACTCGAGACACCAAACGATGCCATTTACGATCCTGCACAAACCGGGATTTGGCCCGGTCTCACCACTCATGACAGCCAGCTCTTATTTCGACCAATGACAGGGAAAAAGTGGAGAAATAATATTAAGGCAACTCAAGGAGTCCTGGTTACTATTGACCTAAAGAAAGCGTTCGACACAGTTTTCCACGCTTTTGTCATTTATATTATGGGAGAACTTAACTTCGGTAACAGACTCGGCAATTTTGTCAAGAACTTTCTATGTAACCAAACGTTTGAAATACATACGGGTAAAGAGCACCCCCACATCTTCCACAACCGCCGAGGTGTACCGCAGGGCGCTATTTTATCTCCAACTCTATTCAATCTTGTCATGTCAAAAATTGCCAAGCAACTCCGACAAATACCGCAGATTCAAAGCACTACAAATTCGGACGATATTACGATTTGGATTTACCCACGTAAGACAGAGCTAACCCAACAGCAAGGGCAGGTATACATACAAACTGCACTCGATACTCTCGCCGACACCCTCTAAGATACTGGGATGCTTCCTTCGCCTGACAAAAGCACATATGTGGTGTTTGGCGGCACACAGCAACACAAGAACGTCTACACTTCTAGGTTTGTACGATCACACCTTAAGCCGTCTCCCAAGAAGTTGGTTAAAGTTCTTGGCATCCCTGTTCCTGAGGATGGCGGCTGCAGTGTGTGGCTTGACCAAATCGAGAAAACATGGCATGAACAGCTTCACATAATCAAACGTATAAACAACCGCTTAGAAGGGGCTACAACGGAGACACTCAAAATTTTGACCCCGGCTGTACTCACGAGCAAAGTGACACATGGCGCAGTATGCTTTGATTTCACTAAGGCTCAGTGGCAGCAGCTGGAAGTGCTACATCGTGAGAGCCTTCGAGTCATCACTGGCCTTCCCAAACAAGCCAAACTCCAGGAGCTATACAAGCACGCTCAACTCCCACCTCTCACAGAAATCATTCGAACCCGTCACGAAGGCCAGCACTTCCGACGAGCATCCGCTCTCGCTGGCCGTGCGATACTTGCGCTACTGCCACAATGCGCGGCACCACAACATCCCATCCCTTTGCCGCTTCCACCATGGGACGACTTCATCGCCGTTAATCCAAAGCCACTCCCAGTCACCGGTCATACGTTTCGCCACTCCAACAAACACAGACGCACAGCTCAAATGACCGAGCGGTTTCCGCATAGCGCTGTTTATACCGACGCCACTTGGGACCCAACCATGGATACTGCCGGATTAGCGGTCATTCACTCGGCTTTTCATGCCACCTGAAAGAAGAATACTCAACAGCGCCTTCGTCTACCCAACTGCAACTCGAAGCGATATTACTCGCTGTCCGACAACTTCAAATTTCTCACTCGCCTACCAACCAGCCTCATGCAACTATCTTCACAGCGAGCCAAGCGGGATTCCGCACATTACGCCGGGTGCCTTATCAGAATTCTATCTGTGCGTCCATCAAGATGTTTGCCCAGAGGCTACATTGTACAACAGGACTACAAATTCGGTAGAGTGGGTACCAGGGCACTGCGTTAACTTCTTCAAAGAGGCCGCGCGCGCCCTGGCGAGCGATGTTATTGACACCCACTCTCACCCAGTTTTGCCTCATCATGACCCCAACTTGGACCACTTTGAAGCCCGTGCCCCCTACCAGCGATGTGCGAGAGCTAGACTCCGCAGCCACATCCCTGCCAATGACTACCCGTTACCTACAGGACTGCCACGTGGCCTTCAGGTTCTAATCCACAAGGCTCGTTCTAGGGCGGCACTTACAGAGGACATCCTTTTCAAGTGGCGCTCTTACATACGCAAGAAAGGGCGGCTACCCGTTCTCCCAGGCACTACCGCAAGCAAGTCACCCCCGCCGGCAATGACACCACCCACGTACGTGACGTGCTTTCTAGGAGCCACACCAAACATTTATCATCTCCTTTGCAAGTGTCCAGGACTGCACGCGGAGCGCACCTCTTGCTAACTCAGGAGGGTTACGTGTTTGAAAGACGGGCTCTACCCACCCGCAGCCACAGCCAAGCAGGTTTTTGCTTCCTTGTGGCAATGCGTTCTTGCCATTGGCGTTCATCTGAGAATGTAAATTTATGTAAACTTACCGACCGTCGAAACTACGCCATCAACCACTCTGGGAGGAGGGGGCTAAAGGAGGTTGCCGCAGCAAGCTCTAGAAATCGAGTGCAATGGCTCTGAATGCGACGGAGGCGACCAGCATGCTCCTGCCGGTCCCAGCGCTCTGCGTGACAAGGCGGCGTTTCCAAGCCCTCCCGAACTGTTCCGAGGAACTGTCTGTTGTCAGTCTCGGTGGAAATATTTCGTTACTTGAGCCTTTCTGAGGGGATCACACTTGAACAGCGACAACTGGAGCTCTACAATGTCGATTTAAACGCGGTCCAGCGAACGTATATCCACCCTAGGAGGGTATTGCTGCTGGTGCCTGCGGCCTCGGAATTCTACAGCGTCAACCGTCGTCGGACGAGCGAACGCCATCATTTTAGAGGCTGTACACTTGTGGTCATTAGAGATAGCCTGCATTCTGATGAAGGTTGTGTCCTGGTTCGTGTACTTGAACATCCTCGACTGCATGGGCGAACTCAGGATCCGGGGCTAGATGGTTACACTAGTATCAGCTCTACGAATACTTTTCTTCACTCCGGTTCCTACATTTCCGTCACCGTGCTACCCCTGAACTTTGTACTCCTGCCCTGCACCACCCGTTTTATCTATACTATGAGCGCATCTACTGTGGTCGCCTACCGCCTAATAGTTGCTTCCTGCTGCTCGACCTTCAGATCTTGGCGGCGACGGGAGTGTGTTGATGATGATAATAATTATTATTATTATAATTCATTATTCGGAACGGGAGACTCAAGGTCTAGTCAGGGATGGGAAAGGCGGTAAAGAAGGTGAGAGCGTCTACATTCTCTTCTGTATCCCCGTGGTACACGCGAAAGTCCACAGGGACATAACAGTCTCTCTTGGGTGAGCCCGGCCCAGAGGAGGCGATGCACACTCCTGGAGGGTCTTGATGTACTGCGGAAGATGGGCTTTTCTCTCCGCCGTGAGCCCCGAGCACTCCCACAGCATGTGCTGCATTGTGGGCCTTGTTGGCGCGTGACACGAGGAGCAGGTCACGATCGTAGTCTTCCTGGAGTTATCGAGGGGTTCTCTCAGGGGTCGTGAGCATCGGGGAACGTATGCCCGCCACTTTAATAAAGAGGCGGCTCGCACGGTCACGGGGGCACGGGCATAGCTCGCTCCTCTCGCTCGTGGCAGTGGTTCGTGTTCTTCCCCAGGAATTGGGTGACCGGATGATTGGTTCTCTTCTCCATCACTTTCCGCGACAATGCTTGTCGAGCATAACGTTTGAAGTTTTTGTCTTTTGTTTTAATCCTGGAACCAAACTTTTCGAGCACAATTGGCGGAACATGCTCGGCAATTTCCGACTGATTTGACTGAACAAGACAAGGTTGTCTGCAATTCTTAGTTGGCTCAGATATTCCCTACTTATTCCCACCCTTCTTTTCCTCCACTGAGCCTCATAGTTCATGTGCATCCGTCGTATATATCTCTGAACAGCGCAATTTATGGCTTGTCGACTCCGGGATCACGTGACGCCTTATTACTGCAGAAGTGGGCACTGAATAAAATGCTTTTTCATAATCTTTAAATAATCTCTACAACGGCATGTTATAGTGTGAATATTTTTAGATTACCTGGTTGATAGCTTGGATATGGTCTAAAGGTGAGAAACCGGGCTGTTCTCGTGGCTGTTGAGTTCTAAAGTCTGCGCTAATTCAGAGTCCCAGTGGTGCTGAAATCGCCGGAACCGAGAGCTTGTCGTCCTAATTTCTTTGTAGTCGTACCACGCCGTAAGTTCATCGATGTGCTTGAATCAACGCCTCCTCGCTAACTAATCAAACTACCCGGTTAAGCTGGCGCGAATATCTGGTGAAAGCTAAGAGGAAGAGGGTAAGAGGGAAACATGGTCTAATATAATACGTGGATAAAGATAGACAGCGACTCGGGCTGTATTCAGACTGAAGGATGAGCTCTATAATAACACGCTTAAATGGTATAGTTGTCAAACAGCATTGCTCACCGCTTCAGTCATCGCCACCTGGCGGGTAATTGGAGCAGCGAAGCCCGGCGAGCGACTTTCTAAATGAAGTTTTGTTTCTGAACGAGTTCTGTGAAAGCGTGGGCGAATTTTGAAAGTTTGTGAGTAAGGTCATCCAATTAATACCAGACGAAGTGTGGGCGATGTTGGAAATGCAATCGCCAGATGTGTCGGAATTGCTAATAGGAAAAATGCGGCGCCGTCTACGCTTACTGTGCCGCAGCTGGTGGCGAAAAGTTGGCTTTGTGTGTCGAACTAACATAAGCCGCCAAAACTTCAGTCACAAGAAGTGTCGCAACTGTTAACAATGAAATATGACGCGGTCTACACTCTCTGTGCCACCGCGAGTGGCGAACAGTTGGCTTTGCGTGTCGAAATAACATAAGCAGCCAAACCTTCAGTCACAGGAAGTGTTGCAACTGCTAACAGGGAAATAGGACGCGGTGTACACTGTCTGTGCCGCAGCTGGTGGCGAAAAGTTGACTTTCTGTGTCGAGCTAACATAACCTGTCAAACGAGCGAATTTAAGTAGTGTGCACCAGCAATCACGACACTGCTAGTGACATGCACGTCTTTAAATTCCCTTAAATTATAGGGTTTCGAAAGAACGGCGCGCGGCACTCCTGGAAAGAAATAGCTTCGAATTTCTAAAAAATAAGTATTGTTAAGCTCTACTTTTGTATTGACAAAACAACTTTTTAATGTGAGCATAGGGACGTTATCCCAGACATTAATGCCTGTACGCAGCATCACCATTGCGTTCCCTGGGAGCACCAAGGGGTGTGTTTCCCGCTGTCACTCATATCCATGCACCCATCGCCATTACCCTCTCTAAATGATCATCACCATCCCCTCGCCCCCACTGCTGAGGAAGGTCTGAGCTGGGCGACCGAATAAAGGTCTTATCTGGAAGGGAATGGAATGGAATGGATGACGTTATTAGGAACAGGCCAATAGGCCATGTTGTGGGACGTGGGAAAAATGGTAGGGGAAAAGGATTCATATAAGACTTTTCACTCCACTCCACTCCACTCAGCCCTTTCACTCCACTTATCCCGATATGCACTGTTGAAGTAGTGGCGAGGACACACTAATACGACAATCATCCGGGTATCCAAAAGGAGCCGTTCAGGAGCCACAAAGGGTGTGTTTCGAGGGTCATGCAGAGAGGGGGTGAACGATCCACCGTCATACGACTTTATAGAGACCTGTTTTGAGGCCGAATTCTGGTTTTTGCTGTAACATTTGTGGGTTGTTTCTGACATGTTGAACATGTTCTTCAGAAGTCGTCTGGAGTACTTACGTTGTAAGAAACTGGTCGCGGTCAGTTGAGTAAGGTGAACATGCCAACATGAGGTGGAAACGTCTCTTATTACGTCACTTATTATCGTCTCTTATTACGTCTCTTATTATCGTTGCCACAATATTGTGCTTTTTTTTTTGCAGCCGCGGACGAGTTGCAGTCTTGTTCATGGGTCAGGTCAAGTAACGATGTGATGCCCCTCCGCGGTACGTGATGGCACTCCTGCTGAAGCGACTCTCGCCTGGACAGTACACAGAGCAAGATATTCGTGCAATGTATATTAGTATAAAACTGTATGCACCAGCGTTATCGCTCGCGCGCTGGGTGATTGCGAGTACACAGGTCAGGTGGGTATTTCGGCATCGGTTTTCGCTTTTAGCGCATGCAAACTCCGGTCCTCTGTGCTACGTTTTGGCTTGTTTTTGTGGCATGTGAAGAAGAAAATATCTTCTCAAGCTTCACTGCTGTTGAACAGAGTCGGCGTGGAATCGCATTAACCTTTACATGCACCTAGTGCAAGTCCTGTGTTCCCTGCGTCAGGCTAAGGGTGCGTAACACGCTCGCGTGCACAACGACAAAAATACTCTCACACGCGCTCGAGACACTACGCTTTAAAATGCACAACTGATGTTCATTAGGCTAATGTTTAATGAATGTGGCTCTCCTGGACCCGCCGTGACTCGAAGTTTATTTTATTTTATTTATATGTTAGTAAGTACTGCAGTCCCTCTCGGGACTTTTGCGGAGCGGGTACAGGTAAATAAATACTCATACATACGAAACAAGGCAAACAAAACAGAAAACAAACAATTCACAACAATACAAAGACAGCTTGTTGCAAAACCTTTTCAATTAAAAATGACTACTGTGTAAAAGCTTCGTTAGTAAGATCGTTCCATTCTATTATAGTTCGAGGAAAAAAGAATATTTGTAACAATTACTTGGAGAGTTCAAAGGGCTAATAGGAAACGCGTGGCGGCGTCTTGTGTTACACCCCGATGATTATGTTACAATACGAGACATTTCGATGATGCATTGTCCTTTAATTAATTGAAAGAACTTCAGGCGGCAAACCCAGTTTATTTCTGAGACCGGTAACACCCCACTTTGTGAAGGAGAGTTGATATTGCGGTGCGACCATATGAATTATAAATGAATCTAGAGCCTTTATTGCAACTTTTCTAGTTAATTAACATTGGCCTCTGTGAATGGGTCCCAGATAACCATGGGGCACTCTATCATTGGTCAGATAATTGTATTTTGTGCGAAAACACGCACATTCGGTGTGGAGGATTTCAAGGAACGCCGTGGAAAGAATAACTTCCGTAGTGATGTAGCTGTGATGTATATTTGTTTTGTCCGCGAAAGCCTGTTCCATATATCCATAGGACAAGGTACTTGTAGTGGTCTTCTTCCTGCAGATGAGCGTTATTCGCGGTGTATTGGTGCTGGAGAGGGAATATTTAGTGGGTTACTTTATGAAGACAGTTTTGTCAAAGTTGATGGGCCTCTGCCACTCGTTTCACCAAGCCATTGTTTTCTAAAAGTCATTATTTAGTCTTACCTGTCCTGTGGAGATTCTGTCTTCTCATAGACAATGTATTCACCAGTGTACAGCTTAGTATAACAAAACTGTGTCAATATGTATAACAGAAACAATAAAGGACCCACTACTGTCCCATGAGGGACGTCAGAATCAACAGCTGCGCACTTTGAAAACGAATTATTGGTTATAGCAAACTGACTTCGATTTCGGAGATATGCAGGAGTCCGTGCAAGCAATTTATCATTTTGTAAAGTATGTCCTAATTAATCTAAAGCTTTTTTTTATATCCACACGTAATACTTTAGTTTGTTTACCTCCAATAATTTCACTGGCAAAGTAATGAACGATTTCCACAAGCTGAGTAGTGGTCGGGAAACCAGCCCCGAATGTGTGGTGCCCATTTGTCATTACATTGTTTTTTTTTCTAAATAGGTAATTGCGTGCTTGCAAATGATATATTCCAGCAGTTTACGTGACGTTGAAATGAGTTAAATGGGGCGGTAATTTGGAATACAAGTTATCCCTCAGGTTTTATGTACAGGTTTGATTCTGGCTAACCTCCAGCCACCACATAAAGCGCCATCGTTTCCAGACTTTGCCAAAAACAACATATAAGTACTTTGAAGACCATTCTGTGTATCTTTGTAAGAGGAAATTCGGGATATCATCTGATGCTGGAGATTTTCTTATATCAAGATGTAACAATAAATTCAATATTCCATGCTCTGAAATACGAACATCAGGAGGGGGAAGATTCATTGAAAACACCGGATGAACGTGCTTGTCTTTCGTATAACCTGTCGGGAAGTAGTCATTAAAGGCGGTAGCAATCACTTCATTGTCATGCACGCATTTGCCGTGTATTACAAACATGTAAGGAGAAAAAAACTGGAGTAATAGCTTTTCAGTATCGCTCGGGGGACGTCTGAATTAAACTCGGAAGCGAAGAGCTGCAGTATTTATCTCTGTCTTGACATATTTTTATTTCTGGCACACTTGATACTTCATCTATTACAGATTTTTGCTGGACATTTGTAGAACTTCTCAACTTCATTTTTTAATCTTCTGAGCTTGCGTTGTAGTTCCAACGTGTCCCGAGTTATCCAAGGATTGCGGATTTTAGATTTATAAAAATTTTAAGGGCAAAGCCTTCTGTGCACTCCTTAACAATGACATTCACACAACACGTCACGTTGAAAATATGTCGCAACCATCCAATATCCAATATGTCGATGACAGATTCGTCATCAGCGCGAGACATATTTGGTTGCCTGCAGATGTTATAATCCACACCATCGACATGTTTTGAATTTGACCCTATTGTTTGGTGATCCGATATACCAGACGTGACATAACAGGAGGTCTTATTTCTTATGCTACCGCTAACAAGAAAAGTCACTACTGGAGGCTGATTCTTTCTGGGTTCTTGTGCAGTCTTCTGCAACCTGAGATAGGTCATACGTGAAACCGATATCTACTATTTTGTCTTCTTTATCTGTACTTGGCGAAACGTCTGCCCAATCTATAAATGGAAAGTTCAAATACCCACCCATTATCAACTTATCGTCTGGTTTTACATGATTGGGGAGATATTCTGTTAAGTTATCTAATGCAGAAAACCGAGCTGTTGTATGGTATATAAACAACTCCGATTATATTGTTACGAGACGAGGATGCGGTAGAGAAGAATGTATTTAAAGTATTTACACTATTTGCAGGAAGAAAGGCTGGGCTGCCGCTAACATTCAGAACGACCCACAAGAGACCTCGTCGTCTTTCTCTACCAACACCCGTCGCTGGACGCATTGTTCTTGCCCAATGGTAGAGTAGGATCACGGCCATATAGAAGGTAGAATGGTGAATATCCTGCGGTATCATGCCGGGATGAATTATAAGCGAAAGTCACATAAGGCAGCATGACGTCCCAGTCGCGATGGTCTGCAGAAATGTAGCACGAGAGCATATCTGTCAGGGTTCGATTTAGGCGTTCCATGAGGCCGTTAGTTTGGGGATGATATCCTGTAGATAGCTTGTGCTTAGCAGAGCATGAGCGAAGGATATCGTGACTTGGGAGAGGAAGTAACGTCCGCGGTCAGTGAGCAACTGTCGGAGTGCGCCATGCTGGAGAATTATATCCCGAAGCAGAAAATCGGCTACATCTGTAGCACAGCTGGTCGGCAATGCACGCGTGATGGCGTAGCGCGTGGCGTAATCGGTCACGACAGCAATCCCCTTGTTTCCCGATGAAAACAAGGGAAAGGGGCCAAGCAGGTCTAGACCGACATGGAAGAAAGGTTCTGCCGGGATGTCAAGAGGCTGGAGCTGGCCCGCTGGAAGTGACGTTGGTGCTTTTCTGCGTTGGCACTGGTCGCAAGCCCTGACGTAGCGGCGAACGGAACGGTATAGGCCAGGCCAGAAGAAACGACGGCGGACTCGATCATAAGTGCGAGAGATGCCGAGGTGCCCACCAGTCCGCATGTCGTGAAGCTGCTGCAGCACAGTGGAGTGTAGGTGCTGGGGAACAACGAGCAACAGCTCAGGACCATCGGGACGAACATTGCGACGGTATAGGATGTTGTCACGGAGCAGAAACATTGCCGTTGAAGTGTCGGGTGAGGCCGAGTTAAGGTTGTAATAGATCGTAGTGCCGGGTCATGACGCTGTTCTTCCTTAATGCGAAGAAGGCCAGATATAGTGCACAGAAAAGCTGCACCATCATCTTCATTGTCGTCGGGTGGGTCGACAGGGTGGCGGGACAGGCAATCAGCGTCTTGATGCAAACGTCCAGATTTGTATTTTACATCAAATGTATACTCCTGTAGACGCAATGCCCACCGACCTAGCCGCCCTACGGGGTCCTTTAGCGAAGAGAGCCAGCACAGCGCGTGATGGTCTGTCATGACCGTAAACGGGCGGCCGTGCAGGTAAGGACGGAACTTGGTCACTGACCACACAAGAGCGAGACATTCTCTTTCAGTGATTGAGTAGTTGCGCTCTGGGGTGGAAAGAAGGCGGCTGGCATAGGCGATAACACGCTCCAGTCCACCTTGTCGTTGCGCCAAGACCGCCCCGATACCGTAACCACTGGCATCTGTGCGGACTTCTGTGGGTGCATGAGGATCAAAATGAGTCAGAAGTGGTGCATTGGTGAGCACGGAAACTAGGGTGGTAAAAACGGCCATTTGATCGGAGCCCCAGGAAAACGGAACGTTTTACAGCAAAGCTGTAAATGGCTAGGATCCAGCAGATCGTCTCCGGTCCCAGAGCGATGTAGACAGGAATCGCTAGCGAGCGTAGCGCCACGTTGCGGAGCCCACTCAAATCCCCGTAATCGTAAAACTGCGCGCCAGACCCCCGGGGCATGGAAAAAAATCATACAATATTAAACAGGTCATAGGGCCTTCATAGAGCATGCGCCTTCATAGAGCATGCGCCGTTCTGCGCAAGCGCGAGGGGCATTGGAGTGGATTCGATTCGATTGGATTGGCTTGACTTAGCTTAGCTTGGATTGGATTAGATTTGGATTGGATTGGATTAAAGTGGATTGTGTTGAATTATGTTGCGTCATAGCCACGGCAGAGGTGTGCGCCTCAATTGCGCAGTAGCTAAGTCTAACGCTGCGTCGGAGCTGCTTGATAGCCGTTTATCGTGGCTCGTGAAGAGCCGTGCTGAGCATGAGCGAGGAGCAGTGACTGGACAGGACTGGACTTTCAATTAATAACCAGGAACAATGCTCAATCGCAAATTACAAACAAACGTGTTTTGCTTCATGCACCCCTTGGCCTACGACCCAGTCAAACCTCACGTTGAGGCTCGGCACCGCAGCTTTGCTGTGCATCCCTCTTCACGGGGTGGAAGGGCTCTGAATTTTTTCTTCAGCAGGCCGGAAAGGGGTCGGGCAATGTGCGCAAAGTCCTTGATAAACTGGCGCAAGTAGGAACAGAGTCCCAGAAAGCTTCTGACGTCTTTTGTTGAGCGCGGTGCCGGGAAGTTTTGGACTGCGCGAACTTTATCCGGGTCGGCATGAACTCCCCTCGAGTCAACGAGGTGCCCCAGGATTGCTATTTGTCTACGGCCGAAATGATATTTTTAGGAATTTAGCTGGAGACCCGCCCGTCGGAAAAGTGCCAGAATCTCAGAAAGGTATTCGAGATGGGTGGTAAACGAAGGCGAAAAAACGATAACATCGTCCAAGTAACAGAGGCATGTGGACCACTTAAAGCCCTGGAGAAGTGAGTCCATCATGCGTTCAAATGTTGCTGGAGCGTTGCAGAGGCCAAAGGGCATCACCTTGAACTGATAAAGACCATCAGGTGTTATGAAGGCGGTCTTCTCACGGTCCATTTCATCCACGGCAATTTGCCAATATCCAGACCGAACGTCGATGGATGAAAAATACTTGGCTCCGTGGAGGCAGTCAAGGGCGTCATGTATTCGCGGAAGGGGATAAAAGTCCTTCTTCGTGACGGCATTAAGGTGTCGATAGTCCACGCAAAACCGCCATGTGCCGTCTTTTCTCTTGACTAGCACCACTGGTGAAGCCCATGAGCTGCAGCAAGGCTCAATGATATCCTTCGCCAGCATCTTATCCACTTCTTGTTGGATTACTCGCCTCTCAGCGCGGGAAACTCTACGGGCGTTTGTGAATTGGGCTTGCGCTTCCTGTAATAATTCGATGCGTGACCGACGAAGTTTTACCTAAAGGGCGGTCTTTGAGATCGAAAATGTCCCAATAGGATGCTAGCAGTCGGCGGAGCTCAACGGACTGTGCAGGGAGGAGATCGGGAGCCAACATTGTTGAGTATGGTTCGGTCGGGGAAGGGACACAAGAAAAGTCATCGGCGGGATGTTTTTGGCGATCAGCCGTTAAAACCGAAAGGTTGTACTCTCCTAAAGGGGACAGAAGACCAAGAGTGATTCCTTTGGGCAGCGATTTCACGGAAAAGCTGAAATTGAGAAACGGAAGAGATGCTCTGCTTTTCTTGATTCTGACAACTGTGTGTGGTAGCTTCACCTTGCGCTCCAGTGCAACGGCTGTGGTTGGCGATACGACGTACAGTCCGGTACAGGGGAAGAGATGAACAGCGGGACATAAGTGAATGCTTGAGGCGGTAAAGGAACATCTTCGAGACAGCACAGATGCGGCAAGACTTCTTCGATGGTGACTGGTGGCAGTGGAAGGTCGAGGTGGACGAGGCCGAGAGAACAATCTATGAGCGCTCAATGATCCGACAAAAAATCTTGGCCTAGAATAAGGTCATGGGTGCAGTGGTCTAAAACGGCGAACAGTACTGTTGCGTCATTGCCAGCGATGGTGACGCGCGCGGTGCACATACAGGCGACCGCTGGGGTACCTCCGTCAGAGACCCGGAGACACGAAGTGGCTGGCGTCAAAACTTCGCAGACTACACCGAAGCTTCGCACTCATGACCGATACTTGCGCGCCGGTGTCAATGAGCGCACTCACATCGACACCATCAACTTTCACGTCCAACAAGTTCTTTTCGGCTCGCAGTGTTATCAGAGGATTTTCAAGTCGGTCGGTAAATGCAGCGTCTCCTCTGGGGGCTGCATCCTCTAGTTTTCCTGGGAGGGTCTCGAGTAGCTGGTCGGCGGGGTCGGTGAGGAAAAGCGATGAGGAGAACGGGACTGGCGACGCTGCGGCGATGGGGAACGACCAGACCAGCGAATGTCGGCGGAATCAGCGGTGTTTGGCTGCGGCTGATGGCGGGAGTAGAAGCGTCGAGGAGGGTCGTCAGGGTACTGGTAGAAGTTGTTCTGGCGGGGCGGAAATGGACGGCTCCGGCAGTATCGAGCCACGTGGCCTACCCGTCTGCAGTTGAAACAGATCGGCCGGTCGCCAAGAGTCTGCCATTTATCAGCGAGGCGGCTCTGGAAACGTGGCGGCATATTGTCGCACCGAGAAGGGCTGATGGGTGAACCATAACGAGCGCATGGGTGACTCACGGAGCAAATTGGCTGCACTCCTAGGTTCAGCAGCTTTTCGCGCTCAACTGCCTGTATGAGAGGTACAGGGACAGCGGAGGAGTTCTGGGTGTCGTGCGGGAAGCAACTTGGGGCAATGGCCTCAATCTCGCGACGTACAATTCTTGTGATAGTATCTGGAGTTGGTGTCATCCCGGTGGAAGTGCGCTGTCCTGCTGGCGGCTGGATGTTATCTTCGCAGGAAGAGGTCGCAGCCGTGTTAGGGAGCCGGGTGAATTTTTGAGCGATTCGGCGGCTTTTCGCCAGCTCAAAGCGACGACATTCGGCGATAAGGGTGTCAACTTTGTCACAGTTCTTGAAAACTAGAAGGTTAAAAGCATCGTCGGCTATGTATTTTAACACGTTGCCCACTTTTTCTTCCTCCGACATCTGACGGTCGACTTTGTCGTAAAGGGATAGCACGCTCTGAATGTAAGTAACGTACGATTCAGTGGTGCTTTGCACGCGGGAAGCAAGGTCATTTTTGGCTTCCAGCTGCCGACTCTCGGACCGTCCGAACAGAGCCTTCAGCTCTTCTTTACAAGCGTCCCAACTGGTGAGGCGGGCCTCGTTTGTGTCAAACCAATCCTTGGCCGTACCTTTAAGGTAGAGGTCCAGGTTGGCGAGCATGAATGTGGGGTCCCAGCGGTTGTGGCTACTGACACGCTCGTACATAAGGATCCAGTCTTCTACGTCGACGTCATCCGTACCGCTGAATTTACCGGGTTCGCGCGGGTGGGTAAGGATGATGGTCTGGCCTGTAGCGGCCTGGCTAGGCGCAGTCATGGTGAGGGTTGTCCCGGAGTGCTCTTTGCGAAAAGAAGTGTGCCGGACATGGCGTCCGCTACGCAGCTCCGTCTTCGCAGAAGGCCAGCACCTCTACCACAAGATGTTACAAGGCGAGGATGCGGTAGAAAAGAATGTATTTAAAGTATTTACACTATTTACAGGAAGAAAGGCTGGGCTGCCGCTAACATTGAGAACGACCTACAAGAGACCTTGTCGTCTTCCTCTACCAACACCCGTCGCTAAACGCATTGTTCTTGCTTGTGGACCAATCCCTCAGAACCACATCGTTCGTCGTCTGCTAGTTTGCGCCGTGGCAATATGTCGAATTTTAATAATTTGTACTTTACAGAAGACATTTTGAACAAATGTAAGTCATCCGTAAGACACTAATGTTAGTTTTAAAAAGAATGGCAACTACCCCACCCCTTCGGTCATGGTCCTTACGTAACACTTTATAGTCTGCAGGGACCAATCCGCTGTCAAAGATATCATCCCTCAGCCACATTTCTGTGAGCAAAGGGAATTCCGCATCATGAGCAACAAGTAACCCTTCGAGCTGTACAGATTTGTTCAGAACGCTTCAGAAAATCATATTTAGAATAGTGAATACCTATCTAAGCTTGTTCGGTAACTTGTTTTTGCAAATTTTGTATCGTTCGTTGCTTTCCTCGTCCAATGCATAGAATTTCTTACAATATACACTAGAGAGGAATCTGGCGCTAGCGTCTATGCGCCTCACGTCTAAGCCGCCTGTGTCGTCATGGGCCACCATTATACCCTACGCTCACCATACTTTTGTAGTTGGCTGGGATTGAAACGTTTTAGTTGCCGTAAATTAAAACGCAATGCCACAGAAACACCAAGAAGAGTGCTTTGTTGTATATGTAGAAAAAACAACACGCTGCTTTAAAGCTAAGGAAAAAGGAAGTCAAGCGTATTTCATTTAATGGCAGTCTGTCTGGACGATTGTGTTGGCATATCAATGCATAGTGAAGAAAGCAAACCAAAAAAATGAAGAAAGCTCACCCTCACGCGTAAGACTTTAAGGTAGCAAAGCTGTACGCAACCTTCACGACCATCACGACGGTTTAACTCCCCGATTGCAGCCGATTTGCTGCATCGCTGCCGCAACGACCTTCGCTCCATAATGTCTGCTATAAGTGTCAGCTTCTTTTATTTTTTGGAAGTGATAATATTTGACATCACCTTGGAGGGGCGTACGCCATGACGTGTCTTTCTCATTGCCTGGAAATGTTGCCACAATTACGCCGCGCGCTGAAGTCCCTCGTTCCGAGCAAGTGTTGCCACGATTATGACGAACGCTGGACTTTCTTTTTTTTTGGCCAATATTGGCCCATTTCTCTAATTGGGTATGCTCGGCGTGACAAACGTGCCCCGGGAACGCTAGGCGGTCCCCGCAAGACCCGCACACATGAGCGCTCGGCATTTTCCTTGTTTTCTTTTTAAGCTGCCGGGCGGTAGTTACAATCTTGGCCAATCTGCCGAAATGGGTATGCTTGGTTTGACAAACGTGAGCCGTTGACGCTGGGCGGTCGTCGCGAGACACGTACACACGAACGCTAGACACTTTCTTGGTTTTGTTAACTACCGGGCGGTTTCCGCAAGGCCCGCCCTCACGTGCGGGCACTCGGCAATTTCTTGGTATTTGTCACTGCGGACACGAAAAATTACGATTTTCTACAAAGCTTCGATGTGAAAATGCGCTTCAGAATTGAAATGTCATGCCAAGCAAAGCCAACAGCACTGATATTCCCATAACCCCCGCTACAGTGCGGCGCTACCCCCGCCGTTTCCCCCCCGCCGACATGGATTCCAAGGCGCAGTTTCGTCTCTAGTATACTTTCTAAGAAACTCTATCGTCTCATGCATACACTGTCCCGTCAATGCTGAGCTTGTTGAAAAACAGTCTTGTTTTAGCCCCAGCGTTTCCCTGCTCACTCGAACTCGGCCATAACTTCTTTCTAATTTCCCTTATCCTCTTAGAAAACTCCTCTGATACAGATATAGTTGTTCGTTTAAATTTACCATACGATTTTATCTTGTTGCTTTTTCGCGAAAGTACAATAGCCTGGCGATGCACGGGTTGCTTCTTTCCCCCCGCCGGCTTAGCGTGTGGCATCTTTGCGTGCCCTCGACTGTGACTCCTAGTTTTTCCCCAAACACAGCGTTTCTTTTCTTATTCGTTAGTTTTTCGGGTAATTCCTCTTCCTGTTCGTCTATTGGATACACTATAAGGTTGTTTCTTGTGCTTCTGTTTTTCAGGTCGTCTGTTTTATTTACACGGTATGATGTGTATTTTTGGGTACTAGTAATGGTTGATTTCAGGTCCCGAACTTCGGTTCTTAAAGTGTTTGTGCTAGACAGTTGAGTCTCAAGGCCAGCAATTGGGTTCGTCAATTGGGCCATTTTTTAATATTTTCACTCTGCCAGTCCAAAATGTCCTTTATGGAAGGTAGCAGGCTGTTCTTCCATGCTACCAGTTATTCCAACACTTCTTTTTCTGTGGGGCCTGGATTTGGCTCAACGTCACCGAATAGCAGAGAGAGAGAGAGAGAGAGAGAGAGAGAATAGTCTTTAATGATACTGGTGAGGTTAGCCTGGCCAAGGCGCCTAGCTTGCTACACCAGATGTATAAAAAAAAAAGAAATCGATGAAGAGGTGATGATAATGACTGTGATGAAGATGACGCGCTCATTAAGAGAGTCCTGTTTAAAAAGTCTGATCAAGTCCTGTGCTTCGCAGGAAAGACAGTAGAGCTTTTGTCGCTCGAGATGCTCGTTTAGAGTTCGTCCAAGGGCCTAGCACGTCACTGAGAGTTAGGCCTCTAGACAGCGGAAGACCCAAGGACACTAAAAGGGACGTTCTGGCGGCTCTATACCGCGTACACTCACATAGCACGTGGTTCAAGTCCTCGCGCACGTCACAAAGAGTGCACAAGGGGGAAGCGGCCTGTTTCGTCTTGAATCGAAAGTAATTGGTGTGAGCGACATTTAGCCGCACACGGTGAATAACCGCTTCGTCATGCTTGGAGAGTCCTTCAGGCATCCTAAAGGTCCCGTGCGGGTCTATGGAGTGAAGCGGCGCGTAATTATGCGGCGCAACAGCCCACATGGAACGCTGAAATCTCCAGGCAGCCTTGGACGCAAGGGCAGAAGCGTCTTTTCTGGAGAACGGTATCGGTATCACTGGCCCGTGCAGATAATGCGCTATCGATGCCGCAGTGTCCGCCTTGACGTTTCCAGTTGTACCGCAGTGGGCAGGAATCCACTGAAGCTGTACATGATGGTGTGCATTTAGGGCTTGTAAGTGCAATGCATGGATGTCTAAAACAAGCTGTTCTTTCGGGTACGATTTTAAGCACTGAAGGGCCGCCCGAGAGTCCGTGAAGATTGCCCACTGACGTGCTGGTTGCTCGATGATGTAGGCGAAAGCAGCACGCAGAGCGGCAAGTTCGGTGACCATGGATGTCGTCCTGTGGCTAAGCGTTGCGCTGAAGGCGGTACAGGAGGACGGAAACCAGATTCCTATAGCCGATGAGCTAGCTGTCACAGACCCATCGGTGTATAGATGGGTGTGGGCCCTGTATTTTTCGAACAGCAGTTCCAAGGCGAAGAACTTTAAGGCAGGAGTGGCGATATCCTGTTTGCGGGTAATGCCGGGCACTCCAGTTGTAATTTGCAGACGCGGGTACATCCAAGGCGGTTGTAGCGACGGAGAAGGGTGCTGGAAATGCAGAGGCAGAAGGTCTTGCACTTCAGTGGCTGAGCTGAGTGCTAATGGGTGACCTTGCTGCCGTGCTGCAAATCTCAGTTGAGCCCGAAGTACCTCCTGCGTGCCAAGAGCAAGTGGTGCCAGTCGTCGACACTCCACCATAGTTCCCACCGTGGATGTGGTCTTCGGAACTCCAATGCACACCCTCAGGACCTGCGCTTGCATACTTTGCAGGGCTCTGGCATTTCCTTTTGAGAGGGGGAGAAGAACAGGAAGGCTGTAGCGCAACAATCCTACGCACATGACGTCATACAGCCGAAGAAGAGACTGGACGTTGCATCCGCCGGCGTTGCTAGATAACATGCGGAAAATGTTGACGAAGGACGCAAGCTTGTCTTTTATATAGCGGACGTGTTTTGACCAAGTCAGAGACCTGTCAAATGTCACACCCAAAAACTTATGGTGCGGAACATAGGGGATAGTGCAGCCTGCAACGGTGAGTCCATAATTTGATACGTCACGCTTTGTGAAAGCGATGGCAGCGCACTTGCCAGCTGATATATCTAGGCCTCGGGTTCCTAGAAACGCCGCAATGGAATTGATTGCCCATTGCAGTCTCGCACGCAGTACCCGCCTGTTGCGTCCAGCACTCCATATGCAGATGTCATCCGCGTACAAGGATATTTCCACTGACTGCGGTAAGCACTTCTCTATGCCCATCATAGTGATGTTGAAGAGCGTTGGACTGAGGACACCACCTTGGGGAACACCACGGGTCACTCTGTATAGCGGTGTGTCACCGCTGTCTGCTGACATGTAGATGCATCTATCGGTTAAATAGTCCGAGATCCATGCATACATGCGACCCCCAACGCCCGAGGACATCATGGCCGAGCGTATAGCTTCATGGTACACGCAGTCATACGCTGATTTGATGTCAAGAAACACAGCGATTGTAATGTTGCGCTGTGTTTTGGCTTGTTTAATGCTGTTAGCAAGGGCTAAGGCATTATCAATGCTACTCCGTCCCTTGCGGAAGCCAGACATCTGTGGCGGGTATGCGTTGCGAGTGGTCAGGTCCCAGTCCAGGCGATGGAGCACCATTTTTTCCATAAGCTTGCCGACGCAGCTCAGGAGGGCAATAGGACGGTAGGACTCAATGGAAGTCGGTATTTTGCCTGGCTTCAGTACAGCCACAATACGCCCGTGCTTCCATTTTTGCTCTAGGCGGCCAGCTTCCCAAGAACGATTGAAGATGCCTAGAAGGCATTTCTTTCCATTTTCGCCCAAATGGGAAAGGGCTGTGTAGGTGATATTGTCCGGACCAGGTGATGTAGCTTTCTTGACTGAGGTCAGCGCAGCGACGAGTTCTGCCATGGAGAACGGTTCATCCATGGGTGATGTTATGGCTAGGGCAAGCGCACTTGTGGGCGACGTGGGTCTTATGTTTGATGTCGGCGTAGGGGTAATTTTTCTACAGAAGGCGTTTGCAGCGTCCAGGTCACTGATGTTCATGCTTAGCGAAACAGAGTTGAAGGGGTGAAGTTGTGTCGGTGGTGCCCGGAGACTTCGAACCAGGCGCCATATTCCCGAGAGTGGCTTCCTGGGGTCCAACTTAGAGCAAAAAGACGTCCACTCGCGCTTCGCCAACTTGTTCATGTGCCTCTGAATGGCCTTCTGTGCTCTTCTAGCATCTCGGATATCTTCCGGTGATTGCGTCCGGCGCGCTCTTCTTTCGGCTCTCCGACGCACTGCACGAAGTCTTTCATACTCTGCATCGGCGGTAGTATACCTTTCCTGTACCCTCAAATACTTAGTGCAGGCAGACCTGGCCGATAAAAGTGTTTGTACTAAGTCGTCATAAGATGTCGAACACTCCACTTTCTCCTCTACTGTGGTTTGGAAAGACGTCCAGTCAGAGCAACGCCGTGTCCGTTGAGAACGACTACCGTGCGAATAGCAGAAGATTCACTTTAAAGGCATACACATCACTTACGAACACTCTTGGCTCCGTGGGCCAGGCGAAAACCCTAAAAAACGGTTGTCCTTCTCTGGCACTTAGCAGGAATGTAAAAACGTAGCTGAATCAAGAAGCAAAAGCCATTCATGAGCCTTTTGCCCAGTACGCTGCTGCCGAGCCCTCCGGCTTGCGACGTTGGTGCGATGCCTTTGCTAGAGAATTTATTACGCACGTGGTGGGACGCGCTGCACCTTGGCCCAAGAGCAGAAGCAGCGATGAAAGGCACGATGTGGTCCTTGATTACACATTGATCCCCACGTGTCACCGCGTTGACGATAACGTCTCCGAAATGGTGCTCATACAGTCCAGGCAAAAAGCAGCCATCTGTAGATGGGTGCGCCTGCAGCAAGACAGCGGTCACCTCAATCAAGAAGCAGGAGGGATTCAAGTGTGTTTTGCCCAGTCCGTTGCTGCCAAACCAGTGGGCTCCACAGCAGCGTACATTTTAGAAGAAATGTTTGTGACACTTTTAGCTCTCTCCAAAATACTCGTCCCCTTTGGGATTGATTGATTGTGGGGCTTAACGCGCCGACACAACGCAGGCGATGAGGCGCGCCGTAGTGGAGGGCTCCTGATTATTTTTGACCACCTGGAGATCAAGATTCCGTGTGTACAAGATTGTGTGTACAAGATTCCGTGTGTACAAGATTCCGGCGTGCGCCGGAATCTTGTACACATGGGCGTTTTTGTTTTTCGCTTCCGTCAGAAAAGCGGCCGCCGCGGCCGGGAATCGAACCGTCGACCTCGTGCTCGGCAGCGCAACGCCTTAGCCACTGATCCACCACAGCGAGTTCCTCTTTGGGAACTCGGCCTTGTTTTAGTAGATGGCGGGCTGAAGAAACGTCATAGGCCAGCGTGAGTAGAGCAAAGAAAGTTGTGAGATTCGTTCAATGGCGTTAAAATACGAAGGTGGATCGGGGGGGCCGACGCTCGATGATCGAAGCGATGATCCAATGAAGCCTCTCTCGATCCAATGAACGACGACTCGCTGGCTCGTTGGTCGAAACATAGTCGACGACGGTCTACTCCAAGTAAGTTCAAAATTTACAATATGTACACTTTATTAACATTACGCATTTACAACTCATGGCTCGTGATCGGAAACAAGAGCTCGGGCAAGGCCCGCGTCGAGCGGGAGCTCGCCGCTCTCCACCTCCTGTCTCTGTTCTCTCTGACCTCCTAAAACATCAAACACCTCGGTTTCGCCAACAAAACCCCGCGCACACAAAGGACGTCACCACTTGAGAGTGAGAATGGCTCATTATTAGCCCACACTAGGCCACTGATTGGCCCCTGTGACAAACAAAGCTAGGTGGGTTAGAAATCGTCACGTGACCAACCTCTCTCACTCTCACACAGAAACCCAAAGGTATTCCGCAAAACACAAATATAACAGAAATGAAAACCAACCAACTAAAAGCAGACCCAACTCCGGGAATCAGCTCTCGGGCGACACGTGTTAAAGTATTCTCATACCGTGCACGCCTATGTTTGTGCTCCGTGCCGCCAGAATTCTTTTCCTTTGCTAACACATGGAGCGCCTAACAAAGCCTGGTCGCCTAACCCATTCAGGCACCCCAGCCGCCGAGTCGCCAGGCTCAGACGCGTGACGAACTGAAACTTCGCCCAGTAACTCAGTGCAACTGTCACAGGTATAACGTCTCGTGACCAAGGTTTGACCCCTTGGGCGACCCTCAGCTACAGTCCGATTCGGGGATTCTCGTGTCGGTAAGCGCGGTCGTTAAAATATTTAAGGTCCCCCTCCGCCGGCTTCTCAGACGAACGCAAGGAAATCCTTCCTCGAAAGCTTACACCGCTTTCAGCTAGTATGGAGTGGCCGATGCGCTCTCTCCGGGCCCGCTCGTCGGGTAAACACAAAAGCGCGGCGAATAGCAAAACCCTCCGCGGTTTCTGCTTACGCCCCTCGTGCATAACTCAGCTCGGCCGGCGGGGAAACAAACACAATACAGGTAAACAAGCTAACCTCAGCGGGAGATATATACAGGATTTCCCGCTCAATATAATCCAAACGCAAGTGAACATAATCCCAGCGCCAGTGAATATAATCCAGGCGCAACCAATATAATCCAGGCGCCAACCAATATAATCCAGCACCCACGCAGTGCACAACACGTGACAGCGCTTTTTAATTTGGTTGGCCACCAATACCATCCGGGCGCAGTGTATTTTCACCCAAGTTAGATGAACTAGGTTACGTGACCAGGTTAACCAGACGACCTAAGAACGGCGCAATAAATCAGTCACGTGACTATCCAGCACTCTCGCCTAATTACTATACTGAATACGAGGATGGTGTCATGGGTATGAATTATAGCATTTAAATTGCTCGCTTACTCGAAATTTTAGGGAAACAGCCAGAATGCCTATCTCTCGACACCCAATACAGGCTCGAACGTGGGACAGACAGGTGGCGCTGCTGGCGCCGTTCAACAGCGCCACCCGCGGAAGAAAATCGCAAAAATGGTCGGGACATGCCCTGGCGTGTAGGTGTGGAGAAACGCGTGTTTCCGTGTTGTTTAAAGGGGCAACCTCTCGTTACCATGATGATGTCAGTCATACGAAACTCACTTTTTTTTGTCAGAAATTGGGTCCAGGCGACACGCGTTCGGTTTAAGTAATCACCTAATATAGGTACTTAATTCATTATTCGTTAGTCATTGATTTGGATAAAAGTCAAATCGATGTAACCAGGGCTTCTGAGGTACCAAATTAATGGTCTCGAAAAGGGGAATCACGTGGGAAAAATAAAGAATTGCTTCCTGCTTATAGTCATAGGATAGGCACGTGAGGCCTAGATTTGGTTAAAAGTTAAAGTGATGGCACTAGGGCTTGTGAGGTATCAAATCAAAGGTCTCGATGAGAGGAATCCCGTCGGAAAATTAAAAATTGCTTCCTAGTTAAAGTCATGCTAGTAGTCACGTGAGTCTTGATTGGGTTAAAAGTCAGATATGTCCCTTATGGCTTATGAGCTATCAAATTAAATGGCTAGCTGAGCAGAGTGACGTCGTACAAATTAAAAATTGCTTCCTGGTTATAGTCATGAGATAGTCACGTGATTCACAAATTGGGTTAAAATTCAATGTGACATCACTAAAGATTGTGAGGTACAAAAATAAAGGTCTCGATGAGAGGAATAACGTGGGACAATTTAAAAATTTCTTCCTAGTTATAGTCATGATAATAGTCATATGGCCGCACCGGAATATCACGGTAACGAGAGGTTGCCCATTTAAACAACACGGAAACACGCGTTTCTCCACACCTACACGCCAGGGCATGTCCCGACCATTTTTGCGATTTTCTTCCGCGGGTGGCGCTGTTGAACGGCGCCAGCAGCGCCACGTGTCTGTCCCACGTTCGGGCCTGTATTGCGTGTCGAGAGATAGGCATTCTGGCAGTTTCCCTAAAATTTCGAGTAAGCGAGCAATTTAAATGCTATAATTCATACCCATGACACCATCCTCGTATTCAGTGTAGTAATTAGGCGGGAGTGCTGGATAGTCACGTGAGTGATTTATTGCGCCGTTCTTAGGTCGTCTGGTTAACCTGGTCACGTAACCTAGTTCATCTAACGTGGATGAAAATACACTGCGCGCGGATGGTATTGGTTCCCAACTAAATTAAAAAGCTCTGTCACGTGTTGTGCCTGCGTGGGTGCTGGATTATATTGGTTGGCGCCTGGATTGTACTGGTTGGCGCCGGGATTATATTCACTGGCACTGGGATTATATTCACTGGCGTTTGGATTATATTGAGCGGGAAATCCTGTAGTTGCCGGGCGGATTTATTATAAAGTGAGGGGCCCAAACCTAACAACTGGCATTTCAAGCTACGGTACCGCGAGGGCCTTTCATGATGCAGACAAACGGGCACCTATGAAGTGCGCCTTCATGCGCGACCGAAGTGCATTCTCGGCGCGACTGAATGCACTTGCATGTTTGCATGATATCTTTTAACAGCGCGGAAGTGACAACACAAGACCGCTTTCAAGGAGCTCAAGGAAAGCTAACTTGTATAAAAACAAATGGAAGCTTTTGTCTTGAAAATTTGCTCCTCTGCCCTCCTGGCAACACACTTTGAACCCACATCTGCTTTGGAGCACGCATAAAATGCATTCCGTGAGCGTGCGTTCCCTTAAACATATATACAGTGGAATCTCTGTACATACAAGACCGCTGCATGGTACCTATGCAAATTGCATCGAAACAAAATGGGTCAGTGTATTTGAGCGTTTGGGGAGCACAAAACACCTTTCGTCGACAAAACACGTAAAATAGTTGGAAATCATTAACAAGGGTCTTGTTCCTGCAGTATACACCAGTACCCAGCTTTGGCGTGCATTTCAAGGCAATGTTCCGCCCTTGAGGCGCGTTTAAAAGCCAATTGCTCACGCTTCAAGTCACTTCTTGGCTAGCCTTTGGAAGCAGGTATTTTTCGAGCTCCACTTCTTCCCCTGCCTCCACTATGAAGCTTCTTACATTTCAGCCTGACCTATGCTTCTAATTTGTTTAAAACGGAGCTGCTGCGTGTGTAGATCGACAACAGCTGTTACCACCCTTCTCTCTTCGAAGCAGCACCTCCCTTCGGCCTCCTATTCAACTACGACGCTCTTCATATTTTGATATAGAAGCCAGAGTACGTGTCCCATCAAGAAAATGTCTTCCAAGCACCACATTGATGTTTAGAAGTGAATCGCACTTTCAGAGATAGGTGTAGGTTTTGGTCTTTGTAAGCTGGCTTTCCATATTGAATGTTGCACAGTGAAGCCTACTTATGAAAATAGGCTAACAACCCGCGAACACGGCGGAAGATCACCGACGACGATCGGGCAGTGGACGCCAAGTGTAAGCGCGATGGCCGTCGGTACCTGAACTACGGCGAGGCGGAAATCGAAAGACGTCCGCAAGTGCAAAAACTCACCAAACACTTCCCGGCGCTACGGCTACGTGGTTGAAGCGGAAGTTAAGGGCAAATCAATAGCCCACAAACACAAAATAGCTCACTCGCCATCCACCATCCCAGGGTGGAATGGCACTGAATGTCTAACACGAAAGTGTTTTATTTCCCGGATACACGAAGATTTCGCTGACGTCATATCCGTCACGGAAGGGACACCTGTAAACGAGAAGCAAGCGGCCTGTAAAGGGTGCACCCATGTACACAGCGTCTTCTTGCGGGGAAGCAACCTTTAGTTCTAAAGAGTACGTTATACTTAGGATTGTTAGTTTTCGGGTTTTATATTTTACACGAAAGTGCTTTATGCCGCGATACCCCTAGATTTCACTGACGTCATATCCGTCACGGAAATGACGGCAGTACACCTTTGCCGAAGCGACCCGGCAACAGGACGTCGCTCGCCAAGCACACACACAAGACAGCCCCCGACCCGCAAATCATGCTCAGCTGCAGATTTCGCTGCACATTTTACTTTCGTTTATTACGGATTCCTATGACGGACGAATCAACCACAATTTTTTTAGCTACTGGCCTCCTGTGCTGCTTTGTGGAGAACTGGTCTGCGCTGTAACATCTTATTTTATTTTAGTTTATTACCGAGTAATTTATTATTTCGAACAGCTCAACGAGATTGAACTGGTTCTGGTTGTTTCTTTTCTTGCGTTCTAGTGATGGCATTGCTCGGATATGTTTTATGTTCTTGCTACAGGACACCTGACTGTTTGAGTGCGAGGTTGCCTTTTCTGTCTTTTTCATTCCGCCCCTGCTCTGTGCTATTAAATTTCGGTTATTTCTTTTCACGCTTTTGCAGTGCCAATTATCGAGCATATTTTGCGATGCTGTTGTGGCATACTTTTTGATGCATGAATGCTGATGTGGGTCGCTTTTAACAGCGGAACTGTTTAAGCTTTAGTTCCGCCGAGGAGCGTTACCAGAAAACTCAGCCCAGTTCTGCGCCGCCTCGCGTTGCCTAGCAACCACCCGCAAGAGCACCGAGCTACGTAATCTCCTCGCACCCCTCGCGCGTTGGGAATAGTCTGCAGCATGTGTGCGCTCCACTCTCCGAGACGCAGGTGGCAGCTGTGGTGGAGCTTGGCCATGACGTCACAGGCGAATAAAATCTCGGAACAGCCGGTGCGGCGACAGACATCTCGCCTCTACTCCACGAGTACGTACTGCACCCATGGGTATACCGAAGAAAGACCGTACGACAGAAGAAGACGCGACTTACCAGGACGAGCGCAGTGCTGCGAAGCGAGAAGCGACGCTTCGCCGCTGAGCTGATCGGGCGAATTGTCAGAGTTGTACAAGGTCCGAAGTTACGAGCTCGCGTTCATTGTACACAAATAACCGACTGTTCATTTACCTTTGGGGGCAAACGACGACACCCCGCAGAAACCTTGACGGTGCCTCGAAGCATCACCATGCAGAAAACTTGGCCGAGTCTCCAAGCATAACCACGTATAAACTTAGCCGAACCAAGAATAAGTTTCGTTGGCCTGCCAGCTTCGCTGTTTTCCCAGCCTTCGTGCCTCTAGTGTGATTCTGCACCGTTCTTAGATGCAAAGCATCTCTTAGTCGACCCTCCGTCGTCCGGCGTCCGCACCTCTCCTCCTCATCTCCCTCTCCACGCCAGCTGTGATAACGCCGCTCTCCTCCTCGCCGCTCGGCTCGTCTCATGCCGGCTCAGGAAGACACCGGCAACACATTCGCTCCAGGAGCCCTAACTAGCTGTGATAACGCCGCTCTCCTCCTCGCCGCTCGGCTCGTCTCATGCCGGCTCAGGAAGACACCGGCAACACATTCGCTCCAGGAGCCCTAACTAGCTGTGATAACGCCGCTCTCCTCCTCGCCGCTCGGCTCGTCTCGTCTCGTGCCCCCGAAGACAAGGCTGCACAGAGGAGAGCTCGCGACGTCGAACGTAAGCGGCAGCGTCGAGCAGCGGATTCCTCGGTTCGAGAACGAGAAGCCGCTTTGAAACGCCAGCGGCGAGTAGCTGATCCAGATGGCGTTCGGCAACGTGACAACGCTTCGAAACGCCGGCTTCGCACAGCGGATTCCTCGCTTCGAGAACGAGAAGCCGCAAAACGTTCCCCACTACTCGAGAAATAAAGAAGACATTTAATACGCTACTACACGTGTCTCTACTCTAACAACCAATTAACACGCTACTACTCCACGGCTTTGCATCCCCTCAGGGTTCCCACGTGGGAAGATGGGGTATTTTGTTTCTTCTGTCTTGGTGGATGCGTTTCTTCGGGCATGTTTCTTGTCGCCGGTTGATTCCGTTTGTACCACTACACTCTGCAATGCCCATTGCGGCTCGGTATTTAAAATTAATCCAAAGTAGAATGCACAACAAACCTGGAACGAGATTGTTTGTTTTGTTTGTTTGCTTCTTGGTTATTCCACCCTTCTCCTTCCTCTATTTCTCTCTTTCTTCCTTTCTTTTCCGTTTCTTTTTTTTTCTTACTTTCATTGGTTCTGTGTCTCTCTCTATTTCCTGTTTGTTTCCATTTCAACCAAAATGGTGGATGTGGAGAAAAAGTTACACCTGGCGTGATATTAGCATTTCGCCTTCAGATTTTGAGGCCCTCGGGTTGCTTCCCTGCTAAGCACTAAATCTAGGGCACTGTCGGCAACATCCTCAGTGGTTCGTATTCGGCGATTATACATAGCGTTGATGAAGGCTTTTACATAACATTGAAGAAACGTGGTTGCTCAAGATTGTCTTTACCCAAAGAAGGAATATCTTGCACCGTTGAAACCGGGTGTATCATCACTATAGGCTAGTGCCGGAAAGCCGTATCATAGTACGCCATTCGTTTTAATCACAGAGGTACTGCCCCCTGTTCATGAGTTCAGAGTACTTGGTTAACGCTCCCCAGCCCACACTGCTTCTACGCCGGATTTCTTTCTCGCGGTAGGATAATGCCCTGACAACTTGTCCATGATATCGTGATAAATGGCTCTAGGTTTAACGACATCGAATAAAATAAATTGAGTACACAGGATGAGACTCAAACTTACTAATATTTTATAGATTGAGAGAAACGGCCGTGAGGTATTTGAAAAAAGTTGTTGGTATTTGCGCATGCATAATAAATTACGAAACAGGCCTTCGTGAACACCAATGATACGTGCGAAAGAATGAATTGTTTTCTTGCTTCTGTAGAAATCCTCTCCTCCTTGACATCAAGATTGATGGTGCGCACCCTGCCGCTTCGGCCGCTGTGTGAAAGGCTTTAATGGTCTTCTGCGGGATCTCGTCTTTAGAACTTGCCAACGCGTGTTTTGTGAAACCCAAAATGCATATGTGCGTTTTGAAGTGACAGATTGCTCGAAGCTTGAGCCTGCTAGGTTCGCATGGCTGTTCTTTTTAAGGCGTTCATTTACCAACCATCCGCTTGATCCCACGCGCGCTCTCTCTTACGATAGTTTGTTTTTCTACAGCGCACACTTCTGGGATACGATAAATTTTTGCCTATCCTAAGCACCGCATCTGTTCTCAACTGTATGCCGCCGCACCAACGGAGTTTTGCACTTCAGAAATTAACCTAACCCAGATTTTACACACGAAGTTCTGTATAACTGTTGCATATAGTTTTAGACTTGAGCATAAAAAATAAATAAAACAAGACCACCGCACGCGTATAGATATGTACATACAGGCAAATATACGGAATCACTAATATTCGCGAGTGCCACGTTCTTTCCTTATTATACCTCATTAGATCCTGACATAAGGGAACTCTTGTATTCTTTTATTATTTATAGAACCGAAAAAATTAAAAAAGAGCCAAGAAATAAACTTTCAAATGTAAATCATTTTGAACTGTCGTGACGAATCGAAACGGAAAGCACAACAAGGAGACCAAGGCAACGTCAAACTATCGAACCGTCAAGCTGAAATATTCAATAATCTAAAGTGGGAAGTTGTGTTTTGGAGGAACGTTTTCCGTCGGTGTCGGTGAAAACCAGCATTTATGGTAATTGCATACTGCAGTGGGCTGAAATAAATGGCCCCAGACGTTCCGGTAAGTAGCATAATCAATAAAATAATGGGCTCAGAAAATCGAATGTTTGCGATGTGGCTGAAAAGTCTGACACAGTTTTCTGCAAAATTAGAGCACGGTGGTTCAACCACGGGGCGGCCTCTCTCGCATCCACCGTGGTCCCACGTAATTCGCGCCAGCAGCGCCAAATCCTCCCCTAGTAGTACGTGGCCTCTGAGAAACGGTGCATTAATCGCCATGGCAACGAGTGGCGAGGGGGAAAGGGCGTTTGCTGACGTCGCGGACGCTGCTGATGTCATTTATCCCGCAGCAGCCAGGCCGTGCCGTCGCGCGCCGGCCCCTGAAACCGACGCTCGTCCAACTTTCGCGTCTGCCGCCGGTCGCTGCCTCATGGGCCGCTCGGCAATGGCACCAGGCGCGAAAGTTGGACGAGCGGCGCCGATGACTTGAAATGGCCGCCGCCCGTCGTTTGTTATGTGTGCAGTAACGTGTTTAATAATTTAACGAAGAAAACATGTAGGTAATAGTACGTTTTCTGGTGTCGAATTGTTGTCTTTGTGGCGATAATAATTGGAGTGTTACACAAACATTATTTTTGCTTTGCATTTATTCAAAATTCATATGAGGACGTCTTTGATTCGAAGTCATGAAGACACATGTATTACACCCATATATTGCACATACATTTTATGTACACAGCATTGGACTAAGCAAAAATATGATATATGCAAATTTAGGCATACAATATTGTACAATAGGGAAAAAACGTGCTACATACACATTTACAATAACACGGTTAGGCGGGCTAGTTGGTATTCTGAATTCATGGCTGTAACGTTTGCGCAACTTTACACGGTGATAGGTAAAGGTCTTCGAGTCCCTTTTTGTATCTGCCTCCGCCTAAAGTTGCGCAAAAGTTACAGCCATGAATAAACATTTAGGTACACAATACTTGATTACGAAAGAAGAACTTCGAAAGTTCTAGTCCCTACACAGATTTTTTTTTTCGCGCACACCTCGGCGGGAGAAAAAAAGAACTTGAAAATTCCACTCAGTGTATACTTATTTCTTGGGCTCACCTCGAGACAGGAATGTTCCGTAGACATTAAAAAATTCGTTTCAGTTCAGAGACACAATAATTGGGAATCTATATGTTAAAAGAAAGCACGCACACGTATGCTTCAAGCCCTGCCTTTCGGGCGAGTTAACGCAAACTCTGAAAGAAAGCGTTGACCCGCCCATTAACCTGCATACACTTCCGAGAAATCATGTTCACACCCACAAAATGCAGCCATAAAAAACTGTTGCAACACAATGACCGCACTGTAGACACTCTTTGCTGGATTATATCTACGTACAAAAACAATGCCCAACCATGTGCACGTCGTAGAACACAGAACACAAATCGAACGCACCCGTCTTTTCTTTTAATGCCGCGTGAATTAACAGTCTGCTTACCGGGGGTGGGAGGGAGAAGGCACCCAGAAAAAAAAGAAGCTTTCCTGTATTTTAAGCCGCAGATATCGGCCAGGGGCGGTATTCTCGTATCTGTCCCTTTTGAAAACGTCGCTTTTGCGTCCCTTTCATCATGACGTACTTCCGGTTAAGAAGTGGACGTTGGCAGCATGAAGCAAGGTTAGCAGTAGGTTTGCCGCGTTTGCGTTACGTCACTTCCGGCTGTTGGCTTTTAGCCAATCAGGGCTCGCCAAAAGGGACAGTTTTGAAAGGGACGAAAACGGGACAAAACTCGAGAATACCGCCCCAGGTTGTTACAAGCTACCCTCTAACTCGTGTCTGGGCAGCGCCTCTTATCTCATCCTGTCCGATACGGCATGACCATTCTAACTTCAGAACTATGGAACACCAAACCCATTCGCGATAAGATGACAAGGCGGGGGCGCGCAGTTTAGATTGAACAGCAAAGCCGGCAATGCTACTTGGTTTTATTTATTTTTTAATTAGCGAAACGCTTGCAATGGCGGCTGCAGACAACGCATGCATTTCGGTTTGGCCTTCCACTGCTTCATGTGAAAATCGACTTGCATTGAACACCGCGCAGTTACGTCAGATTTTTCGGAGCTCTGAAGCAACGCTTGGCAGTAGTTTCGCCGCAAATATACGTTTTGAAGCAAGACGGGGGAGGAAAAAATGCTTAGGGCGCAGCACCTCTACGCCATCAATCGATGTGGTAGTATGTACGCCATGAAAGGCAAGAAGCGCGTACAGTTGAGCTTGCCTTCTTTGTGAGCATTTGCGTCGTTATGACATTGGATGAATTGAGGAGAGTCACCGGAGGAAACGTCCAATGAAGTCGCAAACCGTCCTCGACTTGGGGCCCAAACCTAGACTCATACCTGCTGCACGAAAGAACAAAAAATACCTTGATAAGTATACTGAATCAACGTTCCAGCAGTTAGTAAGGCAATCATCAAAAAACGGCAATGCCACCACAAATTGATCTTGCGAGCAAGTGTGTGCGTGCCAAAGACGCGTTTACTTCTACTAAAACTTTGCGTACCTGCACAGCTGGGATATATTTGCACATTAGTTTCCACTCCAAGACGAGTGACATGTCTCATTAACTTCACGTTACATGCGCGAATTATTTTGAAAACAGAAGAGTGCAATCAGTCGGCTTTTAAGGAATTCACTATAACTTGTACAAAGCTAATTTGCTTACCTGTCGTCTTTGGAGAAGGCGAGAAACTTGGTCGAACTGTACCGCCCTGTGTTGCTGCACCACAGAGCTGCGCAGGAGTGGTAACACTCCTTCCTCCGCTGCCCCATATTTAGAATACATTCGAATGTATTTTATAATGCAGCGAAACCTTCCGCCCGTGGAAGCGTTTAGGCAACCCGCGCAACCCTTCGCACGCCGGCTCGCTCACGCACGTACCGAACTGGCCCGCCGCGCGCGCCGCGAGAAAGAAAAAATTCCCCCGCATTTCCCCGAGGGGGAGAATGTGAAAGTGCGAATGCACGGTTGTCGGCCCGCTTGCGGCGCTTGCGCTCGGCCCCCGCAGCCCACCCCCTCGCCGCCTTCTCTTCCATCTCTTCCATCGGGTTTGTAGTATCACGTGTACATCACGCAGTTATCAAGCCGCTATAACGCCGCTGAGTCGCCAACGCACGCCGCTGACGACGTAGTTTGAATGCGTTAAAGATATAAGGCGCGTCTAACACTGATATCACCGTCGCGTCTGTGGCTTGGTCGGTAGCGCGTCGCGCTGCGGCCCGCAAAGTCCTCGGATCGAAACCTGGCGCCGGATGCTGTTTTTTCTTTAAAGAGCACTGCGGACGTCGCCGCCGACGCCGGCGGTGGATGGTTTGGGGTCGCTTATAAAGAGCATTCGCTCTTAAAAAAAAATATTGGCGCCGGTGAGCTGTTGCGCATGCGTGAGGAGGCGCGGAAGCGTTGACGGTGTGGAAAGAAAGAAACACTGAGGGAAAGAGAAGGGCCACGCCGCAGCACCGTGCCGCTAGGATCGCCACAATTTCGGAAACCGAAACTAGCCAAAGTCGCCGACCAGTGGTTCAACCGCCAGCGACGTGCACAATTATTAACACGATGCGCAAATAATCCCGAGGCATGGAGCTTCTTTTCCCACTGATACATGCAAGAAAGAAAAAACGTATACAGAACAAAAATAAAGACACGCGGAGCATTGAGGAAGGTTTAAACAGCCTCAAGCCAACTGTGCAGTCGGCATAAGTAGAAATGTTTCGGAAGCGTGGCTTGTCCCGAAGGTGGCGATACTGTTCATGAAGACATTACGGCAAGCCATATATTCTTTTATTCTCAAATACTCTCTCTTTCTCTCTCTCTCTCTCTCCTTCGCTTTCTCATTCTTTTTCTTTTTCATCGTCTTGTGCCGCCGCAGCAATACTGCCGCACAATTTTTAACGTACTTACAGTTCTACGCACACCTTGTTTCAGTTTTAGATATCTTATTGCATGCAAACCACGTCGAACATTTGTTGCCATTCCTAACGCGCCCGCTATAAAATATTCGCACAAAATATCGATCCCTATAGAACTTTTTAACTTCTTTCTCCTGAGAGCTGCCTATTTATCAGTAGGCTGTGCTATCGGCCCTATAATTGGTGCAGTCGACAGGAAGGTGTAACTACGCATGCGCAACACAGCCCACAACACGCCTTGATCTTACCAAAGATTAACGGGGGGAAAAGGTGTACATCAGGCGTGTGAACATACTTGCCATGAACCATATTTTGCGTATCTTTGTTTATGTTTTGTTTTTGCTTTTGCCGACCGGCTGCGCAGGGCTATGTTATCTGCGTTATCCGTAGGCCAAGTGAAGCGCATGTTCCCTTCTTTATGCCGCGCGTGTTATCTCTTTGATAGGGAGAGTGTTTTTCGAGCTAACTTCACCAGCCTAGAATAATCTTCTTTTATCTACAGTGTTCTGGATGTAATTCGACTGTTTGAGAAACCCTCGCGCCGAGAGACAAATGCCCGCAGAGCAGACGCCGCGGCAATCGACATGGCAACGCTCGCCTGCGGACGTCACTTTGTTGACCGCTGCTTCACCGCCTGTGTATTCTTTGAGTTGTCACTTGAGCACAAGTTCGCTCCAATAAACTTGTTTTCCTTGAAGACAACTGCGGCTCCGTGACAGTACACTCAGGTTTCTCATGGTGCACTGTATTTTCACCTGCGTCATATCACCAAGTGAAAACGGAAGTGGCCTTTCCATGGAGGAATCATCGAGAAACATCATATACGAACATTAAACTTGCAATTTAGCGAAACCCGAACGATGTAAACGAGTGCGCAAGCGCACTAGCAGACATTCATGATTCTGTGGGTGCAGCTTTCATCCGTTGTTCGCCAATTACCCACTCTCGACACGTACCAAGTAATGACCTGTAGGTAAGCGCCTGAAGACGTTTCGTGTTTACTATGTGATATGAAGCTTTAGTCCTATTTATCGACCTGTTAGAGGTAGTACCTTGCAATGCAGAGTAGACCAATATATATTCAGTTATATTTATTGCTTCTCATTACTTAGTTCACCATTGAGTTGTGCGCAATTATAATTCCCGCCTGCTGCCAAGACAAGAGCTCCTACCGAAACAGTGTGGGGATGGGAAACGGCTGGAACTCGTGTTTTCTTAAAACAACCCCGAAACAAATTGTGCGACATTGGTCTGCTCAAGCGGCTACATACCCAAGGGAAGTTTTATATCAGGATTTGTCATGAACAACTGTGAGTAACAGCTTTATAACAAACAACTTGTGCTCCTAAGCGAGGTACGTGGTTACCGGAAGCGCCGCTCGCCCTCCGTACAGGCACAGCCCGAGCACTGCGAACGCGGGAAAATTGAATTGAATTGAACAAACCTCCATCGTATTCATCGTGTGAGTTGGGAGACGGGAGTGTAAGATTCAACTTGATTGATTGATTGATTGTAGGGTTTAACGCGCCGACGCAACGCAGGCGATGAGGCGCGCCGTAGTGGAGGGCTCCGGGTTAATTTTGACCACCTGGGGATCTTTAACGTGCGCCGAAATCTCGTACACACGGGCGTTTTTGCTTTTCGCCTCCATCAGAAAAGCGGCCGCCGCGGCCGGGAATCGAACCCGCGACCTCGTGCTCAGCAGCGCTGTAAGATTCAACTGCAACGGTACTTACTAACTTATGTCGAGGTGAGGCAGGGCCTTATTTTGGCCTGCCTAGGAATGACTTGCATTTCTGCCGGTTTACTTACAAGTCAAAGTCAATCCCGTAAATCATGATGAATTCTTTTTCCATTTTCTCGACCTTCAAACGTCGCGTAAAGCTTAATCACCGCGTTTTTAAATTCGAGATTGTAGATGCGTTGTGGTCGAGTGATTATTGTTTCCTCTCTGTGAGCAGCCAGAATGGAGGCCCATCTTCAGTGATAAGAAATGTGTAATTTTTAAACATGTTCCGAAGGGGCACATGCAAGCAGAAGGCTCAAAACATTTATTATAAGTTGGGGCTTTTTATGGCATGCAATTTTTTAAAAGAGTTGATAGAACATAAATCGCCCTTCGTCTTGCAGGCTGAGTGTTTTGCGAGAATACTTTGTCTTTTTTCTTCTGTTTTCTGTTTCCAAAAACTCATGGTGCTTTTGGCCCTTGCGTGGCCTGGCGCTTTGTCAGAAGCAAACAAAATGTTTTTGTCTTAACCCTGTCTTCTAGCTGATTTCAAAACGAGGTTTAACGAGAGCGCAACGCTCCCACAAGGTAAACCTATACTTTCCAAAAGAAGCGCTCGAGACGAGATGCATTACCGCGGTGTTGAAACACCAGATATCGAAAACGTTGCTTTTCTACTTAACCCTAGTGCCCTGCGTGTATGGTCTTCTATTTACACAGTCTGATGGCCCTTTCATAGGCGTTCCCGCGCAGAACCAAAGGGCTGCCTATCATCAGGCATATAATTTTATTTGATTCACATAGGCAATTGTGAAACCGCATAGGAAAGCAGGAGGTGGGATACTTCGAGCCAATATTTTCCATATCTCAAGAATACTTTTAGAAGGCATTTTTTTAACCTGTTCCAGCGGTTCCTGTTCTATACGGTCGTTAGAAAGAGAAGATAAACATTTCATCCTACTGCAAGAATTTTTCGTTTACTCGTGAACAAAAAAAAAAAAAAAGAACGATGTAGCGGCATACCATTTTCTTACTGCTAAAGTTTATCAGAATCATCCATATTACTTTAATTACTACCATTATCCTCTCCTGCTTGTCGTTGACTGAAAGTTTGCGAGAGTACCATAGCACGGTGTATTATAGTGAACGCGATAGACTAGAGTTCTCACTATTTCCGCTCAACACCGTGCCCGCCTCAGGGTCTGTCAGTATGCCGTTCCTGCTTGCCGGTGTTAACCCTTGTCAGCTTGCCCCCCATGCTGGCGTGTCTATTTTCACGCATGCCCACTTGCCCGCGTGTGCCCATGCCAGCATGTGAGGGCTTGCGGCGCCATTCCAAAGAATTCGCAACAGTCACAATAGTGTTCCCAGAATTCGCAACGGAGTACTTTAGAGCACGCCAACGTTCTAAAAAAAAATTGGCCGCGTATCTGCTCCTTTCGTTGCAAATGCCGTCAAAAGACGATAGTCTTTATCGGCTTTTGCGAAGTAAATGCCTCCCTTCGCTTTCCCGTTCACCTCTCATGTTGTTCCTCTTGCGTCGCGCTCCTCCCAAGGTAAAGACGCCAAAGGTTTGCTTAAATCATTTTAAATTTCCCGCGTTTCACTGCTCTAAACCGGGTGTCTCGATGCGAACGCTGCCGTACGGCGAAGACGCGCGTTAATCGAGGCCCCCTACTTCAACGTTTATAGAACCGCGTTTCCCTACTCCACGTGCGTTGCAAGCAGAACGTGGAACCTATCTAGTGGAACCTTGCGTAACTGTTGCCGGTTTATTTCTTAAAATGGCGCCAGAAGCCATTGTGGCGCGGGCAACAGCAGGCGACGGCGGAGTGAATTCGTTTTCTGCAGTTGATGAAGTATTTAATTTCGCAAAAGTCAAGCATGTTTGATTTTTTTATAAAGGAACACTGCAAATATCACTTCTGTATTGATTTGTTGTCTCATATTTGCGTAATGTCTTGTTCTTCTTCAACAATGTTGACAAGTATGAACATTACACCGGACATAGACGGGTAGATTTAGCTGTGACTATATAAGACTATTGCGCAGGCATTGTTTTGCTTTGGCCGGGTGGCTGAATCGAGTCACAGACAGACAGACGGACAGACATACAAACAGACCAAAATTTCTGGGTTTAAGTAGCCCAAGAAAGACTATCGCCTTTAAAAACGAACTAAAGAAATACAGCAACTTTTTCCTGCCCACGTCGCGTGGCCCCCGGCAATGTATGCGTCCTTTCTTGATCCTTTAGACAGACCAGCTAGTTGCAGTGCCGGTTTTGTCGCATTGAGTTAGTTGCATTGACTTTTGCGCTGCCCGTCGAACGGGTCTGTGGAGCTCATGGCGTCGATGCACTGACACGTGTCCGCAGACAGCTCGTCAACAAGCCGATTGTCAGTGAAGTGTGACGGTGGTTCAAGGCAGCTCACGGGCTTGACATGACAACGGAACGGTAAACGGACACACCACCACGGAAGCCAAGACAATGGACAGCGCTGTGGCTCACCGCAAAGATTTGATAAGGTTCGCATAAGCTGATAAGCGCAAGCGCACCGCGACAGCTTTTGCAGTGTTTGAATTAATAGAATGAGCTAAATTTTTTTTGTAGTTTCTTTTTGAGGGCACCCTGCAACAATTTTTTCAACCTTTTTTGAAATCCTGAACTGCTTCGGAACATAGTCAGCAAACGCACCTAGTACTTAGTATACGAGGTCACAAAGTGCCTCAGGTATAAATTACGGCTCTATGCCCATCAGCTGACTTAGAAACTTCCTAAAAAGGTTTTTCTCAGTTTCCCGGTCTTGGCGTTCGTCGAGCGCTTGAATTACGTCATTGCAGTGCTGTAGCGGCTTTCGCTGGTTTTCTTTCAAATGGAATAATAAACGCATTTGATAGCCACTTAAAAAAGGCCACAAAAGCAAGGCAAAAACGGAAGGCGGATATAGTTCGACGAGCAAATCACACAGTGCCGCTCAGTGCTGGCGATAACTATAGCTTTCGCGGTGCGTCCAGATGTGAAGTAAATACTAAAAGTGTTTATCGGAGGTGTTCCCCATAACGACTGCCGCGATTGGGACGACAGGGTAGTTTTGCCGGAGCTCGTGAGGAGGCCGGGCAGGATGTTATAGTTCTGGCGTGGCGCACAGTACTCCGCAAGCGCTTTTAGCGTTGCTCGTGACTGCTGGGGACGTAAGCATGCACGAGTAAGATAATGTGGCCACCTTATTATTTTTAGATGCAGAGCATCTGATTCACTTGCCTTGTCCCTCCGGCGTCGTCGTCGTTGTCGTCGTCGTCGTCGGCGTTGTCCACCCCTCCCCCATTCTCCTCGCCGCGCCAGCAGCGCTCTCCGCCGCTCACCCCCTCTCGTCCCCGATAGCGAACACTCTCTCGCGAGGGGCATTGGATTGGATCGGATTGGCTTGGCTTGGCTTGGGTTTGGATTGGATTGGATTAAAGTGGATTGTGTTGCGTCATAACCGCGGCACGTTGAGTCATAGCCGCGGCAGACGCGCTGGGGCCGGCGCATGTGCAGTACTCTCTCTTCCGCGGTTTCCTCTCCTTCGGGCGCGCTGCGCATATAACCGGTGTGCCGTTCTCCGGCGAAGCAACATCCACGCTTGGCTCAAACACCTAGAGTCCACGCCGCTTTACAAGTACGCCAACGTCGTCATCGACTGGGACCGGCTTACGCAGTCCCCTCAACATTATGCGCGCTATAAAACGCGGTCCCTTCGCCGCTCCGCCTATGCGTCGCATCTACACAGGGGTTCCCGCGAGGGGAGGTGGGAGTTTTTGGACAAAATCAAACACTATAATAGAGAGCGAAACAAGAAAAATCCAATATTGTGCTTTCTGAAGATAAGAAAGCTATGGTGCAACCGGTCGCAGATTCGTAATGGCAACGGAGGCATGGATGTGCTATTTACCCAATGCTCGACACCACGACCAGCCTGTCGATGCTATGCTCCTCAAGCGGCGTCACCGACACACGCACACACCCACGCGACGGCGCAAGGCCGCTGACAGCAAGCTTTTCAAATGCTCCCAATTCGCTGGCGCATCCTAGCAGGCTTCTCATTTCTATTCAGGCAAAAAATATCTCTTCGTTTTAAACCCGTATGCTTCAGCATAATAATGGCGTATTACCCACCACGGTGGCTCAGTGGCTAAGGCGTTGCGCTACTGAGCACGAGGTCGCGGGTTCGATTCCCGGCCACGACGACCGCTTTTCTGATGGCGAAAAGCAAAAACGCCCTTGTGTTCGATATTTCGGCGCACGTTAAAGATCCCCAGGTGGTCAAAATTAATCCGTAGCCCTCCACCTGCGTTGCGTCGGCGCGTTAAACCCCAGAATCAAATCAATAATGGCGTATTTTCGGTATATGTAGGAGGGGCCTTCACAAGGTAAAGTGCGTTGAATACAGTGAGAGCGTGGTCTGTGGCATTCATTTGAATTGTGGCAAGAAGTATATTGGGCAGAGTGGGCGTTGCCTCAACGAACGATTGCGTGAGCCCGCCAACAAGTAAACTGGAAAACAAGAGAAGACAGCATGATCAACGGAAACGCAGTCCAAACGATTACACAAAACTGCTGCGTCATGTCGGCCAGCGGTTCCCACTAGATTGGTGGCAAGGGAGGGGCTGTGTCGCATTGGACGCCCCACTCTTTCCCTCTTCCCCCTCGTTTTCGCTTCCGCGGCACCGCACCCTCTCCCTCTCTTCACGGCTGCATTGCAGAGCCCTACATCGAGCCCTCAGCCACGTCGAGTGACAGCACGAAGCGCCACTTTCAACTTCAGAGTTGAAAGCTGCGCTTTGTGCTGTCTCTCCTTTCTTGCTTTCGTCCGCATGCGCTGTTAATTTTTCTGCATTGCAACACCAGCTCGCCCTCGAAACCCTACTAGGGAACAGAAGGCCCCTGCCGCCACCGTTGTTTCCACTGCAAGTTCCAGCTCGCCGAGTAGCTGGGAATCTCTCCCGGACGTACAGCAATGTCGACGTGAGACAATAGAGAGTTTTAGCATAGCGGGCAGCGTCCGCTAACGCTAGCGTGTACCGTGACTCGACTGGGGACTTGCAGATTCGTTATGGATGGGTGGATTAGTTCCACAGGCCGGCCCTCGCCATGCGCGCACATTATAGGTCCGCTTAGGGGCGACCTCGGCGCCCTCCTAGCGCGCGCATGCGCAGTCGGGTCCCCGTAACCCGCCGCGGAAGCGCGAGCCTCTCCAAGGTTTCGGACCAGGTGCTAGTCACCTCCCGAGGCCCGCAGGTCGCTGCGGCCCTGTGGGCAACCGCCACCGCCCCATAAGGGGGAGCTCTTTCAATAAATGTTATTTCTCTCTCTCCGCTAGCCGCTACGCTAGAACTCTCTGATATTTCTTGTTCACCTTGAAGGGCTTTCAGAGTGACACTTTTGGCGATGCCTTTCACTTCCAAGCATGCGCGAATGACTGGTTCACCGTTCATCTGGCACAAGTTTGGAGTGGAAGTAAAGGGGGAGGGGCGGTGCTTGAGCAGATATAGGTTTCATGCCCTCACTGATGGCATGTCTGTTGTGCTGTCGGGAGGTTTAAACGTGTACGTTTATCGCCCCAATGCGAACTTTCCAGTGTCCTCAGTGGTCGAAGGGATTGGGTTAGTGTGGTACGCAGACAGTAAGATGCCTACGACGCGGGAAAGAATCTGAGAGCTCCATGTTTGTACACTAAAATAAATTTCGAGCCCTTCAGAGTTTTATTTGGCTAACCGCTAATTGCTCGATCGCAAATTACAAACAAACGTGTTTTTTTGTGCATTTCGTGCACTGCGTCCAGCTTTGCAGGTCGGTCTTCTTCGCAGAGTGAAAGGCCACTAATTTTTTTTTAGCGTTCACGTCCGTCATCCTTAAGAGACCCTTTCATACATACACACATTTTTATTCTTACTCTACAATCTTGAAGAAGATGCCAATTGATAGCTCAACTACTTTAAAATGCATATCCAGGTGACGAGGCGCATAAACTTGAGGTCCATATCATGTTTTGAAAAGTGTGATACTTTGCTTGTGACTACGTGCTAATAGAACGAACCGGGACGTCAGTTTTCCAACGCGCCGCGGTATACTCCTTTCCAATCAAAACCACTCGTACGCCGCCATTCTTGACTGCTTATGCGTAAGCATAAAAAAGTGCTAAGATGATAAGAAATCTTCTCCGCACGCTCCCAAGAGTCCAGAAAAGAGGCACTTGGGGTTCTGCTTTTTCTGAAATAAAGGCTATATAGAACTGTTCCCGCTTCAAAACACGTGGATCCTCGGAAGTTTTCGTCATGGGACACCAAAAATGCACGCAACCCCAGCCATAGAAGCTTGGCTTAAAAGGGTGGCGGTAATTCTGTATTTCATGGAATTTAACATTCCGTCAAGAGCGTGAACAGTTTAGTTGAGGTAGTGTTCTTTACACACAATAAATTGGCTGGAAGTAATATGAAAGAACAACAAGCTATCGAAGGGGCTCCACCAAGCATGCGCAGTTTGTCGTATACATATTCCTACGCTATGAGTACCAATCTGTAACGGTCATATAGGAAGGTATTGGAAAGTTAAGTACAGGGAGCATATTTTGTCATAAATGAGCAGAAAAAAAATATTATCTTAACTTGTAATAATGTCCCGTCATCAGAAATAGCATTCCTTAGTAAGGCGTGGGAAAGAAAATTCATTGATATATTACTGGTGTTTCTCCTTCGGCCACACTTCAGGAATTTTCGCTGTGTATATATTTATGCTTGCATTTTTGCAGTGTTAAAAGAAGAAACTTCGCATTGAATAGACATGCCGCGAATGTAGGTACCTTCCCAGAGTCGCCGTCACGCCAAGACAACCAGAGGCGTTTGCTCAGAGTCTACTGTAACAGCTCGCTCGCGGTGGTGGCCTTTTTGAGGAACTAGCAACGGAACAAATTAAAAGATTGGCTTCTGCAAATGCTGCTTCGGAGTGCTTCAGTATTCCTGCACAGTGTCTGTCTGTCCGTTCGCCTGTAACCACTTTATCCAATCTCCTGCCACTTGCATCAAGAACTAGCGCTGCGGCCTCAGAGCTCCCTGGCCTGCAGCAATATCAAAGTAACGAAAAGAAAACAAAAGCAAGAGTAAAATGCTTGACAAAATTTGATTTGGACTGAAGTCCTCACCGCCCTGTCGCAATAAAGGCGTGATAGAGACTATCGCGTAAGCAATCCCCTCTGGTCCCAGGATTTCATTATAACCGCTGTTTGCCGCCTGCCAGCCAGATGACTATTCGGACTTATTCGCTCTTGGATTGATTATTTGGCTTTATTCAGCTGTCATCGTGGAAATCAATCATTCTTGAGACCTAAGGCCGGACAACACGCAAACCCCTATATGGAAGTTTGGCGTAGTGGTGGTAGGGGGTAAAGCCAAGGCGGGAATAATGAAGGTGGTACCGGTTTATGGTACTAAATAAACAGCAGATCTTATTTCCAGCGCGCACAGGAACTACAAACACCTCAAGCACTGGGCCTGTCTTGCACTGCTGGAGGAATAAGAAAAGAAAAAAAAAATGATTATCTTTCTATTTGCATATCTGCCCACACCTCGATGTAAATAAACGTTCTGCGTTGTTCTTATCCATTGCTCTTTACCGAGCACGAAAGAGTGCTCGGCAAAGAACAAAAAATTCAGAACTGCAAAACTGCCTGTTTGGCGTGTGTGTGTACCTTTTTAGTTACGGCTGGTGTTTAGAAAATATTGCCTCTTTCTGAAAAAAATGATAAGCTAATGTCATGATGGGTGCATTCGCGACGACAAGTTCTTGGCGGAGTCTTGCAATAATATGCAAAAACAGAGACATGGCCGTCAGCAACAGCTTCACTGCACAACATTTACTCTATCAAGGGCTGCAATGTTTTCATTACGCCGTCTATCACGTTGTTCCGTCGATATCGAATGCATTACCTCTGCTATACCAATAATCTCGGGCAGCTTCGAGGATCGCACCAACGGCTTTGCGCCAATTGTCGTATGGTGCGAACAGCCATCATAGTAGCTGGGGAACCACGAGTTACCATGGTCGATATAAAGGGCTCTTCCATTGGGCATGGGCAGCGTAAATGACAACGCTTGCCCAATAAGGATTTTTTGCAGTGTACGTGTAAATTTATGGGCGGTTCCGCAGTCCACTACGAGCAAACAGGGACGGTGAAGAAAGTGTTTCAGGAAAATGCATGACAACGTCGCTGGAGTACAAGCTGCAATAAATAAAATCAATATCGATAGAAGAGAGCTCGAGAGGTATTTCAATTTTTTTACGCTGTGTGTTTTAACAAAGCCCGTGTTTCAGTTTCTTAGCAATGCAGACCCTGTGCGCTTGCGGTTTGTGGCCCCTATTGCTTTGTGGCCTGCCTTACTTCGCCACTAAGATTACAAATCTGGTAGAATTATAACAGCTGCCAAGATTATCTCAGAGCGCTCGAAGTGACCTTGCGCGCAGCAACCTATGATTTGAAGAATACTAAGATGATCTATTCCCCAAATTTTCAAACAACACAAAAGTAACGCGTGAGCTCATTACAGTTTGTGCTGGCGAAAGGTTTGCAATGTGTTGTGAGAAATACTTTCATAGGTGGCTTTCAGTGGTGTCCGCTTAACAGTTCACGTGTTTCACGTACATAAACTTAACACAAAGCGAATAGCTCATATCGTTCTACAAATGTGTCCCATTTGCCCAAAATTGAGCTCATTCACATATAATGCTCGAGATGTTTTTGTAACGTTAGCTTGCATGTGAAACTAGTCAGAAAAAAATTGGCCGCGTATCGGCTCCTTTCGTTGCAAATGTCGACAAAAGACGATAGTCTTTATCGACATTTGCCGAGTAAATGTCCCCCTTTGCTTTCCCGCTCACTTCTCATGCAGTTCCTCTTTCGTCGCGCTCCTCCCAAGGTAAACACACGAAAGGTTTGCTCGTCAATTTATGTTTACCGCGTTCCACTGCCCCAGGCCGGGTGCCCCGATGCCAGCGCTGCCGTACGGCGGAGACGCACGTGAATCGAGGCGCCGTACTACAACGTTTATAGAACCACGTTGCCCTTCTCCACGAGCGTCCCAAGCGTAACGTGGAACCTATCTAGTGGAAAGTTTCGTTGCTGTTGCTGTTTAATTACTTAGATACCACCATGAGCAATATAGGAGCGCTGGAAACAGCAGGCGGCGATTTACTGCAATTCATGTAGTATTTCATTTGCTATCGCAAAAACCAAGAATTCATAAATTTTTTAGTAAATCAACACTACAGATACCAGTTGTGTATTGATTTGGTGTCTTACATTTGAGTAATGCCTTGTTCTTGTTCAAGAATGTTGACAAGTATGAACCCTGACACCGTACCTCGACGTTTAGCTTTGGAAGGGAGTCTATAAGACTACTGCGCACAATGTGTTCACTTTGACCGGGTGGCTGAATCGAGACACAGAAAGCAAGACAGACAGACGATCCAAATTTCTGGGTTTAAGTTGCCCAAGAGAGACTATCGTATTTAATTGTTTTAAACTGGACCTGCGACCTGCTGCGTTTTCGTCGGGATTTTTCAGTGACCGTTCCGGTTTTTCTCCTACTGGCGGCAAAGTGCCACACACTACCGCCTACAGCAGCTAGAACTACCTGCCCCTCACACGTCTCTCCCTCCACCCTTAGACATACTATGGCGACCATTATAAACCATATTGGAGGGATCCCTCCCCACCAGACACCTCCTCCACCACATCTATCCCAGATTATATCCACCCAAACTGCCCGGCATGTGGCACTCGAGATACCACGCCATATGCATTTGGGAATGCCCCTTTTTACACCCGTTCCGTTTACCCAACCCTCCCACTACCTGGCTGGAGGTGACCGGGAGCTCCTCATCCTAGCTACAGCTGCTGACCACCACTTGGGCTCAAGGTTACCTGGCCCGCATTCCCCGATTAAGGGAGACTCGCTATGACTGAGCCTCGCCAGAAATAATTTTTTTCTCTCTCTCTCTCTCTCGGCTCTGTGAAAACTTTCGCAGACAGGAACTTCATCTTAATTAAAATTGTGTTTACCGAGATCGGCGGATAAAAATTCCCCGCATTTCCCCAAGGGGAAGAATGTGAAAGTGCGAATGCACGAGTTGAATTTGCGCGGTTCGGTAATGTTCGCGAAAAAGAGATCACACACACACACACACACACACACAACTACAAAGAAAGAAAGATGCATTTATTCACAGAAACCTATTTGTGTTGTCGTTGTACTTGATTGCTAGAGCGGATCTCAGCTTTGAAATTTCGTGTTAGTACTCCTTTAAGCAGGTGCATTAGCACTTCTCACGCCCGATTCTTGGCCAATCCCCCACGTGGGTATGTGCCATGTCAGCGGCCAGGCAGCGCGCGCCCATCTCCCCCCGTTGCCAAGGAAGACGAGGAGATTCCTGGCCAATCCCCCACGTGGGTATGTGCCTGTCAGCGGCCAGGCTGCGCGCGCCCATCTCCACGTGCGCGGACATCGCCGGTGGACGCAGGTTCAGGGTCGCTTAAGAAGTGCATTGCACATAAAAAACAGACTTGTGTACACGGCGGCCGTGCGCATACTGTGCCCGACTTCGCGTCTTCTATCTGAGTATGCGCTCGTTTTTCAGAAGATAGCCTAACGGGGTTAAATTAACGTCCGATACTTCTCATCACAGGTAGCCAGGCAATAAAAAAGCCCGCCCGCCCGCATCTTCCCACGGGGGGAACACGAGTAAATGCGTCGCATAGGGGTGATTGCATTGCGCGAACGTTGCGGAATTGGGTAGTTTGTGGTTACCGTTTGGATGTGGGGAGGGTTTCGTCTTTATTATTCTTATTGTTGATTTCGGGACACAGGAAGGACAGGTGAGGGTATTGTGATCATTATTATATTTGAGCGCAGGTGACTGAATTCCGAGCGGCCGCTCCGCCGCTTATATACACTGCGCGCGCTGTCGCGGGAGAGGAGTATGGGGGAGAGACGCGCATGCGCACACTTACGTATACAAGCGCGCGCCCTTTCCACACCCCCACCGCGCTGTTACCACGCAGCTGGCACGCCGCTAGCACGCCGCTATCACGTGTATACCTGCCGCAGTTGGTGCTAAACGCGACGGAGCGCACGGGCTAACTAATGCGTATGCGCGCGCAGACGCGTTCCTCCCGCACCGCCGCAGCTGTTGTTGAGAGCGCAAGCTGTTGTTGCGAGCGAGGAGGGTACGGGGGAGAGATGCGCACCTGCGGAGGGAGCGTGGGGACGGCGCCGACAACATCGACATCGCGAGCCAAAGAAATGCTCCGCATTTAAAAATTAAACTGTCTTTCGTTCCGTCTCACGGAGTCAACAAACGGCACTTTTTAGACCTCATAAGCACACAAAGGCTTTTGTTGTAGAACTTTGAAGGAATTACGAGCTACCATCTAAGTCTGCGGTAGTCCCGCCCACGTGTACGCTACAACGGACAAACTGACTATGCAATTTTGCTGCGCCTTTTCACCTCCACTGCAGTACGAAGGCTTCTCCCGTGTAATCAGAAAAGTTCTGCCTAATATTGCGACTGGGAGGCAAGATCTTGTTCTAGGGAGGAAAGTATGCCCTGTATGGTGGCCAAGTTTCCTTTATATCTGCCATAAATGTCGAAGGAGAGGTTTACCAAATGGCCTCTATTTCCAATGTGGCAAATGCAGACAATGGAAGTAAGGGCATTAAGGCTTTAGTTTATAAAACATTTTGTTTAAATATTTGGCCCACAGAATTTAAGGTTTTTACGTCTGCATCTTTCCGTCATTTTGAAATGGCGAAAAAAGAGGGACGCAGATTGAGGGGAAAAAAACCGCCAATGTTCCTCAAACAACGCTGGTTTATTGCGCCTTTTCAGAATGTGAGTAAACCTACTCGTCCAGCCCACCATTTTTGTGCCTCTATCTAAATGTTTCTAACTTATCGAGGGTTTCTAAATGTTTCTTTAAATTTTCTAATATTACGACCGTTAATCCGAAAGATTAACATCTCCCGAAATATAATACAGCAAGATAGGTAAGCCATTCAAGGTCAGTAAGCTATCTAAACCGTCATTAAATAAATGTTTTTGCAGCGCATGTATATACCTGTTGTATTTTGTTAAAGTGAATACTTGTATTGCATTTCCGACGTGCGTGTATTATTCATTTTTATGCCTGTAGCCTCCTGTTAATACTAACGGTTTGGGACATACGTTCTGTATGCACACTAAACTTTTTTACACCCTTTTAGCCAAAAAGGGTGTAGCATAAGTGCAAAAAGGGTGTTGGGAGGCCTTTACACCCTTTTTTTTGAGTCTCAACACCCTTTTCCTAGCTCTACACCCTTTTTGTTTAAAAAAAAGGGTGTTGATCAACTTCAACACCCTTGGTTTTTCTTAGGGTGCTGAAAGGGTGTGGAAAAGGTGTTCAGCTGTTTATTGAATAAGGCCATGTTTGGATGCATAATAGCACTGTAAAGAAGAATACATCCCCTCATATACTCCTCTACTCACAAGAAATTTCCAAACGCAAAAAAAAAAAACAATTGCTTTTCGCTCGTTTTCTTATTCGGTGCCCCACATGCCCCAAGTTTGGCTTCGGCACGTAAAACACCAATTTGAACCTTCAAAATTAAAAAGACAATAGTCGTGTGGCGAAAAGGATATTTACCGACTGCAACACGCTTGGCTTTCTGTAGGTTGTTGAAATGGTGTGAAATAGGTGCACAACGTATGGGTACGAGCTAGTTGGTTTAGATAGGTAGGTTTAGATAGGTGCACCAGTTGCAAAAAAAGAACAGCGGAGCTGGGGGTCGACCCAGTTTGCTGCGGTGTTGCTAAGTTTTGTTTTTTGCTAAGCTTTGCAATGTTCTTGCTAAGCTAGGATGCCGCTGAGGGGTGAGGCCTTTAACCGGATTTTACCAGGCTGTTCCAGTGTGCCCCCCCCCCCAACTGCCAGGGATCCAAGAAGGAAACAAGCTAGGTCGGCCCCAGCTATGCTGTTTCTCCAGCCTTGCACCGCTATTACAAACTGCGCCATTTTTTTGCCTTTTAGAAACCAAAAAAAGACTAGTACCTTTGAAATGGTATAGTAAGAGGTGCGGATACGCATACGCCCCTTGTGCTCACACTCTAACGAGCTCGAAAGCCGACTTCACTGTTATAATACCCTATCTGCGGTGGTGTACCCTTTACAGGCGCCGCAGTTCTTTTTCTTTGTATTTTTTTGCTAATGCCACCGAAATTACCTCCTGAAGCATAAAGAGCTGCACTGGTAATAAATTATGGCAATTGATATTGCTGTAAACATCGTGAGGTACAAAACACCCCGGCTTGTAGAGAATGTTCAGTCCACCCGTGTAAACAGGTACAAAATGCCTCCAAAATTGGAGGTCTCTTCACATTTTTTCTTAGTTGGAGGTCTTTTCTTACACCCTTTTTCTTACACCCTTTTTTCTTTACGCCCTTTTTCTTCACTTCGAACACCCTAATTTGTAGGTTTACACCCTTCTGGGATAAAGGGTGCTGAAATAATGAACACCCTTTCTGAAGGATGTTGAGGTGGCGGGGAAGATTTGTACGGTATTAATAAAATTCTATACGTTACGGATCACAAAAACTACCGCGTAATGAAAAAGTTTTTGAAAATCCGCGTGTTGATTTGTATATTCCCATAGTAAAATTCGTACTTCCAAAATTAGCGCTAAAATATTAGTTTTTTGCGACAAGCCCACCGTCTCCACCGGGGGGCTTTTCTCTGGTGGATATAAAAGCAAGAACAGCATTTGTATTGCTAAGTAAGTACGCACTCCCTGTACCGCTCGCATCTCGTGTTCCAACTGAAACTTGTGCGTATTGGCTGTTTGTGTTGATTGCTTAGCGCTCCGCCGTTTTACATTGCCAATGCGCATGCCATCACCTCAAAAAAAAGGCGTGAGGCTCAACACCCTTTTTTAAGGGTGTTGAGCTCAACACCATTTTTTCATCCGTACACCCTTTTTTTGCCAAAACACCTTTTAAGGGTGTTAGCCATGGGACAAGATTTTTACACCCTTTTCGGCCAAAAAGGGTGTAAAAAAGTTTAGTGTGGGCTTCATCAAAAGCAAGGCAATACGTGCGAAGCGTCGTTTATGGCGGGCTCGTTTCCAACCAGACCCAACCCCAAGATTTAGTGGCTTCGACTGCTTGGTGGAAGAGGATAATGCGAGGCTGGGGGAGGAAGCCACGCAGACTGTGTCGCATGCAACGTGTCCAGACGTTGCTCAGGGTTGGAGCCATCGCTGGCAAGCTGTTTCTGAGCCGCCATTGCCTCCTGCAACAGACGAGCTTGTGGCCGTAGACCAAATCCTGACCTTGTTGCTTGGGAAAACTAACAAACTCACCAAGCGAAGGTCTCAATTTACAAGCCGCCAGCTGAACGTGCCTCAATCGTCTCAAGACCCATCACCTCGAACTCGTTTTTTCTCCAAACTTATTAATAGGCCTCGTCTATGAGTGCCCCCTGCTCCAACCCACAAATAGCTTCTACAATTTGGGGTGCACCAGCTGCAAACATTGGTTCCCGTACTTGCAGCTTCGCTAACCAGTTCGCTACCATGCCTGAACCACAACAGTATGCTGTACAGTGGAACTGTCGGGATCTCTCTGCAAACATTCGTGAGCAGTGGGAAGGGCTACGTCTGGTAAAACTCCATACTTAGGCTTTCTTGCTCCAGGAGACGAACTGCCTCTCACGCCTTACTTAATTTATAGCATAAGCCGAGCCGTCCCTTCCTGATCGACGGAGCAGGTCCACTTTTACTCCCACGTGCAAGGCGGGAATTTTAGATGCGACACTGAGAGGAGCATCTCTTGCCGGCGGCCCTCTCCTTCCTGCGTCGTCATTGTCCGCGTCCGCACAGCTGCGTCTCTCCTCCGCTCACCCCCTCTCCTCTCGCCGTGATAGCGCGCCCTCTCCCCCAACATATGTGGCGCGCGCAGCGCGGCGCGCTCTCTCACTCCGCCGGTGGACGGCGCTGCGCGTGAAGCGCGCTGTGTGCATGTGCAGCGCCCTCTCTCTCCGCTGTCTCCTCTCCTTCGGGCGCGCTGCACATATAAGCGGAGTGCCGCGCTCCGGCCGGTCTCTCAGTCGATGGTCGTCCGCGCTGCGCTCTCTCTCTCTCTCTCTCTCGCATTACCCGACGATTGCTCATGCAATTCGAGTAATCGACCCAACGGGAACGCACAATGGAACCCCCTTCAGCGTCGCATCACACCAGGGTTCCCGCGAGGGGAGGTGGGCGTAATTTTTTACTCTCACTCGGTTCCCTCGAAACACTATCCCTCTAAGCCCGTGCTGTACAGGCTGGCAGGAGGTGGTGGCGGTAACGGTGCAGCGTTCGCGCTGTGCAGTTATCCCGGTGTCGCAGCCCTTACAATCGTCGTGCTCCGGATCTGCGGATAGTTTTGCTTACCCAACTGCGGCGAACTAACACTGACTGCCCCATTCTTGTGGCGAGGGACTTCAATGCTCGCCATGATGACTGTGAATACCCGTCTTCAAGTGAGCATGGTCGAGTATTTTCGGAGCGCCTCAACGATCGCATCCTTATGCTTCTGAATGATATTACTAGCCCGACACGCCATCGGGACCCCACCCATATGCCCCCTTATTCACCTGACTTGTGGTGGTAACTGGGGATACAAATGACCTCTTGGCATCGCGAAGCGGTTCGCCTCGGTTTCAATACGGAGTCAAGGGGTCGCCTTCATCGCCGTTGCACAGTGGTCAATTGGGATACCTTCCGATCCTCCCTCAGCGCTTCCCTGTCAGCAACCATCCCGGACCCCATCGATCTGCTTCGACGTGGCCTCACAAACGCCTCCCAGCATTAGTGAGGGGACGAGGCCTGCCCAAGGCCCGATCTCCATCTCCTACACCTCTCGGCCAAACGTAAGCAAGCTGAAGTAGTTGCCACCGAGGATCCTTGGTCGATACCTGCCAGGTTCCAGTATCAGCGCCTCACCGCTGCTGCCAGACGGCACGTGAAAATACTGACCAGGCAGCGCTGGCTGGACTCGTGCGCCTCGGTCCGTCCGTCATATTCAATGGCGTCTGTTTGGCTCACTGCTCGCGCCATGGAATTCGGCAGTCGCCCTCCCAAAAAAGCAGCCAGCGCTTGCATTGCATCAAACAAGGATCCGACACAATTCGCCCCCGACATTGCCCGGGCCATGTCGCCTGTTCTTGATGCCGCGCCAGTGGCAAAACGTTCTCGTTTCCCCCTCCGAACAGTGTGAGCCTACCGCCCACTCATGACGCCATTGCGAGAATCCAAGCACCGAAACTGCTGACTGCTCAGAATACCGCGGGAATTACTTACGAAGTGTACAAAAATATTGACGACCACGCTTTCACTATGAGTCTGAACTCCTAAAATCCGGCGTGGCTCTCCGGTCAACTCTCAGAAAACTGGCTTCGGGTGGTTGTTATCCTGATCCCAATGCTCGGAAACCACCACATAACCTTTGCAACTTGCGTCCAGTCGCATTGACGTCTACACGGTGCAATATCGTAGAGCAAATGCTTGCCACACATTCGCAGAAATGGTTGGACACTTGTTAACTATACTGCCTGAAGGGAATCGTATTCAGGCCTAATCTTGGTACTGAGGATGGCTCTGTTACGTATGGTGTTTGGTGGGAGGCTGTCCTCACCTTGTGAGGATTGTGCTTGCTATATACATATGCAAGGTGTATGACAACGTTGGACACGCTTCCGCTTTACAGGTCGTAAGTTGCATGGTAGCTCGAGGAAAAGGAAATATTTTCCATCGAGTGGCCGTCTAAGTTGTCCCTGCCACCACGATAAAGTATGGACTTCATCCGACACTTCCTACGATACCACATTTATTCCATCCGCATCAACGCTAGACGTTCGGGCTCCTTTACACCAGTACGCGGCTTACGACAAGGGTCGGTTCGGTCTCCGCTACGTTTTAAGATCGTCTTTCCGCTAGTCTGGTACCTTGCCCTTATCCAATACCAGTATTATTTATGTACGCGGCTGCCATTACTGTATGAACCATCCATCCAGACCTGCGAGACAAGACGATTGTCTCCAGCAGGCGTTAACAGACTGCCAGAAATGTGAGTGTGCAGGCTTCGCCCTCTCTCAAGAGAAACCTCTTGATCTTCCCGTCGCCAACGTTTGGGACTACCGTTCCTTTGCAGTATCACCGGTCGCACTGCAGCTGAATAGGACCACCATTCCCATTGTTGGACACCTTGGGGTCCTGGGCTAGGAGATATCGGCCTCAAGGTGAGCAACTCAGTGGCTTTGATCTGTTAGACAGAATGCCGATAAATGTTCCACCCTGTTCGCCGCACCTCTTGGAAGTATGGCACGGACTGCTGGACGATTGCCCGTCTCCTAGTGCACTCCGTACTACAGCCAAGGCTCTTGTACCGGGCACAGTTCCAGCACATGGCACAAGCGGGCTGGGATCGGCTACAGACAATTTACAGGGCTGCCATGCACACCATTATGGCCTCCCTAGCATAACGCCAATTCCACAGCTATAAGCAGAAGCGCAGCTTAACACGCATGAAGAAATCATTCCGGGGCGTCGTGCCGCACGCCTGCTAAAACGTGGACTAGTTCCAGAGGTAGAAGCTCTCGCTGCGCATGTGGGCAAGGCTTCCGATATGTTGCCAGCCTATTCCGCCGTTAGGCCGCCCTTGTTGCACCATAAGGTGACGGACAACAAGCCTCTGAAGCGCTAAATGTCCGTACATATCGCTTGCATCAGCGCATTGACGATGTCCTCCGTGTCTCTTGCCGGGGTGCCCGCGACGCAACCAGTGGTTTCCCGGGCTTTTTGGACGCCGTGGCGTATACATGCTTCGACACCATGGTCTTACAATTACCCTGCTTTAAACCGAAGGTAACGTACCAAAATCTCGGTGCTCTACCAAACCAGTTAGCAGAGCTTACTACCATTAGAGTTGGTCTGCAGGAGCTTGCATCGACAGTGACCAGCGGCGTTAAGCTAGAGCTTTTCATTTACTCAACAACAGCGATTCGGGATTTACGTGGCCTTGCGTGCTCTTTAAGCCTGGCAGCACGCATTTAATCAACTACGGACACTTAACAATGCTTTATCTTTGTTTTGTGGATTCGCCACTTCCAGTCCACACAGCGGTGGATCGTGCCTGCCACGGAAGAGACTTCCTATACGGTATCTACCACTTCTACCGGTGTCCACCATAGAAGAACCGCTGGTGGAAAAGGAGAACCTCCGTTGCGTCTCGCGTGCCACGTTTAACTCACCTCCTTTGCGGGCTGTCTAAGAGGAGATCCTGCAGCGGAGGCTTCGAGAATGGGTGGCGTTATCCTCAGCATTTACCCACGCTTGGCCTGCCCCATATGACGTGCCGTTGGCAAACACTTGCCCCTTCTGTATGCTTCCAGTGCCAGAAGCTGATGTCGAACACCTGTTATCGACTTTCCCTGGTCTTAGAAATGCCCGAATGCATCTTTTCCTATGCATAAGGGCTCAATCCTCGAAGACTCCCCCACCTCTCGGGCTGGATATGGGGCTCCAGCACCGCTCGAATCTCTGAATTTTGCGTGAAAGGGGTGCAGTATTGTGCCCCTGAAAACTTTCTCTGGTGCTGTAAGGCAATCTCTCGCAAAAAAAAGCGTGTTCGAGACAACTTTTTCTTCTTTTTTGTACTTTTTGCCCTGTTTTACGCCGTTGCTGTCGCAACCGTGGTGGCCGCCACCCATTAAAGCCGCTCCGCGCAGCCTTTTGTGGCTGCTTCTTCCCTGTGCCTATATGTGCGGTAAAATAAAGTTGATTTGATATTGATTTGAGTTGATTTGTACTAATCTTTCAATTTAAATATTTGCATTTTCAAAAACACTTTCGGTGCCGCGCACTAGGCATAGATTAGCTGTGATTACCTTAATTGTGTAATCATCGTTGGAGGCTTCAATGGGGATATTTCAAAGCAAGACAAGAAATAGTTCACCGAGTGTTGTCCAGAACAGTTGGGTTTGAGGTGCCACGCCATTCTAAGTGACTCAATTAGCAAGCAAAGGTTGTGTGTAGATCTAACGTTGGCGTATAATTTAAGATTGTAACCGAAGCAATCACCGGGTCTCACAGTGATCAAAAAGGTGTGGTCACTACTATCACCACATCACAAAAATAAAAGCGCGGACCAATAAAAGCGCGGACCCATGTCTAACCCTGCGTGATGTGCTTCACCCGTCATCACTTTAAAGATTTTTTTCTAAAAATGCAAACTCTCTTGTAGATAAGAGAAGCTTCCTGCAAAGTTATCGCTGGGATTAGACACTACCCGAAACCTGCCACTGCCAAAACTGGGGCAGATGGGGCATGCAAGTTTCTTAAATCGGTTCAAGTCTAGTGAGGGCGCCACCACCTCAGCAAGCGCGCTATTGCTCCTCCAACTAGCGCTTCACCTGCGGCCAATCAGCGCGTGCGGTGTGGCAAGGCGGTGACTTACAATCTTTGAATACACCTAAACACTGCATGCTTGGCCCCTCTCCAGCTTTCACGTTAGGGAAGATGGTCCAGGATTTTCTTTTTTGCGAAAGATATCTGTTTCAGTTTTAAATGCTAGCACAATTTCTCCGTTTTTCCCTCCATTTGTTGAATTACCGTTATCTTTTTTTCACAGTTTCGTTTTAATGATTCCTTTGTTGACACTTTTACTCATTATTTTCTTGAGAACGAGGCAAAATTCACAAACCAAGGGCGTTTATTAAAATCGGTCCCAACATTTCAGAACCTGCTGGGCTCCTTCATCAGGTGTGACTGTGGTCGACCACAAGCAGCACTTATTACTCACAATGAAATCTGCTGGAGCCCTGGCACATACAAGGGACTCTGGGAGGGATGAATAGATCTCTAGGTGCCCTTCCCGCCATTTATACCCACGGCATCGGATGCGCAAGGGCAAGAAACGAGTAAATGAAAAAAGAAGCCAGTTGAATAACTGCTGCTTGTGGTCGAACACAGTCAGCCCTGATGAAGGATCCGAGGAGGCTCCGAAGCGTTGTACCGCTTTTAATAAACGCCCTTTTTTGGTGGCCTCGCCTTTTGCTTACGTTTGATCCAACTTAGCAGAGTTCTGTCCAAGATGTCCACATTTAAAATATTATTTTCTTATTTGTTTTATCATTGTCTCCGATTCCCCTGATACTTGATTGATTCTGGGGTTTAACGCGCCGACGCTACACAGGCTATGAGGCGCGCCGTAGTGGAGGGCTCGGATTTTTTGACCACCTGGGGATCTTTAATGTGCTACCGAAATCTCAAACACATGGGCGTTTTTGCTTTTCGCCTCTATCAGAAAAGCGGCCACCTTGGCCGGGAATCGAACCCGAGACCTTGACCTCATCAGAACAACGCCATAGCCTTTGAGCCACCGCGGCGGGTTTCCCCTGATGCTTCATCCATCAAGAATCGCAAATGATAAAAAAATATGATGACGTTTCACTTCGTGAGCTCAAGTTACGCGCAAGTCCCCAGGGCACTCATAGGAGTCATAGCCCGCGCCTTTTTCTGGTATTTTTAAAAGGACACTGAAGGTATTTGTAAACAATGCGGGTTTACTAGTGCAAATTGTAGTCCGGCGTCCCCTGGCCATGTTTCGACCACTCTTGGTGAGTTTACGCTAATTTATTTAGTAGCAAAACCAATTTGAAAATGCTGTCCTCCTCTCTGCATCCTCGCCCGTTTTCTGCGGCGTTTTCGTGTGACGTCAGGAAAAGATCGCTTGGCTTGACTGCGCTACTGCACGGCTCGCCGACCTTCCGACTAAGTGAGTCGGCCCAGCGTTTAGTCCACCGGCCGCCGACAGGTCGTCGCAATTCGTTTGCAAAATTGAAACTAAGCCACGACACGTTTGTGAATAGAAGAATGCGGCTTTCTTTAGTTTGTTAGTTTTTACACTGTATCAAGTTCCAGTCCAGGTTGCTCGTTACAACAGCTGCATGCACAAGCGCACATGCGACGCTTTGCCGACCGGTACGATAGTAGGAAAATATAAGGCTAATTGAAAGCGCGAGACGAGTCCGCTAAGTTATTATAGTTACTAAAACAATAAAATCAACTGAAACGTTTACCATGCAGCGTAGAACTAGGGTGCAGGAAGCTTTTTTTTTTGCACTGGGTGAAAAAGCACAGTGGTCAGCAGCACGAACAGACATCTGCGAACGCTTTTCCATCTAAGAAATGCAACTGCTGAGGACAGGACTTGATCAGACTCTTTAAACAGGACTCTAGTAATGAGCGCATCATCTTCATCACAGTCATTATCGTCATCTCTTCATCGATTTCATTTTTTCATAACTCTGGTGTAGCAAGCTAGGCTCCTTGGCCAGGCTAACCTCAGCAGTATCATTAAAGACTATTCTCTCTCTCTCTCTCTCTCTCTCTCTCTCTCTCTCTCTCTCTCTCTCTCTCTCTCTCTCTCTCTCTCTCTCTCTCTAGATGTTAGATATTGTGGAAATATGGGGGTAGCTTACTGCACGAGCGCTGTACAAAAATAGTCACCTAAGCTGCTTGAAAGGCTAAAACTAAATAAATAAGTAGACTGGTTATACATTATATACCTTGTATTTCTAGTATCGGCAGCGCTGGCTTGTGACCGAGTGGTGTAGAGCGCTAGGTATATTGTTTTGCAAGTCGCAAGTTCGAATCTCTGTTTTTTTTTTTTTTTTGTAAGTTGATTTCTTCGTTTTCGGCCGATATTTTCTATACTGAGTTCACCGTTTTTGGGCCGTAACGTTTATTGCTCCACGAGCGAGTTCGCAGAACGCACGCAGACTGACACTGACCCGCTAGCGAGTTCTCGTTGGCGTGCTGTTGCCATAAGTACCGACTGCTTGCGGGCAGTGGGCACAGGCCAGAATCGGCAGACCCTTGGCCTGGTGCGAACACGCTTTTTACGATACAGGCATGAGTGAGGCAAGCTCCAAAGATGGGGAAAAAGAGCATGGCATCGGAGCGTCTACGGTTGCGCGGAGGGCGTTCATCCACTGCGTACGCCTCGGCTTGTTATTCGCTACGATTCCAAGCCGTCCTGGGAGGCTTATCTGAGGCATTTTACAGCCGACAACATGCCAGAAGCGTGGTATGGCGATTATTGAGATATGGAGAATGCCCGTCCAACGATAACGTCGGATGTCAAGCACGTTGTCTCACAGAACCGAAACCGAACCTGATTTTAATGCTTATCTCTGACATCGCCCAATCACGTAGCACCTTTACCTGACGTCACGGCGGTTAGTTGGTGCAGCCGGCGCAAACCGCACATGGTAGTTTTCCTTCTTTCAGGTTTTATAAAATAAATACCGCCTTATCGCCCGGATAAACAATGAAAAGAGGGTTCATTTCAGCCAGTCTACGCAGTGCGGGCTAAAACGGGAGTTTGAGAAATTCACTTCAGTGTCCCTTTAAGGGGCCATAAAGACAATACACGCTGTGGTTCATATGAAAAATTCCCTTCAATGTAATAACTCTGGTACCACTCTTTAGGAAAGCTTTTCTGAAATAGGTGAGGAAAAGAAAGAATTGGCGTGCGACTCACCAGCTAGTTTCCCGCACTGATATTACGGCGTATTTTGGGCTGCCTATTGCGATTGCTGGGGTCGTATATTATAACCCAAATTAAACAGGAATTCTTAATTTGCAAAGCAAACTAGTCGCGCTTGAAATTTAGGGGATGGTATTTATATAACAGTAGGCATCGTGGGGTAAACAATGAGAGTTCCGAGTGAACCAGTAAAAAGGTGCGCACTGCACATGGCACTATCGCCGGAAGGCACTGTTGTCGTGCAGTGTATTTTTGGGTGTGTTCGGAATGTCAGACACGGCACCAACCAACTTCATAAGTGACACTGCAACTTGCATAACACTGTTAGTTGAGTCATACGCAATATTTCACGAAACAATTACTCTCAACCGTAACTAAATGTCCGACGACACATGAGCATTCCTTATGGAATGGGAATGCAAAAACATGAATGTACAGTTGACGCTTGAGGCCCCTTGATTCACCTCACACTGTGGAAGTAATGTGTAATCTTGCCGCTGGATACACTTTGCTTTGTGATCCGCTTTCACACTTTCAAATGGCTTCGATCTGTTTCCTTCGCGTTGCGCCACTGCTTGTTCGTACCGCAGTGTAATCTCAAAGTTGACGACGATGGTGAATTTCGCTGCTTGTATGATCGCTGGTCTGGTGGCGTTCTGCTTCTCTCTTCAACAGTGGTGTAGAGCGCGGATGGCCACCTCTCGCTACTGACGAGTTTAAACTTGCGCCGCAGAACGCCTCGTGCTTCACAACGAGCCGCTTCGCTGTTGCAGACCCTGATGCCAAAGCGAACGCTGACGCCGGCTTGTTCACTCAGTGGGCTATGTAAAGCTTTCGCATTGAAGTACGGAACGTACAGGTCTCATCAAAAGTAAAGTTAGCACTGGACCTTTCGCCGAGTGGTATCGCTGACCATTTGGGAAGGCCGTCGGTAATCAATCTCGTTGTAGTATAACCTCCTCTCAGTTTTGATTCTGGTGGGGGACTTCGTATGGACGTTACATGGATTCAACATACTAACTCTCCGTTTAAACTATTTGTCTTTAATACATCACTGCTGAAGCAAGAAAACACGCAATGCAGGGAGCAAACTGAAGTTTTGGCTGTGATTGTCAAATTTCTCAGTAATCAAAGCGTGGATTTTAGATGGGTGATCGCTCAGTGTCCTATAAAACGTCAAATATTTTAGATAAAGCAACTTCGTATTTTGTCTGAATGGCTTTTTTATGCTCGTGCCCTTCGATGGCTGCGGTGTGCCCTAGGATAGGATGACGGTGTGCTCGCGGGCGGAAGTAACGGGCCCATGGCGTGCCCTTCGATCTTCAGTCGCCATGACTTCATGAAAGCTTCACCTATGAATGCGCGGTAAAAGGCGTTGCCGCGCTTTCCAGTATGCTTTATTTCTGAGCATATTAGTTATATCCTGCACACTAAAAACTCAACTTCAATGAATACCGAGACACCAGGGAGGCAGAGACAACGAGGAAGCCCACGCCCGAGCTACCGAGGCCAACAGAAATCATCCCGGGCCCGCTGGTCAAGCACGTTTGGTCCGACTAGTCGCGTCCACAGATTCCCGCCGGCAGAGAAATCAGGAGCGTAAGAAGCGGCTGCTGGCCAGCATACCCGTAAAAGGAAGGCCGCTGCCAGGCATAGTTTCATACTAATATACACTAGAGGGAAATCTGGCGCCACTGTGTAGGGGAGCCGCGCTTGAGTGAGCGTTCCGTCATGTACCGGGCAGGCACGTTCCACTTGTCCTTGGCATGGCTCATGAACAGGCGGAAAAGTTGGCTCTGGCTGCCAAACAAACAGAAAGATAACCATTGAAGGTTCATGAAATTTGTTTTGTTATTACAAAATTGAACCCCCAAAAAGAATAATTTGCCAGTAATTATTTAGAAGCTTCATGTACGACGAGCAAGAAAAGGATGTTACCATTTTTTGTTGATTTTGGCTTCGAGACAAAAAAGAAGCCGTATGCTAGCTAGGCCAAGTAAGCGAGGAACGTCGCTAGCGGCAATGGCGCCGCCCACGGCGGCCCGCGACTACAGCGACAGATTTCTTTCTAGTATATGTTAGTATTAAACTCTATGCTGCCAGGCACGCCCAACAGGGCAGCCGAAACCTGTTCCCAAGGCCCAGACATGTGTCACCCCGATGCCCGACTTAGTAGCGAGATGGGAGGAAGGAAGGAGCCCGACTTAGGAGCGACCACCGAGGAAGGAACACCCCACATAGGAAGATGGAGGCTATGAAGGAAAGTTTGACATCCACTTGAATGCTGCCATACAGCTACAAAGGAAAGCTATACAGCTTTCTCAGAAACTTCGCAGTTGAGGAAAAATTCGTCCTGGTCCAGGATTCGAACCCAGGACCACCGCTTAACCGGAGCAGTCGTCTACCAACTGAGCTAACCAGGAGGCTAGTAGTTTGTAGCACGAGAGCGAATTGAACGAGTTGTTGATAAATTCGCTCTCGCGCTATAAACTGCTAGCCTCCTGGTTAGCTCAGTTGGTAGAGCGACTGCTCCGATTAAGTGCTGGTCCCGGGTTCGAATCCTGGACCAGGACAAATTTTTCTTCAACTGCGAAGTTTCTGAAAAAGCTGTATAGCTTTCCTTTGTAGCCGTATGGCAGCATTCAGGTGTATGTCAAACTTTCCTTCATATAAACTTACTCCACCTTGGGGATTTCCCCTAAATCTGGTCGATTAATAGATGGAGGCTGTGTGGACATCGCTACAGCCACACGGTAATTTAGCACCTCATCTGCAAATGTGAGAAGCCGGCCGATCAACGCCCGCTGTGCACACATTCCCGGAATGGATCTTCCCAGTGCCCGCAGTGATCGAGGAGGATAATTATTTCCATTGGAACTTTAGGAAATCTACTAACACTGTCAGCATGACACTTATATCCCTTTCCCTTTCTCACCTTTTCCAATGGCCGGCTCATCGCCTTTGTTCAACGAATTCATACATAACGTTACTCTCCTGAGGCTCCCACTCGTTGACCTTCGGCAGCGCATGTCGTCATCCTGCCCCATTCACGCGCGCTTCTCTTCTCCCCCTCCACGTGTCCCCATCCCTTAGCGCTCCGTTTCCCTCTCCCACTTCTGTGACCCCCGATATTTTCTCGCAGATTTCCCAGACGACACGCTGGTGCGGAAAAAAGGTTTGCGCTGGTGCCTAAAAAGAAATGTTTCAGAGAGAAAATCTGCTCTCAAGTGAGTAAATCAGTGAAAGAGTGGCGACGAAGCCGAGTGTCATTACTCCACTCAATAGCGCGAATTCAGGAGGGCAGAGCCTGCCGTTATCGACACGTAGTCGTAGTTTTAGTTTCATACATTGTATAGCGACTGAGCGATATGTTCGTGCAACGAAAAAAGCAGTATCGCGTTACTGGTACTGTCTTCTGCATTCCCAACTAAACCTAACGACCGATACCTGGAGAACAGACTGCGCCTGAGGGAAGATTGAACGTGCCAAGAACAAAAGCCTGACGTCCTGCAATGCCGCTGCAAACAAAGATAGGGACGTTTCATTGGGCACTCCGCTAACGCGTTTTTATATCCCTTATCGCTCGATCTGCTTGGTTCTCTACTATCTTGACTGCCTTTCTAGAACCGTCACTCCAAGTCAGCCCTTTCACAAGCGCAGTTGCGCTTAGCAGTAATTGCACAGCACTTTTTCCCGCTAAGGAGTCGGCAGCGTGTGTAGGCCGCTGTGGGTCCATCGTCGTCACCGTGTTTTTCTTGCTACGTTCCCGCCCCATCTGTCCATAACGAGATGTTGAGCAGCTAGAGAAAATCAAAAATAACACCAGATCATGCAATAAAAATATTGTTTTTGTAGCACTAAGTTTTGCTGTGCAAAACGGTACATATTTGGGAGATGTCTTTAGAAGGCACAGCTGAAAAGTAAAATAACAAACTCGAACCAAAAGTAAAATCAATGCACTCGACGTTTCGAAACCAAATCGCTTTCTTCCGGTGGACTGAGTGGCGCTATGCTGCACCGGCGTCTTATACTCGTTAGTGCGGCGGGCGGTCACTGAAAAAGCGCCTCGCCCTCGACTGTTTACACGCACGGGTTGCGCTTCAAAGCGATACGATTTATCAGTGACCGCCCGCCGCACTAAGGACTATAAGACGCCGCTGCAACATGGTTGTGGTATTTTTCTCAATAAGGAACCGAACTAGATTCGAAGCGGAAAATTCTTCAATGGGACTTTTCGGTTGGAGTTTGTCACTTGTCATTTTAGTGCGCAGACGAATAAAATCGCTCGCTTCAGCGGCATATCTCTTCGTATTTCCCGCACTTCATTTTTTGCTACAAAAGCAATCCAGACGATGTGTAGGATTCCCACAAATGCTGCATCGCGTCTCTAGAGAGTCCGTTGCTTGCGCCTCTATGATCTCGCTCAGCGTGTTGTGCAAGCCTAAGTCGAGCATGTTCTGTGTATTTGTGTGGGTGTATAAGCCCAGCGCAGCTTTGTATGCCCGGCGTATGAGAGCGTCGAGCTTATTGCGTTCGGCCGTGGTCCAGTTGTGAAAGGCGGCCACGTACGCCAGGTGGCTTATGACGAACGACTGGACCAGCCTGAGCGTGCTGCGTTCCTTCATGCCGGCGTGCCTGTTGGCAATCTTCTTGACGAGGCCGAGTGCTCGGCTTGCTTTGATTTGCAGTAGCTTGACGGTGTGAGCGTTGCGTCGGTGTTCGTGGATGTGTAGTCCGAGGACTCTGATGGTCTCTACCTCGGGTGTGGCCGAGCCGTCGCCCGTGCGCACTTGGATTTTTGCCGCCTTCCCGTTCGTGGGGCTTTGCGGGGCCTTCAGGATTAGTCGTTCCGACTTGGCGGGGGAGCATTGCAGCCCCGTTCCCTCGAGCTGGTCTTCGACCGCTTTCACCCCGCACTGGAGCGAGTCTTCGATCTCTCCGTCGCTGCCGCCCGGCACCCAGATGGTGATGTCGTCGGCGTAGATTGTGTGGTTGACGTTGGGGGCGGTGCCGAGGCGTTCCGCAACCCCGATCATCACCAGGTTGAACAGCGTCGGAGAGATCACCGCTCCCTGCGGCGTGCCCACGCTGCCCAACGTTTTCGTTGGTAGTTCTAAGTCTCCGGCCACGATGGTCGTTGTGCGTGCCATGAGGAAGTCTCTGATGTAGGCAAACGTTCTCCTTCCCATGTTGAGGCGGGACACCTGCCGTAGTATGGCGTCGTGGCGAACGTTGTCGAAGGCGCCTTTTAGGTCCAGGCCTAGGACGGCGGCGTTGTCGACGGATCTCTTATTATCAATAATATCGTGCTTCAGAAGCAGCATGGCGTCTTGCGTGCTGAGGCCCGCACGGAAGCCGAGCATCGTGTTGGGATAGTGCTCGCCGTCCTCGAGATACCTTTGCCATCGGTTAAATAGTACATGCTCCAGCACCTTGCCCACGCATGACGTGAGCGAGATGGGACGCAGGTTCTCGATGTCTGGCGGCTTGCCCGGCTTGGGTATTAGCACCGTGCGAGCCTCCTTCCACTTGGGGGGTAGGGTGCCGCTCCGCCAGCACGCGTTGTAGAACTTCGTGAGCGTGGTGATGGCCTCGTCGCTCAGGTTTCGTAGTTCCTTGTTGGACACGCCGTCCGGGCCGGCCGCCGACTTGCCGTTGAGCTTTTGCAGGACCGCACGCACGTCCCACTCTTCGATGTCGGCGTCGAGCGCCTCGTTGGGCTCGCCCTCGTAGTCCGGTAGCGGAGTCGGCGGCGTGGCCGGCAGGTACTTAGCGTCCAGTCTGCGCCGCACCTCGTCGTCCCCTAGCTCCCTGCGAGCCTTGAGGAGGGTGCGGGCCAGGACGTGCTGCTGCTCCCCTTTGTTCTTACTCTTGTCGAGGAGGTGGCGCAGCAGCTTCCAAGTCCTACTCTTGTTTAACTGTCCGTCGGCCTCTTGGCATACGGCGTGCCAACGTTGGCGGTTGAGCGCTGCGCAGTGCTTTTCGATTTCCTTTTTAAGGAGCGCCACGCGCTTGCGAAGCGTTCGGTTGCGCTTCTGAGTTAGCCATCGGTGTTTCAACGAGTCGCGCGCATCGATGAGGTGCGCGAGCCGGCTGTCTACCTTGTTGACTTCGTCCTCGGCTTCGAGCTCGGTGGTGGCCCTCTTTGCTTCCCGGCGGATCGCCTCCGTCCACCTCTCTATGTCGTCTATGACGTTGGGTACGTTCGCGAGGTTGGTCCGGAATGCGTTCCAGTCTGTGTGCTTGTGTGTGCGTTTGGGGCTCGCCCTGCCTTTTAACGGAACGGTAAGCTCGAGGAGACAGTGCCAGACTGGAAACCACGCGCACGGACAGGGCCATCCTTGTCGCGGTAGGACACGAAACCAGGCTGCGGGAGAGCAAGAGACGGCTGCCGCTGGCGCGCGAGGCCCGCGACAGCATCCGCGTCGCACCGATCCCACGGCACATGGATCCAACAGAGAACCATGAGCGTCGCCTGGCCAGGGCTCGCACCCTGGCAGAGACGTACGACGACGACGCCGGCGCCATGTACGTCGACGTGGCCCGATACCCCGACAACCGCCGACGTGCCTACACGACGGCGGTCGTGCAAGCAACCACCGGCAGAGTCGTCGCGGCGTGCAGTGTGTGCGTGTCGAGACGGCCACGGAGGCGGAGGAAATGGCCATAGCGCTGGCGGCAACCGCCAGAGGATACACGACGGTGCTAAGTGACTCGAGGGAGTCAATCGCCAATTTCGCAAGGAACCAAGTGTGTGCGAACGCAGTGAGGGTGTGCGGAGCCCTGGACTCGCGGACGCCGATAACCTTACGATAGTTCCCGGCCCACATGGGCAGCGTGGGACCCGTTCGCAACCGCAACGAGGACGCGGACAGGGCGGCGAGGGCGCTAACCGGACGCCCTGTCGGCCCGTGCGCCGCGTCACCTCATGCGGCCAAGGAAAACAACGACGCCAGAGACAACGACAACGACAACGCAGAAGACGAGGGGGTGGAAGAACAGGAGCCCGCCCCGATTACAACGTATGGAGGGGTCCTGGAATGGCACAGGGAGCAACGTAAACGCTACCCTGCGCCGCCCCCGGACCTCACCCGGCAGGAGGCGGCGCTCCTCCGACAACTCCAAGTGGGAGCGATGTGGACCCCGGTGTGGGCCGTGCATGTCACACCCGAACGATTCATCACGTACCAGTGCGCGGTGTGCGGGGCCGCGAGGGCGACCATGACCCGCATGATGTGGGAGTGCAACGACGCGGAAGCGGAAACGAACATACTACCGCCCCATCTCACGCGTGCGGTGGGCGAGACGGACAAGGGCGCACAGAAAGCCGCCGCGCAGTTCGCGCTGGCGGCGATCACACGCCAGCAGTCGCGGCCGGCACCCCCCTCCTAGCGAGGGAGTGAGAGCCACCGTGACCTTTTAGCCGGCAAATAAAGATGTTGTCCCCCCCCCCCTCTAGAGAGTCCGTCCATAACTGTTGATTTACTTATGGTTGCTAGGGTCTTCAATGGCGCACCGCGCGAATGTTTTGCTTTAGTTCTACCCTAATCCCTTAAAAACAAAACGGTGCGGGGTTTCGTGATATAAAAATAGCGAATTAGTATTATTTCCCGGAGAAACGCAAGCAAAAAATGTATACCAGAATTAAGGCACGGCGCGCAATAGGGTCACGACGAGCGTGGCAGCGTATGTTCTTGATTGTCGCAAATTTTGGCGCCCCTTGTCGCCTTTTGTCGCCCTCTCCCCTTGGTTCCCTCTCCTTCGCCCACTCTTCTCTCAATTCTACATACACCTACGCCTCTCCCCATCCCCTGCTATCCTCTCTGCCCTCCAAATTTCTTCCGCCTAATGTCGTTCCCCTCCCGTCGCGTCTCCCACGTGCTTCCCTCCAATTCCTGTTACCCCTCCACCTCTCCTTCCTCCTTAAACGTCCCTACATTCTTTTCCTTCTGTCCCCCATCTCTTCCACCCTCAACCATCTTTCTTCCTCATTTTCTCTTCATCCTCCCCGTTTTATCAACCTGCCGATTCTCCCTTCTGTTCCTCCTATTGTTCTCCGCCCGTTAATATGTTTTTCTATTTGCCCACTATCACTCCTTCACGGCTGTCTCCTCATCGTGCAATGAGTGCTCTCTTGTCTCGTCTTCTATTTTTCGTGCCGTTTCACGCCTGAATATGTACAAGCTGGACGACCTTTTATCCGTGTTGTACTCACCATTTCACTCCGATTTAAACATACCCCGACCCAAGCTCTTCCCATTGCCCCTTCTTTTTTATTATCGATTTCCCCCTCTCTTAACTTCCCTCTATATACCACTCTGTATCCCTCCCTCCTTTTTCACTCTACACTCATCTTCTCCTCTCGTCCTCCTCATTACTCTCCCCACCACCATTTTCCGTCCCTTGCCTCCCTTCTCCCCTTTCCCTCCCCATCATATTTCCCTCTGCAATAACACTTAATCTCTATACTTCACAATTCGTATTCAACCCTCACCCTCTTCCTCCCGATACTCATTTCCCCAGCGTCATACACTTCCGCTTCCTCACCCAATTCACTTTTTCCTTCAGTACACTGCACCCCTCTTCTAATCACCAATTCCTCACCCACCAATTCCCTGTGGGTAAATAACCCTCTAGTGAGCAGACTGACCGGGCGATATTTCCGACAGACAGACAGACAATTTTTGCGGTTAAGGTATCTAACCCGTTGTTTTTAAAGCTGCCTGAATGGCTTCGGCGTGTTGAGGAAGCCGGTCAGAAACGCTGTTGACGTGGGAACCGTGCAAATAAAAATGTCACGGCAGACTGGAGGCACGGAAATAGCCCGCAGAAGACAAGCGATACTGAAAAGGGCAAACAGCTTTCAGTCTAACCCATGAAAACGTTGGGAATCATGCGTGTCTCTCAGTTTGGTAAAATGCTAAAACCAGCACTACGGCTCTCCTGCTGCGTGAGTGTTATCTTCACGGCAGACTGTTTGTGTGGCGGTACACATTTCTGGTCACTACTGCATTCGTCTCTTGGGGACGCGGCCGCTTTTATTGCGAGAGCCATAAACGGTCCATTCAGCCATAACGCTGGCGTCCGGCGACGGCGTCCGTGACACAAAAATTAAGTACCCGAGCACTATGTGAACAGGGATGACCAGTGAAGCTGTGCGCAATTCAAAGAGAGCACAAAACGGAACACCTTTGCTTGTTTCTTCCCATTAAACATACTTCCTAGCTAATTAGCTGAATGAAACTTGCAAGGAGGAGAGTTTATTCTAGTGAACAAATGTGGCGCTGTCCGTTTCCGTGCTGCAAAAACACATGTATAACCCATGCACGGCAATTGAAGAAGATTTGCATCTTTATGTGAGCGACGTGATTCATAACAATAAATTAAACTTGGCGTAAAGATACGCACGTCTTAGTGGGGGATTATCACATAATTTGTTTCGGCATAGTTTTAATAGAACAAGATTTACAGCCGCCGTCTGGAACCATACTCCCTCGGTAGACGGCCATGTACTGACCGCAGACGGGAATTAAGTCATGTTTACAACTGTGAACAAACCAGGAAAGAAAACACCAACTCGACTTATTGATAGGGTTGCTTTAGCAGCCAATTTTGGTAATATTGTTTTCAGTAGAATTATATTAAATGGACAGCCACAGAGCATTTCCCACTAGCTCTGGGTCAAGCTCGTGCGATTCCCTGTCGACGTGACTGCCGTTTACGCAAGCTATTTGGCGAAACCGAGACATATACCGCTTCGCTGTGCAACTGGTTTTCCACCATGTGTCTGAGAAGCGTCCCACAGCTCGAGGTGTTCCATAGGATGCACATACACTCGGCAATAGCGGAAGGCGGCTGTCCACACTAGTACACCGCAGATGAAAGTACGGGAGCGGAAGAACGCACCTAAGCAAGTCAAGAGACTGCCTCAGAAATCCACCGTCGTTAACTCTCCCACTGCATGGTAGCTAAAAGAGCAGAGACCTAAATGAGACAGACGGTAAGCCGTCAAAAGCGTAAGTCGGAAGCGAATCGTGAAGCAAATCTTCTCAAGCGGCAAGTGGGCAAAGTCCTTAGAGAACGCGGGGAGGAAACAAAAAACCTCAGGCGAGTAATTAGATAATAATCATTTCGCACTCAGAACACGTAAGAAGTGCTTGGCTGTCCTCGGAACTCTTTTGGTGTGTGCGGGGTTCGACTTAAGAAGTTCGACTGCTGTTTGCAAAATGCAGGCAGTACCACTTGAGGGTTAGAAAAACAAATTTAGTGAGGTTGGTCTAGACGAGAAGAGCATATAGAAGATCTAACTGAAGAAAAAAGGCCCCGATCAACATTAGCCTCGCTGATGAGTTGTGAATATGAAAGCGCTAATGTCCAATAGAAGGCCGTTGAAGGATATTTCCAGTGAGCATGTTGGTATCGCTGTTAATAGGAATAAGAAAATCGGCCATCTGCCTCTGTCGGAAGCGGTCACCGGCACTGCCCAATGAGTCCGAGTGGGTGTGTGAGAAGGTTGGTTGATAATGCAGACGTCACAATCGAATTGAAATTAGGGAAGCGATGGGGCGCTTCTGACAATAGCTCAATTATCAATTACAACACCTTCGAGTGGGTAAGTATTGTTAGTATGTTGACATCCCAGTGAAACGGAAATTGGTGTAACGACGGTGAGCTGCTGACAGCACCTGTTATCGTAACCGGACAATCTACCTGAATGCGAAAATGTTATGCTTATATGCAGCCTTACTTGCACCATGTAACGTTTAGCTCATCGTACTATGAGCTGCGTGTACCGCTTGGGGGCGTATTCTAGCCGAACGCAATGAGGCATTCACTAGGCCCACCTTCAGTTGAGTAGAACTATGAAGGGCAGTGTTGATGGGGTTGCAATAATCTGTTCCCAGATTCATACAAGCCCGGCACATCAGGTTCGATGCAGAAGGTTAACTATGCCGTACACCGCCCCTAAACTGGCTGAAAATTACAAAGCCACGTTCGTTTAGGAAAATTACTCATAGAAATGAGTTAAGAGAACATTTAAAGTAAAAAGAAAGCAAGGGTATTCGAAGAAACTTCGGCATTGCCCAGGTTCTCGAACCCATGCGTTTCGATCCAAAAGCCGTGATTCTACCCCTCGGCTACTGATATTTCTTTTTCCACATTGCATTTCTTGCGCTACAAGTCAATGTAAAAATGATATTTACTACATATATTTACAGCTGCATAAACACACAGATGAATTGAATACAAGGTGATGAAGAAAACTGAACTTAATGACGAATTCTGTACATTTGGCTTGAAAAGGGGCCAGCAGTGAACAATTAAAAAGCAGAGGATACTAGTCCGGAAGGGAGTCATTTTGGTCGTACTCATCTCTAAGTTTAATGATCAGTTGGCCAAAATATGATTTCGAAGAAACCAGATGTGCAGCATGTCTATCCAACATACGCATTTTTCATAAACTACTCAAAGGGATCAGGAGCCGTCTTCTTACATCCCCGGAACACGGTGTCGCACTGAAACCGAGGAGCGGAGATGTCTTAGCAGTGTGGTGTTCCAGGTGACCCAGTGTGCAGCGCAGCGCGCGTTAAGGAAGGTAGGACTTGCACCTATCAAAGAACAGACTGTCGCGTTGGACATTCCCGGATACTGAATTCGAGTCATGTTCAGTCGAACGTTTTTCCAATTTTCATTTCAACTCAATTACTATAATTCTACTTTATTTTCCCCATAGACCATTCCGCGTGCATTTGCGCTGCTACGGACCTTGGACGGCGACTAAATGGGCCGCCTAATGCTTTCCCATTTAAAACATTCCGCCATTTCGCTCCGAAAGGAGTAGCTAAGCAGAGAGTCGTTCCCTAAATGCTCTCAAACTGAGGATATTGTTACGAGGCAGAAGCACGGCAATACAATGTATTGACTAAAATTACAATGCTGAGCAATGGCACCGAAACAGTACAGAGACCGGTAGGTGGAAGCTCTTCGCCCTCTTCTAAAGTTCAGCCCAAAAAGCACATAGCCGTAGCTGCCCTCATCGTCTTCACTCAACTGTTCCGTGACACAACCCTCCAGCGGGAAGACGCCACCACGGCGTCTGGTGACATAACGTTTAGGTGTTGCTGTGATAAGTCTTCAGCCAGGCCACGTGAACAAGGTCCGTGTGAGGCTGGGCAGAGGACGACGGGTGCGGCGTGATTTCGTACGTGACGTCGGTGACACGGCGCAACAGAAGATAAGGGCTGGTGTAAGGAGAAAGTAGTTTGGTAGAGAGCCCTACATAACGCTGGGGTGACCAGAGTAGCACCAATGAATCGGGCTGGAACTGGACATCGGTTTGGTGGTGATCATTGAGGGACTGCTGGGATGCTTGGGACGAAGTGAGGCGTGTGCGAGCGATCTGACGAGCGAATCAGCCTGGGCGATTTCGTCGCTGACGTACTGACTAGGAGGGGTTGCGGCAGGGGAGACAAGAATATCCAAGGGTAAAGTTGGTTCATGCCGAAGAGCACGTACAAAGAGGAGTAACCAGCTGTTTCATGGCGGGAGGAATTATAAGCGAAGGTTACAAAAGGCAAGTCAGCATCCCAATCCCGGTGGTCACAGGAAGCGTACATAGAAAGCATGTTGAGCCACGTGCGGTTTTGGCGCTCCTGGAGGCTGTTCGTTTGCGGGTGGTAAGCGGTAGTCAATTTATGCTTAGTGGAACAGGAATGAAGAATGTCGGGAATGCCTTTATAGAGGAAATTGCTGCCCCGATCGGTCAAGAGCTGTCGAGGGGCTCCATGATCTAGGATGACGTCGTAAAGGAAGAAGTCAGCCACCTCAGTTGCGCAGCTTGAGGGTAGGGCCCGTGTTATGGCTTAGCGTGTCGCATAATCTGCTGCAACGGCAACCCACTTATTGCCAGAAGTGGATGCAGGAAAACGCCCCAGGACGTTGACACCGACGCGGGCAAAGGGTTCGTGAGGAATAGGAAGGGGCTGAAGGAGTCCAGCAGACAATTTGCAGGGAACTTTTCGCCGTTGCCACTGGTCACAAGCTTGAACATACTTGTTGACCGAACGGTACAAGCCAGGCCAAAAGAAATAGCGGCGTACGCGAGCGTATGTGGGCGTAACGCCAAGGTGACCAGCAAGTGGATGGTCATGAAGTAGCTCAAGGACGGTGGAGGGCAAGTGAGGGGGTATGACAGGTAACAGTTCTGGGCCATCGTAATGAAAGTTCTGATGGTGTAAGACGCCGTCCTGCAGTACGTAATTCCGGGAGGTTCGACCAGGGCAATTTGTGCGGAGGCGATCGATTATTGATCGTAGGAAGCGGTCCAGGTATTGTTCGGCACCGATTTTCAGCACTGTGAAGATGGAAAAAATACCTGCTTCTGTGACATTCTAGGCTAAGTCCGGAGGACCCACTGGGTAACGCGATAAACAGTCCGCATCATGGTGCAACCATCCCGATTTGTACACGACTGAAAACGAGCATTCTTGTAAAAGCAAAGCCCAGCGGCCAAGGTGGCCCGTAGGATCTTTTAGTGATTGCAGCCAGCACAGGACGTGGTGATCCGTGACGACAGAAAACGGATGGCCAAAGAGATATGGGGGGAACTTCGCCACAACCCACACTAGGGTGAGACACTTGCGTTCGGATATAGAAGAGTTGCGCTCGGTGACCGAAAAGAGGCGGCTGGCGTACGGGATCATGCGGACTTCGCCAGTCCGGTGGTGGACTAAGACTGCTCCTATGCCGTGACCACTGGCGTCAGTGCATAGTTCGGTTGGAGCACAAATGTCAAAGTGCGCTAGAATAGGAGTGGCAGTAAGCCTATAAATAAGCGTGGAAAAGGCTTCAGCTTGTGGAGAATCCCACGTGAATGGGACGTGTTTCTTGAGGAGGTCGGTTAAAGGCCTGGCAATACGGGCGAAATTTTGTATGAAGCGGCGGAAGTAGGAGCATAGCCCAATAAAGCTTCTAACGTCTTTTGCGGTGTGCGGTTGGGGAAAGTTTTTTGACTGCGTGTATTTTAGCTGGATCGGGCTGAACGCCGCGGGCATTCACGACGTGACCGAGAATTTAAAGTAGACGTTCGGCGAGTCGGCATTTGGATGAATTCAATTGAAGGCCTGCGCGGCGGAAGACAGAAAGGACCGTTGATGAACGTTCGAAATGCGTTTCAAAGGTCGGAGAGAAAACGACGATGCCATCGAGGTAGCACAAGCAGGTTGTCAATATAAGGCCGTGAAGGAGAGCGTCCATCATTCTTTCGGACGTGGCCGGCGGGTTACATAGACCGAAAGGCATTACCTTAAATTATTATAGACCATCCGGTGTAATAAAGGCGGTTTTGTCTCGGTCCATTTCATCCACGCCGATTTGCCAATAACCAGAACAAAAGTCGATGGAAGAAAAATAGTTTGCTCCGTGGAGGCAATCAAGGGCGCCGTCAATTCGGGGAAGAGGGCACACGTCCTTTTTTGTTATGTGGTTCCGGTGAAGGTAATCGACGCAAAATCTCCACGTTTTGTCTTTTTTTAACGGGTGTTACCGGTGGCGCCCAAGAGCTGGAAGAGGGCTCGATGATGTCCTTAGCGAGCGTCTCGTATAATTCGACGTTCAGTGACGAATACGCGGTATGGCCTGCGGTGGATCGGGCGGGCGTCACCCGTGTGAATACGATGCTTAAACACACTTGTCTGGCCGAGAGGACGAGTGCCAAAGTAAAAAATGTCGCTGTTGGAGAGCAGGAGGCGATAAAGGGCTGCAGTATTCTCGTGTGAGAGATCAAGGGCAATCATTGTTGTGAATGCATTTTGCGGTGAAGTGGAGGTGCAGAAACCGGCAGCGCATGCGTTTGAGAGAGAAGGTAGGGCCAACTCACTTGTTCAATGGGTTAGCCATCACGATGGTCATACCACCGGGAATAATCTGCGGAGAAGCGCCAAAATTAAGGAAAGGGACAGTAGTGCGGTTGTTGCGAACAGGCACCACGGTGTGCGGAAGGGCCACGTCTCGGGTGAGTAGAGCATCAGTTTGTCGGGCAAGGATGTAGTCACCGTCGGGAACAGGTTTCGATGTAGAAAGTAGGACATTAGTAGCAGCTCGCGGGGTGAGACGAATGAACTCCGTCGAATGTAAGCGACATTGCACTTCCTCGGGCACATTTTCTGGGCAAGGTAGATCAAAGCTGATGGCTCCTTCCGAACTTTCGATAAGCAATGAATTTTCTGAAAGAAAATTAAGGCTAAGAATGAGGTCATGGGGGCAGTGGGGCAAAACAGTAAACAAAGCGGGAACTGGGTAATCGGCGATGGTGACGCGGGCGGTGCACATACCGACAACGGCAGGGAAGTTCCATCAGCAACACGAATAACACGGGCAGGGGTGAGCACTTTCTTGATTCGGCTGCAGAGGTTCGCAATTATCACACATATCTTCGCTCTCGAGTCAATTAGCGCCTGGACAAAAACTCCATCAACAAGGACATCAAGAAGACTGCAAGGTGAAGGTGAAGCGGGCAGAGGATTTTCGGTCAGGGTCGTCAATGCAGCATCACCTCTGACAGCTGCACGATCTAGTTTTCCGGGAAGATGCGGCCGGGGCGGGACGGTGACGTCGGACGGCGAGCTTCGGGGAATGGGGAATTGCGACGGTGAGGCGAGGACGAACGCTTAAGTCTAGCGAACGAAGCAGGGGCGTCGGAGCTGTTGGTATCACGATCGGGTAAAAATCGTCGCGGAGCATTCTCGGGTCACCGGGATGTGTAGTACGAAGTACGGGAAGCATCGTAATGGCGATTGCGGCAGTAACGGGAAACGTGTCCTATACGATGGTAACAAAAGCAAATCGAACGGTCCTCAGAGGTCCGCCAGACAGCCGGATTACGGAAACGACGAGGAGCTTTATGATAGATATGTGCGGGGCTCTGTAGAACCGAATGGACGTCCTGACGATTGATGGCACAAAGCGGGCGAAGGCCCAAGTTGCTAAGTTCGTGGCGGGTGACAGCTTGAATCCCAGAAATGGATGGGCTGTCACCGCTTGGTGTAGTGAGCGGGGCTGGCGACATGGCCTCAGTTTTTCGACGAATTATTCTAGTGAGCGTCTCATGTGGGCCAGGTGGGGCGACATCGCGTGGGCGAAGCAGCACATTTTCGCAGGACGAAGTAGCGGCCGTATTCGGAAGACGGACGAAGTTTTTAGCAATACGGCAGCTTTTGGCTTGCTCGAAGCGTCGGCACTCTGCAATGATGTCATCCACGTTTGAGATGTCCTTGAAAACTAGTAAATTGAAAGCGTCGTCCGCATTACCTTTTAAGATGTGCCCAACTTTTTCTTCCTCGGCATTGCCCGGGCACCCTTGACGCACAGAGCAAGTACGTCGTGAATATATGCACTGTAGGATTCGGTTGAACTCTAGACACGGGACGCGAGTTTGTTCTTGGTGACAAGCTGACGGTGAGGAGTGTTTCCAAACGCTGCCCGTAGCTTCTCCTTGAAGACGTCCCCGCTGGTCAATGTCTCTTCGTTGGTGTCGTTCCATGTCAGTGCTGTGCCTTTCAGGCAACTCGGAGCTTGGGCCAACATCAATGTGGGATCCCACCTGTTAAGTCGGCTTACCCGCTCAAACATACGGATCCACTCATCAGCACCTCCACCCTCACCTCACCAAGATGTTACGAGGCAGAAGCACAGAAATACAATGTATACACTAAAATTACAATGCTGAGCAATGCCAGCGAGAGTGTACAGAAACTAGCTGGAAGCTCTACGTCCTCTTCTAAAGTTCCGCCCAAACAGCACATAGCCGTAGCTGCCCTCATCGTCTTTACTCAACTGTTCCGTGACAATATTTCAAACGATGCGATCAGATAACGATGGCAGAAACGCAGCCCCCCAATACGAGCATTAACAGAGGAGTGCAATATTCAGCCTGGGCGCAGTGCGCAATCACTTTTTGTGCTGTTTATGAAGGTTGCAGCTCCTGAAGCATCCCCCGGCCGCGGCGGCCGCTTTTCTGGTAGGGCGAAAAGCAAAAACGCCCGTGTGTACGAGATTTCGCGCACGTTAAAGATCCCCAGGTGGTCAAAATTAATCCGCAGCCCTCCACTACGGCGCGCCTCATCGCCTGAGAAGCGTCGGCGCATTAAGCCCCATCGTCAATCCTGAAGCATCGTTTTCCGCTGCCCGGTTGCTGCGGGTACTATTATCTAATCTGTGCTAACGATAGAAGCCAGGGTGAGAAAAGGCATGGCATGTAAATACAACAGCGAATCCTCATGTTAAAGCGGGGACCTTGGAACGACGCTTTGAAAGTGCAGTCGTGTTAAATTCAGACGGTACAACATCAGGAGCGTTTTTTTATATTCCGGCGTCCCACGTGGGAACCGTCCCGAACGCGCCCTCAGTCCAGGTATAGTAGTTCCAGATTGCTCGGTTTCTTGCCTACTACGCTTTTGGTTACATTTATAACTTTCCATTAACGTTATGTATGCGCCACTTCTGCGCTTGTTTTCTAAGTTTTATTCACAGGTCTGGAATCATAGGTTCTGGGGACTGATTGGTACTTAAATGGCGGCCTGGACGCGAGCCATGTCGGCGGAAGGTTTTGCATTCTTCTAGAACCATTTCATAACATTTTATATGTCGGGACCAAGCGCCGGCAAATCTCTAGCGCAAGGTGGCCTGAGGTTGCAATGTCTCACCGATCCTTGGAAAAAAGCGCGTCCTCGCGCCGCCGAACCAACGGAAACGTAAAAAATTTAGAGAAGCTAGCTTTTCAGGTGCTGGACGTACACGACGTTCTAAACAACGCAGCTAAACGAGAACGTGGATCTGAGCTCACGTCTGGTTGCTTCACTGCCGTCGGCCTGTCTCTTTCGTCTAAGGAAAGCGTTGATAGCATTCGTGAGATTTTACAAACTCCTTTGCTCGGTATGTTTTAAACGTGTCGTGGCGGTGAATCAAGCATGGTGAAGTGAAGAGCTGCTAAATCTTCACAGGGCTGAGTGTAACATTTTGAAGCGCCTAGAAGCGTTTTTTTCTTGTTTTGCGCGGAAACACGTACGCAGGAATCCCTGTGCACGCCTTCGTGTTCGAGGGACAATTCGTTTGAAGTTCCTGGCGATTTAAACACGTCGTGCGGTTGCTTATTTCACATTTCACGTCAGGCCCACCGAGGCGCAGACAGCAAGAGCAAAAATTACGATGATGAATAAACTTTATTGGAGACCAGGTGCTGATGTTAGGGCACCCGCCCGGTGGGAGGCTTCCTTAGTCCGGAATGCCTTGGGCTATGCTGGCCATCCGTGCCCTCCTCACCAATCGTCGCTGGTGTGGAAGGTCGGAGTTGGTCAGCAGCTCCACCCACTGCTCATAGGTAGGGTTGGGGTTTGGGGTGAGGGAAGGGGATTGCTGGCACTCCCATACAATGTGGTACAGGGTGCCTGGGTGGGGGCAGGATTTGCATGTGGCAGGGTATTGGGTGGGATACATGGCATGTAGCAGGGTGTTATGTGGGTAGGAGCTTGTCTGTAGGCGCCGGAAGGTAGTAGCTTCATCGCGAGAGAGGTTCGGGCGGGGGAATGGGTATTTGCGACGCTCGACCCTGTAGTGGGCGAGTATTTCGGCGTATGTTTGCAGCGGGGTGGGCTTAACTGTTGCTTCCGATGGGGGTTCGTGGCCCTCGTGGGAAACGGCCCGGTGTGAGTGAGCGCGGGCAGCGGCGTGTGCCGCATCGTTACCCCCGAGGGATTCGTGACCTGGAGTCCAAATTATTTGCAGTTCTGGGAGTAGTTTCGCTTTTGCAGAATTTTGCAGAAATTCTGCAGAATGTTGCAGAAATGAAAAAAAAAATCGCACGAATCCATCCTCCAAAGGTGGTTGGAAAGCAAAGCTGGCAACGACACCCACAACAATTACCCATATGACGTCACTTGAATTCACGTACGTGGCGATACAAAGGGCGGAACCAGAGACAAGTTAAATGCACTTCCCCACACCCTTTATTACTTCGAAGAGATCTTCTTTGCTAAGGTTTAATCAATGCATGATTCATGAACGGTGGTTGGTTGAGTTACATTGGTGGAGCACAAGAGTCGAAGCTGTTTTTTATAAAATTGAAGGTAGCTCAAACCCTGTGTTAGGCGATGTCACTTCTCCGTCTCGGCAGCCACCGACAGAGGCGACGAGATCAGTTGCAGAGACGAAGTGAGATGCCATGCGTTTGTGTAAGCTTCCATTAATTTAATTTGTGTGCTTCCATTGGTGTGAGCTTCCTTGAACTCCTAGCGCATGCGCAAAAGCGCACACTGTTGCTACACATGCCATGGGTGTAGCGCACAGCGGCCCGAGGGCACGCAAGGCGCTCTTACATGGCATTCAGCAGAAACGCCGCGAGTAAACAACGCAGATGTGCTCGGTACGTTCACCGTCTGTCTCCCACGCCTCGGCGTGGGCTCGTAGCTCCATTGGTAAGACAACGGCGTCTCGATCCGTTTCTGTATACATTCCATGTTCGATTCACGGTGGTGCCAGTAACTTCTTTTATTTGTTCGTGGGAGTTCTGTGTTGTCACCAACAGAGCGACAGAATCTATCGCGACCGTTGTCGGAAAAAATGTGCCTGCGCATGAACGCGTTACAATGCCTACTTCCTGGCGGCTTACCCATCCTTGTCAATAACCTAGAAACACAGGTTTTGACGACGGAAATGTCCTGCCAGCTCATGTGGGACGTGAAAAAAGCAGCTTATAAAATTCGGACCTCAAGGAGATGAGCGAGACAGAGACAGAGACAGAGACAGACAGACACAGAGAGAGAGAGAGAGAGAGAGAGAGAGAGAGAGAGAGATACTTTAGTTAGAGCGGCAACTAGCCTATTCGTGGCTTTCGGCGTAGTCTAAAGCGCTTGAAATGAAGACTGAGCCACCGCAGTATCATTCGCTTGAAATGCGGTTACAAAAGACTTCGCCAATTGCGAAAGCCGGCGAGCCAAGAAAATACGCTTCGCTTGCTCCCTGCGCCTTAAGGGGAAGCGTCTGTGAAAGTCTGGTCCCATAATTACGCCCAATTTATCCTTTCCTTGAAAAGCACAAGGAACGCGCGTTCCTAATTTCCAGTTCAAGTACAATAAAATGCCGCTCTCGAGAGGGCGATGAATGGAAGGATGCCGCAGAGTTCCTCAATATGCTGCCCGTAGGGAAGTTCCCGTAAAGGGCTTATTTGCACGCTCTGTAGGCGCATGCGACCTCAAGAGCCTTCTGGGTTAAAGGAGGGAAATTCTCTCAAAGTGGAAACGCGAGACGAAGATGGAAAGGAAGAAGGAAGGAACAGCGCTTGCAATTTCCTCGATCCAATGCATGTAAAAGGAGCAAAAATATTTAAGCCAGTAATCGCTGAACGAGACGGCTAGTTGAGCTGCTTAACCGCCCTGTAATGAACAATCTAGGCCGAGTAATAACGATGCCCCGGGGGGAATGTAAGAAAGGTACGCAAGCACAAATGTAAAAAAAGGCGTGAATGACCCTGTCTGCCTGTTCTTTCGTCTTTTTTTACTGCGAAGCTGGTAACTTCACCTTGGTCGGCTTTTTATCAACCTCCATGATCATAAAAGTGGTGAACACAAACAGGACGAACGCGGCACTGCCGCTCACGTGACCGGCGAGTAAAAAAAGAAGAATGCAAATCAAAGTCTCTTCGTCTACGAATAAAGATTTAAACGCCTTTGAAAAGGGTTAAAAAGTTGAAAGGTTCAATAAAGGTTGAAAGGGTAAAGGTCGTCTATGAATAAAGCTGGTTGAAAGGCGAAGTTTTCTTCTGCCGCAAACCGAGTGAAATCAAAATCCGATCTCGTGAGTTATTTGTTCGTTGCCGTCTGCCCATGACGGCAGCCGGAGATCCACTGGCCAGTGGTCGCGATGCAACGACTATGTGCCCCTGTGACTAATGCGGAAACGCCTTGCGCTAAAGTCAATTTTTTCACATGCTCTAATGAAGATGACGATCATCGTGAGGACGGCTTGCAAGTTTTTTGCAGGTACCCACTCGGGGCGTTGGCCAGAGATAGTGTTGACTGGGTACCTGCGCTTGAGGTGCATCTGTGGAAACCCATTGTGTGAGTTAGCTTTCCTGCAGTGCGTTTTAGGCTCACGATTTGGATTCTGGACGTCGACTACGGACTTTAAAGCCATTTGCATTCGACCAGAGAAATCTTTAATTTCATCAATCTTTAACTCCAGCCACAATCATCATCATCGTCAGAGAAAGTTGGTTTTCCTGCAGTGCGTTTTGATGTTGAACTGGGGAAAACAGCTAGGCAATGACGCCTTGGCTTTAAAATATTAACTGCCTAAAATCTTAACAGCGTGCAGGGCCCTGGCGGAATGGTGCAATCGGATAGACGTTGGCTACAAAATGCCATGGACGCAGCTTCAATTCCCTTCACGGGAAGCGTTTTATTTATTTATTTATTTATTGTACGGGTCTCTAAGCTCAGCCCATAACTCATTGACAAATGTAAGAGCATGAAAGTGTCTAGTACGACAGATCAGATTTAATTAGCCGAGCCGTAGAAACTGATTAACAGAAGTAAAAAAAAACCGTCACATGCGCATACAACGCGGCAGTGACCAAGGAAACGCTGCACATAGAGGGAAGCTTGAAAGCAACTAAGAGGAAGCTAGGCATCGGCAAAGGCAGAATGTACGCACTGAGAGGCGAGCAGGGTAACATTATGCACAACTTGGACCAGATAATATAGGTAGGATAGCGGCTCTAAACCAGGTTGTACGCCAGAGACGTTAGACCAGGGAAGCTAGTGAGCATACCAACTCAACTTGCGATGTCACTAGTAACTGAAGAGGCAGAACGAAAGGCTTTCAAATGCGTGAAAATAGGAAACGCACCACGTGACGACACCATAACCGCCTTTTAAAGAAGGGACAAGATATCGTACTGGAAAGAACTATTTTCGGAATGCTAAAGACTCAAAACGTGCCCATAGCTTGGGAAAAGGCCGAAATTATTCTAATTCATATGAAATGAGATACGAAGGACCTCATGAATTACAGACCCATCAGACTACTTTCAGTTGTTTAGAAGCTGTTTACCAAAGTTATCGTTAGCCGCACACGTGGTAGCCTGGATTCGTGAGAAGCCAGAGACCAAGCTGGGTTTGGAAAGGGTTCTGAACCATACATCACATCTATGTCGTCAATGAAGTGATTGAAAGATCCACAGAATACACCAAACCCATTTACATGGCAGTTACAGGTTACGAGAAAACGTTTGATTCCATGCTCACCGTAGCCGTGCGAGAAGCACTAAACGACTAGGGAATACAGGAGACCTACATAAAACTACTAGGAGGCATATATACGAAATGTATCATAGGCAGGATAACCCTACACAAGCAAAGGGATAAATACTCCATACGAATGGGAGTGCGAAGGGAGAGATACCATCTCGGCAAAACTATTCGCATCATTTCTGGGGGGGGGTAAAAGGAAAGCTTGTCTTGGAAAACACAGTATTGTGGATAAACGGGGAATATTTGTGCCATTTGAAGTTTGCGTACGCATAGTATTGCTGAGTGAGACTGCAGAACATGTGCAAACAATGCTTAAGGTACTGCAATCTGAAAGCACAGCCGAGGAGCAAAAAATAATTATCAAGAAATCTGAAATAATGATGAATAAGCATGCCAAAAACGTCCTCTTCAGATTAGGAAACGAAAGCCAAGAAAAAGTAAAAAAGCAAAATTACCTCGGACGGACCGTTAGTGCTGATCCCAACCACAAAAGAGAAATCCGGCGCAGAGTAGGTATGGGCTGGGCACATCCGTCCCGCACTCCGAAATAATGAAAAGTAAGCTACCTCTGTCACTCGAAAGAAAAATCTACAAGTAGTGCATACTGCCGGTGGTGACATATGAAGCTGCAACTCGAGGACTTGCTAAACAACTGGAAAGCAAACTTAGGTCGGCTCAACGGGTCATGGAACTTATATTTCTAGGATTAACACTCAGGGACAGAAAACAAGCTACCAAGTAAGGAGAACAAACTGGAATAGGAGATATCAAAATTCAAATAAAGAAAAGAAAAGGAGTTGGGTTGCACATGTAGCCAGGCGAACTGACAACCGGTTGACAGCTGGGCTAACAGAGCAGATGGGTCTAGAAGAACGGGAAGATCATTAACTCGATTGGGGGACGGAATAAAGAAATTTGGGGGTAAACTGCGGACTCAAGGAAAGCAGGACAGGAGCGGTTATAGGTCAGTGGGAGAGGCCTTCGTCCTGCAGTGTACCGGAGCAGGCTGATGATATATGATGATGATGTAAGACGGCTTTCGGATCAAGTGTCTTTCAAGTGCTGCATAATACAAGGCATTCCAAAGGTTGCACTTAACTTTCTCAGTAGCGGAAGGGGACAGTCCACGTGAGTACACCGCAGATGAAGTCAGGAAGAGGAAGAACGCAACCAAGTGAGTGAGCAGAGAGCCAGCGAAGTCCATCTTTGTCAACCCTCCCAAGGCATGGCTGCTGAAACCAGCGGAGACGCAACGTGTAGGGGATAGACGGAAGCACATCGAAAGTGCATGGCGAAAGAGAATCATCAAGAGAATAGTCTAAAGCGGCAAGTGGGAAAGTCCGTTTGAGAACGCGGGGCGGAAGGAAAGCGCCACCTGTGTTTAGATAGATGATAATGGTTACGAATTCACAAAGCCGTAAAAGTGCTTTGGGGTCCTCGGACGTGTTCTTTGAGGGAAGGGGGGAAGGGGGGGGGGGTTGACTGGTACCTGCAAAATGAAAGCTGTAGGCAAAACTAGAGGCTTACAAAATCAAATTTAATGAGGTTGGTCAAGTGCAAAAGAGAATGTGGAAATGAAGGAAAAACGGCTCTGATAAAGCCGTTTTTCGGTTTTTCGGTGGGTATGTTGATGTCTCTGTAATAAGAATCGTGGAATCAGCCGTCTGCCTCTATGGGAAGCTCTCACCGTCATTGCCCATTGCGACAAGGGGGTGTTTCGGACTTTTGATGGGTATTCAAACGTCGCAGCCAAATTAAAACTCGGAAACTGGTCGCGCGCTTCTGGCAGCAGCTCAGTCATCATTTGAAATATATTCGAGTGGGTATTAAAGTATTGTTAGAGAGTAGGTTCCCATCCCAGTGAAATGGAAATACGTGCAACAGTGGTGAGCTGCTGAGAGCACCTGTTCTCTCAATTGGACGATCCACCTGAGTGGATATGTTATGCCTTTATGCAGCCTGACGTGTGGTCGCCTTGACGTTGAACCTCATCACTACCAAGCAACGTTAAAGTCATCGTACGCTCAGCTACGTGTTGCGGTTGCCAGCGATTTTGTAGGCGAATGCCACAACGCATGCACTAGTTTCGCGTAAGTGCAACCACGAAGCGCACTGGTGGCGTGGTTTCAGTATTCCGCTCCCAGATAGATGCAAGCCCTGCACATTCGGTTCAATGCAGAAAGGGAGAGCAGCCAATGCAAAGATTGCTAATGGAATCCTGTGAAGAGGGAAGCACTATGACGAGGATGCTTCCAATAATTGTTCTCTCTCTCTCTCTCTCTCTCTCTCTCTCTCTCTCTCTCTCTCTCTCTCTCTCTCTCTCTCTCTCTCTCTCTCTCTCTCTCTCTCTCTCTCTCTCTCTCTCTCTCTCTCTCTCTCTCAATAAATAAATAAACGGGTGTACAGCGCGTCTCCCCTAAACTGGCCTAACACAGACAAAACCACACTGCGTTAGGTAAAAAATGCGTAAAACGGCGCTAAGAGCCCATTTTACCCCTCAAAAATGGCGGGAAACATTTTGGCTCTGTGGGGCTCGAACCCATGCCGTTCCTTTATTCTACCGCTTGGCTATATTTTGTTCTATGGTATTTAATTCAAATCTAGAGAAACAAACACAAGAACTATTCAGAACTCATGGAGCTTAATATACAGGCTAAACTGGTAATAGGGAGTTCGGGAACACATCGACAGTTCCCGGAAGGCAATGATCCACACCAGTGCAAAACAGGGTACGAATCACGTCTAACCTCATTTTCGTCATATTAGCCTTTTACCTTAGCTGAACAGCGCAGTTATCTTAGCAGTTGTCCTGTATCAGGCGAACAGTGTTCTAATTGACCCAGTAGATGGCGCAGGGTGCGTGAAGGAAGTGTGGGGCTTCTACCTCTCTGGGAACAGAATGTCGCGCGGGGTTCTAATTCCGGACGCCCTGAATTTGGTTCACATTCTGTCGCCCATATTTCCACCTTCCATTTGAACTCAGCTACTTTAATTTTATTCTCTTTTCGCCATCGGCCACTTCGCGTGCTTTCTCGCTGCTAGGGATGCCGGAAGGCGGCTCAATGGGCCGCTTAATGCTTTCCAATTAAAAACATTCCTTCAGTTGGCTGAGAAGCTAAGCTGCGAGCTGTTCCCTAAATGATTGGCGCAGTCTCTAATTATTTTTCTCATGTTCCGCGTGTGTTGCAGTTCCTGAAGCAATGTCTGCCACTGGTCGGTTGCTGCTGGTATCTCGTCGGTGCTAACGATATAAATCGATCCGAGAAAAGGGATGCATCTAAATACAACAGAGAATCCTCGTGGAAACGGGAACCCTGGAACAAGGCTTTGCGACTGCAGTCTTGTTATATTTAGGCGGCGCAATATCAGGTATTGTGTTTCCAGTGTCCAGCATCCCTCCCATGTGTAAACCTTCCCAAACACGTCTTCAGTCCAGGTAGAATAATAGTAGTAGAGAGTAAGCTCGGTTTTTTGCGCACTAGAAATTTGGCTACGTTTATAATTTGGCGTTAACTTTACGTATGCGCAACATCTGCACTTGCTTTCTAAGTTTTCTTTAAGGGTCTTGTATCATAGGTTCTGGAGTTCTCTGCACTCACTCTTCAGACATCTGATTTGTGTTGTTACTGGCAGTACCGGCACGGTCCATTTAGGCGGAAAAGCTTATGTTCCTTTAGTACCATTTCATAACGTTTTGAATGTCGGGAGCAAGTGCTTGAAAACCTCTGGCGCAAGACGGGCCGAGATTGCAGCGCATCGTCTATCTTTGAAAAAAAACGCGTTCTCTCGTAGCCAAACCAGCGCAAAGGTAAAAAAAAAAATAGTGAAGCGATCTTTTCAGGTGCTAGACGTAAACGACGTTCTTAAGAACACAGCTAAGCGAAAACTTGCATCTGAGCTCACGTCTGGTTGCTCCACACCCGCCCGCTTGTCTCTTTCGGGCACGGAAATCGTTGATCACATTCGTGAGTTTTTACAAGTTTTCTTGCTCGCTACGTTTTAAATGTTCAGTGGTGGTGCACCAAGCACGGTCGGTGAAGAACTGCTAAATCGCCATAGGTCTTAGTGTAACTTTTTGAAGCGATCAAAACGTTTTTTCTTACGCGAAAACACACATGAAGCAATGTGCACGACTTCGTATTCAAGGGATAATTCGTTTGAAGTTCCTGACGACTTAAGCACGTCGTTCTGTTACCTTTTTCTAGTCTGGCTCAGCGAGGGACATACAGCGGGAAATAAAATGAATAATCTGCTTGCGGATGAACGCGTTGCGTTGGCTATTTCCCGACGGTTTGCGCATTCTTATCAATAACCTAGAAGTACAGCTAGATTTTGACGACGCAAACGTCCTGCCAACTCATGTTTGACATGGAAACAGCAGCTTATAAAATTCGGAGCTCAAAGAGATGAGCGAAGAGCAAGAAAGAGAGAGAGCCAAACTTTCATACGAGTTGAAACCACCATATTCGTGGCTAGCGGAGCAGTACAAAGCAGCTTGATATGAAGACTGACCCACCGTGGCATTGTTCGTTTGAAATATTGTTACAAAGGACTTCGCCAATTGCGAAAGTCTGCGAGCCAAGAAAATACTCTTCGCATGTCTGAGAGGCCTACAAAGTGCCGCACAGCGCTTCATAATTAGGCCCAATTTATCCTTTCCTTGTAAGGCACAAAGAACGCGCGTTCGTAATTTCTAGGTCAAGTACAGTAATGCCACTCTCGAGAAGATCGTTGAATGGAAGGGTGCCGCCGGAGTTCCACAATATGCTCCCCGTAGGGAAGCTCCCGTAAGGCGCATATTTGCATGCTCTGTAGGCTGATGCGACCGTAAGAGTCTTCTCGGTTTAAGGAGATAAATTCTCTCAACGTTGAAACGGGAGGCGAATATGGAAAGGAAGGAGGAAGAAACAGCGCTTGCACTTTCCTCGATCGCGTTAATGTAAAAAAAGCAAAAATATTAAGCCAGTAATCGTTGAACTAGACAGCTAGTTGAGCTGCTTAACCGCCCTGTAATGAACATCTAGGCCGAGTAATAATGACGCCCGGCTGGAACGTATGGAAGGGACGCAGGCACCAATGTAAAAAAACGTGTGAATGACCCTATCTGCCTGTCCTTTCGTCTTTTTTTACAGCGAAGCTGGTAGCGTCACGTTGGTCGTTTTTTTTTACCCTACTCCGAGTGTAGAAAAGTGGTGAAAGCAAACAGGATGATGGCGACACCGCCGCTCACGTGCCCCGTAGAGTAAAAAACCAAAGAGCATCTTTATAACGATACTCATGGTTAAAACGCGAAGCTTTCTTCCGCCGCAAACCGTGTAAAATCAAAGTCCGATGCCCTGAGGGATTCGTTCTTCGCCGTCTGCCCATGACGGCAGCCGGCAATGCAGTGCCTGGTGGTCGTGATGCAACGACTATGTTCCTGTGCAACTAACGCCGAACTTTCGTGCGCCAAAGCTAAATTTCCCGCGTGCTCTAATGAAGATGATGATCATCATGCGTATGGCCGGCAACTGTTTGGCAGGTACCCACTCGGGGAGTTGTTCAGAGATGGCGTTGATTGGCAACTGCGGTAGATGTGCCTTTGTTGAAACCCAATGTGTAATTTGGATTTCCTGCAGTGCATTTTGGGCGTAACAATATGGATTTTGGACTTTGAGGACTTTGAAGATATTGGCTTTGGACCGAAGAAAGCTTCGGCTTCAACAATCTGTTCGGCTTCAACAATCTGTTCAACAATTCGGCTTCAACAATTCGGCTTCAACCCACGCAGCGAGTCCCGCCTGGTGACGGCGCCGCTGAGTCGCCTTCCGTTTCCCTGTCGTGGCGGCTCGGCTGACGCAATCGATTCGCCTCCATTCGCCGGATTCCAAATGCGCCCAGTGATAGCGCTGATTGGAGCGTTTCGAACTGCACGCGGCTGCAACGGAACCCCGAAGGTATAAAACCAGCTCGGAAGCAGCGGCGGACGGCGGCATCTCATCGGAGGCACTGAGTTGAGAAGTGTTATCGCTTTTGTGCGAGTCATGTAATGCTCATGCCACTGTTGTATATATCGTATATAAATGAAGCTTCGAATCCCCGTCGGCTCGACTACTTCGTTGCTCTGCTTCTGCTCTGTGCCCCGCGTTGATAGCGGACTGAGAAGGGCAACGTCGCAACAGTGGTGACTGCGCTGGGGTGGCCCAGTCCCAACAGTGTGTGTGCGTGTGGTGGGGGGGGAGGGGCATGGAGCGGCTGTCGGTCGCACTTGAGGGCCGTAGTGCACCCAGTTGCTGCCGGTGCTTGGCAGCCATTACAGCACTGTCCAACTGCTCTGCCGTGCTTTGTGTCTTCAAAAACAAAGTTTGCAGATGTGTTTTTCGGAAGCGTGATAGCTTGCACTGACGTCACTGTAGTTGCCGTTTCAAAAAGTGCGGTGGCGTCTTTATGGGAAAGCCACATATTTTAGAGGACATTCCAAGACGCGACCTTAACGAAAAATCCGGCGTCTGGCGTTGGGCTTCATCATTAAAAAACTGCCCCTTCACGAGGCCGTCCAAAGTGCGATCTTAAACTCTGCAGCAAGTGCTAGCGAAGGGTGGTCGCCCCGCCAGTGAACAGCAGATGAAGGTAGGGGAATAACAACCACCGAAATTCACCTTCGTCATCAGCTTCCTCATTACAGGGTGACATAAACGAGAAGTGGCGAATCGGGTTGCCATTCGAAAGCAAAGTCAGTCGAAAGCAAAACGCTCCTCCAGCGGCAAGATGCCAGAGCTCTTGACAAAATATGCGAGGTGAAACAAGGCGTCGCACGCGTTTAACTGGGCATTATGACGTCTGATTCGCAACTCACAAAGGTGCTTAGGTGCACTCGGACATTTTATTTCCATTGATAGGGCAAATTCCATCGCCGTGCCTGCCCGGTGTGGCTATAGGCGGCATTCGTTGAAAAGTTTAGCGGTCAATTTCTTCGCTTGGCAACGCTGGAAATGGCCACAGACATGGCCGATACGCCACAGACACGGCGGGGCTTGGGCCACTGCGGCCGCACGCCGAAAAAAAAAAACACCGGAGTGCGTTATCTGCTCCGTTCCAATCCGATTCTAAACGGCGGCGCCAACAGAGATGGACAAGTACCGCCTGGACAAGTACCGCCATGGACAAGTACCATGGACAAGTACCGCCATCCCGCGGAGCCCGACGTAACAAGTGACGGCGCACTCGCATGGTTGCATGGAGGAGAAGAGGGGTGCCTCATCTGCGGGCCGTGCGCACAACGTCGCCTAGTAACAGATGCTTGGCCACAGATATGGCGGCGCACACATGGTTGCCTGCATGGATTCCACGCCATTGAATACCGGCTATATGCTCACCTGTAAATGGCACTGCACGAGACAATAGTCCTAGCAAACCTGAGCTAGATGTTTCAAAACGGGAGCCTAATAAAACCAGATGGCCGCACGTTCATCATCAAAAGCTATCACTCGAGCTACCTGCGCCGGCCTGGACCACTTCGCGGTCGTGGCCGCCGCCTGCACAGCGACCGTGCGGCTAGCTCAGTGGGCTTTTCGTGCCTCCGGCGCGTTTTCGCATCCAATGGTAATAAAAAAACATCCCCCTCGCGAGGGGCACGGTCAAATGCAGAGCATTTTCGGGGGGCGCACATACCCTATTTTATCTGGTTCGAAAGAAATTGACAGCGAGAGCGAACGCCGAGAACCGCCCCATCACGGCACGACCGCGCCACGACTACGTCACGATCACGCCACAACTGTTGTTGTTCCCGCGCCAAACTACGACGCATGCGCGCCCCACCTGTTGCTGAACGCGGTCCGAGCACGCAGAGAACACGCGAGGAGCAGCGGAGAGCAGGCGAGGAGGATTGGGGGAGAGGGCGCACCTGGAACGGCTGTTGCGGGCGCCGAGGCACGCCAACGCCGGGTGACATCGTGAGTTAAAGAAATGCTCTGCATTTAAAATTATCGCCTGAATGCGCACAGCGGAATGGTGCGGGCCATTTCTGTGGCACAAACCATGCAGTCGATTTGACGCGAATCACGTAAATCAATCGCGACTGTTTAAATGAGTGGTTAGGCTTACGAAAAGACTACACAGCGTGACATGCGTCTACGGAAACTGCTGAAGACCGAAAAATAGCGACTTCCGTACGCCTAGTGCATGCATTGTTAGGAGCCTCCACCGCCTCTCCCATAAAAGTACCTGGACTGAGCAAGCGCAACGAAGCAGCCACGCGTTCCCAACAGTGTTGCGGAATGGGCACCCCCATTCTATTCCAATTCCATTCCGAGGAATTAAAACTTGTCGTCATTCCATTCCTTTTCATTCCTAGGAATGACAGCATTTAGCCCATTCCCACTCCTGGAATGGACGGGCAGTTCAATTCCATTCCTTTAATTCTTCAACGTAAAAACTGCCTCAGCTGCTCTATCGAGTTATCGAGGAACGCAACATGAATGTGACGTTAAACATATGCGTTCAAAACGGCAATAGTATGCAAAATGTGTCACTTGTCATCGATTCGGGAGGTGATAGCAGCTTGGTTACCTATCTTATACCTCGTGCAGAACAACCACCCTTTTGATGCAAAAATTTACCATCCTTTCCTAAGGAAAGTAGAGAGAAGCGCGAAAGCTAAAAGTGCGTCATCAAACCTTAGTTGAAAGTGCGTCCAACTGATCGCCAAACCTTCAAAGACCCAAATCGCAAATCAAGAACGAACCCATGCGACGATTTTTCGCGCACTAAGTAAACGCATCTACGAACGATGTAAATGGACGCGATTACGTGGTTTATGAGATGAAGGTATGCCACCGTACTCCTTCATGATCGACGCGTGTGTTGTCTTATTTAGAACTGTTCTTGTTTTGTGATTTTCAAGTAGCCGTTTTGACACAATGGGCTGAGGCCCTCATTTAAAGTGAGAGAACCATATCGTGACGGGAGCCCTGGCAAAATAAAAGAAAGTATGGTCAGGCAGTTTGTTTCTATGAACGAGCAACCAATATGCACGAGGACATGATCAAAATTTCGAAATGAGGCCTTCCTAGATGAATAGCTGGCGATTCTCCAACTGTCAAGCCGATGACCAAGGCTTCACTGATGAGATACGTTTGTACCCAGGCGAAAAGGCCACCTGCACAGAAACAGAGCAACCAAATCACGAACCAGTTTGCCACAACTGGGGGAGAGGGCTGCACTTTCGGATCGAAGTAAATCACGGTGCCGCACTGCTCAGAGCTGTAAAGACACTCGCAAACGAGGACGCTGGAGCCGTAACTGTGAAAAAAACAAACTCCCTTCGGCAATTGTTACTTCTGCATTGTCGTATTTAATATCTAATGTAATCGTATATCCCAGCCGCCGACTACCGCATCAGAGCGTGAAGGTAGAAAGCTCAGTAAAACATCCAAAGCTCGCTTCTTACGCCTATGGCGGGTGCCGGGCACACAGGCATGCACATGGGGCCCTCACCCACAATTTTCTTTTTGCTGCCTTGGTTTTGATTTTTTGGGGCCCCTGGGCCCCGCTGCAACAGACGGACGGAGGGTCGAGAGGTTGGCGCCATATTCGTGGGAGATGCCTGCCGGGTCGGCTTACAAAGTAACGGAGGGTGGGAGGAGAACGCCAGGCAGACTCGTTGTTTCATGTTTCATGCGCAAACGCATTGTACTGGTAGCTCCAAGATTTCGCAGCATTAGCTTGCGGTGAGAAACACCACGGCTTCGGATGCGCGCCGTTCGTATCATCCCCCCTCCCTGCTTCTCGATGCTATTCCCCGCCTGCTGGCCTGTGCACGCGGCGCGTGCCACTGAGACGTCGGTCTGCCATCGGCGCCACGGACAGTTGTACAGGGAAAGCTATGCCTCAAAAAGCCTCCCAAAGCATGAAGAGCCGACCTAACCTCGCCATCGACCAGAAGCGCTTGCGCAGCTCGAAGCTCATTTTCCCACACACTGCCTCAGGCTGCGTGCATTTGGTTGCTCGAAATGCAGGGTATGCGTTCTTGTTTTCGTCGCCGGTGGTCGCTTTGAGATATACCGACACAGCCGTCGCCACAGACTAATTACGTAGCCGGAAGGCGCCAGCGATTGAACGCCGTCGTCTAAAAATCACCATCCCATTCACATTCCATTCCGGACAAAAGGCGCTTAATTCCACTCACATTCCATTCCTCTTTGCCCCCCCCCCCCTTTCCCAACGGAATGATATCCTGCGTACACCACTGACATTACCCTCGGTGCATCAAAAAGGGGCAATTGAAAATTATTGACGTAATAATTTGACTCCTTTCACCAAGGAGTGGATACACGTGCCATCATTTTTCGTTGCATTGATGTGGTTGTGCCCAAACCAATGAATGCGTGGGGGATGACGTTTGTGAGCGGTCGCCTCGTGTTTGGGTGTTATAATGACCAGAATGCGTCCGTCGATTATAGCCAAGAAAAAAATTAAAGCCGTTCCACTCAATGTGAAAGCGTTCGGAAGTAAACAGCAGTGATTCCTCATAATGGGCTGTGGAGCCGTTTTTCGTTCACTCTTACCACCCAGCACGCTCTTCGCCGTCCTGTCTCATTTCCCTCCTGAGGAATTCAACCCAGGTTTTTCGAACGCATTTCAAATTTCCCGCCTTCGCAGTACTCGCGCGCCCCCTGCCTGAAACTTCGCCATCGGGAGTTGTGTTCTTTTTGTGCTTGCCTTTCGTCCCGCACGTGCCGGTGTTTCAATGCCACTTTTTTCACTTAATTAAATGTTTCACCACCCACCACCACCCAACCCAACGAGCACTCCTAACTAAATGAACGCGGGCGCTGCTGGTTAATTACGTATATTTTGCCTCAAATGTACCTGCAGCTGTCTTAGCGGTTCACGAGTTTCGAACGCTTATGTCTATAGAAACCGCTTGGCTTTCGAAGCCTCTGTGGGACGCCGCGACGACAGCCGCTACGACGGAACGCCGTGAGGCTCTTTTGGGTTCAGCGAGCGAGCTGCGACGACAAGGCGGGCCCCTAAAGTGCTCTGCACTTAAAACCTGTAGGTTGGTTCTTGGTTGTAATGATCCCTAGGAATGTGGCACGGGCTGCGGCCAAGTTAATCGGAGGACACCACGCTGACCAGCCATGACGGTTCGGGCGGAACAAAACTCTTCAAACGGGTCAATTTATGCTTTCGAGTATTTGGTTTCGTATACCCAATGACTTCGCTGGCCATCAACTGTCGCAGAGCATGGTGGCTTCTCAATTTTTTTCCTAATAAGTTCACGCCGTTAAAAACACGAGCTTCACCACAGAACACCATGCTATAAGGAAAAGGGCATTCTACCGACAATACCCAAATAATATCAAAGATAACGCTCATTTTAGATGCGCTCATTTTAGATGCGACTGAATAATATCAAAGTTACCAAAATAATATCAAAGGTAACGCTCATTTTAGATGCGCTCATTTTAGATGCGACTGCATAATATCAAAGGTACCGCTCATTTTAGATGCGACTGCATCTCATTCACTCGCCTCATCCATGCAGCGTCGGCGTTATTGTCGTCCCCCCCCCTCCCCCATTCTCCTCGCCGCGCGAGCTGCGCTCTCCGCCGCTCACCCCCTCTCCTCTCCGATGCCCCTCTCTCGTCCACACCCCTCCCCCTACACTATAAAAAAATAATAGTTAGCGGCGCCCGGTTTCGATCCCACGACCCTGTGGGCGGAATGCGCCCACAAAACCGAGACAGAATCAAATGCTACGAACGCGCCTTATATCCTTGACTCATTCAAACTACGTCAAGAAGCTACTGATACAACGCATGATGGGGCAAGGATTAACACTTGCAATAAAATAAAAGAAGCTCCCACTTACAGCAACAATGATGGAGTAAAGGTCGTTGCGACAGCGAAGCCCCAAGCATACCACTTAGAGAGATTGACCAAGATTGGCCAATAAAACATAATAATAATCATAAAACATAATAATCATACGCGTTCCCGACACGTTTCATGCGATTTCGGAATCAATCCAACGGAAACACCAAGTGAACCCCACGATGCGTCGCATCTACACAGGGTTCCCCTCGCGGGAAGGTGGGCGCAATTTTTACCCATCATTTGCAAGTTTTAGCATAGAGTTTATCGCCTTTGCGTACGCTAAACGCTAAATTTTCGCGTCCCGCTCTGTCAACATCCCAAGGGGAGTTTTAGTAGAGTGTCTCATCAATTTTCCGTAGCGACACGCTGACGCTTACGCCGCCATCTCTTCAACGGATTGAGAAACGACTCGCCTATCGGCTGATTTCCCAGCGAAGTGCCGGAGTGCCTGGACTTTTACGACTACCCAAACGAGTGCGAAGAAACCTCTCAAGGCAAAATCTTCTGATGTCACTTATTTCCAAGAGCGCGGCGAAAGTTCAGCATTACCGAAAGACGTTTCGAATATACTCTTTGTCGATTCGGTGAACGATTCATGTAATGCACGTTGAGTACTAATCGTATGAATATTGTTCTAGCTACTGGAGAAAAATTCAACAATAGTTTTTAAATACCCAGCATGACGCAAGCTCAAAATATATTTCTACAATTACATCAACCCTTTGATGCCCAAAACATTAATTTTTGGCTTAGGATTTTGCACGTATTTTTATGATCTAGAACTTCTGGCATCACAAATATGAAGCCAAAACAATTTCGTTCATTCTTGCCGACACTGGGACGCACTGGACACTGGGAAACACTGGCCGCTGGCAGCCCATATATCGGTTGAACAAGAAAGCTATGATTCAAGTGAAGACAAGAACTTAAAGTTTGTATTGCTATCGTTTCTATTAACAACGTAATTGCACAACTTCGCTTACCTGTCACTAGCCCATTGAGTCCCCGGGCTCGATGCGAGTTAACACTCATACACAAACTTTTTTTTTGGCACACAGAAGTACGTATTTCCCTCTCATCTTTTAATTATTGAAGGTCCGGGAACCTTTCTTTGTCAACAGATGGTGTTAAATGTCGAAAACAAAAAACAAAGTGCGAGAGAAAAAAAAATCGTTTGAGTTGTTACTCCTAAGCAACATTGGGCATCAGAGGGTTAAGGCGGGCCTCTGTTTTGATGTGTATGTACGCAGAAGAAATGGTTCAATGCATACCTCAGACATGAAGTCGTGTCGCGTTGCTATGAATTCATTCAGTTAAGTAATTCACTAGCGACTATTGCCTGGCCCCACATCCATAATTCACATCAATATAAAAGCGCAGCTGGTAACACGCCGCTTAGAGTATTGACAACTGATTATTTAAACGTTGAAAATAAAACAATAAACACAACTTTTAGCCGACGTTTCGGACGGGGTCCATCCTTCGCCATGAATGTAAAACGTGAGGAACGAGGGCCCCCGTTCGAAACTTCGGATAACAGTTGTGATGTTTCCTATTGCGCCCTTTTCAGCTACCCATAGAAAGAGGATGGGATGGATATAAAGTTGGGCTGGAAATGTAATGCACAAAACTTAAAATCTGTGAAATCACCGGTCCATGTACACAAGGCACGTCCTATGCACTTGCAGTGCTTTCTATCGCTTTACTTCCATGCGTATTTCAGTTGGGTGCGGATCTATAAAACTTTAACTGTTTTAAAAATGCCGTTTATTTATCCGATCTTAGTGATGAGATTCCTGTCAATATCTTTGATGTGTACAACACGGCTGTTTTCCCGGGGCGTAAAAAAAGGCGACTTTAAGCTTTCCGGGTCACTCCTGAAATGAGTAGTATTAGCCTAACCCGTGGGTTCATTTACATGACAAGACGTAACCACGAGACAACTGTCATCTGCGCAAAGCATAAGTGGATTTTTCTTGCTCCAGGTGCAAACATTGTTTGGATTATTGAATATTTAAATAAGTATCGACGCAAAAATATTACTACGTATCCGGATGCTACCTTGTCTGACATTGTTTAAGTAAGTAAACGAATTTTGTGAGGTAGTATATTTAACTGCGGCACAACTGTGGTAAAATTAGTATAAATAAAAACATTTTCGTCAAACGCAATCCATTGCTTCTGGCAGTTTGGAAACGTATCCAACAAGCGAATGCGAAATGGCGTGCACCGCTGAGCATAATGATCTTCGCAAAGTTGTGTGGTTCATTCTAATAAAGGCTTCTAGAAGTCTAAGAGAATGCCTTAGCGCCAATTTCTTTTTATATCGCAATAAAAGCTTCTGGAAATCTATGAGGATGCCTTAGCGCCAATTTGTTTTTAACGCAACCATGGGCATTAGTTACATCAAGGCAGCTAGCATGGTCGACATGCTTTAACGAAAACCAAATCATTGTTCAGTTGTTAGGTCGGGCTATTCTAAAAAAAGATGAAACTTTTTTTTACTATACTGGTATTTGCAGTCGTTTGAAACTGATGGCAACGCCCATAAACCGGTCGATAAAACAAAGTTCATTTAATTACCACCGGTGAGCAGGGAACTCACGTAAAGCGCTGCATGCTTCATAGAAAAGATCTCGGTGCTTCACAGGTAATAATTAAATATAAATGCAGGCACCATGACGCGAAACACGTACTTAATGAAATCACAAATCTGCATGACTCACGCAACCTGACTACAACTTTCTCGCCTCTACCGCTTTCTTGCGTAACCTTAAATAAACTTTTCCCTAGTGTAGTTATAGCGTTTGTTTATTTGTAACCGTAAAATTTGCTCAGTATCACTTGAATGGTAACAGGCACTCGAAAGTGTTTTTTTACTACCTGATGATCGACGAAACAACTCTGACTGCTCCAATGAACGCGTATGCCTCCTCCTACTACTACTACTAAGCCTAAATCTTGCGCAAAATATCCCTATTTCTGGAATGCATAGGTCACATTAACTTGTTGCCTTGACATACTTGGCGTAGAGAGGATCTGTGGGAGTGTGTGAAGGGGAAGGGGGAAATAATTCAAAAACATACAGCTTTCATGGAACACTTTGGCTATACTTTGCTCGTATCTTTCCTTTTAGATTGAAACCGTACATGATATATAAACAAGTAAAAATCATCAGCTGCTTGTTGGTGTCTACTGCAGGACGAAGGACCCTCCGTAAGACTTCCAGCAACTCCTATCGCGAGCTTGCAAATCTGTTCAGCCAAGAGGGCATACTCTGAGAATTGGCCGCTGCCTTCCCCAGTAAAAATGCACAGAAATGGGTTCGTTGCTTTCTAGGGTACCGACCCATTCGTCTCAAGCCGCGGGGCGCAACGCCCACAACCTACTACCTTGACAGAGGCGTCCCTCAAGGCTCGATTCTCGGATCTATACTATTCAACCTGGCTATGAACCGCGTTGCTAGCACACTCGAAACAGACTCTGCTGCCCGCTTCGCCATGTATGCAGATGATATCGTCGTGTACACAGAAGCTGCCGACTATGACTCCAAAGAAGGTATGCAAATTGAGCTTCAAGCTGCTGGGTTCAGCTTGGAGCGCACCCTCGCTACATTCAATCTGCAGTTATCTCCTAATAAGATGGAATTTCTCATCGTGGATGGCAAGCGCGCGACGACCCCGGATCAAACCATCGAACTTCGAGTGGCCAACAAGGTTATCACCTCTAAAAAGGGGATTATTGAGCTCCTGGGGTTGCAGATAAGCAGATAAGCATGTATTTGCCATTTAAGAACTACTTAGTGCTTCCCATTACACTTGATAACTCGCATCTCTGGAAAATATGGCTGATCACGCCAGAATGCATGTCGCGTGCTTGCTCGTGCCGTTGCGCACGGACGACTGACTTACGGGTTCCCCGTTTATGAATCGCGTCCCCGTCATTTACACGAGCTGAACATCCTCAACAGACATCTAATCCGTACCGTCTCGGGGCTTGCACTCCATTCTAAAAGAGACGCACTATCGGAAGCAACTTCGCTTCCTCCCGTCGCGAACCTGGTAGAGGAGACATCGCTCCGCTTTCAGAAGCACCTTGAATACGTACCTCAAGGACAACCTATTTTGAAGTGGTACACATTATACAGTACTTTTATTGCTGACACTTTTCCACCTGCTATTCCACCCTGGGAGCGACCCGCCCTGGGACACCTCAGACGCCGACCCATTTCTCGCCGTAACCGCGCCGTGCGGGGACAATATGTTCGCACTCTCGGCAACGACAAAGCTCCGGATGAAATCGACATTTTCACCGACGCAGCCCTGAACGGCACAACAGCAGCGGTTCCCTGGACCTGCCCTGACATCCCCCAGTTTAATGGCTCTCGCAACATAACAAGCACACACGGTCTCACTGATGAAGTCGAACTTTTCGAAATCCTCGGCGCCATTCAGACCATACAAAGTGCGACCTCATTTATCACCACCAACAAGTTCCGTGTCATCACTGGCTCCCATGTTGCTCTACCGGAACTGAACAAGACCTTCTCGCCCAATTCTACGGCCACCAACATTCTTTACAAAATTTGAGACCTCCCTCACGAAGGGTTCAAGATACGCCTGGCCTGAACTCCTGCTCACATACATGGAGCGGACGGAAACCATTCGGCGCATAATGCTGCCCGGGAGTGTTCACACAATCCTCCCATGGTTCCCGCGTCCATCCTGGAACGACCTGAGCCCCAACAGGCATGCGAATTGGAGTGGCAGCAAAAAGCCGGCAACGGCTTGCCCAAGTTTCACCACCTCGTTTTCTTGCTCCTCTGCACTCTCTGCCAAGAACAGGAGAAATTTTTGCCAATAAAGTCTACGCTGACGCGGCCTACACTCCGGGCGTCATCTCCAAATGGACAACGCCTAGGTATCTTGCTAGTCCTCGGTCCCCCTACTGCGGCAGCAACAATACACCGAACCTTTTCCACCTCATCTGGGCATGTTGAGCTTACTCAACTGATCGCGACCAGTTTCTGACAACGTAAGTACGCCCGACGACTTCTGAAGAACATGTACAACATGTCAGAAACAACCCCCAAATTTTACAACCAATTAAAGAATTTGGTCCCAAAACAGGTGTCTATAAAGTATTATGATGGCGGATCGTTCACCCACTCTCTAGATGTCCCCCCAAACACACCCTTTGTGGCTCCTGAACGGCTCCTTTTGGATACCCTCGTCGTATTAGAGTGTCCTCGCCACAACTTCAACTGTGCATATCGGGCTAAGCGAATACTCACAGTGCTGTGAAAAAAACTTCATATGAACCATCTTCCCCTACCCTTTTTCCAATGTCCCACAACAGGGCCGATTGGCCTCCTCCTATAATAAAGTCATCCATTCAATTCCATTCTTCTGACCCAAATTTTTGTTAATTCATCGCTCAACGAGTCCTTGGTCTTCCCCGGGAATGTTTATCATGCCTGGGGGTCAAAATAAATAGATAAATAAATAAAAAAATAAATAACTCTCTGTAGGGAAGTTTCGTGTGGCATTGCAGCCTTCATGAATTCACCGGCAAGGCTTTCCATTCACCACAACAACAAGAGCATTTCTCCCGAACTCCTCCCCCCCCCCCTCACCCTCCCACCCCCCCGTTTCTGACGGGAGATAAGATCTCGCGCGTTGGGAACCATTACTCGAGTATCTCAAACGGGGCCTTGCTAATGAGCCGCCGATTCGCGGGTAGCCCTTCCCACCAGCAACAACACGCGAGTGATTAAAACGAAAAGGAGGAAGGGAGGGTGCTTAATATATTCCACAGAGCAGGCGTGACTGCCCGCGCCGCCACCGCCGTGGCCTCTACGACAAAAGAGCGTAACGAACATCGAGGAAACGGGCGTCAAACGGAATTCCCCAAGTATCGATACAGCACAGGAGCAGAGTGCCAACATTTTGTACATGGGAGAAGTTTCGCTCACGCCAGAGCGGCTTCTGCGAAGGCCGCCGAGATGGCGCCAGCGGCGCTAGAGGCTCCCAGCGCGCACCAGGCGCCAAGTTTTCCTGTTCTTCGGTATCCAGCGCGCGTCCGCGGTCGTCGCCTGCTGCTCCGACGCGCGATGCGCGTGCCCCGGCGCGCGTGGTTCGGTCCCGCGCACGACCGGATAGCCCGCGGCCGCGCTGTGGCCAGCGGCGCCACGCGCCAGTTAGCGCGAAGATAGCGCGCGCTCCACAAGTGGCTGTCCGGGGATAAAACGACATGAAGGCGTCAACGTCGTCGTGGGCCTCGGTTCTGCGCTGACCAGTGGAAAATGACCATGTGCCGCGACGGTGGCATGGAGTGGAATCAAAGCGACCCGATGTCCAACGGGACGGCGGCGGCTGTGGCCGAGGCCGCTGCTGGTGGTTGTTGGTCGGGCATCAATTTTGAGATGGCCTTCAGGATCCTGCTGTACGCCATAATATTTGTGTGCGCCGTGGTGGGCAACTCGCTGGTGATTCTGACGCTGGTGCAGCGCCGGCGCATGCGCACAGTGACCAACGTATTTTTGCTCAACCTGGCCGTGAGCGATCTGCTCCTGGGAGTGTTCTGCATGCCGACCACGCTCGTGGGAAGCATCCTCAGGAATTTTGTGCTGGGCGCTGCCATGTGCAAGCTCATACCGTACCTCCAGGGTGAGTTTATCCCCGACCGCTTTTTCTTTTTTGTTTTGTTTTCCGAAAGTGCATCCTTGTGGAATTCTTGATGATACCTTTTTCTTACAGTGTGGTTGCCTTCCTTCCGTTCTTTTTTGTGCAGATGGGCGCGCGAGTGTTTTTTGTCCGTATCTGACCATGTAAAAATGGGACAGAAAAATTTTACACATGTCAGAAACTGCAAAACAGGCGGTAAGTTCATTCAGTGGGAAATGTAAAATTGTGTTCACCTTCTGCTGATCTAGGATAAGTCTTCCGGTTATAATAACTGATAGCTTGTTCTGCCATTGCTAAAATTATAACGAAAATTGGAGTAGCCTTCCAATAAAGTAACTCCATTCAAATCTTTCATTCTGCTTATCACGTGCGTAAAATGTAACGTTCAAAGGCACTGCGTGTTTTTTAAGGCCAGTGCGGGTGCTCTTGCGCCGGAATTTTCGCTTGCTTAAATGAATTGTTTTCTGGTTCAGAAGAATTTCCGGACTACAAAGAAAGTACATATCCCCGACAAGTCTTTCAGGGTTTCATTTCGCAGCGACCGTCGGTGTGGGCTTCAACGATACGCTGCAAACATTCGAACTCGTCAATCCTCGCGCTTTCCAACTTCCGAACAGTGTTGGGTACTGTGAGTGGGAAAGCCAACCAATACTACCTGCTTCTTTAAGGGACTTGACTCTGGAATGTCCTGAGACAAGCTTAAACAAGTTTAATAGAAGGGAAAAAAATGACGAAAGAGAGTTCGTTTATGTTCGTTTAATTTACCGCCACAACAATTCTTCCAGCATTGTATTCCTGTTTAAAAGCAAGTTTTGTTTTGTGCTATAGCACTATGAAATGTTGTAACGCAAAACAAGCAATGAAACCGGTGCTGTCATCAAAATTTTTAACGGCTAAAGTGGATCCGGCAACCTTAATTATCTGATCAAGCTCAATTAGCCGCTTAAGTGGCTCTGGTAGAGAAGAAGAAAATTTTAAGGCAGTAATGACCGTTATATCGCGCGCCACAAAACGTACGAAATGTTTAATTTCGCTAAAAAGTGTTCTTCGTTACTAATTTAAACTTCACACTACCTTGCAACAATGCGTCACTCAAGGGGAACTCTCTGCGGAAAAAATATGCCCCCCCCCCCAAAAAAAAAAAACAAAAAAAAACGAAAATTTCAAAAATCAAACACGATTGCATAGTACAATAAGCAAGCGCACAGGATTGCGATCTGTACTTCTTGCAACTTGTCACAAGATTGACAGGAACGAAAATGTACGCACGACGTATACAACATTGCTTAAAACGGCGCAAAATACACCATACAACTGTATCGCTATTGCTAGATCGCTATTCCTATTGTTATTTCAAGGGGACCTTTTCGCATTCAAGAACGGCAATAGGACAAACTTCACAAGTTGAAAGACTTGCCGATTTGCTCGGGAAAGTGCAATGCAGAAAAGAAAACTTCGCCTGCGTGGACTAAGATGAAACTGGAAAGTACCTGAATTTTAGGAGCGAAGCACCTTAGGGCTCGGTCTCCCGGCGTCTCTTGAGGTCATTGTCTCGTGTCGGCGTCGTCGTCTCCTGTCGTCAGGGTAAATCACTTGTCAAACGGCGGTCAACAAATGTGCAATGAATAAAACCGTCGAAAACAAACTAACATGAATTTAACTAATTTGAAGTACAGGAATAATAAAACCGTCGAAAACAAACTAACATGAATTTAACTAATTTAAAGTACAGGAATAATCAGGATTTAATTGCAATAATAATAGAAATTTGTTAAATTTCATCTCAATATTGGTTTCAAACGCCAGGTTATGTCCCGTGAGGCATAATTCTTAACATGCTTCGGCATGGGATACGAAAACATCCGGTTGAACGCTAGAGAGGGCGCCACCGCCTCAGCAAGCACCCAATTCTTCCTCCCATCAACGCTTCTACTGGCGCCCGAACAGCGCGCGCTGTGTGTCAAGAGGAAGGCTACGGCACGCGCTGGCTACAGAAACGCACTTTTCTGCGATGGACGCTTGCCCATTAACAACGATTTTGTTGTGGGAAACATCCGCGCAAACTGCATGCTTCGACTCTGCGCAGGTTTTAAATGCAGAGCATCTGATTCACTCGCCTTGTCCCTCCGGCGTCGTCGGCGTTGTCCGCCCCTCCCCCATTCTCCTCGCCGCGCCAGCTGCGTTCTCCGCCGCTCACCCCCTCTCCTCTCCTATAGCGAACACTCTCTCGCGAGGGGCATTGGATTGGATTCGATTGGATTGGCTTGGATTGGATTGGATTAAAGTGGATTGTGTTGGATTGTGTTCTGTCATAGCCGCGGCAGACGCGCTGGGGCCGGCGCATGTGCAGTACTCTCTTCCGCGGTTTCCTCTCCTTCGGGCGCGCTGCGCATATAACCGGTGTGCCGTTGTCCGGCGAGGCAACATCCACGCTTGGCTCAAACACCTAGTGTCCACGCCGCTTTACAAGTACGCCAACGTCGTCATCGACTGGGACCGGCTTACGCAGTCCCCTCAACGTTATGCGCGCTATAAAACGCGGTCCCTTCGCCGCTCCGCCTATGCGTCGCTTCTACACAGGGGTTCCCGCGAGGGGAGGTGGGAGTTTTTTACGTTAGGGCAGACGGCACAGGATTTTCGCGTTGACTCGTCGACAGCACCTAATGTCTCATGTTTCAGGCAGTTTTAGATGCGACGCTCAAAGCACCTCTTGTCGGCGGCCCTGTCCTTCCTGCGTGCGTCCGTTGTTGTCCGCAGCCACTCTCCCGCTCTCCTCTCCGATAGCGAACACTCTCTCGCGAGGGGCATTGGATTGGATTCGATTGGATTGGCTTGGCTTGGCTTGGCTTGGATTGAATTGGATTTGGATTGGATTGGATTAAAGTGGATTGTGTTGGATTGTGTTGCGTCATAGCCGCGGCAGACGCACTGGCGCCGGCGCGTGCCCAGGTGAGAGCGTGTGCGGCCCAGCGCGCTCTCACTCCGCCGGTGGGCGGCGCTGCGCGCGGTGCTGCGCATGTGCAGTACTCTCTCTCTCCGCGGTTTCCTCTCCTTCGGGCGCGCTGCGCATATATAGTGCCTAGAATATCACCGGTGTGCCGCTCTCCGGCGGCCTTTCGGTGGACGGTTGCTCTTCGTTTGCGCTTGAACCCCCTCAGCGTCGCATCACACCAGGGTTCCCGCGAGGGGAGGTGGGCGTAATTTTTTCAGTTTCTTGTGTTCTTTTATGGGGGGGGGGGGGCGGGTCATCAGAGTAATACGAAACGTTACGGAGGAGAAGGGATACAAGCACGCAGTACAATCGCTGTGTGTCAGTCGTATGCGAACAGCAAGGGCTCTAGTAATTGACTCAGCCGCCGCGCGCAATTCACGGGCAACTTACATCCGAGACATGAATGCCGGTGACCGAGGAGAACGACATGGGCTGTGCTGAGGATGCGGGTCTGCATTATTTCTGTGTGAAATGTTCATTTGGCAATCTCGCTATAAAGCACCGTACTTGACAAAAATGCACATTTTGGTTTGCTTTTCAACAAGTTGAGGCAAATTTTATAGTAATTTATCAGAAAGGCTCGCGTACTCCCGTATAACAATCTAATTTGCACACGATTTAAAACTCATTTTTCCACACTCATTGCACTTTGAAAGGGCCCGATGGCTTTGTTTTATTCTGTTTTCAGAGCGCATGCTCTTAAGCGCCCGCTCCTGTAGTTTCGCGTCGCCGTCTGTTTCGTTGTAAGAAGCGGACGAAATGGACACCGAACATAGCCGAGACAGAGCCAGCAGAAAAGCGGAGGGGGAAATTATGGCGAAAGTGGGAGGCGAAAGACGGTATGCCGAGGCCGCGCCAGATATGCTAGGCGGCGGCGCCGCGCCGCAAAATGATGCCAGAGCAGCGCGCTCCGTCGTGCGTTCGCAGACGACGCGATCACTTCCGGAGACGCAGCCGCTATACACCGTCACCGGGAAGACTGCAGTTCATGTAGCGTTCAAATTTTGCATTACCAAGTATCATAATCATCAGCAATTGTTTTTCCTTGAGCTATCCGGTTTGACCAGCGCAGTGATAAAAATAACAACAGAAAACATTGCGACAGAGTGATGAAATGGGGGTTAAGTTTCTAGAACAAAATAAAACCAAAACAAGGCGACGACATCAGAAAGCAAAAAAAAAAAAACCCCGCCGCGGTGGCTCAGTGGCTAAGGCGTTGCGCTGCTGAGCACGAGGTCGCGGGTTCGATTCCCGGCCGCGGCGGCCGCTTTTCTGATGGAGGCGAAAAGCAAAAACGCCCGTGTGTACGAGATTTCGGCGCACGTTAAAGATCCCCAGGTGGTCAAAATTAATCCGGAGCCCTCCACTACGGCGCGCCTCATCGCCTGCGTTGCGTCGGCGCGTTAAAACCCTACAATCAAATCAAAAAAGGAAAAAAAAAAGCAATCCGCAGGGAGACTTTTCATTGTTTAAATATTGCGCGCTAAAGCAGCGAGTCGGAGTGGGCCGACTCCGGTTTTGTGACGCCGAAAAGGAGCCACGCTCTGTCGCAGACATGACACGAGGTTTCGAATTGGTATTTGAGGAAATAATTTTAAAATACTTGTCGCGCTGGTTCTCTTGTTGTTTGGCGCGAGGGTCGTCGACGCTTTGTGGGCGGTGGCATTCGGCGTCTTCGTCGCGTGTCGCCTGAACTTTTTTCTTCGTCTAATAGAGATGTTACTTCCCTACGTCGTTCGGTTTTCTGCATTTGTATTTGGAGTGCTTCTTCCAAGTACAGCTTAACTCTTCAATTCTGATAAAGTTGGGTCTTTGCACTTGTATCTCTGGTGTCTGGTCGTTGTTCAAGCAAACTCTTTGAACCCCATGACGTTCGTTTTCACGCTCTTGTACTTTTGTTCTGCATTGTGGCCAGGCCAGTAGCGTCGCTGTATGGCAGCATTTGAACGCCGCGTCTCCTCTTCTTACCCGCCGCGGTGGCTCAGTGGCTAAGGCGTTGTGCTGCTGAGCATGAGGTCGCGGGTTCGATTCCGGGTCGCGGCGGCCGCTTTTCTGATGGAGGCGAAAAGCAAAAAACGCCCGTGCGTACGAGATTTCGGCGCACGCTAAAGATCCCCAGGTGGTCAAAATTAATCCGGAGCCCTCCACTACGGCGCGCCTCATCGCCTGCGTTGCGTCGGCGCGTTAAATCCGACAATCTCCTCTTCTTTGAATCTATCAGGGTTGGTAGAGGCTTCCTCACTTCGTGCCTCGTTCCATTTCGTTCGCAGCCTTCAGCCTGTCTCTCGCTCGGCATTTGTGCGTCTTCTTTTAGTGATTCCAATCGTCTGCTTTCGATTGCACAAACGACATCGCAGGACGCGGCACAAGGTAGACAGCGAGCGACCGCGTTCCTCCTCGCCACCTAATTCCTCCCAGTTTCGTGATTGATTGATTGATTGATTGATTGATTGATTGATTGATTGATTGATTGATTGATTGATTGATTGATTGATTGATTGATTGATTGATCGATCGATCGATCGATCGATTGATCGATTGATTGATTGATTGATTGATTGATTCCCAAGCAACGTATGCTGAAGAAGCAGAGCTTTCTGTTTATAAGGCGTTGCCCAATACCCCACTGCGGGTATATGCAACTGTGTGGGCATATGTAAGTCTGCTCGAATAACATCAGCAGCCGCTGGAGCTTGGGCTGAACGAATCGCTGTGAGGTCTTACGTTGTCAACCGGTGCCCATAGCTCGATGTGTACGGTGAATGCTTTTTAACACGAAAGTGTTTTATGCCCGGCTACACAATGATTTTGGTGACGTGATATCCGTCACGGAAGTGACGTCGCCAGGAAAAGCGCCATTGCCGCGGCGGTGCCCGGTTTCGATCCCACGACTCTCTCGCCGCAACGGGAGGTACGCGGCGCTCTTCCGACTGCGCAATGAAGCGACGCGTGAATGGGACGACAAACACCCCTTTATAGCCTTCCTTTCAGACGGTGCTGCGTGGCCTCCGCGCATCATGACGCTAATGAGCGCCCACAGTTCGCGCCTCGATGCCAGCGCCTACGTGCCGGGGGACGCGCAGTGCAAGCTACGGAGAAGCCGACTTGCGCATGTCGCGCTCGTGACCCGGTCCGCTGCTCCTTTGCTCCTTTCGCTGCAGCGCACCGTGTTCTCACTAAACGATTCGCTGACGACCAGGTTCTGTACGTTCGCAAAAACGGTTTGCGAGCGCCTGTGGTTTCAGTCGGATTTACGCAACGCTCCGATGCCTAACGGTGCCATTCTGACGAAATACAAATAGCGACGTGCAAGTTCATATCGATGCACAATAAACATTCAGCTGGTCCTGTGAATGCACATTTCACTTTCGTGTTTTACCGGTTCCTACGGAAGAGGAAACAACTACATTTCTTTTTTCAATAAATACCGGTCGACCACGATGGACCTCAAAGCGAGGCATTAGGATTAGCGTCCCACATTTAGGCTTAACGTTAGGTAGCATTCTACTTAGGTAGTTGCGTCATACTGAGTGTACATCAGGCAATGTCAGGCATGACATCAAACCTAACGTTGGGTCGCTGGGTATACCTGCGTCGCCCATACTCCACGTCAGCGTTAAAACTGGAAAATACGGCAGGCTTCACAGAGGGACCGCTTTTCTACGTCCGCGGTATCGGCTTAGATAAGGAAATGTTGCTTGCGTATTAAAGCTTTCCTGCTTTAGGGGATGTTCTCTTAGTCCGGGACGCTGCGGCCCGCCTCGCATTCGCTCTACTTTCCAATAACGGCGCCCAGCACTAACAGTAGTACTAATTAAATCGCGAAGCACTGGTGGAAAAGTGAAGCAGTTTCATTAACGTCTAATGCTGTCATTACTCGCCCGCCAGGCGACTGGGAAGAAATATTCAGCTAATGAAGAGCAGAGTGATAAGGCTTGCATCCGAGGCGGCTTAGTGGCGACGTGATGTGGGGATTATAGGGGTGCAAAAATAAATAAGGCTTAAGAGGAAAGGCAAATCCAATTACGAACTTACGCCTGGCTCGCGCGGTGCACTATACAGTAGGCCGAAGCCGCTTTCGCGCCAACAGAGGCGCAGCGGTTGCTTTTCTGGGAGGCTTTTCGCAGAGCAGCAAGAGAAGCGAGAACCGGATCTGTCAATATGTTTCGGAAGTCCTTTCACGTCGCGCGCGTTCATCACGGGCAAATAAAGGTCACCGGGGAGCTTTCAGAAGAACAGCGGAATTATTAACGGGGGTAGATAGAACGCAGTATTGTTTTTCTGTCCGATAAAAACAACGACGGCTGGATGCTTAGTAAATAAGGAGTTAAGATCTGTTTTGGGTTTCAACGATCTCACGGCTTCGCAGGGTACAAAAAAAAAGTTTTTCAGTTGTACGGTCTCAAACAAACTTTTGTATTGGCAATTTCGTTGTCTCGGTAGATTGATTCTTTGGCAATACCTACAGGTGAGGGCCATGCAGGTTAATCCGCTAATTACGATGTCCGTCAGCGTTACAAAATAAAGAAACACAAAGCCAAGACCACCCGTTCCCGTGTTTGGAGTAAACTTTAGATGGTCGATCAAGTTCTTAGTCTGCAGAACCACTGCATGGTAGACGCTGTATATGTAGGTTAAAGCCGGCTGTACACAAGCGATTTAAATATGGCGCCCAAAACGTGATTGGCGCTAATGCGTCTGCGCATTAACCGGATTTTGCCTCTTGGCTGTTGCGTTCTTCTTGCGCTGACAGTTGAAATTAGCCGTAAAGGTGGATGACAGCGATCATGTCTTCGCCGACAAATGTGAGTGATGGGGTGGTTGCCGCAATATCCAGCATACCGTCCTCTAGTCTACCACGACAGTGACAACAGGGGGAGTTCAACAGCCCAGCAACCTTGAATGAGCAGATAAGGCTACGGACTATCCCAGACAACCATCTCACCCCATAGTGCGTCGAATAGGCTTCTTTTCCTTAGAAACGGTCTGATAAATGTATAGAAAAGGGTTAATGCCTGTCTCAACGTGATCTGATTGACACGAAAGAAAGACGAAGCAACCACCACGGACCATGCTGCGCAAGCAGCACAGCCCGCTGGGCGAGGTCGATGTGAAATCTGAGCCTGCCTGGAGGCGAAGCGCACGCGTGTCCTTCATACACCAGACGCGTTTCTTTGAGCAGTGGCTTGGGCGACAAAATTTCCTTTAGCATGAAGCGCTGTTGCGAAATTATGGAGTTTGTTGCGGACGCGCCGTGAGAGCAATCAGAAGCGGAATGTCGAAGCCTCGTACCCAGATGTCTGCACGACGCCGAATTCCAGCTTCGGCTATATATCTGGTGTCACGCAGCGTGTGTGTGAAAGAAAGGAGGGAGGGGGGATCTAATGCCGGATCATTTGACAGAATTTAGTCGGGCCGCATTCTCTGTTGTTGTTTTCATTGGAAACAGAAAGACAAGCTTGCCTGGCTGCCATGGCTGCGAGCAATTAATTTCCGCCTACTGTAACGGAAAAAAAATTCATGCCCCCCCCCCCCCCCTACATCGAAGAACTCTGCACCCGTCTAACAACGACGATTGTTGAACTCGAAGCATTTTCATGAGGCATTTCTTTGTTGTTGTCTGAGTTTGGACTTTGACTTTTTGAGCTTTGACTTTGACGCGCACGCAGTTTGGACTTTTGATCGCAGTGGCTTGGACTTTGACCCTTTGCCACTGGTTTCGCATGAAGCAAGCGTCGCGTTCACCCATCGTCGTCATCAGACGGAGGGGTGCATGATTTTCGTCTAATTTTCTACTTCCGTGCACCCCCCCTCCCCCCCCCCCCCCCTCCAAATCCAGACTGCATTGACCCTGTAGGAATGGCGCAATTGGATAGACGTCGGCTTCGTAGCGCGAGGGTCTCAGTTTCGATTCTGACCCCGGCCGGCATTTTTTTTTTATGATTGGTCTTCACCCCCGAACATAATCGTTGTCACATTACGTTGGATTTCCTGCAGTGCGTTTTTGATCCCGCGTACGTCATCGAACAGACATAGAAAGCTTCACTTTAAGATTGAGCTCTCCGAAGCGGGCACACTTTAGCTGGTAGTCAGAATGCCTAGGCTATGACTCAATGCCTACCTCCCTACAAGCTTATCTGGTTAATGCCGTTGGGGCGGGGGGAGGGGGTTGAAACAGCCACGCGTCATGCAAACTGCTTTGATGACGTGTTGCGTACAGCTCAATCCAAGCCGCTGTCTCGATGTGCAAAGACGGTGCATTTGCTGCATTTTCTTAATCAGTGCTGTATGCTGTAGTTACTGAGCCCGAAAAATTCTTCCTCTCTTAGGATGCTTTTCGTTTGTTTGTTTTTTATTTCAAGGGATTGTCTGGACTTAGGTTTGAGATTGGTTGCAATTCGTTTTGGCAGGGATCGCGTACCCGTTACATGCTGTCGCATAATACTGTTCGCGAAAGGTGCCTTCACGGTACGGCGAATTTTCGTGCGTATTAGTTTTTCACCCTGAAGAGCGCTAGTCAAATTTTTCTCTCTTTCTTAGCTACCCAATTGTTCAGCAGTAATAGGAACATTTTACACAATCTTAAAGGCTGGCCCCTCGTTTTTCGATCTGAAATTAGCGCGTGCAAAACGTAGAGGGTGTCGGAGATTTAGACAGGCTTTAAACAAAAACAGCAGCTTCAAGTAACGACGAATAAGCAAGCAGAACGCCCACCCGCCCGCATGCACAGACATACACGCACCAACACACACACACACACACACACACACACAGCTGAATGCTAAGAACTTCAGTAAACGTATGCGAGAAACAGCATTTAATAACGCCCTTAGTATTCATACAGATTTGAGGCACAGACTCAGCGCAAAGACATACACTTTCATGATGGAAAGCACAGTTGCACGCGGTCAAATTCACATAGTCGTTTAATCGTTTGCATGTTTTTACTATTAAAATAATTGGGTCTACCTCATCACAATAAAATAATAAAATCTGAAAATTATTCACGCCTAACATTTCGCTTTCACTTTCTAACAGGTTTACCTATACGAGAAAACATTTGACATCTAATTTTTACGAACCGCACATGATTATAAACAGCGCGACTTCCCGCACATTCCCACTGGCGACTCGGGGACGTCGCGCACCATCGCGCGAGAGGTGGTGTTCCCACTTGCGACTAGCGATGATGCGACTGCGGTTAGCGGAGCTGTTAGCCGTCCTGTGTGACTTCCTTGGGGCTTCCACCATTTGCACTCAAAGAAAAAAATGTTACACTGGCGCGACAAAACAGGCAGGAATCACTGTATGGCACATGCTACTAACCTGGAACAGTGCCGAAAGCATTGCTTGTGGCTGGAGGAGCCGCAAATGACGAACTCAAACAGGGTTTTTTCCACATATTCCCGGAATAAATACACACGTTTGCTTTCACGCCAGAACCAAGGCGCTGGGCCCGAAAATTTCGCTTCTTTTCGCTGACGCCTCTTCAACTCTACGGTATTTATTAGCCGCCGATAGAGGTAAGAAAAGGCTGGTAGTCAACTACCGTCCCGCTATCCCGCTAGCTAAAACGAAGATTACTTGCTTTTAAAATTCAAACACGTTTCTCCGCAATGATGGGTATCACGCTGTTCATTAATTCGCCAGGCGTTCGCTGAAACCACTCACCAAAGAACCGAAGCGCACGGGCAGTTGTTTGCCGGCCCGACCGATGGGCCCGGCGGTGACGTGCCCAGCTTGCTGCCATTTTCAATGCCGGATTTAAACACACGTTTCGTTTCCGTCTATGTCAGGCCACTCCACGGCCATGATTGGCTGTGCGGTTTTTCGACCCCGTCGCGCAACGTGGAAATTCTGTTCGAGAGCGATCGCCTCGGCCGTCGCAAGTCGACGAAAAGCGACGGCCGGCTTATCGCTTTGCGACGTCGCGCGACGTCGCGCGACGTGCTGAGTTTCAAGTTGAAATGTTCCTTTAGGCCGGATGTGTGCTTGTCGGAAATATTCTGAAGAAAAGTTTTCGAACCGAATTTACATGGTGCGCTTTTTCTAGCAAATCTCATGTAGCTTTTTTTCGTTAGGCCTACATTCAGACTGAACGTTAGGTGGCCATAACGCTGACATTTGCGACGGGCTAGGCAACGTCAAGCTTGTTGTACTACGTCAAGCTGCGAGTGTCGGTTGACGCCGCTTGACCTCAGAACGAAACGTTAGGGATAACGCCTGGCCGTCACAGCGTCCATATTGTATAACAACCGCCACGCCTTTTCGAGGGCTTTCGAAAACTCCGGCTTTTACATCTCGTGATTCGGGGCTGTGCAGCTTAAAAGAAAACAAAAATAGCGGCACGCCTACGTTAACAAATCACATCTAGTTCGGATGTAACTTACCACTTTATCTATTTCTCCACGGAGATAGTAACGAACTATCTTAGTTTCGAACAAGCACGTAGTTGGGACAGCAAATCCAAAAATATTCATTTGAAGAGCGGAAGTATCAGCAAGAACCTGAGTGACCTGCGCTAAATGTAGCTCCCTAGCATTGACACGTGCCGTAATCACGGCAAGGGCGTGGAGCGGCGAGAGTATGTAAATTCAATAAAGCTGCCGCGCACGTGGTGATTATAGCCATTTAGCGAATCCGACGACGCGAACGGCGTAAAGCACTTGACACTGCACCATATTGCTAATTCTATTAACAAGAATGTTTTCACAATTCACGCCTACGCGTGACACTTAGACGCCATGGTTAGAAAAACAAAAGAAAAGGGAATAGGAAAAATAGGAGGCCCCTTATTTCCGAAACACGCGAGCGAACGCTGCTACTATAGCCCTCGAGATCAGACCTTCCCGAGTCTCGAGCTGACAGCTGGTCAGCTTGAAGTCCCACTGATCCGGCATAGGAGGAAAGGGGGGATTACATCCGTCCTCCTTTCATTGCGTGTGCAACACATCGGGCATTTCGGCAAAATATTTTATTGTGTAGCATTCTTTCCCGAGTAGCCGTACAGCCAGGACCGTGCAACGCTCTGAATTTCCACAAAAATGCAGATATCGCGAAAGTTCCACCTGTAATCGCTATAATTGTGTAAATGGTGATAACTGGTCGCACGAAATGTTGAAAAACTAAAAAAATAAAAATATATAAAATAATTACGGGAAATGGCGGAACGTGTAACACCCTGCATTTCCACAAAAATGCAGATTGCTTAGAAGTTCCACCTGTAATCGTTATAATAGCGTAAATGAAGATAATTGGTCGAACGAAATTCTGAAAAGCCAAAAAATTAGAAAAATATACAATAGTTACGGAAAATTCGGAACCGTGTAACGCCCTGCATTTCTACAAAAATGCAGATTTGGCGGACATTCTACCTGTAATCGTTATCGTTATAATTGGTCGAATGAAATTCTGAAAAACTGTAAAATTTTGGCTGGAAAGAAACTCACGCTTAAGACAAGCGGCATTAGAATGCTACGTATTAGTCGATAATTCTCTAAATTTCTCCAGAATTTTTGCGTCGCTGTCAACATTGATGAGAGCGTGAGACAGAAGATCTCAGAATGAGAGACTCTAAAGACAGCGCGTGAGGGGAGCTGCCTTCAAGAGGGGTGAGAGCTGCCTTCAATAACGCTGGAAACGTTGCCGTGGAGAGGACAAGTCGAAGCGCCGCTCTACAGCTGCCTCTGACTCGGCGGGTCCCATCGCTTGTACGCGGTGTCGAATCAAGTCTGCAGGCGGCGAGGAAAGCGAAAGAGAAAATAATGGAAATGATGGCGACGAAACGCCGACACTGGAGGACAACGAAAGGAGTAGCAGGAAGCCAGTGCGCTCCTAAAGCAAGCTAAAGTTTAACAGTACGGAAAGTTGGGCGAGTTCGTGTTGATTCATCTTGAAAATAGGCGTGGAAAGACTTCGACTGACGTTACCGCGTCGTCCTGTGTATTTCTTTTCTCGGTCAACGTCTTTCCGCGCCTGTTTTCAAGATGAAGCTAAAGTAACCACTGGGGCGGCCAGAGCGTCAAAGGGGCCATAAAGACAAAATACAAGTTAGGTTCATTCGAGAGTTGCTTAGTTAGAATAACTCTGACACCACTTTTTGCGGATGTAGCATCAAGCAACTGAGTGGCCTAAGCTAAATGTAGCGCTCTAGCGTTGGCACGTGCAGTAAACACGCCAAGGGCCCGAAGCAGCGAGAGTAAGTAAATTCAATAAAGCTACCGCGCACGTAGGATTATAGCCATTTAGCGAGTCCGACGACGCCAAGGGCGGGAAGTACTTGAAATAACACCGTGTTGTTAATTCTATTAAGAAGAATGTCTTTAAAACTCGCCTACGCGTGACACTGAGATGCAATGATTAGAAAACAGAAGGAAAGGAAATAGGAAAAATAGGAGGCTTCTTAGTTCAGAAACATGCGGGCGAACGCTGCTCTGACACCACTTTTAACGCAAGCTTCGCTCAAATAGGCTATATAATTAGGAAAAAAGAGAATGGCCATGCGGCCCACCAGCTCATTTCCTGAACTACAACCTGTGACGTATTATGGGGAGCTAGCTGTGCGATTGGCTGAGGCCGGCAAAAACAAATGCAAGTTCGGCAGAACTTCTAAGCTGGCAGAACGTGCTATTTGCGTTTAAATTTATTGCACACTGTTTTTATAGCAGTAATAAATGTTGGGGTAAGAAATAGACGTTAAGAACGCACACGTAAACATTAGGCATTAATTGGTGCGTACTACGCGCAGTGTGCTTGTTTTAGCTGCACAGCAGTCCGGCGTTTGGCGGTAGTCTCACACTACACTGGCCAATTGGCATAAGCGACATTGTCTTCTGTGACATTGTTTGTGGAGCGTACCCACTGTTTCACGAAACGATTACGATGAACGTTAGGAAAAATAAGCCAAGTGCAAATCAGGTCAAAAACAAAGCAGGTGCGGACAGCGGGCCTGAGTTGTATTGTGGCGCCATCTAGAGGACGTACGGTTAGTGAAGCACCGAAAGACGCTTCGTCATCCTGGGCAGCCCGAGTCAACATACCTCACTAAACCTCATTCGCTTCAAATACCTGGCCTGGATGCGTCATAGCTGACGTCACAAAACGCACGATTTAGTGGGAGAATAAAAAATTTCGCCTCAATTGTGTACTTTGTCAGTTAATAAAGCCTCGTTTGCTGCCGGACAAGTGCTGAGGACTCTATAAAACACCAAATCTTTCGAATAAAACAATTGTAGTTTGTATTCGTGGCTCCTTTTACCATGGTTGGTAACGCGTACGAGGGACGTGTGAGGAACACCGCGTTACATACTTATGCAGATGGATTAAGTCTGCGCCGAGCCTCAAGTTCTTGAGAGAAAGAGATAAGATGCTCAGGCATTCTTAAAGTTGCACAGATGAATAAGTAGATTGTACTCTAGGACAGAACCATAACGTTAGCAATAAAAGTGAACAGGACGCCCATTACCTCGCACACAATCATACATCTGGGGATGTAAACAAAATATATCGTGCGGAAAGAACTTGAAGTGGGGTCTTCGTTACGTACGTAACTGCGTACGTTCGCACAGCCACATAGTTCGCTAGAGCCAGCTTTGAACCCCATTGTGGAATAAAATTTTCCTCTCATAAAGATCACGTGCTTTCCATTCTTAATGCGTTGCGTATGGTGCTGCTTGTTTTGTAGACGGCCTTGTTTGGGGGATGTTAGCTTCCACCCACGCACGCGCAATACCATTTCAAAAGTGTGCTGTGTGTCAATTCTTCGGAGCAGGTCACGGGTTCGTCGCTTGAGGCAATAACCTCCTGGCATGCCCTCCCGCGGAATCATTATGAAAATAGGTGTATTATCCCAGCGGCATTGCAGCACGTCTCCTGGCTTTTAGCGTCGTCGCGCCAACAACGTATTGGCTTTATGATTACGCTAGACGCATGTAAATGCGGCCTCTGAAATGACGGTTGAGGGTTGCTGAACCCTTCTCCCACCCACGATCTCCGCTTGGGAGTGGGGTATTGTGTTCTAACATCAAAGTTTTTTTAGGCCAGACGGATTGTTCTATTGGATCTTCCTTTTTTGTACATACCCCTCCCTGTTTGCCTTACGCATTTCCTTCCCTTCCGTCTGTTCCCTCTTGGGCATTCCCACTATAAATGGACGCTGTTCACCATCACCACTAGACAATGGTATTCCCACGTGTCGGTTTTTCAAGGAAACTTTTCACAACATTTCCAAATATTATACGCATGAAAAAATGCACATATACATACATACCAACGTGCCAAAACCTAGTCCAAACCAACGTGCCGAAAAGTAGTCTTCGCAAATGTAATCGTGAGAAGCCTTACAAGTAAATAAGATGATGTTGAATCGTTGCTCGTTGCCATAAAACCAGACTTCTTAGCAATAACAGAAACCTGGCTCCCGCACGATGTCATGTATTTTGAAATAACACCACCCGACTATGTTATCGTACGCAAAGATAGAAGAACAAAAGCCGGAGGCGTGGCCATCCTTATTAGATGCGACTGCATCTCGTTCACTCGCCTTGTCCATGCAGCGTCATCGGCGTTGTTGTCGGCGTCCGCCCCTCCCCCATTCTCCTTGCCGCGCGAGCTGCGCTCTCCGCCGCTCACCCCTCTCCTCTCCGATGCCCCTCTCTCGCGAGGGGCATTTGACTGGATTCGAATGAATTGGCTTAGCTTGGCTTGGCTTAGATTGGATTGGATTGGATTAAAGTGGATTGTGTTGGATTGTGTTGCGTCATAGCCGCGGCAGACACACTGGCGCCGGCGCATGTGCAGTACTCTCTCTTCCACGGTCTCCTCTCCTTCGGGCGCGCTGCGCATATAACCGGTGTGCCGCTCTCCGGCGGCCTTTCGGTCGACGGTTGCTCTCCGCTTGCGCTTGAACCCCCCTCAGCGTCGCATCACACCAGGGTTCCCGCAAGGGGAGGTGGGCGTAATTTTTTAACGAAAAAATACACTTCACTATTATGCCTGAATCATGCTATGCAGAGGCAATATTCTGCAGACTGATATTTGGTTCATGCACCGTTGTGTATTTATCGAAGCCCCAGTTCTGGGACAGATAGCTTGCAAGCTCTTTATGGCTACATGCAAGACCGTGTGGGTGGGGAAAGGGCTATCTTGTTGGGAGTTTTGATGATGATGGTTTAAGTTTAATGGCGCAAGGCCGACATGGGCAAAGAGCGTCAAATACAGTTGGGAGTTTTCACTCTGCTCACCATTAACTGGGAAACACTGTAATTCCACTGCGCATGCTCGGAAATACTTCTTGATTTATGGTTCTCTTATAAACTTCGTCAGATCATGAAGGAACCGACACGTGTGCAACGCATAAAATCAAATACTATACTCGACCGGGTTTTTACAAGCAACCACTTCCCACCAAATGACTCGAAAATAGAAATATTGACCGGTATATCAGACCACAAACTAATTTTATGTACCACCGCCATTCAAAACGGCAAAATTGATTCGATATCCCAGACCACATTTTCTGATTTTGCTAACGCTGACGATACATCCATAATTGATTACCTTTCCTTCCAGTTACAGTAGTTCGTGAATGCTTCAGATCAACCCTCCACCGACGTAGAAATGCAGTGGCAATCATTCAGTAACATTGTACTGCATTGCATACAAAACTACGTACCAGTAAAAACAAAGAAAAAAGAACGAATAAGCCTAACCCATGAAAAAGAAGAGGCCATCCTTGCTAAATTCAGGTTAAAATACTTAGTAAATCGCTGAACAACAAACACAATCTTTCTAGGAATGTTCTTTGTACTGCAATTGCTGACATGAAATCAAAGATCAAGACGGCCAAATATCACTATTTCAAAAACGCCCTTCCGACCTTTATTAAAAACTCGTCGCTTAATCTTAAAACACGTAACGCCAAACCATCCACAGAACCAAACCGCACAACAGCGGAATCGTCGAATGCATACCTTACATCCGTTTTCCCTATTGATGACGGTAAACTACCTCATGTTGAATCATGTGACGAAAACCAACTTGGACCAGTCATTGTAATAGAAACAGGCTTACTGAACCTTTAGTTAAGCCTTGATATAAGAAAAAGCCCTCGCCCTGACAAGATACCAAACCTGTTTCTAAGAAGGTATGCCGAGTGGATAGCAAAGCATTTATGTGTTATTTTCAACAAATCACTCCTGACTTGTGCTGTTCCAAGGGAATGGAAGAAGGGAAAAATAATCCCAATACGTAAATCTGGAAACAATAATGATGACTCAAACTACAGACACATTTCTCTAACATGCACGCTATAAAAAATTTTTGGAACACATGCTTTAAAACATTTGGCTACTTACCTTGAATGGAAACGCTTTATATCCTCGTCCCAACATGGGTTTCGTAGAGGGCTATCGGCGCCAGCTAACTCAGCTAGCTGAACTGATACATGGCTTGTTTTCTAGCATTGATGACCAAAAACATGTAGACTTCATTTTTATTAGACTTCTCAGAAGCTTTCGATCATGTCTCGCACAAAACAAATAATTAAAAAAACTTCAGTCAGCTATAGGAAATTGATTGATTGATTGATTGATTGTAGGGTTTAACGCGCCGACGCAACGCAGGCGATGAGGCGCGCCGTAGTGGAGGGCTCCGGATTAATTTTGACCACCTGGGGATCTTTATCGTGCGCCGAAATCTCGTACACACGGGCGTTTTTGCTTTTCGCCTCCATCAGAAAAGCGACCGCCGCGGCCGGAAATCGAACCCGCGACCTCGTGCTCAGCAGCGCAACGCCTTAGCCACTGAGCCACCGCGGCGGGTAGCTATAGGAAATTGCTCGGTTATTGGCTGGATTAAAGATTACCTCTCTGATAGGACACTGCACGCGGAGATAATGAAATATCCTCAACAGCAGCCGTAACTTCCAGAGTACCTCAAGGTAGCTCCCTAGCACATTTGCTGTTTCTTATATTTATAATGTTTCTCATAATGACTAGCCCCTAAACATTCCCAACATTTCCGTGAACGTAAAGCTTTTCGTAAATGATTGCATATACTATATAATTAAATCAACTCCATTGCCGATCACATAGCGCTAAAGAATGCGCTGAAAGCTGTATCAAACTGGTGGGCTAATTGGCAAATGACAATTAACGCTAAAAAATCCGATTTGCTGACAATAACCTGAAAAAAATCAGGTCTGAATTTTCCTTTGCCATTAATAACCCATCCTTGACACGAATATACGAACATGAATACCTCGGCCTTACAATAACCCAGGGTGTTAGGTGTGACTCTCACATATCAAAATAAACTTCGGCCGCGTTAAGGCGATTGATGTTTCTTTTAAATGCAGAGCATTTCTTAGCCTCGCTTGTTCCTGCGTCGGACGGTGTCAACAGTTCCGCGTCCGCAGCAGGTGTGCCTCTCCTTCCCTCCTCTCTCTCAACAGCAGCTGGCGCGCGCATGCGTCGTAGTCAGCCCGTTCGCTCCGTCGCGGTCTCGGCGTAACAGGTGCGTGATAGCAGCGCGGTGGGGCGGGGAAGGGCGCGCGCTGCTTGCGCATGCGCGCTCTCCCCGCCGTACTGCTCTCCCTCTACTGCGCGCGCTGCAAATATAGCGGCTAGCGGTCGCTCGTGTTTCAGTCACTGCGTTGCTCCTTCCTTCCTTGGTTGACGCTCGTGCCCACGTTTACTCGTGTCTGCTACTCCAGCATCACGGAAGAAGCGATGGAAGCAACACTGCCTTCAATCAGTACTGAGGCCCCAATGCTCTGCATTTACTCGTGTTCCCCTCGCGGGAAGGCGCGGGAATTTTTTTCTTATACGACGCCTTCGGCTAGCCCCTGCAGAACGTATACAGACTTTCATTAGACCTGTGTAAGGGTACGCTAATATTGTTCGGTTTCCTTTTGCTGTCACTTAAATTAAAAAGTTAGAAGACATACAGAGGAAAGCAATTAGGTTTATTTACAATAATTACCAGTTATCTGACTCCCCCACCGAACTTATCAGAAAAGCTGGAATACTAACATTTCAAAACAGAGCCAAACTTGCACGATTAAGATTCATGTATCACTGGACTCACGGTGAGGTAAGGATTAACTCCAAATTCATTTCTGCGACACAAACACAAATGACTCACCGCACGCATTCCGAAGTGCATAACGAGTGTTCCTTTCACACACTCATTTTGATATTTATTCTTCGCATTAGCAACAACGGAACGGAACAGGCTAAGTCCTTCCATAACAAACTGCACTTCATTAGATATATTTACCGCATTAGTAAAATAGAACTTACAAGAAAACATTGTTTAGCCGATTCTCTTGCGAATTCCGTCAAATATTCATGTTCTGTACGTCTTTTCATGTCTGTGTAATATCAATGCATGAATATTGTTTTAGATGCGAAGCATCTCATGGTCGGGGCCATGTCCCTCCCTTATCGTTGTCGTTGTTGCGCCGTCCAGACACCCTCTGCGCGTGCTCGGCTTGATGAACGCCCGGTCCCTTCTATGGCTCCTGGAGTGACATTGTTGCGTTGATGTCTCTTTTATAGGAATCAGTAAAACACAAAAGTGAAATGTGCCTACACAGGAGCATTTGAATGTTTATTGTGCATTCATATGAACTTGCACATCGCTATTTATATTGCACCGGTATGGCACCACTAGACGCCTCAACGTTAGACACTGGATTGCACGCTCCGAACATTGCGCAAATCCGACTGAAACCACAGCCACTTGAAAACCGTGCGAACGAAACCGAACCGAAACCGAGACCGAAAGCAGTAGGTGGCGGAGGTTGCCTCAATTCACCCGCGCCCCTCGTAAACGAAAACGCTGGCACCGAGGCTCCAACTGTCGGCGCTCATTAGCGTCATAATGAACTACTTCGCTTCGCCTCTCCTAGACAGCACCATCTGAATGAAGAAGGTAGTGAGAAAGATATAAGGCATGTTCGTAGACCTACTTGCTCTGGAATTAATAGCGTGCAGTAGGCAGAGCACGGTGTGCCTCCCGTTGCGCCGAAAGAGTTTGGGGCTCGAGTCCGGGTGCAGTCGCGTCAGTGGAACTTTTTCTGGCGATGTCATTACCATGACGGATATGACACCGGTGAGATCTTGGTGTACCCGGGCATAGAACACTTTCGTGTTAGAAATCATACATACATACATCATACATACATACATACGTACATACATACATCATACATACATACATACATACATACATACATACATACATACATACATACATACATACATACATACATACATACATACATACATACATACATACATACATACATACATACATACATACATACATACGTACGTACGTACGTACGTATGTACGTACCTACGTACACCGACGCGAACCGTCTTTTGCGGAGATAAACTGGTCAAATTTGGACGGTTTCCTCACATTTTACTTCTAATGTCCACGTTTTGATGAAAAGATAACTTTTGTACTGGTTCATACGGAACCACAGACGGATATCATACACCTCCCCATAGGGTAAACAATTGCTGCTGGTGGCGCAGGCAGCTGAAAGCGGACAGGTGGAGTTTCCATCTTAGGTCAAACGCAGCTGCTTTTATATCATCGTAGAAAAACTGGATTAAAAGTGGCTTACCCAAGACTCTTCAAGACAGCAACCTCAAAGGTGTTATATAAGCAGTCTACGTCAGCCTCAAGAGTTTTACGTAAGTCCTAAAGGCACGGTTGATCCCTTCAACTGTACTGCACTTTCACGAAATGGAATTACGAGATAATCTTTCGCAAGAAGAGTGATACTTCCCGATCGGGAGACAAGGAGACAAGGACACAGTCTCCGAAATTGTTTACAGCCTGTACGGAGAGGGCACCCAAACACTTGACTGGGAGAAGTCAAGGATATGAGTAAACGGAAGTCGTATGAGTCGCTTGATATTTGTGTACAGCATTGTATTGTTCAGCAAGTCTGGAGTCGCAGTCACATAGAATGCACCAGGACGACCAATGTTAAAGATTCATCGTGCGGTTCAAGACGTATATGAAGAAATGCAAAGTAATGTTATCCAGACACGCCGAAACTCTAATTTTTATCTTAGGTGGGCGAATATTATTTCTGTCTTTGATGAGTTTTCAGTACTGATAGCGACCGTGGGGAAACTTTCAGGCGTAGAAGGAGTATAGGATGGGGGCATTCGGCAAGCCCTTTAAAATGATGGATAATAGGATATCTATGTCATTGGAAAAAAGTGTACACAATGAATGCGTACAAGAGGCAATTGCTTTGGGAGAGAAACTCAGCGCCTTATCAACACCCTTGCAAGAAAGTTCAGGTCCAGCCCAACGAGATATGGAAAGAAAGACATAATTGGAGTAATTCATTGGACTAACGCGTAGAAACAAGAATGGGACTTGTCATGTGATTCGGGGAGCTGGAAACAAAAAGACCATGAGCTAAAAGTATGGCTTCTGAGAGGCAATTAGAATCGAGGTAAGACAACCAACTCGGTGGACGGGCGAAATAAAGATTGGAGGCAAGGGATAGTCGTGACATACGCACGCGCGCACCAAACATAGAAACGAAGAGAGAATAAATAAGAAGAAGAAGAAATATATCGATACACTAAGAAGACGAGATAGAGAGAAAAAAGGATAGAACAACAAAATTCAATCATTAAACTAAGTGCAAAATTAGGCACTGCGAATAAATAAATAAATAAAAATAAATTAAAAATAAAACAATCACACTATGAGTACATTATATTGTAAAAATAAACAGTTTAAAAGCAAACAAGTTTACGACATCCCAGAAAATAGTGTAAATAACCGTGGACATTCACGCAAAATCAAAAGTAAATAATGCTCTCTCACTTCATAGACAAACCACAATTTGGAGTTTCAGCGTATTTTTTAAAACGAAGCTTGCTTTGCCTCACTGATAGGGACCGTACGCAAACACGCTCTGCAGGAACGCCAACTTTACACAACAGGAGGGCATATGATGATGATGGATTTCCACGAAGATCCATCAGGCGCCTCAAAACAAAGAAAAACGCCTCGCGTGGTCGGAATCGAACCAGGGTGCCTCGCATGATGACGCCGACGTCTATCCGACTCAGCCAATCCGACGTGGTCGAAGCAGTTTGGATTTTGGACTTCGACTTTGACTAAAGTTGCATTAACGATAGCTTCGCAATTTTAATATCTTTCTCTTGGGAAAGGGGATTTCATATTTTATTGCCTCTGCCAAACATTCACCGTGACTGGGATAGAGTGCATGGGGTCGCGATTGAGGTAGCGGCACGTGTCATAAATAAATTTCGTTTTTGCCTCAGCAGCTTCAGAAGTCCTTTCAGAAGCTTCACTGAACAGACCATCAATGCTTATTTTTCGTGTTCCTCGAGGTACTAGCTTTTACCCGTATTAATAAGAGCTGAAATTGATTAACCGAAGTGGCCTATTTCTGGCGAAAGCGGTCTATATTGAGCGTTGTATTGTCACAGAGGCGCAGTAAAACACAACGCCAGTAAATTTGGCACCAATGATTGTTCCAGACCCCTTATTTCAAGGTCCTAACAAAGCGCGATGTTCAGAACCGACATTAGCCGTGCAACAACCAGTGCGTGATGATGCGCTTCATGGCAAGATAGCTGACATGGCAGCTTATGAGCAAGGCGCATAATTTACTAAAAAGAGTAGGTGTAATCTTAAAGAACGGAAGGAACTCCATCCGGGAACGAGCGTCGCTAATGGTAGGTGAGGATTTGAAGAGGAGTAATGCGCCAGTAGAAATTCATTAGGCGTGACCAGCCTGGTTGCTGAAACGCGTTATGCGTGCTGCGCACCATGAGACTCCGTGGGACTCGCAGAATGGCTCTCCTCTGTGCTAGTTGGTACATCTTCGATGGTACACCTTCGTTGGCACATCTCCGTGAGACTCCTTGCTGCGGGCACCCTGGCACGTTCGGGGAGCTTCGAGTATTTGCTGTATTGAGTAAATCACCACCGGTTCATTCGAAACCTTGATCGACTCGGAGTGTTTCATAGACCCCACAGCAGTGCATGTATAGTAGATTATTTCCGCTTATAACGAAGCAACGCTTATAACCCAGTGAAGCAAGGCTAGTTCCCTGTCTTGAAAGGTTGATCTAAGGTTGCTTTTCAACATGCCAGCACACCAAACCGTTGAACTTCCCATCAAGCAACAATTGATTCTGCAGCTTCGAAGAGTCGCAGCAGTTCGCGACTTTTGTTTCAAGTTTTGAGTGGTGAAGATAGCTTGTCAGTGTGTGGACTCTGCGACTATCAAATTTAAATTGCTTCATCTGGTATTGCCACCTGGAACGAGAAGCAAGAAAGAGAACTGCCAAAAATCCTTGTCAGCACTTTTGTCTGACAAGACGAAAGGGCCTCTGCTCGTCCCGTCGAATAGGGAAAAACGCGTTCAAAAAAGCGCGATCTTCGTACGTGCTGGCGACAGGACAGCAGTCGATTTCCTGTGGCGTACAGTTTAGGCAGTCGTCGCAGAAGTGGGAAATTACTTCGTTCCCTGGTTTTTTTTTTGTAAAATAAATGCGCTTTCTACCGACAAGTACGAAACGTGCCTCGACTGGCGATGTTGCTTACCTTGCATGCACTGGAGCCCGAAGGACAAAGTTTCAGGCGCTTGATCAACACATTTTTTTCCGGGTATGGGCGCTCAAAAAGAGAAAGAAAAAATAAGTGTTTCCCTGTCTGTCTGTCTGTCTGTCTGTCTGTCTGTCTGTCTGTCTGTCTGTCTGTCTGTAAAATTCTTTTTATCTTCTTCACTCTGTTGTACTTACCCTCTCTTTTTCTCTCCCTCCCTCCTTCCCTCCCTTCCTCTCTCTGTAATATACGTTCTCTTTCTCTATCTTATACGTTCCTTCTTTTCTCCCTCTCTCTCTCTCTCTCTCTCTCTCTCTCTCTCTCTCTCTCTCTCTCACACACACACACGCACAAATCCGACGAAATTGAAACAGCGGCGGCATACAGAAAGTAAACATGCCCTGAGCTTGGTAAGGGGCTGAAGAGGATGCTGCGAGGATTTTCCACCGTCTCCTTTTCGCGCTTGCTTTTCCACTATTCCTAGACTGTATGACGTCAGCGTTCAAGTGGCGGTGATGCCACTGCGGGTTTTTCATTGCTCGCTGTGAAGATTTTCAGTGAACATTTTGCAGATATGCGCTGCCCAATAGATGGCGAGCGACCAGTTAGAGAGCGGGAAAATTTAATTGTATTGAAGAAACCGCCATTCACTTAATCGCTAGAGGAGCGATATGGGACGGAAAAGCGTGAGGGGTGGGAGCGGAGAACGGAGGAGTCACGTGCCAGGGATAGCAGAATACTATCGTCCGTCGACAATACTTACAGTGGAGCAAGCAGATACGAGGGCAATTTTTGGGGGGAGGGCGTTTATTGAGCACTTCCCTGCCTCTAAGGGGTAAAAGTCGCGCTCCCTAAAAACAGACAGCAAAATGCCATGAATGCAAATTTCGCCGTGATTTTTTTTTCTGTCAGAACTCGCAGCGGGAAAAGTTTACCGGGGGACAGTAGCAGTTTTCGAGCGTTTGCTGGTTACTACCTACCTCGCAAGGCACTCGCGCTTGCGCGTAAAAAATGGTCAGTTCTAAGAATTGTAAACCTCGCTATCACGAGCGAAGAGTCTCTTTGCCATGGTTTTCCGAAGACTATACACACAAGGCTTCCATCAAAGTTAGGGTACTGGATGACTGGATTCAGCCTGTCGGTTGCGCTGAAGCGCACGAATAGACGAGATGGCCCAGCCGGCGCGCCATATACGGCTAGATTGAACGACTAAGCGCCGACGAAGCAGCCTTTAAACACTTATCTAGTCAAGTGGTACCGCAGGGGCGAAGTTCCGAGCGAGCGCATCTGCGGCGTTTCTCCGCAGCGAATCATGTGCCGTGATGTCACACTTCCCACACTTGCGCTCAGGCAGTTCAAGGTCATTGCGATGCGATGATTGACCTTTCTAGACACGGCGTGCAGAGTTTTTGGTCTAAAAACACCGCAGGCACAGATAAGGCAGGCGGCGGCCCGCAGATAGCGGCCTGCAACGCTTGATCGCAATCATCTCAGTATTTCAGTCCCTGTGGCGGTACGCAGAGTCTGCACTTGCTCACGCGACGTAGCAACCTCTGCTACGGGCGCGGAAAACACATCACCGAGAAGCCGACCTGGGAATTCTATACACATGACAGAGTATGTGCCTTGCTTGCAAGCCAACGTTCCGTCGGTGTTTCGAGGTAAACACTTAGTGAACACTTCAGAAGAATACTATTTGCATAGTAAATGCATGTGTACTATGGCGGGCCCATACATTGATCCTATCGAGCGGATACCACAGAAGAGCAGGTAAACACTTAGAAATGCTCAAGAATACAATGAAACCTGTAATAGCATGTGCTTGCATTGTAGGCCCGAGTACATACCCATCGGCAAGACTATCGAAGCAAATAGTTTTAGGCAGGAAGAATGCCGTATGTGTACGGCACCAGTTTCGTGACTATATACACGCACTACATACACAGTGCGTATACATTTTATGCTCTATATACACAACTATACAGCAGTGCATACACGGCACACTGTTTCTAGTTTCTTTGTTGTGTGGTTTATGCAGTAAAGTGTTCTGCGATTTATCCGGTATTGCTTGTCGCTGTACGGCAATACCTTACCTGTCACAGGACAGAGATATGGCAACAATTGTTTTGTTCCAAATGCATATCTTTTGGGGTTTAACCCGCCGAAACTACGCCAGGGCTATGAAGCGTTGCGTAGTGCAGGGCTCCGGATTGATTCGGACCGTATTTTGACCTCAAAATACAAAAAAGCGCTAGCCGCGCACTCTTGTGGCAGTGTTCCAAGCTCAAAGGTAACAAGAGATCGCAGTCGATGGCGCGAGCAGTGGAACATGGAAAACTTGGAGTGGTGCGAACGGGAACCGATCTGCTGGCTTTGAGAAGTTCTATTATGCCAGAGTCCTTCAATGTAAAGCATTGAAGGACTCTGATTATGCTTAGCCTTGCGATTAGAGAACAACCGGCAGCTTCGCTCTTAACGTCAGCGTTCGCGCGGTAAAGTCAATGCGGCTAAGCTAATTTTTGTCGTTTTCTTTTTTAAGCGGAATATCTGTATATTTTAATGGACCCTTTTTTATGCTGTGGTGCTTCACCGTGTCTAAGAACAAGAAAAACGTGTTTACTGTTAGAGACCACTGCGCGCCTATGTGCTGCGAAAATTCCCTGTTGCCGAAGGATCATATTGGCTGGTATTCGTGTTTGTGCTCGAAACATTTTTCCTTCTCAGGAAGAGAGAGAGAGGGGAACATTGAAAGTGACGGTATCTCATCGTTTTTTCCTGAAGTTATCTCACAATCGAGCCGGTCGTCGCGATCCTCGCAATGATCGTGTCCTATTTTTGATCACCGGCAGATGACCGTGGCGATGCCAGGGGGCCAAGAAAGATGCATGAAAATCCCACGTTTTTAGGTAAACACTTCGGGGCGAACGATCTGGTTGATGCACATCTCGAGTCATGCGTACATTTAGGTGGCGCGCTGTCATTTTCCGCTCGCACTTCAAGACCTACCCCGTATAAAAAAGGAGCTCCGCTCTTGCGTTTCACTTCTGGCTATCCGCAGTTGCACAAAGCTGTGAATTATTATTTGAGCAGGGTGGTGTGAGCGAACACCGTTGGAATTGATTCTAGCTCAAAATAACAAAAAGTACAATTGGGCTGGGCACGCAACGCGTATATATACCACAGCCAGCAGCAAAAGTGAGCCTAGTAGCGCGATTGTCTACACTGCCGGGATGGCCGCCAAGTGACCAGCACTGTGGGAAACTGAGCGGTTATTTTAGATGCGACTGCATCTCATCCACTCGCCTTGTCCCTGCATCCGGCGTCGGCGTCGCTGTCGGCGTCCGCCCCTCCCCCATTCTCCTCGCCGCGTGAGCTGCGCTCTCCGCCGCTCACCCCCTCTCCTCTCCGATAGCGAACACTCTCTCGCGAGGGGCATTGGATTGGATTAGAATGGATTGGCTTGGCTTGGCTTGGATTGGATTGGATTGGATTGGATTGTATTGGATTGGATTGGATTAAAGTGGATTGTGTTGGATTGTGTTGCGTCATAGCCGCGGCAGACGCACTGGCGCCGGCGCGTCCCCTCACCGTTATGCGCGCTAGAAAACGCGGTGCCTGCGCCGCTCCGCTCCATCGTTCCAGCGCCGTTCCTCCGCTGTCCAACGCTGCAACGTGAACCCCCTATGCGTCGCATCTACACAGGGGTTCTCGCGAGGGAAGGTGGGAGTTTTTCTTAATTCTGTAGTTTTGTTTGTTATTTCTAAGCAAACATTGAATTGTTTGCAGTCTGTATAAGTCCGAAGTGCTGACGAAGGTGTGATCTTCCAGATAAAACAAAATCTTATTCGGACTTTCGGTGCCTTCAAGACGTGTATACGAAGCCCGCACACGTATGCGTGTAAGAGCAATTTCTATAAATATTGTGTGCTTTCTGAATTCGATCAAATTTTGGCAGAAAGTACTCCCCAACGTTATTAACTTAAGGTCTCAAAAAAAAAAATTTACAACACACCAGATATAGCTTTGCACAAGCTCTCTCTCTCCACAATTCTTCTTTCGAGACAGTATTGTGCTGTGGAGGGCGCTCGTGTATTCTTCATTCGCTTTATGGCGTACAGTACAACTGTGCATTAACGAGATTAACCAAAATGTGTAACGTTAGCGGGATAATGTTTAAGAGATTATTCAGAGGCTTGCCATTGATTATGAGGTTTTAACGCGCCGATGCTACAGAGACGATGAGGCGCGCCGTGGTGGAGGGCTCTGGATTAATTTTGATAACCTGGGGATCTTTAAAGGCCGCCGAAATATCGAACACACGGGCGTTTTCCCTTTTCGCTTCCATCAGAGAAAAGGCCAGCGTGGCAGGAAATCGAACTCGTATCCTTGGGATCGGCAGCACAACGGCTTACCCACTGAATCACCGTTGCGGGTGAATAAAAATACTTGCCAAGGGAGATAGAAAGCCTGCGATGAGACTTTGTTGAAAGCAAATTGTTTTTCTATGTTTTCCTTGGGAGGTATTCAGTCGGGACCAGCATTTCGCAGTTTCTTTTTTTTTTGCCAGCTGGTGGAATACGGTCTACCGAGCCTTCCCGCCCCGGCTGAAGTTATTTAATGGCCATTAGCACCTTTTCTATTTGCTTCTGTGTCTCCACTACCAGCATATGTATTCCATGTTATTTTTTTTGCCGCTTTGTTTATATCCAAACTCCGCTCCCCTCTTCAATGCTTGTGCGATTGAGGGTACTTGAAATAAATAAATAAATAAATAAATAAATAAATAAATAAATAAATAAATAAATATAACGACTGGCTTCCAGTGAAGGTCACAGTGGCGGAAAAAGTTTAGTACTTTCGAGGAATTGTCACCGTTCCGCCCCCCCCGCCCCTTTTTTTGGGGGGGCTTTGGTGGGATAGGTTGTTTCTGACGGTTTTATTTAGCCCTCTCAAGACGTAGCAGCAGAGTCGGTTAGGAATATCTTGAAGCTTTCGACAGCTTGCCACAGACGAGCAAGGAATAATACGTGGCCAGCGCTTTGTTCTCCGCAAGCCCACTTCCTTCACGTTATAGATTACAGGACGGTTGGGTACCTAATTCGTACAAGCTTCGTGGGCCGTGGGGAGGGATAAAGGCGCGTCAAGTTTTCTTGCCGTTCAATGCGAGTGAAGAGGTGCGCCGACAACTCAGGCCCTTCGCCTATAACCACTCTGGACAAAACCATAACTTTCGGGCATTTTTTTCTTTGTAAATGTTAGTTTTAGCTCACAGTGATTCTTCCGACACTTTTTCGTAGTAATCAGCGAGGACTACCGTGACATCACCACAGGTAAGTGAGTCTAAAAGAAACAGGTGAATCAGAAGTGTACCTGGCTCACATAAGAACATAAAGCATTACACGCAAGGCGTCTTGTTTTGTTTTGCGTCTCATGTCGTCGTCGTCGTCCTTCGTGGTCGTATTCTCATCTGGTCACGGTACTGAAACGCCGGGGCACTCGTTTTCCAACGCCTCGCGCTAGAACGTAACGCGTACTAAAAGAACACACCGGGACACTCGTATTCCAACGCATCGCGCCAGAATGTTTCATCTCCATCGGCAAAAACACGTACTAAAAGATCCCATCAGGACAGTAGTTTTCCGTTCCCGTTTGCTTGCTTGCTTCTGTTTCGCTTCGTACTCGCTTTAACCCCTTGTAGGGCAACGGGAAATATCTGTCCCATTTTTTGTTCCCCACAAAATTGCTCGTGAGAGGCAATGGGACGCATCCAGCCCATTTTTTCTGTGCTGCCATCTACATTGAGGTTTTTACACTTCCGTTGAATCTGGTTCAGAAGCTGTACAATACGTACCCGCCGCGGTGGCTCAGTGGCTAAGGCGTTGCGCTGCTGAGCACGAGGTCGCGGGTTCGATTCCCGGCCGCGGCGGCCGCTTTTCTGATGGAGGCGAAAAGCAAAAACGCCCGTGTGTACGAGATTTCGGCGCACGATAAAGATCCCCAGGTGGTCAAAATTAATCCGGAGCCCTCCACTACGGCGCGCCTCATCGCCTGCGTTGCGTCGGCGCGTTAAACCCCACAATCAATCAATCAATGTACAATACATGGCGTTAGGTGTACATTATTTTGAAAATTGTGTTTCCCGTTTCACCGGCGGCACAAATTTCCGCATAGTGAATCTCCGGAAAGGAATAATTCAAGATGACAAGTGAGTGTACCCTTTTCTGTGCTTTGAAAGAAATAGTTCCAGCTTGTAATAATCGGGTGTATTCCACAATAGAAGCAATACTTACTTCTAAAAGCGTTTTCGAATGGTGCCATGGCAAAAACGGCATGACGAGGGGCTAAGCCTTGTGCCACCACTGCCTGCATTCGATGTGTAGTGAAACATTTCACCGACTCTTTTGTTTTCTGTTTGCTCGTAAAAACGCAGGTAAACGATTGCTGACGCGAGAGGAAGCGCTGGAATTATATTTTAGCCTTCCTGACGACCCTACGTCGAGTGATTCCGACAGAGATACGGATGAAGACTTCGTACCCGAGCTCGCTCCGCCCGATTCAGATGAGGAAACCAGTGAAGCCGAAGCGGCGGCATCAACGAGCAAACCACAAAAGCGAAAGGCTACCTATGCAAGAAAGAGAAGGAAGCAGAAGAAAGTGCCTAGAATTTGCGACGAAGCAGAAGTCGAAGAGGATGAGGTTGGGGCATGGAATAGCAGTGAACTGGATGCCGTCATTCGTGTTCCGAAAATTTCGGACCCACAATACAGTGCAAACCTCCCGACGACGCCGTGTGAAGCTTTTGCTCTTTATTTTGACGAAGGTATCATGCGGACACTGGTGACTGAGACAAACCGCTTTGCCAAAGAGAAAGGCCGACAACTTTGGAAAGAGCTTACAATTGATGAACTCCGTGCATACTTCGGCATACTTCTGCTGATGAGCACAAACCCCAGGCATCAAATGTACCTGTTCTGGAGCAGTGACACTTTTTTCAATTGTCCTGAAATATCAAAGGTCATGTCGTTCCGTCGTTTTCAAGTCATTATGAACTGTTTGCACCTCACCGACCTAACCAAGGAAAAAAAGAAAGGTGAAGAAGGGTACGACAGATTGGCAAGAGTGCGTCCTCTCATCCTTGCACTGAATGAACGTTTCAAGAGACAATACACTCCATCAGCGCACCAAGCCATTGATGAGAGTATGATACGATTCAAAGGCCGGTCCTCACTGAAGCAGTACCTTCCCATGAAACCTATCAAGCGGGGATTCAAGGTGTGGTGCAGAGCCGACTCCCAGACAGGTTACCTGATTGAATTTCAGGTGTACGAAGGCAAAGGTGCAGACCGACCTGCGAACGTAGGTCTCGGCGAGCATGTTGTGCTCTCCCTCATTGACGGAGTAGAGGCTGGCACGCAGCTATATTTCGATAACTTTTGCACGTCCACACGCCTAATGGAGGCCTTGAAAAAAAAGAACATTTTGGCCGCAGAAACGGTTCGCCCAAACCGCAAGGACTTACCTGACAAAATCAAACGGGATAACAAGCTACAGAAGGGAGAGTATATCTGGCGGGCGAAAGGGAGCATCACAGCTTATCAGTGGCGGGACACGAAAAACGTACACGTGCTGTCCAACTTTCATCACCCCAGCGACACTGAGGACGTTGTTCGAAAGCTTTCCAATGGCTCATCCATATCCGTCCAGTGCCCAAAAGCAGTCTCCGACTACAATACCTGGATGGGTGGAGTCGACAAGTTTGACCAAAGAAGGAACGCATACCCGGTGGATCGACGATCTAAGAAGTCGTGGTACCGAATTTTTTACTTTTTCCTGGACGCAGCAATAGTAAATGCTTTTCTTCAAATGAAAGCAGTCAGTGAAATGAGCTACCTTTGGTTCCGGCTCGTCCTCGGTCGCCAGCTGATAAACGGCCAAACATTCAAAGGGTCCAGCAATCGCCCTTATCGAGTCAACAAAAAAGGTGCCAAACATGGCCAGAAAATGGTAGGGGTTGCTGATGAAGTCCGATTTCTGGGAGCTGGACATCACCCTCAGAAGATTGCAAAAAGGAGGCGGTGTCGTTGGTGCTCGACTGCCAAGAAAGAAGCCCGCACCAACCTTCTGTGTTCTGTGTGCAATGTGCCCCTTTGTTCAACGTGTTTTGGACCTTTTCATGCCGGCCGAATGTAACCCAGGAGCCCTCAAGGAGCATTGGGACAAATGCGTCCCACTTTTTGAATTTCAATTTAGCTTCAGTGGGACGAATGCGTCCCAGTTTTTTTTAATAAAGTACTCATTGTTCAGCCTTGAAATTTCTTGCAAACAACTTCTGTTGGCTTGGTTAGTAAAATAAGACAACCTTTTTTAGTTTTTTTTGAAAAAAACATATCCTGCCCTACAAAGGGTTAACTGTAAAATTTGCAGTCCTCCGTTTCGAATTTCACTTCTGCTCCGTCTTCATAATTGGGATGTCGCGTATGTCAGCGCGCACCGTGTGTCAAGAGAAAGACTTACAATCTTTGAATGCACTCATACACTGCATGCTTCGCCCCTCCTCAGGTTTTACGTTAGTGGAGATGGCCTGGTTATTTTTTTCTTGCTGAGCCAGAGCAAGGTTCTCAAATCTAAATGCTGGTTTTGTTCTCATTTGAAGGTTTCCACTGCTTCTTAGGTGAGCGCTCTGCGGGCAGTACCAGACGGCTAGGTTACCGGTAATCCTGTGACATATTTCGGGAAAAGTCTATCGCGGCTTCATTTTCGTCCAACTCAGCCATAAACTTTGATGATCACCAGAAAGGGCCAAGTTACCTACCAAGGTTGATGAAGTTTTGACGAGGCCGCCGGCTTTTCATACATATCTTCTGGTCGACTGATTAATCAATGTAATATAGAAAACGGCCGCGGATCAGCGAATGATGCGATTCATCTGCTTTTTTTGTGTGTCTGAGGGCATGAGTTTTCGCACTATATGCGAGGGGCTAGTGCGTGCCTTGAACGGTCTTCCGAAATCATTTCCCGTGAAGCCGTCCTGTCTGTCGCCATTGTAACTGTTTCATTAAATCATCGACGTTTTGTTACAAATGTATTTATAAAGGATGTAGAAAATCTAGATGGCTTGTCGCTTCGTGTACTAGGTTTACGCAACGAACCCCCGACTGTTTTTAAGAACAGAGTTGCAATGGAAGCGAGCTATAGAAGTGGATGACTGTCGCAGCAAAAATGCTTTTTTTATTTTATCTGCAAAGAATATTTTAAAGAGAACGACGCCGTCACTTACATTGCAAGGGCGTTTATCTCAAGTGACGTTGCAGCATATCTAAGGAAATATATGCCTGCGTGCTCTGACCAGACCTGCTAGACTAGAACAAACGTGAAGCAACTTTCACTAGTTTAACAAACTCGTTAAACGAAAGAACGTCACGTCTCTCGTCGAACCGCTATATTAACTATATTAAATATATTAATTAACAGGAACCAGTATGCGAAAATTCTTGGAAGGTGCAACGAAATTTCTTTTATCACACTCCGTCTCATATGCGTCGCATAATTTCTCTCTTTTTAACTTTTTGTTTTACGTGCACTATTTCACTTTGCCCTCGAAAAGGACTTTCGTTATTTTCCACTAACCACCTCGTCATCCCTTGGACGACCCTGTGATGCTCATTACAGAACAATAAACGCCGCAAAAGCTTTTGCTTAAACAGACAGGCGTGGCCTTTCGTTGCCGTTGCGGCTTTTCTTCCGTGACAAGGGTGTTTTGTTTGTTTAGAAACAAATAGGGCTGTCAGAAGTTTATCTCCCTGTTCTCCCTCCGATTGTTTTGTGACGTAAATGAGCCCGTCACAACCTGCCACGTATTTCCTATATGTGGGGTCCGCTGACAGCACCCAACGAACATCGAATCAGAGCAGGACGAGCCGGGAGTGCCGGCGAAGTACAGCGTGGGGATCATGACCGAACAGAAACAAACAGCGCTAAAAGACGAAGACTGCGGAGAAAAAAGAAAGACAGAGTACCGTCTTAGTCCTCGCCTTTTGGCGCTGACTGCTTCTTTCTTCATCATGGACGTCAACCGGATAGCACGGCTTTTCCTTTTAGTGAACGTGTCAATAATAGCACGAACTGGCCAGCGAGACAGTTGACGGCCGTATTGGAGGAGCCGTGATAGATTGCGCTAATTTAGATGTCAGACTTTTGTTGCGGACTGTCAAAAACACACGCACGCACGCCCCCCCCTCCCACACACACACACACACACACACACGAACACACAGACACGAACGTGCGCACTCGTGTATTTATGAGGGCGATGAGGGCGATGAGGCGACGACGATGGTCTCGTGTCATCCGAAAGATCACGTTTTCTTTTCAGGCTGGCCAATTCAGCGCAATCTGTGATTAAAAATTTATGCTCAGAAGCAGTGTATGACGGCATTGATCAAAGCCCGCGGAGTCAGCCGCATTCTAGTAACGTTGTTTTGTAGAGTACGAGCATCTCTCCTTAGCCGCTTTCTCGCGATCCTCGAAACTGCGACTCGTCGACGGAAATATTAAACCTGATAGATTCCAAGAAAAAGCCATGTTCGAAAAGAATGCTGAAGGAGTAAGCATATAGTGGAGTGTCTTGCCACATTAGACTGGCCTCCACTGCAGGATCACCCGAGGCTAGAAGATAAAAACTCAGAAGTATATCAAAACTTTATGACAGTATTTTCTCTATTGGGCGCACACTAATTTAATTGTTATCCTACGCTGAGGTGAGCTTGCAACCACATTTCGGAGCTGTGAGCTAACAGATTACGAAAAATTTTAAAACCTAGGTGGAATGCATTCGTGTGCACAATTGGTGTGCACAGTAGTTTCGTCATGACTTTTGGATGTTGCACGTTGGACGTTGCATGTTGCATGTTGGACGTTTGGATATTTTGTGATGTTGTTGGAGGCTACAATATCTACCCGAGTCGTCTAAAGTAACGTTGCAAAGATAACTTTCACCCAGTATGCAAATGCTTCGGAGATGTGAGTAATTTCTAGAATTATTTGCTGGTTACGGCCGAACCCGTGATATGAAGGACCGTTCCTTGCTCACGGCTTAGTATGACCGCGAAGAATAAAAAAATTCCCCGCATTTCCCCGAGGGGAAGAATGTGAAAGTGCGAATGCACGAGTTGAATTTGCGCGGTTCGGTAATGTTCGCGAAAGAGAGATCACACACACACACACAACTACAAAGAAAGAAAGATGCATTTATTCACAGACACCTATTTGTGTTGTCGTTGTACTTGATTGCTAGAGCGGATCTCAGCTTTGAAATTTCGTGTCAGTACTCCTTTAGCGGGTGCATTAGCCCTTCTCACGCCCGATTCTTGGCCAATCCCCCACGTGGGCATGTGCCATGTCAGCGGCCAGGCAGCGCGCGCCCATCTCCCCCCGTTGCCAAGGAAGACAGGAGATTCCTGGCCAATCCCCCACGTGGGTATGTGCCATGTCAGCGGCCAGGCAGCGCGCGCCCGTCTCCCCCCGTTGCCAAGGAAGACGAGGAGCGCGCGCACCCGCAGCTGTTGCTATGCGGACGGCGGCGGACGCTTCAGGCTCGCTTAAGAAGTGCATTCGCACTTAAAACGAGAACTTCCTTTATTAACAGCAGAGCTGTTTAAGCTTGAGCTTGGTCTGCTGGCGTTCGCAAAAAGAAAATATAAAAGGAAAGTTCGGGGCGAGGCGCCTAGCACCACCTTCGCCCAGCCGCGTAGGCGGAGCCAAGCCTCGCCTAGCTATGACCTCATCGCGCGCGCTCGCACTGCTCGGCCTTCGAGAACACTCTGCCCAGCGTTTGTGGCGCGATCTCTCGCGTGCTATTCTCCTGGACAGTTCACGCGTGTTCGCGTCAGAAGTTGAAAGCACAGAACAGCTCGGACTACAGACACCGAGTTCGCGAAGCCGGTTGCCGTCGGTTCTAGCGCGTGCTAACGCGGTACACTTTGGGTGAGATGTGAAAGCCTGCAGACAAAAGGACTCGGGCCTTCGAGTTATGGGGAATTTTCAGCGGCAAGTTCGGAAATCCCTGTGAGGTGCACCAGCCGGGCCTCCAACGGAGGGAGAGGGGCGGCCAGCTCTGCTGTTTCTCCAGCCTTGCACAACGAGTGCAAGCGGCGCCGATTTTTATGTGCTTCAGCCGCAATGCGATTGGAGGGCCTCCACGACAATGAACTGAGTTTCCACTTTAACCGATGAAATAGCCGTGCCCATGTCCCCACTTTACGCAGGTGATATTTAAAACGTGCGGTTGTTAGATCAAGGAGTGACCTACTCGAAGTAGGTTGGATGGAAACGCCAAAATTCAAATTTATGTCCGGCGCGCGAACTTTTAAGTTGTTGTAGTCTACGCTAATAGTCTAGTCTGATCGCGACCTTGTACTCCTTACCAGTTTACACATTATGGCAGTCTGTATCCCTAGAGCGCAGTACGCTTAAGGTTAGTGGCAGCTGCCATGTTCTGAATGTCCAGCTGGAGAAATTGTTGCCGTTTAGTTAATAAACCGCTTTAGGCGCACATACTTTGACTCAACGCAGCCTTGGAGAAGGAGCGCCGATTTGCGCGTACCAGTTGCAGAAGGTGGCATGAGGTCGCTAGTACATTAGATGCTAGTAACCGCTGTTTCTGATCAAATTAAAGTAACCTGAGGTTCATCTCCCCTTTCGAGATATTAACAGTCGCAGTTGCAGTGTGCAAATTAACTAATGTCTGCAAGAGTAAGGCTTAAACTCATCAGAGGGAAGTGAAGGCGAAGATTTGGGATTATTTTTCGAAAATGGCGGTGCAAAAATCGTTCATTACAGGTTTTAAACGCAGCTAATCGATTCGCACAGAAGAGAGAAGGACTGAGCTGTGGATACTATACGACTTCATGACCTCCTTTGTTTAAAGCTGCACTTAAATGCAACCAATACATTATCCTCTACGATTGGGAAAAAGGCAAAGAAACTTCTCTACCGAGCTGTCAAACCTTACCTATCCGGCATTTTAAAAAAGTTGATCCTCACTTATAGACAAACTGACTTCTAAAGCACCCTACTGCGCCCATAAAATACCCTACTGCATCGGTGATTATACGAACGCCCAGTTTCAGCTGTCAACAACGCCCAGAGATATGGGTGTGGCGGCATATAATGGTCTTGCAAAAAAAAAAAAACGTTGCTGAGCTACACAGAGACCCATTCCCTTCCCTTTACGGAAACGCTTATTATATCGCTGTTTTTGTTAAGTCATTGATGAAGGAGACTGAAGGAGACATATGTGCACCTCTCTCGTCTGGGAGTTTCGTTTCTGCGAAGTTCCCTTTGTACCACGTCGGGTGCTGAGTCACCAGTGCCCCACGTCAATAGCCAACCTGATGCGTCCGCTCATTGTTTATCATTTGATCGCGTAAAGACGCCCCGAAGCCGGGCGCCTGCAGCAGCTTCGCGTAAACACGGAAGGAACATTGATATTTGGCACCTCGTCCCTGCGGTGCCTAGTCAATCCTCGCTCGATTGCCAATGTGCCCGAGACTTCTTTTGCGTTCGATAAGTGGTAGCAACGGAGTCCCAGAGCGGGCTCCCACCGCCCTCCCGTGTGGACGGCGCGACCTTTGGTCTTCATTCTGGGGAGTGCCGCAAAGGGATTCTTGGGCCCCGCCTTTGGCACTGTTCGATGGAAGCACATGTCGCTTTTAAACGAGTCGGCCGGTTTATGGGCGTGTTTACGGCGCTAAAAGCTTTCACTAGTCGCACTGAGTGCCTCGATACACAGGGCGGCTTGTTTCTACATCGGACACCCAGGGCGCATCACGGGCGAAATGTAGTTGCTTTAATGCAAGTACTGGGGGTACTTCGTTTTCGTTGAGGCGCAACTTTATATACATTTGCGATAATGTCATTCCCTCTACATTGAGCTGGAAAGGGACCTCTCGAAAGCTTAAAAGATCTATTCGTTCTTCTACTCATACAGTGCTCGCTCTCTCGATTTGGTGGATTTCAAGGCCACCGTTGATGTTGTTGTCCCTCACAGATGGACTCAAGGCTGAGACTCAAAGCTCAGACTACCTGCGATGTAAACAGGCGCAGGAATCTCATGCGGGGGCAAATATCGCGTTGGTTGCTGCACATGACGGTCTCTCAATCTTCTCAGAAAACGACCTATACGTCAGAGATGCCAGGAAAAATTGATGTTTGATAAATATTTCTCCTTGAACTATTTCTCGAACATTCCTAACACTTGTCCTTTTTTTTTCAAGCTGCCGCTAAAAGATGTGACAATCGTTGCTCGATTTCAACTCATTCACACTTCCCTCAAGAATTTTTTTATGTACTTTGGGTTACAGTTTCGCAAAGTACAAGATGAAACAAAGTCAAGTGTAACGCACGAGCCGTATCACTTCATTGGCTGACATCATTTAATGGGATGAATAATTCGAAACGCACATATTCCCTCCCAGCTGTCCTGGACGCGCTTCAATATTTATCACTCCTGTATTAACTAAAGCTTCGAAACAGGGTTTGAAGTCTTGTGTCTTTTTTACCGCTGTCACTTTGTTGCTGGTTGTAACGTGGTACATTGGCTGGGCAAGGTAATCTCGTTTCGCGGTTGCTGCGTTCCGACATTCGCCTTCCGAATGCGTTCAGCGTGGTTGTCACTTTCGCCGCCCTCCTCTGAACGTTCGATGCTTACAGCTGATCCAGGTTCAATCAGCGGAAAGGGAGAACAATTGTCGCAGAAGTTTTTGGGAACGCCGGCTGCAGAAGCCGACCGTATTGCTTTAGCAAATGGGCCACGCCACTCGCGAACTTGCGTCATCAGCAAACACGGCGCCAATTGAACGACCGGGCGGCGAAATGGCCGTTTCCTGGAGTCAGCAAATCACAGCACACCCATTCGGCGGCCATGTCCCCTAAACGGGAGCGCACCCACGGGTACAATGAACTGTCAGGAGGAAGGGGGACAAATGGTTGCTGGTGGGTACACGAAGGTGCAATCACCACGTTCGTGCATCTGCAACAGATCGCCATCCAGGGTTGCGTGAGATCATTATTGCATACATAGTCCGGTTTGTTCGCATTCGTTGGGAAGTGGTAGTCCCTGCGGTGCTGGTGAAGTAAATACGTGGCGGTACGGTGGACAATTTGCTTCGAACTTTTGCTGGAGCAAATGCTATTACGCTGTACGGTGTGTACTATCGGTGAAGTGAGCCTATAAAATTTCAACGCGTCCCTGAAAACGTTTTAAACGCTTAAGAATATCTTTATGGACAAAACGAGAAAGCCGTCTATCCGTCTGCGGCGCTTGGTGTATCGCACCTTCACTGCATACGAAAATTCTACTAAAAGATATTTAGGCAAGTTTGCACTTATGCGCAAGACTTGTCTACCGTATTTACTCGCGTAATGATCGCACTTTTTTTTTCAAAAAAATTGATGTAAATTTTTAGGGGTGCGTTCATTACGCGGGGTAAATTTTTCGCGAAACATTTTTGAGGACACAAAACGCTATCGTTTTGCGTAAAAAGTTTTACGATAGTTCTCATGAACACAAAAAAAATGCTGAATAAAAATGTAATAAAAACGTAAAAGTCCGTTCAAAGTGACGTAAAAGTCCGTGTTTTCATTAATTACCAAACGCGCCGGTACGAGTTTGCTGAGAGGTGACAACAGGTAGACCAATAACTGCTTGCCACTGTTACACTGCGAGACGTCAAAACATACATGGCGGACGACTGAGCAATCTGAGCGCGTTTCTATCTCTGTATTGTGAGTATATTATCTGCATTTAGTGACAGTTTCTTTGTCACCAATATTGAACGCATGCGTGCCGATATCGCTAACATCGGCAAGTCTGCCGCAATAACGCATCCATGTCCTCTTCGAAAGGGAAGGCAACAGAGGTTCGCACGACCATCATTAGCTGAACCTTGCTCACATACGACATATTTCTGCGACTAGATCAGGGTGCGTTCATCACGCGAGTGCGATCGATTGTGCGAGTAAATACGGTATATATATATATATATATATATATATATATATATATATATATATATATATATATATATATATATATATATATATATATATATATATATATATATATATATATATATATATATATATATATATAAGACAGAAATAAGAGTTGACAGTCAAGAAAACCTCGGAAAGCAACGGGGAGGATGTGGTAGGTCATTGAAACAGATATAGAATTTGGAAAGAAAGAAAGAAAGTGGAAAAAAAATGCCCGCCAGGTGGGATCCGCACCCACGACCTCCCGAATACCGGTCTGATGCGATAACCACTACGCTACCGACGGGGCGATTTTCCCCTCCACTTTCTGGGGTATTTATGTTAAGATATTTTTGTTTACTGTGCTTGGGGGTGGTAGCCAGCGCCATTCGGACTATTCGACCTTCTTTTTAACCCCCGGGCCGTGACTCGAGTGTCTACGACATGTCCCGAGTGGTCGACCAGCGTTGAACCCTCTTAAGCTTCCTATGACACCTAGACTGCCAGAACAGAGGCCCTCGCTATGCATGTAGAAGAGTTGGCAGTCAAGAAAACCTCGGAAAGCAAAGGGGAGGATGTGGTAGGTCAGTGAAACAGATAAAGAATTGGGAAAGAAAGAAAGTAGAGAAAAAAAAACGCCCGCCAGGTGGGATCCGAACCCACGACCTCCAGAATACCGGTCTGGGGCGATTTCTTCTCCACTTTCTTTCTTTCTTTCCAAATTCTTTATCTGTTTCAATGACCTACCACATCCTCCCCTTTGCTTTCCGAGGTTTTCTTGACAACCAACTTTTATTTCTGTCTTATTTTTAACGAGCCCCTCATTTCCAATTCTGATTCGCTATATATATATATATATATATATATATATATATATATATATATATATATATATATATATATATATATATATATATATATATATATATATATATATATATATATATATATATAAGACAGAGACTTTATATATAAGAAGAAGACTTCGGAGACTTTATTTCCAACGTTTCGACCTGAGACAGGTCTTCCTCAGGAATGAAGGTAAAATCGTACGGACTCAGAGTGGGGGCGGCGCCCCGAAACACAAGCCACATGGGAAACAAACACACAAACGACCACACACAGCATACAGAGCTTATTCTGCCAAAGGCAGGCGAAAAAAAAAAGGCGAAAGGAAGAGGGAGGAACAAGGTGGCAAGGAGGAGGCAAGAAAGAGGCAAGGAGGAACACACTGCATGAACGCGGGTTGTGGGGATAACAGAAAAGGCGACGAGTTCACGGGTGGCGAAAGGCCCAAAAACATCCGGTGTCTCCGGGAGGGAAAAACTACAAAGCACACGCCGCCACGAGCAGTGAGTTTACATGCGCGTCACCTGTATATATATATATATATATATATATATATATAAGACAGAAAATAAGGGTTGGCAGTCAAGAAAACCTCGGAAAGCAAAGGGGAGGTTGTGGTGGGTCATAGAAAGAGATGAAGAATTTTTTGAGTCGAAAAGAAAGTGGTGAAAAAATGCCCGCCGGGTGGGATCCGAACCCACGACCTCCAGAATACCGGTCTGGTGCGATAACCACTACGCTACCGGCGGGGCTGTTTCCCCAGCACTTTCTCGGGTATTTATGTTAAGGTATTTTTTTTCCTGCACTTGGGGGTGGTAGACAGCGCCACTATATATATATATATATATATATATATATATATATATATATATATATATATATATATATATATGTAGGGGGGTGGTTGGCTCTGATTACTCTAACCTATCAATCGTTAAGGGCGAAGAACCGACGTTTAGCTGAAAATTAGTCAGGAATATTTACACATTTTTGGATAGTGTCTTGGCCTGTTTTACTGCAAAAGAGCTGTAAGGTGAATACAGTGAAGTTGCCAAAATTTACCGCCCCGGACACTACGCAGACGTTTCTGACTCATGAAAATTGTTCTGCAGGAAAGGTAAAGTGTGGTGCATAAATAGCGTTTTTTTACAAGACGTTCGTGGGGCCTTGGCATCTAACTCACCCGGGGGTGAACTCAAACAACAAGCGAGTGCCGGCGCAGAAAGGGTGCAATCACAGCCACCTTCTTTTGTCCCTTAAAAAAAGAAAACTGCAGAAACACGAAGCTTTTTGTGCAGAAGCAGTGCTCTCTCTGCGACAACTTAACCTCAAAATTCAACTTGACGTGAACGCATTCGTCAGTGCGTGCGTGCGTGTATACTGGACAAAAGGGATTGACGCAGCGCACTGTTTCGACCGCCCAATCTACGTTACCGTTTTGTCTCACCGACCTCCTGTTCGCAGGACCTGCTTGCCGTACATTACAGAAGTGACAGCACACTTGCTTACGAAATCGGAGGCGCAGTCACTACCGCTCTGCTGCTTACGTGGGTCTGTGTTATGCCGCCATGATTTGGTTCATATCATTTGGTGCGGTATCTGGCTTCCCGGTAACTGCCAGGGCACCTCCACGCACCACCCCGTCCCTCCACTACCGCACTGAAGAAACAAGAAATTTTTCTCTCCATCGGTTTGTCCGTTCGAGCATAACTTACAAAGTCCCCTAAACTCATGGCGCCCCTTTGTGGATCGAATGCCAAACCATCTTGGGTATATATCCTATTTTTCAATAAAACACATATGTGGCAGTATACCGCTACCCACGTGTAACTTTTATTTACTGCGTAAACCAACATTTTATCGACTCTCCTCTACAAAATAACCAGTATTTCCTCTAACACCATTTTTCTACGTAAAGTTTGCGCGTTCGTTTCTGCAACGAATCGCTTGTACTCTAGATTTTCCTGTTCCTATGCTTCGCTCTAGTACGGCGGATGTCTGGGATAGTTCGTGAGAGTTGAGTAAATATTGCAGACCTTCATTACCATTAGAGGAAAAAGGTAGAATGCGCGTGACGATGTAGCGCAGTGCCGAGCATTATGTTCGTATTGCACAGTATCCTCAGCCCAGGCTACTCACATGCTAAAATACGCGCGCTGTTTCTCGACATTCGCTAGATTCTCATCGTTTATTGCAGCGGTTAGTAAATCGTAGGGCTTCCGGCGAAACACACGTGCGGCGGGTCGTCTTTTTGTCGTAGAAGTAAAAATGGAAAGCCCGTTTTCCTTTCTGCCTGCCGGGGTGGCTCAGTGAATAAGGCGTTTGCTGAGCACAACAACCCGTGTTCGATTCCGGCGGGGGTGGCCGTTTTTCTTATGGAACCGAAAAACTAAAAAAATCTTCAGGCGAAGCACACGTGCGGTGGTTTTTTTTTAGCATAGAAGTAAAAATGTAAAGCCCATTTTCCTTTCTACCTGCCAGGGTAGCCCAGTGAATAAGGCGTTTGCCAAGCACAACAACCCGTGTTCGATCCCGGCCACGGTGGCCGTTTTTCTGATGGAAGTGAAAAACTAAAACACTCGTGTGTCGAAATTTCGTAGCAAGGTGGCTTAAATTATTCCATAACCACCCACTACGGCGGAGGGTGATGGCTTTATATTGAATTTGAACTTGAAAAGAAATTCCCATTTACGTTGCACTTTGGTGCTCTTTTACGACGTCACAAGTCGCTCGTAAGCCAGCCTTTCTTGTAGCAGGGATAGTGCAATCTGATTATAAAAAATACTGTTGTATTGGTGACAAGTCGACGATCTTGCGTGTCAGAGTTGTTACGACTCGCCCTTTATCAGTGTCCTGTAATTCGAATCAACTCCTGGCACTACTAGTTGCAGTAATATTGGCTGTAGCGGCAACACACTTTTCTGAGTTTTTCTCATCTCTAAACATTTTATAGTGCCCTTCATGCTGAAGAATGCGATGTGCTAGTTGGAAACTAGTCCTGTCAATCTAGGGACACCGGCAATATTGCTTCATGACTTGGTGCCCCTTAAGGATTACATGTTTGGAATGGATGGTGGTCCTATGGTTTTCATTAGGAATCTATTAATTATGGTGTTGCGGTGTGCATTTTCTTTTCGTTTTTAGTTTCAACATAGTGAAAGTCGATGAAAAACAGTGGCTCACGTTTAGTTAAAAATACAAAAAATATTTACCTAAGCAGCACTTCATAATAGGGTGATCACTTGGTTCGAGATTTCAGAAATGTCACGGAAAATTGGAAGTGCAGCTGCTTAAAGCTATATATTTCTTCGGTAGACAATCATAACGTATCTAGTAATGATGGTCACAAACTGAAGAGAGAGAGAGAAATAGAATGATTTTTAATGAGTCTGGCGAGGTTAGCCGCCCTGGGATGGCGAACTCGCTACCCCAGATGAACGTGGAGAGAATGATAAGGATTATGAGGATGTTGTTGAAGAACCTGATGCGCACGGATGCGTTCAGTCACATACAGAGCTTGGTCAGGACCTGTGCTTCGCAGGTACGCGACCAAAGCTTTTGTTCCGCATATGAAGCACGTTCGAGACACGAAAAACACAATAGCACAAAACTGTCGGCTAACAATGACAGATGGCAACTCCCGCGCGTTAATAGTTATGCGCACGTGAGATGCCCAGCCGTTTTGTGTTAATCCGACCCTCCTTTGTTCTGCGCTCTCCGTAGCCCAGGCGTAAAGTTTCGGCGTCTATTGCAGCCTTTAAGAGGGGCACAGAAAAAAAAACCGAAACGGGGGTAATGGGAAACAGATCCTAAAGGCGGCCTCATTAGTGGACGAAATCCCACCGGGCACGGTAGTGAACTACCTGTCAGCGAGTCTCGGCAGCGCTCCTGCTATGCGACGCAGGTGCTTGCGCTGTTATTTAGAACGGAAATCCATCACGGGAGCTTCCGTACCCGTCACGCGCTGCGCACAGCTCCGTTCGTAATTAAAACCTGCGTTGCACATCACTGCGGCCTACACCATTGCCAGGTAGATCGGCCAGCTCGTTTGTCGCCAAAAACTTCGCCTGCGGCGTCCGTCTGAGCAGGCGTAGTCATCTTCGCCCTCCGGCGGCTCAGGTTGTGTGCGAATCGCGTCCACGCACACGGTGCGGTGTGCCCGCTGGCTGACAGCATAACTTACGGTTCGTCGCTTCCGCAAAGGTGTCTAATCTGCCACGTGTTGCTTTCAGGCGGGAGCGATACGTCGAGCGCGTGGAGGCGCGACTGTGTTGAACCAGCGTCAGATGCTTGAGCGTAAACTTTAGTTGGGCGCACGCTCCGGACGAGCGTACGCCTCGGCGGGGCGGGTCGCGACTGCGCATGCGCAGTACACTACCTAAACGCCCCGACGATGCGGTGCTACGCTAGCTACGCACGCAACGGCTTGGGAGCGTATGCTCTGGGGCGCTTGCGGGAGGCACCTTGCTTCCAAAATGGCTGCTGCCTCGGCGATGTCGGCGGCCGGAGGTTCCGCGACTGAAAACGCGGACCGTCGCGTGTGTTTCTCATTAGGCGACGACGTTTCAGTTCCAACAGGCATACAGGCCAGAAATGAACGACCAGGGATAACTCAGATGGCTCCCGAAGCGGGTGGCGGTGTTTGTGTGCGTGTCGCGGTGGTGGAATGCGCGCAGTGTTGGTGCAGATCGGTGGCCTCCATTTCGGGCATTAAAGAATTTTCGCCTGCGCCGTCGTCGCACCCTCGGGTGCGAGCCGAGAACGTTGCGCTACCCGCGTGAAACGTGAAGGATTTGTAGTTGGACTCCACAAATAAGAGGAAGTGAGTAATAGGAACGCATCGTATATTTTATTGAGTTGCTACACCCGGGTGAAGTGTATCACTAAACCGCCGTGCCAGCCTACCCGCTATTTCATTTTGCGCGTCGCATTAGCGCCGCATGCCATGCTCAGTTGTATTCGTCGCATGGTCCTGCCATATTTCAGAGCTGAATAAAGTGAGTATCCCGAGCACTGCCTGTTGCTTCAAAACTTTGGCGTTGCGACGTTGAGCAAAACAATCGCGACGGGTGTATCATAATTTTACCAATACTGAATCAAGGTAAGGGGCCTTTTTTATCCTACTTGCAAGATTGTTACAATCAAAACCAGCGTTAACGCATTGGAAAAAAATACGCCGTCCAGCTACAGCTTGCCTTGGTTAGCCACGTAAAAAAGGTCAAATTTGGGTACTTCGCGTTGGGTTCAACAGGTGGCGCCGCAAGCGTTAGCGCACGCTACGAAAAACGCTGTACTAAAACTCTCCATGGGCGCGTCGCGACGAGCGTACGCTCCGCTTTACGCCCAGCAATACGCTAACGCCCGGAACACCTAACTAGATCTGTCTAATACTGAGGAATGTGGTTTCCTCATTGTTCTAAGCAACACATAAATTGTATACAGGCAAACTATTTAGGCTGATTAGTTGTTTAAATCAATAAATATGAGTAACGTGAGGTACTAGCAGAGTTGATTGATTGATTGATTGATTCATTGATTGATTGAATTATTGATTGATTGTAGGGTTAAACGCACCGACGCAACGCAGGTGATGAGGCGCGCCGTAGTAAGGGCCTCGGGATTAATTTTGACCACCTGGAGATCTTTAACGTGCGCCGAAATCTCAAACACACCGGCGTTTTTGCTTTTCACCTTCACCAGAAAAGCGGCCGCCGCGGGTTGCTAGCAGAGTCGTTACGAAGGAAATTAGATTTAGAAGGACCATTGTGAACAGGAATTAAAAGCAAAAGTGTGTTGGCGACGCACTCGAGCGAAGATTATGATTACCGCATAGAAGGCGGCGACAGCTTCATACGACCTTCTGCAATCAATCACGTGAATCTTATTGTGCGCGTGCGTGCGTTCGCGCGCGCACCTATACTAAAATTTCGCTCCAGGAGAAAGATATCCCAGTCATGTTTTCAGTCTCCAAACAACTACAGTAGAGAGATGACTGTTCCACATGCCAGGTACAACGAAACATGGCTGACTCGAACTGGTTTTTTCAACCGGTTTTTCCTTTAACGCAAAAAGCTTCCGAATCCCAATCGTATCGCATATGGCGTCAGTGTATGTCACTGCATCAGAAAGCTGTCGTGGCGTACTTGTGGTGACACACTCGATTTAACATTGGCATGACTTTGCAAAACGCATGTGCGCACTGCACCACTTCTTGCAACTGACATACGCATAGAATTCACGTTGCATGTCATTCCTAAAGCACGTCACCGTTTAGAGCCACATAACATGAAGTTATATGGTTTTAAAGTAGAGACACCGTTTAGAGCCACATACCCTGCAGTTATATGGTTTTAAAGTATTTATGGGCTGAATTTTACAGAGAAACTGCTAGCCTCTCGTTGATCAGAAAAGTTCGTATCGTGAACAGAAAACCCAGGCAGGAGGACCCAGCAGCTTTCGCCGAAGACGCTGACCTCATGCGTGAGGATAATCAGACGCGCATCATAGAGCTCAGTATTCGTGTAAAGAAGAAACCACAAAGCAAGCATCAAAACCGCATGATAACCCTCATAAAAGTGGTTAACAGGATTTAATAAACTTGTTATAGAGATTGCTCAAAAGGATTTTATAAACTTTTTGTCAACATTCTATAGAATATTTCTATTGAGTTTCCATTACAAATTGGCCACCGAGTTTTAATTAAAAGTCTATAGAGCTAAGTCAGTAGACCTTATCGGTTCTGAATGTAGTTCCTTATGAGTTTCTTATGGGGTTTTTATAAAATAAATTCAACAAGTTTTTTATGCAATTCTTATTGAGTACAATCGCAACAGCCTGTTGCACGGGAGTCAGGTTTGAATACAGTTTCTGGCGGAGTTTTGTTAAATTTATGGCAAATAATGTTTTATAAAATTTCTATTGAGTATAGTTGTAACACCCTGTTGCGTGTGAATAAAGTTTGAATAGACTTTTTGATGAGTTTTCATTAGATTTGCCTGCATTAGCTTTCTTAAAATTATGTTTGAGTACGGTCGTAACAACCTGTTGCGTGTGAGTCAGCTTTGAATAGAGTTTCTGACGGGTTTCTATTAAATTTATCTCGATTACATTTCTATAAAATTCTTATAGTGCCCAGTCATCACAACCTGTTGCATATGAGCTAAGTCTGAACAGAATGTCTGATGAGTTTTTATTAATATATCTCTATTAGCTTTCTATAAAATTCTTATTGAGTATAGTAATATCTTGTTGCCTGTGAGTCAGGTTTTCTGGCAAGTTTCAACAGACGAGCTTTGTAGGGGCTCGAACTGTCCGGCGGTGATGTCCGCCATCCCAGGCGCCACCGCTACCAAGTGCTCCCAAGACGTAGTGATGGGACGTCCATCGCGCGATCTTGGTTGATGGGGCGGGAAGGCGGCGCCATAGCAGCCCACATATATGCACCGATAAACTACCAGACCTCCGTGGGTGGGCTATAGAAACCCAATACAGAGTCTGTTGAATCTCAACATAATGAAGGCAATAAGATGCTTGCTGCGTCTTCGTTATAAAAAAGTTTATTGCCTGTCTAATGACCACAGTCCACACATTACGAGTCCGATCGACCCTATAGAAAGGCAATACAGAGTATGTTAAAACTCAATATAGTGAAGGCAATAAAATTCATGTGGCATTTTTGCAATAAACAGTTAATTGATTTTATATTGGCCACAGTCTTTAAGATGGGAGATTTGGTTTACTCAAAAGAAACGCAATATGAAGTGTATTAAAACTCAGCGTCTTGAAGGCAATAAAATGTTTGTTGAGTTTGTGCAATACAAAGTTTGTTGACTTTTTAACGAGCACAGTCTATAAGCGATGAGTTTTAATTGACTTTTTATAGACTCTATAGGAACTCAATTGGGGGTCTATTAAAACTCAATGTCAATTTTCATGAGGGAAGGCACCGGTGAACGATGGGACCCCACCCCCGCATGTGTTCTGGTAAAGATTAGGTTTCCAGCTGCTCTCCAAAGGGGAAAGTACAGTTGACGTCAATCGAGGGCTAGTACATGCGTCTGGATAGGCAGGCCCCAGCAGCTCTCCCCAAAGACGCCAAGCGCATGCGTCAGTGCCCAGCATTCGCCGCCAGAGGATCCGAGTGCAAGCGCAAAGCCCGCCGAGACAACGAGGAACATTTTATAACCTCCCCCCATCAGCATGTGTAGCGGCTTGCAACAGCTGCGCTGGAAACCCACTTTCGCAATGCGGAACGACGTTCATTTTTTTGTGCTTCTTTATGTACTCGTTAGCAACATTCCTTACCTCTCTGTATGTACCCTGGATGTAATTGAACTTTTGCGGAAATTTCCTTCTCTGGCGCGTGTTCTCTGACATTTACTGTGCTAAAATGGTCTGCCCATCAATAGCAGCTAGGGTAACGACCACCTTGGAACAGTGTACGGGAACGAAGGCACCGGGAAATAAATATACAGGAACTTGCGCAAGAGGTGCACGTGTAGTGGCTGACACAAAAATACGCCGGTCCGCCTACTCGACTGCGCGCACATAAACCGTGTCACGCAATGCAGTGGCGCAACATGCTTTCCCACAGAGCACTCACTGGTCATTTTAGCAAGGGGATTTCGAAGAACGTGTGTTATAGGCTATTACACTTCGGGCATTGTTTTGGAAAGCTTTCTCTTCCACTTGGGAGATTCTTTTCTCCTCTGTTTGATTTTGCGCTTGACTCCCCAACGCTGACGATGTTGGTCTGGCGGTTTGTATTTTGGCCCTCCGCGCCAGCTGGACGGTACGTATTACACAACGGACAAAGAAAGCAGCCAGGAAATTCAATTTGAACTGCAAAACATTTTCACGCGACCCTTTGGCGATTCCCTGGGCTGGTGGGTTGTAAGTAAGGTCGGTATGTGGATGTTTTCAAGCCAGCAAGATCTCGATCCTGACAACAGCTTTAACAGAACGAACAACGGTCTGTTTAGTTCATGGTTCCCATTTAAATTAAACATTCACGCGAATGAGCATGCAAACGAGGAATTGGATCGCACAAAAACTGGATGGTAGAGCTGCGTATGTTCGGGACAATGTTAATACCTCTCTTTACATTGGCCCCACAACTACAGTTAATGGGGCAATATAATTTCCGCGATTTTGTCGCCTTGGGATCGCCGCTATAAAAAACTCGATGTAATAAAGAAAGACAACGAATAAAACATCTTAGGGAATTTATGACTAGGGTATATATTGCGTATATTTTGGATCAGTTTTATCACTTATGCTTCTGCGCCTTCAATATAGAAGGCGCAAAACAAATTGTAGGTTGACACTGGTGTTCGTGTTACACAGAATGCAGGTTACAATGTAGACTGATTTGGAAACACGTAATCCGAAAACCTTTGTATATTCGAATATGATTCTCCGTTGCGGTGAAACTTGCCTGGAGAGAGAGAGAGAGAGAGAGAGAGAGAGAGAGAGAGAGAGAGAGAGAGAGAGAGAGAGAGAGAGAGTATAGATAGATAGATAGATAGATAGATAGATAGATAGATAGATAGATAGATAGATAGATAGATAGATAGATAGATAGATAGATAGACAGATAGACAGACAGACAGACAGACAGACAGACAGACAGACAGACAGACAGACAGACAGACAGACAGATGGAGAGAGAGGAGAGAGAGACTTTACTGAGCAAACAATTCTGGGGAAGCTTTCCAGTTTGGAAGTATATGGGTGGTCTTGGCGATGGCTCCCCGGTATGGGGTAGATAGCACGCTCTCGTACTGCTCACGCCACACTCAACGCCTGTGTGGTAGAGTGTGCCTACATAGCCGCAACACATACTCTCAGCGAAGTATTGTGCAAGGGAGTGGTGATTTCGTCGTACGAGGTCTCGAAACGCGTGCGCTTGACGTCGTCAATCTGTTTTTCTCCGTCTTGGATAAATTGGGCCGGGTGGGAAGGAAGGTAATCCTACCTATAGCTCGTAATATTGAGTTATATTTTGATTGCCCAATCGGCGCTGAACACTGCTCATCTCCGTTTCACGGTTTGTAAGATCGAGTGCGGGCCAGGACATGGGCTGTGTCGTTGCCCAAGATGCGAAGAGAGCGGGGTACACATAATTCTGTCCGTACGAAAAGGAGGAGCTTTGCTCAGGAGGTGATGTTCAGTTGGAGAAGCTGTACCAGCTGCGTAGCCTTCTTACTACGTGTGTTGACACTCGTTGATTGCCGTAAGTGTAGTGGTATGGATTATGCACAAGGCAACAGCTACTTGTTCCGCTTCCTCGATGGAGTCAGTCTTGATTGCGAGAATGGGTAGTGATTGAGTCCTTGAGGTCACTCCTGCAGCCACGTTATCCCTGGTATGAGGCCTTGTAGGTATGCGCTTTCGTACAGTTCCTGGAATAAAATTTGTCGAGGGATTCGAGTCTTGTCTTTCGCCTTCTTTCATGAGTGATGATCCGGGTGCACAATTCTGGGAAACCTTGGTGCGTAGCTGTTGTTTCTGATTCCCTGTGGGAGCATTTGTGGATGCTCTCGCACCAGCATGTATCATTTATATTGCCGCGAACCATACATTGGGTTTGTTTATTTGTGTTTTGCTTTTACCGCCCGGCTGCGCCGGTCTGCGTTATCTCTGCGCCAAGGGAAGCGCGTGTTCCATTCTTTCTTTTTGTGCCGCATGTGTTATCTGTTGTGATAGGGAGAGCATTCCGATCTAACGTGAACAGCCCAGAATAATCTTCTTGGATCTACTATGTTCTCGATGTGAATCGACGTTTCGAGAACCACGCGCGCCGAAAGATAAAAAAGCCGCACGGGGCATTCGATTCGACGACACTCGCCTGTGCAAGTCACTTTGTTGACCGCTGCTTCGCCGCCTCTGTATTCTTTTGAGTTGTTAGGGGAGCACAAGTTCGCTCCAATAAACGTATTTCTCATTCAAGACAACTGCTTCGTCCTTGTCTTCGTGACATCTGGTGGAGGTGCGGGGTGCGCACCCTTCATGCCCACTACAACCTCTGGAAGCCGCCAAGCCAGTCCAACAAGAGCCAGCCTCCGCGTGCAAGATTTACCGCCCGAGTTCGGTCTACTGCCGGAGAAGACGAAGAAGAAAGACGTCGCAACCAGCACCATGCTCAACCAAGCCAATCCTCCTGTCGTTCTGCAGCAGCCACGGGAACCGCCATCATTCCGAGGAGCCCCCGCAGAAGACCCGGAAGAATGGTTGGAAAAACTGGAGCGCGTCCGGAAATTCAACAGGTGGGACGACGCAGAAACGTTCCGGCACGTTTTCTTTTACTTGGAAGATTCGGCTCGCACTTGGTTCGAGAACCACGAGAGCTCCTTGACAAACTGGGCTCAGTTCAAAAGCGAGTTCACTAAGACCTTCACTACCGTGGTCAGAAAAGAACGCGCAGCGCTTTTACTCGAAACTCGAACGCAGCACCCCAACGAAGGGGTTGTGATCTTTGTTGAGGAGATGAAGAGGTTGTTTCGACGTGCGGATCCGGAGATGACAGAAGAAAAGAAACTAAGGTTTCTCATGCGAGGGGTAAAGCAGGAGCTTTTTGCTTCCCTTGTCCGCAATCCTCCCAAGACGGTGGCCGAATTCGCGTCTGAGGCGGCCGCGATGGAGAAGACGCTGGAAGTTCGAACGAGGCAGTACGATCGCCCGGTCAACGTGATGGTTTCCGAGACGATCGGTGCCGGGGCTACAAGCTCCGACACACTGCGTGAGACCATCCGAGCAGTGGTCAGGGAGGAGCTTCGGAAGCTTTTTCCGACGACGCCGCAACCTCAAGTGGCTTCCCTGACTGACGTCATCTGCGAAGAGGTTCAACACGCTTGTTCGTGAATTATTTTTGTTTAAATTTTTATTTTTATTGTTTTCCTTATTTGTTATTCTTCTCATTATCTTTCGTTCCCCTCTACCTGACATCCAAACTGGAATATTTCGAGAAATTGAAGCTGAAAAGAAGATTGTAAATCACAAATTTGAGTACATTTTTAAGTTGTATTCCGGCAAACTGGTTTTGTATGTGCATGTACGCAAAGCATGCAAGATAATTAGTGTACGTTGAATAGCATGGGTGCAGATGTAGAACTCATTCATTTGAATAGCTTTATTAGGCTCAAAATGCGAATATTTACTTACGTATAGCTAAATCCTGAGGTTAAAAAATATAGTCGCGAAAATACTCCTTTTCATGGACCGGTAAAGGTAGAAGCCGTGCTCAGTCACGTCCTACAAATATGTCTTTTTCGCAAAAAGGTAATGTGAAGAAGAAAGAGTGATCGCACGCCATCCTCTTGTTTCTACTGGAAACCGCGCTTGGAGACGTCTTGACAGACAGCGTTCAGATTTGGCAAACGGGCAACTCGGGCGATAAAAAGGTCAGCACATTTTTGGCTGCGTCGAAACGACCTCCGCTTTTACCCAGATATTTATCTCAGTATGTTCACATCTCAGGATGCCGTGACGTAAACTGCGGCCATGTGTCTCTGGAGGCGGGATAATTCAACAAAAGTTAAATGGTGTGCATCACGAACAGACGCATTGGTCTTATGTTTTGCTTTGCGCTTTCTCGAGAGCAGCCAGCTGGGTGAGAGTTTGCAAAGCCTGCGAACGATCTCGTGTTACTATGCACTTCTTTTCGGCGGCCACTGCACAATCGATACATCGCAAAATAGAATGCGTTCTGTCCTTATTTTTCAATGCGTAGCGTTCTTTGCCGAGTACCCCCACAGCCAGGACCGTGTAAGGCCCTTCATTTCTACAAAAATGCAGATATTGCGGACGTTTCACCTGTAATAGCTATAATGCCGTAAACGGAGATAGCTGGTCGCACGAAATTTTGAAAAAAACTAAAAATAAGAAAAACGTAAAAATATTCGGAAAATGGCGAAACGTAAACGCGTGACATTTTCACAATATTGCAGATTTTGCAAAAGTTTCACGTGTAATCGTTTTAATAGCGTAAATGGAGATAAGTGGTCGAACGAAATTATGAAAAACTAAAAGAATAACAAAAATATAAAATAATTTCGTGAAAGGGCGAACCGTGTAACGCTCTGCATTACGTCATGAAATTTCCACTTCCAGTTGTTATAATAGCGTAAATGGCGACAAATGGTCGGACAGGATTTAGACACCCCGAAAATTTGCAGGAAGAAAACTCACACTTTGGACGAGCGGAATAAGAATGCTACGCCTTAGTAGAGAATTCTCTGAATTTCTGCAGAACGTTTTATTCACGGACATCAGGGAAAACCTAGAGGATAACGAAAATTTTTATTGATGAGTCTATAATCCAGGGCTTTATGCAGCTGCTGGGTTCAGAGCGAAAAATATATAAACGACAATCTTTAGCGCAGCTTCCGTTAGTATCTGTTGAATGTCTAGTTGCCGCGAGGCAAGAAATAACATCAGCGCTTAAAAAACATGACGCAAAATGCCTCCAAACATCTTCAAACCTAAAAAAAAACTATATAGCCTTCAACAGCTACGTTGAAAAAGAAACAACTTATAAGGTGTTGAGTCTCAAACAAAAGAGTATCGTCTATTGTCAAGTCTTTGATCCCAGAGAAGTTTTGTGGAAACTTCAGCGGTGCTACCATAGTTTCTGCGCGGGAAATTTGAAGCAGTAGTTGAGTGGTTGCCAGCAGGACTGTGTCCTCATATTTACACTCATTTCAGTCGCTTGGTGCACTTGGTACCCTTCTAAGTTTAATTATTCTCGTAGACGTAAACGTATCCTCAGCCGGGCAGTTATTTGAAACATCGTACTTTTCAAACTACACGGCATCTTTCGACTTCTCGGACAGCACTTTCTACCGCATTCTTGCGATAGTGACCATGTCAACAACACACTGGGTGCACTATCTGTACTTATCGTCGCATGTAGCATACGGAAACTATAGTATAAGGAACATGTACTTAGCAGAAACTTTCCTCGGAAACCTGAATCTGCTCGCTCGCTTCGAAGGCCAAAACCTTGCGATCATCAAAGACTCATTTACTGCTACGTCGTTTTTGCAAATCTTTCTTCACTTTAGTTTCTTCTTTTGATGCGACAGCCTGCACACTGACGCCAATTCATACGACAGCTTCCCCCGCAGTGAGAGCTTTCCTCCGCGTGCACCCGTTCTAGTGCACTTGGTACTGGTACTTCTACTTGTACTAGTAGTACTTGTAGTACTTGTACTAATACTGGTACTTGGTACTTGCACTTGTAAAAAAGAAGTCGAGCGCTTACTAACAGAGCACTAACGAGTCACTTTTTACTAACCAGCGCTTTTACTAACTGGCCATGCATAACGTAGTAAAAAGCTGCGCGTGCAATGTGGATCAGCTGAGCGAGCAGCACGACGCAGACACATTCAACACGAGGAGAGCTGGTATAACTCATGAGAGAGAAAGAGGGCACCGACCAAGTAACGAAAAAGAAAAAGAAAAACTTAAAAGACGTTTCGGCTCCCGCACGGGAGCCTTGTTCACAATGGTATAACTCAGTTACCTTGGAAATACAGCTGCTGTTCTTGCTTTTGTAGTCAGCAGCGGGAAGGCTTAATAAAGTGGGATTGTCGCAGAAAATCAATTATTGTAGCGGTAATTTTAGAATTATGCATTTTAATGTGAGCATGCACAAGTCAGAAGGTGTATTTGCAATAACGTTTTAATCGTGATTGGAGCGGGAGAACTTCTGCAGTTATTATGTCCAAATATTCACAGAATTTTGTTACTATCAGTGATGTGAGTATCAGACAAGCAGCAGTAACTAAGTGCACTGTCTAGACTTGTGACGATAGCATTTAGGTTCCATACACAAGTGGCAGGACCTACGTACCATTCTGGGGGCAGTAAAGTTCCTAAGGAGTTAATAAATACAACCCATTACTGCCGTTTTACTGGCATTTTTGTTAAGGGTGTGTCATGGCACAAGCATCAGGCTAATAAGAGTTCCATTCTGGCAGGGTTCTGGGTTAGCACGGTGGTTAGAGCCCCCGTCTCCGGCTATAGCGACCCCGACTCAAACCCCACTACAAGTTTTCTCTTTAAAACGGCGGCCGTATTAGTACTGTTTGCGTTGACGCTGACGACTACGACTGCGGCCTGTTTTAGGGGCCAAGCCCATCAGGGGCTGGGGCTGTCTCTATCGCCGTCGTCGTAATCGCTGTCTCATGTAGTCACGGTACTAAAACACCGGGACAGTCGTTTACGCCTCGCGCCAAAACGAAGCGCGTACTAAAAAAACACCGGGACACTCGTTTACGCCACATGCTAGAGAGCTTCGGGCTTCAAAGACAAGAGACGTTTGTAGCAAAGCTGAATACCTCTACCCCCAACGGTTTCATCTCCGTTGGCAAAAACGCCAAGGGGCAAAGAATACACTTGTACACTGCATGCTTCACCCCTCCCCAGGTTGCACGTTAGTGGAGATGGCCCGGGATTTTGTTTTAGGGATTGATGACACATCTAAGGCATTCGCCCCAATACGCACTGCTTCCGGTATAAAATACTGCTAAAATAAAATAAAAAACTGCTCCCGCTATAAAATCGCTTGATTGCGGAACATATCCTGAAAGCGACCTTTTCTAGCGAAAAGTTTACATCGTCGTGATTTATTTTCTTCTCTGTACTGGCTGCTACGAACAATCGATATGCTACTTTTGTTAAGAACATCGGCTCTATGCAAGCCGTGCAGCCTGCCCCAACACAACCGAGCTCCACAATTGTGGGACACAAATACTGCCTGCCCAAAGCTTGTGATTTTTCAGAAATTGCAAATTCGTATTTAGAGAAAGAGATGACGCCTGGTTGTCATCCCATATTAAAAGTACAACGACTGTTAAGTGCATTGCCCTCAAGAACGTGTCTGTGGCGTCGCCTGCGCGTGACATCACTGGCAGGATTCAGGGTAACGTTGTGTGCGTCATGGTTGCTATGTTGCGACTTGCGGCCGGCAAAGCCAACGTTTTATGTAACTGCTTTATAGAAAGAACCACTGTCAACTCATTTTAAAATACCTACAAAGTGCATCTCTAGCTGTATGCGCTACTTATATAAGAGCGCTTTTGCAACACGAATGGAAACATTCCGAATGAATGTAGCGAGAGGAACTTCATAAGCCTTCCGCCATTCCACGCTGCACATTAAAACGCCTGCTCGGGACCACTCTTCAGCGGGCAGTCGTAAATTCTCGAATTTCATGTCAACAAATGTATTTATACTGAAGAATAACAGGCTCACTCAAATAATACACACACGGTTGCAAACCTAGGAAGATACAAGGGAAGACCGGTGGAAGGCGTGCATTAGAAGGAGAAGGTAAAAAGATGTGGGAAGAACCGTTCTGAACTATAGGGAACGGGCGGCCGTTGTATGGCACCACTGTCGCTCCAGCGAACAGCGCCGCCCGTGGCGAACCGCTCGTCAGTGGAATGCCGGTGGCGGTCAGCGCAGCGTAACTGTGCATGGCTTTCTGTCGTTTTTCTGCGGTGCGGCTTGCAAAGCGTACGTAACCCCACGTGCATTTTTCAGATCGGTAAATCTTGAGCGTGGATGTGACGTTTACGAGGCATGCCATGTGTGTGATTTACGCCCATACTCAGTATTTACAAATAGCAGACGACGCTCAATGCGCCAAGCTGGAAGTCAAGCTGGAAGTGAAAGTTCGTTGCTTCATGCAATTTTTTGATGCCTGCATGCAGTTTCGCGTATCGAGGAGTATACTGCAGCTAAATGCTCCCACAAAGCCGGTGTGTGCAATGTTACGTATTCGGCGGCTGGACGACCGACGGGTGCCGAGGAACAGACGACGCAAGCAGTGCCAGGAAGACAATCCCGTTTATTCACTCAGCGACGCGCTTTTTGTGCGCTGTCGAACCAATCAGAGGGTGGCAAAAACAAACAAAAAAGAGGAGCTGATATCGCGGCAAGCAGGCAGGCTTATCAGACAGCCAAACGAAAGAGCATGGCAGGCTCAGCGAATGTTACAACTCGGCCAAAGCTACCCATGTCGGAAGGCGTTCAAGAGGATGACGCTTCTTGAACAACTGAAGGTAGGAATAGGTAGCCAACATTAGAGGCAAGTTTGTCCCAGCACAGCGCTGACTGCACGTTTCGAACGTTCACAATGTCCTTGTGCTTGGCATGGGTGAAAACGCCGGGGTGCATGGCGGCACATGCGGACACGTTGTGGTGGGCACCCGCACACTGGACGAAGATGACACTTTGCGTCCTCAGGCACCAACAACAAGCCCGCAGAGTGTCTGGGGCTCCGATGAGGAGGTGACGATGAGAACGGGCTTTGGTCGCTGATTGCCGCTTGGATGCCGCGCATGTAGCGAGAAGGTACTGGCAGTAGACACCTGGCGCAGGGTTGAAGTCGTCAGGTGGCACGAGAGGATCTGAAATAGCGTAGTGAACAAGCGGCAGGAGCGCAGTAACTACGTCAGGAGCAACCTGACGCCCAAGCTTGGGAAAGCCCGACTGTTGAATTCACTGGGAGCAGATAACATGAGACCAAAACTAGAACGGAAAAGCTTTTGCCGGAATGCATGCACACACACCATAGGAGGGAGAGAGAGAAAAAAGGAAACACTAGGGAGTGCGGCTGAGGCAGTCAGCATTTGCATGGTGTTTGCCTTTCTTGTGCCGCACTGTGAAATCAAATTGTTGGAGTGCGAGGCTCCACCTCATCAAGCGGCCATTTTTGTTTGACATTTGGATGCAAACAAAATAATAAGGCGAGCTACCATACCAAATTCCTTGTGTCAATGCAGCGGCTGCGCTCATCTTTTATTGAAAGCCAAGTGGACTTCGGCACTAGCTTTTTTCCAAAGATGATCGCGCAGCATGAATCTTTGCACCCGCCGTGGTGGCTCAGTGGCTAAGACATTGCGCTGCTGAGCACGAGGTCGCGGGTTCGTTTCCCGGCCGAGGCGGCCGCTTTTCTGATGGAGGCTAAAAGCAAAAATGCCTGTGTGTACGAGATTTCGGAGTACGTTAAAGATCCCCAGGTGGTCAAAACTGATCCAAAGCCCTCCACTACGGCGCGCCTCATCGCCTGCGTTGCGTCGGCGCGTTAAACCCTATAGGGACCGGGCGGCCGTTGTATGGCACCACCGTCGTTTCAGCGAACAGCGCCGCCCGTGGCGAACCGCTCGTCAGTGGAATGCCGGTGGCGGTCAGCGCAGCGTAGTTGTGCATGGCTTTCTGTCATTTTTCTGCGGTGCGGCTTGCAAAGCGAACGTAACCCCACGTGCATTTTTCAGATCGGTAAATCTTGAGTGTGGATGTGACGTTTACAAGGTATGCCATGTGTGTTATTTACGCCCATACTCACTATTTACAAATAGCAGACGATGCTCAATGCGCCAAGCTGGAAGTCAAACTGGAAGAGAAAGTTCGTTGCTTCATGCAATTTCATGCCTGCATGCAGTTTTGCGAATCGAGGAGTATATTCCCGTTAAATGCTCCCACAAAGCCGGTGTGTGCAACCGATCTAGGAATGCTGCGGCGCTGGGATTGGGCAGTTGATGACGAAACGGCGTCGATGTCGTGCACAAGCGAAAGACAAAGTTGGGGGGGTGTCTTCTAAGATTTACCTCAAAACAGGAATTGTGATAGACGACGCTTCCGTAACTTCATTACCTACGGCTGAAACGTGTTTAATGTCACAGAAATGCTCTTACTACAGTCATCGGGAATCGTTGATAGAATAAATACCGCATGATAGTAGAACGTTATGGCTTGTCGTGGAGAAGCATTGCTTTACAAGAATTGCAATGGTTGCTGGCTGGTTGGTAAATTGTTTTTCAAAAACCAATTCCTGCGTGGCTGAAGGGCGCAAGACAGGAGGGTGCCCGAAACCTGTACTCAGCTTCACAACTGAATGCTGCGGTCGGTTTACAAGCTGCCACCTACGCTTGAAAAATCATGCACACCTTCGTCTAACGACGATGAGGGTTTATCGCAAAGCTCTATCGTATGGGTTTCCTTGGTTGCCTTCTGGATTTAAACTTTGACTAGTTGAGCATCGAATTTGACAAGCACGCAGTTTGGTCTTTTGATCGCATTCCATTCGATTTCTCAGAAAAAAAAAGCTTTGCGTTCAACCATCATAATCATTAGACGGAGGGCTCTATGATTTTGCTGTTTAATTTTGAACTTCCATGCCCCCCTCTCCAAATCTAAACTTTGTCCAGCATGTCGGAAGTGTGTCTGTGCTGGAGGACTCGGGCTGATGGACCCATATATGAGGCAACTAGTCGCGCGTTTTTGGTGTATTCACCAAGCATTACACGATTTTTTTAGGTACTCTGTAAAGAATACCTAAACATTAAAAAAACACCGGCTGACGTTAACGCTGCCACATTTTTTAACTATCGGTGGCAGCCTTTATTCTACGCAGGTGGTAAAACGGGAAGGGGAGGAGGGATGGTGGATGGTTCGTAGCTTGGGCTGTTGAGTTGGTGAATAACTTTGGCTCTTGATAAAATGACCACCACAAATGTGGGATTTCCACTTCGGCTTTCAGGCTCCCATGCTGTCACAGTGTCGCTCACCAAAACTGAAGGCACAAAGCTCACGCTTACAGAAAGTGTAAAGTACCGCAACATTTCCATGGCTACACGGTAATCCATCTCGTATGCAGGTGCCTTTCTATTTAAAGCACACGTATCGAGGTATCCCAGCGCTAAGGCTGGCGTGGAAACCGTAGTCATTGAAACCAGTGAAGATAATTTAAAGTGGTAGAAATGAATGATAATATTGCTAATAGCTTTATTCCTACTCAGCGCGGAGCCAGGCGCAGAGCGCTGCAAAAAGCGCTCGTGTCAATGTAGCCCACTCCCAACCTTACAAGCATCCAATAAGTTTGTGTAGCCGTTGGTGCATTTAAGAAGAAAATAATACTACTAATAGTAGTTTTATTCGTACTCAGAACGGTTGTAGCCAAGGGCGGATCGTTGCAAAAAGCGCTCATGCCATTGCAGCCGATACCCAACTTTAGAAGCGTCCGACAAGTTTACGTAGTCATTACTGCATCTAAGAACCCAACAAATCTGTTTAGTCTTTGTTTCACCGCACATATACGCTCACAACAACACCAAAACGTTCAAAGCACCGAAGCAAACACGACAAAAACAACGGGAGGCTGTGTAGTCCAATGCACCGGCTCATTCCACTGACGAGGGGAGCGCCGAGTGGTGGCGCCACCCGTCCAGCTGCCCGGTCCCTATAGACTGTCGTTAAGGCGAATTCAGTTATTACGAATTTTATGGTTAATCCGAACAACACTTTTGCTCTCTTTTGACGTATACAATGCAAAAGACATCCGCTTAAGACAAATTTCTGATAATACAAACAGATTTTCATGGCCCCATCGAGTTCTTGACATGCGTTTACTGTGTGTTTGGTGCGGTGCGTTTTTGCAACTTTGTAATAATAAACGAAGTGATGGCTTCGCAACGGGGTGTTGTTTTTCAAATTTGTGCTTGCCATCCCATGCGTACACCTCAGCAAACAAACACTCGGACACGCGCATTTATGAGTTTGATATGTTTGCTTGAATGTCGGAGAATGTTTTTTTCGGGGAACGCCAGAAGTACTACGTGTGTAAGCAGACTTAAAAAATAAGACTCAGGCCTTCAATCTGATCTCGCATGGCGTGGCTACAAAATGTAAGCCTTCCCTTACGCCTCGAAGGCAATAAAACGAATATTCTTCATGCCCAGCCTGTAGGTACATCACCAGTGAACAAAACGGCGATGAACGCTAACCACATTACAGCATTGATAGACAACTGGCCGCGCTCCTGTTTGCCCTAATGCATTTGTTGTGGAAACAGGATAGTATTGCGCTGTCCCTTTGTGACAACGTCGCACTCCCCCCCCCCCCCCCTCCCGCTGCTGTTCTACTCTCCTCTACCTCTGGCCCCCTAATAAATGCAATTGAAGTTTGCTCAATTGAACTTAATTGTTTCGTGTTCGCACTGTTCCTGCGCCCTTTGTTGGGACCTTTTCTCTCCATTGTTCTTGGATCAGCTTGAGGAGGCATCTTTTCTCTTCAGTATTTACTGTTATCTCGGCTGTCGTCAACATCATTCTTTACCACCTTTGCGTTAAAACGAATCACATGTATATCGTTAATGAAAAGAACGCTATTACTGCCAATTTTCCACTGATATTTTGCTTCTAATATGCGTATTTCTTTCTCTTTTTGTGGGCAATGTTCACCTGTATGATGCATGCTACCAATTTCAGTAGTTCGGAACATTTTTAAGTGTATATAATTCTGTTTAAATCAATCTTAACTTTTGACCCGGCGGAATCGACTAGCAAATATCCAGACCAAAAGTTTCGCGTTTAGGTAACACAAGAAAACCTACAATTTTTAAAAACCCACATGCTTTCTGCCGTAGGTAGGTGTCTCCAATGTGCAGGACTTAAGTATATGGTTTTCTAAAGTATATGAAAGACTTGCAGTTTGTGAGATTGCTTGCTGCAAGTGCAGGTAAGGCCGGTCATTCGTACTTACCTTCTGAGATAAAGAATGCTGATCGGCTGCCGCTCTCCTCGATGAGACAACTTTTTAAACCAGTTCGATCTGGTTGGATTAGCTTCGGAGTAGCAGTAGAAAACTTTATCTCGTAGGGGAATGGGTGTGGTTCGTTGGACAGGCGCCCAAGTGACGATTAACAGTCCCTGCCCTGGAGACCAGTAGTTGCTGTACGCCCAGGTCAGCACTGGACGTAAGCGCTGACACAAGGGCATACTACACAATTTCAAGGGCAGATACAACGTAGTATACACCGTTCGCGTTGGGGTACTCAGAAAAAAATTAGAGCCGTTCCACTCAATGTAAAATCTGTCGGAAGTGCAGAGCAGTGATTCCCCATAATGGGCTGTGGCGCTGTTATCTGCTCACTTTTACCACCCATCACGCTCTTCGCCACCCTGTCTCATTCCTCTCCTGATGAATTCAACGGAGATTTGAGAGGGCGCTGCGGTCGCCAGCGAGTGCGGACGCACCTCACGTCGGCTCCCGGTATTATACCAATTAGCGCAGCGTTAATCAACGATACCACAGTTTTCTTGTTACCAGTGCATACGGTATCACCCACGGACTCGAGTGATACCACTCAAGACCAAGTGGTACGTGTATTTTCGATTTTACGAACGATTTCTTCTGCGCTCGACGTGGCTGCCGAGCTAAGCCTAACCTAGGCCTAGCTCGAGTACGACCCCGGCCGCGCCGGCCCCGGCCGCTAGGCCTAACGCCCGGTCTACTCACGGCGCGTTCGGAAGCCATGGCAACTGCAATGGATACAAGTGCGATACCCAGCAACGATGCAACTACGGCACCACAGCTGCAACTCGACCGCGACACCGGCCGAACGATCGTCGCAGTGCACGGCGACGAGCTCTCGCCGACCGACACCGCCGGGTGGACGACACCAGGGAAACACGTGCAACAGCGGGCGACCCGGCCAGCCACCGGTGAGTCCACTACTGATACGACTAGAACCACGACCCGAGCCAGCTTCGCTAAGCGTGTTACCGCGACGCTAACAAAGGCAGCCCGCATGCCGTCAACGCTACCGCGGGATGAGATCAAGATTGTTATGCGACCACGTGGCGGCCTCCACACCGGCCGTATAGAGGCTCCTGTATTAATGTCGGCCATCATGGTGGCCACGGGGATACCAAAGGCTGAGGCAATGGAGGACACTGTTTGCACGAACGTGGCACAGAACATTATTGTTGTAAGCACCCCGAGCGAGCAACGCGCCGGAAGGTACTCTCAGATTCGCATGCTGCGTATCGGCGGCCAAGCGCACGAAGTGCACGTATACCGAGCAGCCCCGGACGGCACAGTAAAGGGCGTCATCAGAAATATCTCTGTGGAGGATACGCCCGCAGACCTTACTGCTAATATTGTGAACCCCTGTAACCCGCTCGCAATAGAGGCCCACCGAATTGGGAATTCAACCACCGTTATCGTCCTCTTTGCGGGACAAAAAGTCCCCAACACTGTTAAATACGGTTCGGTCCTCACCAAATGCAGCCTCTACAGGCAACACTACGAAATATGCCGACAATGCGGCGAAGTGGGCCACCGAACCGATGTGTGCCCGCAACCAAACGTCCGGGTGTGCTTTGCGTGTGGTAAAGCAAATCCCGGGGCAGACCACGAAACTGAATGTACACCTCATTGCAAGCTCTGTGGAGGACCCCACCCGACCGGCTCCCCGGGGTGCTCGAATCGCTACAAGACGCCGTACGTAGTCAAGCGGCGACAGTGGGAACACAAGAACGCAGTCACATCACAGAAGCAGGAACGCAAACTGCCACGTATGGACGCAGCGAGCTTCCCGTCATTACGCCAGCCACGTGGCGAACGGGGACGCAGCCGCTCGAGACAGCGCGGCAGAAGCGGCAGCCGGCAGCGCTCCGCCAGCAGACGCCGCAGCGCTAGCAGCAGCAGGCGCCAAGGTCAAGCGTCACGCTCACGGGAGCGCGTGGCATGGACAGACGTCGTCAGAACACCTGCGTCCGTGCCCGCGCCCAAGGCTGCACCAAAGCCCGCTCCCCAGCCAGCACCCATGCTACCACCGGCCGTCCACGCAGAAATGTCAGCGCTCCGCGCTGAAAATGCTCAGCTACGACAGCAGCTCGCCGCCATCAATGAGAAACTCACGCAGCTTCTGGCCGAACGGCAGCCTCCACCGCCACAACCGCCGACGCCCACCATCCCGTTATCTACAGAGAATGTCGACCCAGAGGACGACGACAATAGCCCTCAAAACCCCCGGTCCCCGGAACCTACACCTGAACCTCAACCCAAACGCCGAGCAACCGAAAGCCTCCGCCTTCGTCGCATCACAGACCGTCTGGACAGGATCGAGGATCACAGCAACAGACGCCTCGCCGCTCTCGAGCACAACGTACGAACAATCCAAGAGACCCTGTCACAAATACAAGCCTTCCTCCACCATCACTTCGCCCCAGAGAACGGTCCTCACAACATGCCTCCCCTGCAAGCAACATGGCCAGGACCCCCACAGTAACCTCCGACCTATTAGTGTGGCACTGGAACGCCAACGGCTACCACAACAAGAAAGCGGTCCTTCAACAACACGTACAGTGCTCCGTCCGAGCTCCGGACATCATACTGATACAAGAGACACACAGCGAAAACACTCCGACTCTCCCCGGCTATCGAGCACATGCCAGCCCTCCGAGTGCGCGAGACTGCGGCAAAGGAGCCGGCCGAGGAGTATGTACCTTTGTTCGGAAAGGTATTACGTTCACGACACATGACATCGTTGGCCGCAGCACCATAGAGCACTGCACCACCGAAGTGATCGTCGGAAGGAAAAGCAAAGAGAGCATTCTTCTCGTCAACATCTACAGCAACCCGGCGCACCGCCAGCAAAAGTTTCGTGCCCTCCTGCACAAGGCCCTCCGCCTAGCGCCCGAGGACACGATCCTGCTGTGCGGTGATTTCAATGCCCCCCACGAAGACTGGGGCTACCTCAAAACAACGGTAAAGGGGCGAGACCTCATTGACGACGCTACCGATGCAGGTTTCCATTTGCTCACCGATCCAACGACCCCCACCCGCATAGGCACGTCCGTTACGCGGGACACCACCCCGGACCTAACCTTCGTCCGCACGTCCAAAGAACAGCGCGGGGTGCGTTGGCGTAACACGGGGCAAAATCTGGGCAGTGATCACTACATTATTGAGGTACTCCTGCCCATATCCAAACCTACCGCCACCGAGCCCCAACGCCGGCATAGACTCACCAACTGGGAACTATTCCGACGGACCCTGGCACAATCGGCATCGGTGATCACGGATATAGACGAATGGACGGACAACATCGTTCGTACGGTCACCAATACAACAACCGAAATTGACACGGACGAGACCGTCACGCAGGTTGACAATCGCCTCGCACACATGCTCGAGGCTCGGCAATCCATCCTACAGCGCTGGAAGACGCGGCGCACCAATCGCCGCCTGCGCAAAAAGGTGGCAGAACTCAACCGAGCCATAGAGTGCTACAGCCGCCAACTCTGCGCACAGCAGTGGCACGCCGTATGCAACGAGGCAGACGGCCAAATGCATAAGGGCAGAACTTGGAACTTACTTCGCCACCTACTCGATGAAACCAAGACAAAGGGTTTCCAACGCCACAATCTGGCGCAGACACTGCACGCGGCGATACGAACGCTAGGCGAAGACGAAACGGGCCGGAGAATCAACGCCCGCTACCTTCCCAGCACCCCCAAGGAACAGCATGACGACTACAAGGGAGCAGACAATCTGCTGTTAGACCGCGACATCGAAGAATGGGAGGTCCGAGCAGTGCTGCAAACCCTTAACTGTAAATCTGCAGCAGGCCCAGACCGCATCACCAACAAAGCCCTACGAAATCTCAACGACGGCGCCATCACGGCCCTCACTCAATACTTCAACGTGTGCTGGCGAGCGGGCCGGCTGCCCAAGCAATGGAAAACAGCAAAGACGGTGCTCATCCCCAAACCGGGCAAACCACCTAACATAGAGAACCTCCGACCGATATCTCTCACGTCATGCGTCGGCAAGGTTCTCGAACACGTCCTGTTGAAACGATGGCAACGCTACCTCGAAACTGAGGAGCTATACCCTAACACCATACTAGGCTTCCGAGAGCGCCTGAGTACCCAAGACACCATGATCCTGTTGCAACACGAAATACTCGACGTGACCACCCCCACCCGCGACAACAGGGCGGTGCTCGGTCTCGATCTGCAGAGCGCATTTGACAAGGTACGGCACTCTGCCATCCTGGCGCAAGTATCACGACTGAACATGGGCAGGCGATCATTCGCATACATCCACGACTTCCTCTCGGAACGCACCGCCACGATACACGTGGGTGACCTCGAACTACCGCAGAAATCGCTAGGCAGCACCGGAACGCCCCAGGGCTCGGTAATCTCCCCGCTGCTTTTCAATATCGTAATGATCGGCGTGGCCAACCGGCTAGCGGAGATACCCCAGGTTCGCCATACCATATACGCGGACGACATCACACTGTGGGTTCCCGGAGGCTGCGACGGCCACATCGAAACGACCCTACAGCACGCGGTAGACACTATCGAACAACACCTCGAAGGCTCCGGCCTCGTCTGCTCCCCCCAAAAGTCAGAGCTACTAGTGATACCCCCACCGGGCACACCTCGCCACCGCATAACCACCGCAGCAATCACCGTGCGCACGAGAGACGGCACCGTCATCCCGCGAGTGCAGTCCCTCCGAGTTCTCGGCATGATACTTGAGAACAATCGCTGCAACGGCACTACAGTCAACCGCCTCACCACCAAGCTCACGACAGCCACCCGCCTCATCAGGCGAGTGACCACACGGCACCACGGCATGAAGGAGGCCAGCCTCCTCCGACTGATACAGTCATTCGCCATCAGCCACGTTGCATACGTGGCAGCATATCACCACTGGAAAACGCCAGAACGAGCCAAAATCGACGCCGCGATACGGAAGACGTACAAGGCGGCCCTCGGGCTCCTCGACAGCACAAGCACGGCGCGGCTCCTCGAGCTGGGCATCCACAACACCCTCGACGAGATCGCCGAGGCCCACCGCACGGCCCAGCTCGAGCGGCTCTCAACCACGCGCACCGGTCGCTCCATACTCGACCGGCTAGGCTACGCATCCAGAGAAGTCTCAACCTCTAGTACACGCCCGCTGCCAGACGCCGTCACGCGCAGACTGCGGGTTAATCCCATACCAAAGAACATGCATCCCGAGTACAACCGCGACCGACGAGTCGCCCGAGCCAAGGCCCTCACGGAGCTCTACGCCCGCGACACCGGTGCCCTTTACGTTGACGTCGCCGAGTACCCCGACCGACCCGGCACGTACGCAGCGGTGGCAGTCAGGGCTACCACCGGTGACATCTATAGCGCCTGCAGTCTCCGCGTCCCGGTCGCGCGTCATGCCGAGGAGACGGCCATTGCCCTGGCCCTGACGGACCCTCAGTGCACCACAGTGCTAAGTGATTCGCGCTCCGCGATACTCAGTTATGCGCGAAACAGTGTGTGTGAAAGTGCAGTGAAAGTGCGAAGCAACACCACGACCCCATCAGTGTCCGCCACGTCCCTTCGATGGTTCCCGGCGCACATGGACTCGCTCGGCTCCAGCAACGGCCACGCCAATCGCAACGAGACGGCAGATGCCGCCGCGCGCGAACTCACCAACCGCGCGGCGACCCCTCTCGCCTCTCGTTCGGCTAGGCAGCCGGCCATCAACCACGAACCCCTCACGACCTATACCGAGGTCCTCCAATGGTACCGGCTCAGCCGACGAACTATGCCACCACCTCATCCTCGGCTCACAAGGGCCGAGGCCGTGCTCTACAGACAGCTACAGACAAACTCTGTGATCACACCCGTGTTGGCGCAATACGTGTGTCCGGGTGCCTACGACAGCGTGCAGTGCTGTGTGTGCGCGAGAGCAAACGCGACTCTGGCCCACATATTGTGGGATTGTGAACGCACCCCAGACGAGGCGGCCGCCCCGACGCGGCTGCCGGACAGTTTCACGAGTGCCATGATTTCGTCCGAATACACGACCGAACTCCAGGCCGTCCAGCAGCTCGAGGCAGCTCTCGCACGGCAGAGACTCGGGGAGGCGGCGAGGCCGAGGGATCCACCCCCTCACTGCCCGTCAGCCGAGCCAGTCGACGCCTGCGGCGCACACCACGAGGACGTCCAGGCCGCGTCACGATAGGGTGCCTCTCTAGGAGGCGATCCTCTCGTTCTGCAGGCTAGCCAATAAAGTTGTCTCTCTGTCTCTCACGGAGGTTTGTCGAACGCATTTCACATTTCCCGCCTTCGCAGTGCTCGCGTGCCCCCTGCCTGAAACTGCGCCAGCGGGAGTTCTGTGCTTTCTGTGCTTGCTTTTCCTCCGGAACGTGCCGGCGTTGCACTGCAACGTTTTTTAAAGACGATAGTCTTTCTTGGGCTACTTAAACCCAGAAATTTTGGTCTGTCTGTATGTCTGTCCGTCTGTCTGTCTGTGACTCGATTCAGCCACCCGGCCAAAGCAAAACAATGCCTGCGCAATAGTCTTATATAGCAACACAGCTAAATCTACCCGTCTATGTCCGGTGTAATGTTCATACTTGTCAACATTGTTGAATAAGAACAAGACATTACGCAAATATGAGACAACAGGTCAACACAGAAGTGATATTTACAGTGTTCCTTTATAATAAATCAAACATGCTTGACTTTTGCAAAATTAAATACTTCATCAACTGCAGAAAAAGAATTCACTCCGCCGTCGCCTGCTGTCGCCCGCGCCACTATAGCTTCTGGCGCCATTTTAAGAAATCAACCGGCAACAGTTACGCAAGGTTCCACTAGATAGGCTCCACGTTCTGCTTGCAACGCACGTGGAGTAGGGAAACGCTGTTCTATAAACGTTGAAGTAGGGCGCATCAATTAACGCGCGTCTTCGCCGTACGGCAGCGTTCGCATCGAGACACCCGGTTTGGAGCAGTGGAACGCGGGAAATTTAAAATGATTTAAGCAAACCTTTGGCGTATTTACCTTGGAAGGAGCGCGACCCAAGAGGAACAACATGAGAGGTGAGCGGGAAAGCGAAGGGAGGCATTTACTTCGCAAAAGCCGATAAAGACTATCGTCTTTTGACGGCATTTGCAACGAAAGGAGCAGATACGCGGCCAATTTTTTCGCTTACTATCGTAAAAACCAACCCAACGAGCGTTCCTAACTAAATGAGCGCGGGCGCTGGCGGTTAATTACGTATATTCTGCCTCAAATGTGCCTACAATTTTCTTTGCGCTAAACAACGGGGACATGACAAGCGCCAGCGGTTCACAAGTTTCGAACGCTCATGATTATATAAACCGCTTGGCTTTCGAAGCCTCTGTGGGACGCCGCGACGACAGCCGCTACGACGGAACGCTGTGTGGCTCTACTTGGGTCCAGCGAGCGAGCTACTACGACAAGTCGAGCCCCTTAATTGCTCTGCACTTAATAACGGATGCACATTCAAAGGGAGACATCACCCGTAGAACGCGCGCCTCCGCTTGCTCAAGCACCGGGCTGCTTTTCAGATCTTCGCTGCACACTTGTCTCAGAAGCTCGGTCGAAGCAGCCGGGATCTCGAGCACATGTTTCCCATAAATATATGTCACAAGCAGCGACGGTCCCTTGCACAAGACGGCCTGGGCACAGGATCTGTTCGGCCCTCATTCCGGCTTCATAAATAACCATGGAAAGGTCGTTAAAAGGATACAAGGAAATGGCCTCAGCAAATAAAATCCACGCGGTACCAAGAGTGTTTCCCGTTTGGGAAGCCCCATTTCCCACGCACTCTGAGGGCGCTCCCACGTTTTCTCCCTTGCGGTTCGCAGTAGGGATAAACGCGAATGACAAAAGAAAAAAAAACCGACGGGTATGTTGAAAATTATACGCTCATTTGCACGCGATAATAATGACTGGAGCCAACTTATTTGTTCACGTTAAGTAATATTAAAGCTACTGCGCACGTTCGAGGATGTCGATAAGGATTTCAAGCTTTGTCTAATTCACAGTTAAAACACCATCTAACGAAGTGACCGGGAACCGCGAATTATTTCGTTAAATCTAGAACGGTGTAAAATAGAAGCGGTCATGTCACAAGCATTTGATTCCACAAATTCCATGCGTAAACGAAGGCGAATCCCAGTATCTACGGTGGCATCGTAATTCAGCGGTGCTCATTTGCTGATAATTTGACAATACGCTAGATGCTCGCTGTGAAAATAACAGCAAAACGCCACAGATTGTTGGGGCACAGAATTTATTTTCTGAAAAAAAAAAAGTCCTTTTATTTTTACCTCCATGAGCTTTGGGCATTAGGCAGACACTCCATGGGCATTAGGCAGACACTCCATGGGCATTAGGCAGACACTCCATGAGCATTAGGCAGACACTTTTTGTAACACACAAGTGCTTTAAACGCCTCCTCAATTCTTCCGTGAGCCCCAGCCAAACGGTTGATCAAGTCAGCGTTCATCACCCGGCCTGAAGTGGGCAGAGGAGCTTCAGCAGTTTCTGGGTCACCAGCATTCTCTGGAAGCTTTAGTGCGCCGGAAAATAACTGTACAATTCCTTCATCGTTCAAAACATCTGTCGAGACGTGAAGTAAGCGCCGGCACCACTGCTAGCGCCATCTAATATCACTGATTGAATGCTGCGACTGCTGGGTTTATCTCGTAGAGCTCCGCAAAACCGAAAATACATGCCTCTTTTAGATGCAACGCATCTCATGCTCGCCCCTCTGTCCTTCCTGCGTCGGTCCGGCGCTGTCCACACAACTGCGCCTCTCCTCCTCTCCTCTCTCCGATAGCGAACACTCTTTCCCAAACAGCTGCGGGTTGGCGCAGCGCGCTCTCACTCCGTTCCTAGGCGCCGGTGGGCGGCGCTGCGCGCGCTGGGCATGTGCGGTACTCTCTCTCTCCGCGCTCTCCTCTCCTTCGGGCGCTGTGAATATAAAGCGGCATGCCGCGCTCCGGCGGTCTCAGTCGACGGCCGTCCGCCCACCTCCCCTTCGCGTGAGAATCCCTGCTATAAGCTTAATCAATGCGATGGAAAACGCCAATGGAACCCCCCATGAGATGCGTTGCATCACACCAGGGTTCCCGCGAGGGGAGGTGGGCGTAATTTTTATTTTCCTTACGTTGCGCAATATTCTCCGTCGCCTTTGTTAATACATTGTTAATAAGGAAATAACGCTGAATCTATTTCGTTAGATCGAGTTTATAAAAGCATTAAGCACTATAGGCGCCTGCGGGGGAATCCGAATTTTCTCGTTAGATTGTAAAATTCGTAAGATCGGGTTTCATTATATCGTGTGTTGACTGTACTTTATTTCAAGATGGTCAAAACCAAATGGACTGAAACATGACACTCATACCGTACCCTTCCCACGTCAGTCCAAAAAAAAAAAAAACGGCATGTCACGCAGTTCGATTGGCTGAGACGTGAAATTACGTCATTCTTTGAAGTTATTACGACAGTTGCGGCAACAGACTTAACCCGGCCTTACTCATAATTCAGTTTTCTTCGTACGCAACATACTTTCACTAGCCAAGGAACAGAGCGCATGCGCGAAACACACAGACACTTGTCTGCTATTTTACAGCTGGTAGCTACGAATGCGCTGCCTGCTGTCACGTGAGCATAAAGATGTATCGCTCGGGAAGTTGGGCCTTTCAGTGCCTCCACCGTACTTAGTGTCATGTCTTGGCCCTAAAACATTCATCTTGTGAAACACAGAAGTGGCAGAGTTATTGCGTACGCAGCCCGCGGGACTGTTTCGGCAGCGCGTCTTAATGAACGGTCATGAGTGCAGAGGTCAGGGATGAGGGAAGAGCCCGAATGGTCCGCGCGAAAGCGGGGGTGAGTATGAACGAATTTACGAGCGCTTTCGTTCGTGTAGGATGCGCGAAAGGAACCGTTTGCTGACGACACTTCTAGAATGACTTCCTTCCCTGCCTCGAAGCGAAAATCAGCACGGCTACGTCCCATGTGATGGGTGACTTAGGCCGGAGTGTCACAACGTTTAACGACTGAAGATGCAGCCTTGCGACAGACGGCGGCATTGCGCAGGTGGCTCACACAATTTATTTGAGAGCGGATCAGTGGAGGCTGTCCATCATGACGAGAAACTCGTTTCGTCCGCGCAATGCTCACATTTATCAGCGAGAATGGAGGAAGGCTGTTTAACTTCTTGTTCCACCGTAACATTGGGAGACATGCCCGAAGACTGTAAGGAGGGAGGTAGGGAGGCGCGGAGGAAGGGAAAAAATTCCCCGCATTTCCCCGAGGGGAAGAATGTGAAAGTGCGAATGCAGGAGTTGAATTTGCGCGGTTCGGTAATGTTCGCGAAAGAGAGATCACACACACACACACAACTACAAAGAAAGAAAGATGCATTCATTCACAGACACCTATTTGTGTTGTCGTTGTACTTGATTGCTAGAGCGGATCTCAGCTTTGAAATTTCGTGTCAGTACTCCTTTAAGCGGGTGCATTAGCCCTTCTCACGCCCGATTCCTGGCCAATCCCCCACGTGGGTATGTGCCATGTCAGCGGCCAGGCAGCGCGCGCCCATCTCCCCCCGTTGCCAAGGAAGACGAGGAGATTCCTGGCCAATCCCCCACGTGGGTATGTGCCATGTCAGCGGCCAGGCAGCGCGCGCCCATCTCCCCCCGTTGTCAAGGAAGACGAGGAGCGCGCGCACCCGCAGCTGTTGCTATGTGGACGGACGGCGGTCACCGGAATTCAGGGTAGCTTATAAAGTGCATTCGCACTTAATATTTATTTTTACAAGCACCCTTAGTCTATAGGGCGCTTTCTTAGTGAGTTTGTGGCCAAGGCTTCCACCACTCTGGACATCACCAGGAGCTGCGGTGCAGCGAAACAAGAGCTGCGCATGCGCAGTGTCGGACGGGCATGTAGCGTCGAGTGCTTGCCTAACAACGAGTCGATGTCAGCGTAATTGCTCGCATAGCTTCGTCTATGTACAGAGATGTATTCCAGCTTCATTTATGATCAGGGGCACGTGCTCCTGATCATAAACGTGTTCCTGATTCAGCATTGAAACACGCTTTCCACCAATTTGAAGGGAAGTACTATGCACACAGTCAAGAGGTCATCCTCGACATCCGGACGTTAGGAAGAATTGACCGGCAGGGACTATTTGACATTTAGTGGGAGAAGTGTTGCGGCTGGAGTGCACTCTTGACTTTGATGAGCGATCGAGACACGGTGACGGGTGACGATATCAAAATGCAGAACTGAGGTAGTAGGACTGTGGTTACTTTTTTTTATTATGAACGTCGTCCAAAATGTATGAAGAGCCAGAGAAAGCGCTGCAGGGCATTGCCTTAAATGGAGAAGGGACTGACACTGTGAGGGGTCGGAGGAAGGAGAGTAGCGAACCCGGTGCGCCTTTGAAGCATGTTTCAAGAGAAAGCGCAAACGACTCCATCATCTATCTTATATATATATATATATATATATATATATATATATATAGCGAATCAGAAAATCGGAAATGAGGGGCTCCGTGAAATAAGACAGAAAATAAGGGTTGGCAGTCAAGAAAACCTCGGAAAGCAAAGGGGAGGTTGTGGTGGGTCATAGAAAGAGATGAATAATTTTTTGAGTCGAAAAGAAAGTGGTGAAAAAATGCCCGCCGAGTGGGATCCGAACCCACGACCTCCAGAATACCGGTCTGGTGCGATAACCACTACGCTACCGGCGGGGCTGTTTCCCCAGCACTTTCTTGGCTATTTATGTTAAGGTATTTTTTTATATATTTTTATATATTCTTTATATATATTTATATATTCTTTATTTATTTATATATATATATGTAGGGTGCCTAGAATGTTGCAAAAGTTTAACTTTCGTGCCGAATAAAGCAATGACACGAAAATTGCCTGCTTCTTCTACAAAAACAATAGCCGTCTCGCGGTTTCGACTGGTACACAAGTTCTAATAAATATAAATAGCAAAAAAACTGACACAAAATAATTACCTAAGGTAGTCACTCTACCCACCAGGAGTGATAAGCGTGGTCAGCACTAGAGAAACGCATTGTAGAAAGGAAGCTTAGAAACGACAATTTGTAGGATAAAAAGGGGTTTAACGTTTTAACCCTAAAGTTATTCCTTAACTTTATGGAGACAACGAACGAAATTGATTGAGGGTTGTTGGTTTGGAGTTAACCACCTTGGAGATGTGTTCTGTTAAAAGTCATTTTATATAAAAATTATGGTACTTGGTTCTCTTCATACTACAAATGTTACGGGGGACGCTTAAACTTTCTCAGAATGCGTAGGCGAAAGCCTAGTTGTAACTTTTTTTACACGCTTTTGAACCTTGTGTTGAACTTTGCGGCCGCGCCTGTCACCACTTGACCAGACCCATGGACAGCGCCTTCCAGAGCTCTTCCCGCTCTCCCGGCGTCGTCAGGAGCCCCCCGTTGGCCACCATCGGTACCTTAAACTCTAAAGAGGCTCCGTATTGCTCGTGCTGCCGTGGCTGGACCTTCTTCAAGAGCGGCTGTCTCTCTTGTCCGGTGTGCACTGCGTCGCCCTTTCTCAGAGAAATCGTACATCCAACTCTCCTTCCGCACTCCGGTTTCCCTTTCCCGGCGCGTGATGCCCGGACCGCGCCTTGCGCTCCGATATAATGTGCGATCCTGTGTACCTCACAACGACTTTGTGCACCTCACGCGGTACATGAAACATAAAAACGTAAGGCTTTCTCCTTAAAAGTCTTGAAGAGATCCCTCCGGGGATTCGAGGATATGAAGAATGGATTAACGCAATCACTCAAGGACACCCGTCGTGAGGGATCGTTAGTACGGACCAAAAAAAGAAGTCTGTAGGATACGACCACTACGAGTTCACTTTTACAACCTCCAATTCACGTTGTAATGTCCTTGGTCCATACCAACCAGGACGCGAGGTCACGTAGAACTAGGCGAAGCCCGGTAATACGGTTACCGCCAAGCGGTGAGTTATAGCCACTAGCAGTCGTTCCGTGGTTAACGTTGCCCCAACGTCATGCACCAACGCGCTTCATACAGGCAGCGGCAGCACGCGGAAGTGCATATCTCTTGCTTGTTTTCAATTAAACTCACTTGAGAAGACTTTACAAACGTATTGGCACAGCTTGAGATGACAGCGCGTCAAAGCATCGTTTTATTTATATTTTGACTTCGTGGTGCTCAAATGATGTCTTTCTTTTGTCGTGTCTGCTCGTGCCTCGCCTCTACTCCATGACTTTTTTACCTGTGTTTTTATTTATGGTTAGAAACCTGCGAAACGTTTATTTTTAGTTACACGCACGCGGCTGCCGTTTATATCACGTACTTCAGCGCCACCAGTTTTGTTATTTTGAGAAAGTCTTGACTAAATATACTTCCGGCTCTCGCTGCAGAAACGGTTTTGCGACGGCTGTTGAGAACAATTTTTAAAAAATGTCGGCGCCAAGGAATAAACGCGAGAAACCGGCCAGGTTTCGCCATCTTATCCTTCACTTAAAATAGTGCCGTAAGCGAAACGTGGGGCACATCAGAACAATCTAACGTAAGACAACACAGCAAAATAAGCAAGCCCCTGCCGTGCCTTACACAAGCTGCTAAAGGCACTCCCACTCTTACTCAAGACTCCCGCCGCCTGGCTGCGTTCCTTGCCTGTTTTTTTTTAGCCATCCATACCAGAGTACCAGAAGGTTCTTACCCGTTTCGCCATAAATTTAAGGAAGCCGCACTGACAAAATTCACGCCAAGAAACAGCGCGATAAACAGACCTAAAGGAATAAATAGAGATAAAAATAAGCACGTGAGTTGTATGTATCCTAGCGTGGCTCCCTTCTTTTCGTCCCGTCTTTCGCGATGTTGTCTTCGCCTCAAGTTACGTTCACCAACTTTCTCATCCGGAAATTCTACTGCAGAAACGTTTCAAGAAACGTTGCAAGAAACGTAATAATAAAACCAAGAATTGAGGCTGCACTGCCGTTGATCGCACGTCTGAAACTTACCCCTCCATAGTCGCCACCGCGGCACAGTGAGTAGATGGACAAAAAGATACTTTCGCACTTCGATTTAATGTTACTGTCTTCGGTCGTCGAAACGCCAGTCTTTTTCGGTGTCCTAGTGAGCGAATACCGTAAACTAAAGAATAAGAAAGAAACGAGAAGGGTGGCACGGAATAACTATGCGCTGACTTGCAACTAATGTGCATGCACATTCCCCTTCTCCGTCGCCTTCCTGCCCTTCGGATCCTCTTTTGTGAACAGTATTTAACCCTATAGGGGCCTTGGTTAAACTGAGTGCCTCTACAGTGGGAGCTTTTGTTGTCATTTCATTCAAGTGCCCTCGTCGACTTCTTCGACCCCTGTGGCCATGCCCCGAGAAGCGGAACTTTGAAACGATGCGTGGTTCAGCTCATGTGCGCACAACAGATTGGGCCAAAGCCGGGGAATCGACAGCATGGCGTACCTGAAAGAAAACGATGAACATATTTGTGGATATTTTGACTAAATATATATACCAAATACAAATTTTTGTGTGTACCTTCACATTGTTTCTGTACGAAGGAAAGTTTAATTACCTAGAGACAAAATATATATCTGCCCTTGTAGTGGTGAGCCGTTTAACGCGGGAAGGGAACAGATATCGCGAAAGAAATCCTGGAAAGAGTCATACACTTTTTGTCCGCCACTCGGTGAAGATGTCGGGTGAAAGTGTGGGATAGTAAAAACAAGAACAAATAAAGTCGTGACGTTAAAAAACAAAATGCCAAAATACGCTCGAATTTTTTTCATTACAAAATAGCCGTGTTGTCATGTAAAAAAAATAAACAGCAAAAGTAGACCGTATCGCCGTATATCTGCAGTGAGAAATGTAGAGCAATTCTGGCATTTTTTTTCGCAGAATTCCCAGTAAACAGTTTAATATCTCTGAGTCTAATATGATTTAGAAGAAGCCTAATTTTGTAAAAGCTTAAAAAGGGCTTCTCACATCAATTGGCCTTTTTACTCCAAAAACCACCACGAAAAGTAATGTCTTCGAATGTATCTTGGGAAGTGTGCGGTGGTTTTAGAATGCTGGAGTAAATTTGAAAATGAGCATGGCCAAGAAAAAGCAATGTTGCTGCAGCTGGTAATTCTCTACAGGCCGCCGAAAGATATGTACTATTTCTTTCTTATTACCAGGTTCAGAAACCATCCACAACTATCTGCTTACATAGAGGACCTAATGCAACCCTTTTGTCTACGCTTCACGCATTGTAGTTTAAAGGGGGGCATTGAGGAGGTTTACTGCAACACTGCCGGTAAGCGCTTTGGCTCTTTATTTCGTGCCTGGGTACAGTCCTTCCCCTGGCAGCATATATGTCTTATGCCCCTGGCTTTGATTTTGGTGCAATTTTCTTTCAATCTGCTTTCGACAGCGTTTATTGCTGCAATTAAAGAAAGCCGGCCAGTAGACTCGGTATGGTTTGAGTGACGTCACTCAAGTTTGCAAAGGTTTCCCACACCGAGAAAGAGTTTGTAGATGATGTCAACGACGTAGAGGGTGGATAATTGGCTTGAGTCATTTGTAGCCCCCTAATTTAAGCACTGCAACTTGTTGGCTACGTTCTAAAAGCACTTTAGATTGTCCAAGAAAAATTGAAACAAAAATTCTTTCAGAGAACCTTTAACTGCTACGCTACATTAATTTTACAGCTAGGCCTAAACCATTATTTTGTGATCGACCGAATGGGTCAGTTGAGGCGAGAAAAACAAGCCTTTAGCTATAATTTGTTTCCTTTTTGTAAAGAGAAATTAAGTACTACAGTGAGAGATTACAAGCAGAAACAAGAAGAAACCCTCGGACGCAGTTATCGCTTTGTGCACTTTCAAAGGGACACATAAACTAAACTAGAATCCAGGTGCAAGTTTACAGTGTAACATGTCTGGTAACATAAAAAACCGAATTTGGGTCATCAGAAATCTCCTGTGCACATTCCGGGCATGGCTATGGGGAACGGGCAGCTTAACGGGTGGCGCCGCCTCTCGGCGCTCTTCTCATTACTGGAATGGGCCGCCGCATTGGAGTGCGCAGCGTTCTGTGGTTTTTGTCGTGTTTGCGTCTGCGTTTTTAATGCCGAGGTGTTGTTGTGAGCAGATATGTCTAGTGAAACGGCATCTATACGGATGTGTTTTGTTGGCTGCACGAATCGCTGCGGAAATTCGGGAGGCGCGTCTAAGATTGGGTGCGCAAACCTCGCTGGTATGGGCGGTTCTGCGTTTGACACCCTGCATGTCTGGCTCCACCCGCCCTCATTACGAGTATTAGCATTGCCATTAATTTCAACGGGTCTGACTCAACGGTGTTCGCACCTTCCTGAATGGCGGCATATCCGAATAAGGTTTGTCTGAAAAGAGTGCGAGCCCTTACGTACGAGTTCGATGACTGCGTGATCGTGTAAATGTTGTGGAAACTATAAGGAACAAAACAAAAGTAACCCAATTTGAATATTGATAGCCACGTGTGGCAACCACCGTCCGTCACAGCAAATCGAAAAAAAGAAAAAAACATATTGTCGCGCAGCCGAAGATGACCCAGTTGTCTTCAAGGAAAAGAAGTTTACTGGAGTGAACTTGTGCTCCCCTAACAACTAAAGGAGTACACAGGCAGCCCGAAAGAATACACAGGCAGCCAAGGAGCAGTCAACAAAGTGACGTGCGCAGGCGAGCGTCGGTAAGTTGAATACTGCGGCGTCTGCTCTGCAGACTTTTATCTTTCGGCGCGAGTGTTTCTCGAACCGTCGATATACATCCAGAACATTGTAGATCAAATAAGATGATTCTATGCTAGTGACGTAAGGGCGAAACGCTGTTTTTTTAGAATGAGGTAACCAGTACGGCATAAAAATAACGAATGGAACACGCGCTTTGTTGGAACAGAGATATCTGGGCCGGGCGCTGCCGGGCAGTAAAAACAAAACATAAAAAAAACAATCCCAACGCATGGTTCTCGGCAATATTGAAAATTAAGTTTCAGAATCGAAAAGTTACGCCTAATCTTGTGCTGGGGCGCAGTCAATGAGAATTTACGTGACGTTTGCTTGCCACAGGTTTGTGGAGACTGTGAGGTTTTTGAACAGTGATACAAGTACTGTGCCGCATCTCTAAAAAAATCGGCCGAATTTACCAATGTACATAATGCCAAATGAAAGTGCCATACCGGACAGTAAGCGCGAGACGAAGTTGAAGTTACGTCAAAGGAAAGTTCGACGACGCACCGGCGGGGGGGCGGACAGAGGAAATATTAAGAGTCAGGTGATGTCTGCAGCGTGCGGGGAGACGAAGGAAGCAACGAGTCCAGGGAGGAGGAGAGAACGAGGAAAGTGGCAAGTAGTCGGAGCTTTCGAAATTGTTTCTCTATCATTATTACCTGCTGCAACAGTCTATTTTTCCGCGTAGATACAGCCGACTTCCGTTAATACAAACTCCACGGGGACCACAAGAAACTACAAATTAGCCAAACTTTCAATTAAACCAAGGTGCGCAATTACAGCATCGTTATTAGTCCGCAGCGCGTCCCACTTGATTCCATTCAGAATCCCGACTTTCGTCCACACGTCGAGCGTACGACACGGGTTGCCATGATAGTTGAGACTTATTCCTAAAATTGAAGAGTGATCGAAGCCTCCACCACACAGACTGCTCAGACAACGCTGTGCGCAACAACAAGAACAACAAAAAAAGGTTGAGAACCCAAAAGAGAGAGATGCATACGTTGGTGGCAGGGTCAGCTGGCCCGCCGCTCTACCAACTGAGCGCTGCCTCAGTTGAGATGACACCTACGTTAGTACAGAACACGACGCTGTCTTTCCGCTTAAAAATTTTGCGTTTTAAACTTTTTTTCCTACTCTCCTCTACCTATTCCCCAACATGAGGCTTTCGACCTCTCCTGTACGAATAAATTAATTCATTCATTAATTCATCGAAAAAGGACTGTTACCTCGATGCCTCTTTTTCGAAATAACTTCCAGTTAGCCGATGTAATGGGTTTTAGCTTAAAATTACCAAACGATTTCTTCAATTTCATCGCATGTAATTTACTACAACAAAGAGTGTCTCTCGCAGTGTCCAGCTGGGCCGGCCGCTCTCCGTAGGACCAGAACTGAGGGACGTATTAGGTCCTTGGAATTCTTCCAAACGTGTCGCTCGTGCAACGAAAGCCTTGTTGGCGTACCTAAAAGACGCAAGCCTTGATCAGACTTTGTGATTAGTTAAAATCATATGCATTCCTCTTCATCATTAAAATCATCATCGTCATCGCATTCATCTGGCGTAGCAAGCCAGGCATCTTAGCTCGGCTGACATCGCCAGTTTTCATTAAAGATCCCTCTCTCTCTCTCCGCGACGAGCACATCGCTTCCAATTAACCGAAAATTGCAATTAAGTGACTTCGAATTATCGAGAGCCAACAGTTCAGGTATGTTTGCGTTTATTTTGCTTCCAATACTTCTTTACGCTTCTACGTTGTAATTTTATTTTCGGGCGACCAGGAAGATTTCTATCGTTCTTACAATCCGCTGTAAATTTTTTGATCAACTTTGACTGTTTCCTGCTCTGTAACACTACTATCGGGCTACGTATTCGTAGTCCGAAAGCATTACGCAGCCTTACGGATCAATTTAAACGAGATTTCATGTGGGTCTTTGAAGTACTCCGACATCTTGCCCAGGTGTTTTTGTTACCGGGCTTGCAACTAACTACTTGTTTTTTCGCGCAACGTCAATTCTTGTTCTTGTAACCTGCCATGACAGGCGAGGTTGTTTGTCGTTAGCGAAAATTAATCCTTGCTGACGTTACTGTGTGCTGTTGATTTTCACATGACTGGCGCGTTTTGGTGACCGCACACACTGTTCTCAGACAAGCACGCTGACATTAGGGCAGATAGCGAGAAACTCCTTTATAGGGAGCGGGGGGGGGGGGGGGACGCTCGGCGGGCTCTAAGTCTGTTGGGGTAAGCGGGTTAAAGGATAGGGTGAGATAAAGTGAGCTCTATCACTGAGAGGGTCTTGGTCTTCTTGGAGTAGAAGCAGTCTTGTGTAGGAATGCATATATTGGGCAGATAACACAATGCGCACGCATGATTTACTATGAAGTTCATTCTCGAAGCAACATGTCACAGACATCAACGTGGCATGGAAGCGACACAACAATTAGTTATTCGCGGCCTTGACCTTATTTATTTTCCAAAAACTGTGATAATTGCCTCAGCATTCTGTAATAAAGTAAGCTAAAACTGCCAGGTACTCCTTCTAGAAGCGCCGCAGTCACGTCTGCACTGAATAGCCCCCAGCCGGCGTGTACGGCTGACCCCTTTGACGTGTTTGTACTTGTTCTTTGAATTATTATATTTATCTTGAAATTTTTTGACAATCACGTGAGCATGGGTCGGTAAGGAAAAGGCCATCATACCGTTCATTTCGCCGAACAATTGGAAGCTTCAGAAATGCATTATGGAACGAACATCATTTGCGCTGATGCAACTGCGGTATCGAAAGGGTTTCATTATCATTGCTTGGGCCATCTGAGTTAATATTACTGTTCTACTTGTTCGTTCTTATACTTGGCAAATGCCGCGTACAATAAACGAAGTATGGGGTAAAATAAAGTAGAGACAGCAAAACAAAGCTAAAGAAGAGCAAGCGTATGGATGTAATGAGCACACATTATCCCCCTTTTTTTTTTTAGTTTTGTTTTTCTACAGCGACATTGCGGAATGGTTGGTTTCCGTGGTTACAGTAGGCTTCGTTGCTGCATGAGCTTGATGGACCGTTCGCGACACAAGAAATCACACTGGAAGTCTGTATTTGCTTACAGGAAGAATACATGGCCTCGGCCATGTTGGGCCCACCGCCTGCATGCATGCCTTCCCGGTGCCAATGCTACAGTATATGGACGTTTAGCGAAACAGAAGCCAGTTAAAAGGATGTAAGGAGACTTTATTGACGTAACTTTATTTATTGACGTAACTTAACATGACGTAAAACTTTATGGAGCAAGAATTTAAAAATATATAAATGAAAGAGAAATGCCGGCGCAGTTTACAAGTACCGGGACCTCCGTGTTCTACGGTTTACGAAAACGGAACCTCTTATATTCATTGACGGGTGCAAAAAAACTTCCTGTCGCACAAGGCTGCAGGCAAGTCGTATATATACCGTCGCCAAAGAGTCTCGCAATCCGCTCTACGCACGGCGCCCTCGCATTTTGTATGCTGGGAGCGTGCAAGCCGAAACATTTGCTTTTCGCGTGTTGTATTTTGCTAAACTTAAATACGGATGGGTTAAAGGATAGGCTCGATACACGTGAATTCCCGTGGTAAACGTGAGACGCAACTCGTTCTACGTATTTCTTCTGGGAGCCTCGACGTTGGTAGCATCGCGGTCACATGCCACCTACGTGTGCAGAAGACGGGCCGGTAGCAGCACCGTCTTTCTATGAGCTCTGTGTTGAATACTCGAAGTTCCGGCCAAATCGAGTTTGATGAGAACTTGTTGCTGTCATCGGACTGAGATCAGTGAGCGGCACCCGAAGACATCGACATTTCACCGGTGAGCGCGTTTTTAGCGCTATTAGGACACTTTTTCCGAGAGGGCGGGCTAGGCCTATCGCTAGCGTGGTAGGCCAGCTGCTAGTACGGAAATGGAACAACAGCTCGTGCCTGGCGCCGATGGCGATGCGGCCGTCATAGAAGCCCGTGAATCGGACGAGGAAGAAGATAACTGCATGCATCAAGACGATGAGAGTTTGGTAGAGAGCCAGAATTTGTCCGAAAAGGGGAAGACAGGGTCGGTGAAGAGTTGGAGTGAGGTGATATCAAGAGCGCAACGACGCCGGGACCAAAGACAGCTACGTCTAACCGATAACCAAACCAAGCAAGCACCATCGCCTTCGCCACCGGGGCGGCAGTCCAGACCTACACTTCGTCAAGCCAGGAATTGGTTCAAGCCTCTACCAAGAGACCATTGCAAGCTAGTCCTGAGACCCCGCGGTGGGCTCAACTTGCAGCAGATCTTACCCTCACAGCTGACCCTGGCTCTCCTTCACGCCACCAACACAACCTGGCGTGAAGCAAACATACACCTGCAGATCGACCAAGCCCAGAATACTGCAACGATAAGCACGCCGTCTGTTCAGATTGGCGAGAAATTAATCGGTGTAACTGACATCAAAATCAAGGATGAAAAACATTCTGTGGAGATATACGGGCTTGCGCCCGATGACTCAGTCAAGGGTGTCATTCAAGGAGTTCCGGAAGAATTCACAATTCAAGAAGTCATTGAAAACATCGAGCAGGACGGCTTCGAGTTGTACGCAGCAAGGCGGATGGGGGAAAAGTCAACTACTGTGATCCTGACGTTCGCAGGGTCAGAAGTTCCCCGCTGCGTCTACCTCTACGGAACGGCACACCGGTGCACACTTCACAAGAAAACAGTACCAGTGTGCAGTGTGTGCTACGAGGTGGGCCACCGTAACACGGCCTGCCCACGCCCAGGAACACGCGCCTGCCACGAGTGCGGTACGCGCGACCCAGGTCCTGACCACACCTGCGTGGCAAAGTGCTCCCTGTGCGAAGGCGCTCACGTTACGGGCGCCAAAGGATGTTCGAGGCGCTTCGTCACTCCGTACGTTATTCGCCGGAGAGAGCAGCAGCAGCGACGACAGGCGCAAGGTCAACATCAGGTGAAGTCGCAACAAGGCCTGCAACAGAAAGCGTCGGTGGAGCAGCAGCGGCTGTCGAGGCGGGACCGGTCTTCGAGCCAAAGTCGAAGGGACCGATCGGCGACTCCAAGACGAAAGGAGAGGAGTACCTCCAACACCGGTTCAACACGTGCCGGTGTCGGCAGCAGACAGCAGTCGAGGTCCAGCTCAAGGTCCAGGAACAAGACACCAGCTAGGAGCAACCTAAAACAGGTGGGCTGGTCAGACAGATCCTCCATCATAGATGACAACCAATTTCCCCCATTATTGCAAGAGCCTCAGAAGCAATGTAAAGAGTGCGAACAATTGAAGTCATTGGTAGCCAAACAAAATGAGCAGATTGCTAAACTAACTGCACAAATAGAAAATCTAAGTGAAATGTATCGATCGATATTAAATAAAAGCGAGACTGAGAGCTGTAGCCAACGGACGGACACCAACGCAAGGAGAAAGGTACCCAAACGGGACATCCAGCCAGAGCAGCCGGAACACCAAAAGTCACCAATGTCAGCCACAAAGGACGAACCAGAGTGGGTGCATCCCATGCAAGAAATGAACAGCACTATTGGGCAGCTCGCAAACAAAGTATCACAACTGGTGACGCAAATGACCTCAAAGATATCTAGGATAGACAGGCTTGAAGCCAACGTTAATCAGCTTCTACTGACGCAAAAGACAAGGAAGGGGGTACCGTATGCCAAGACGGGATCTGAGGGTGGTCACACAACCAGTAGCCTCACCCCAAATCAAGATGGGGCGTCCTACTAAAAAGCCAACTGAGACCACGACAATTCTCCAGTGGAATTGCCGTGGCTTTAGAGGCAAGGCAGGTGAGCTACAACAATATGTGGACTCACTCGACAGCAAGCCAGACATCTTGGTCATGCAGGAAACAAACAAGAAACCCAAACTCCCGGGCTTCGTAACGTACGTCGATCTGACGGAAAGAGGGACAGCAGTGCTGGTGCGGAACACAATAGCGGCCACACAACATCTAACAACAGAAAGAGGGTGCGAGCACACCTTGATTGAAATCCACCGCCGAGGTATAGGAAGTGTACACAACGTTTTTATACTGAATATGTACTGCAGACCTTCCAAGAAGGACCTTGACTTAGCGGGGACAATTCAGGATGCCATGGACAAAGCCGGCTATAGACCTTTGCTCGTACTTGGCGATTTCAATGCGGCGCATACTACGTGGGGGTACAAATTCTGCTCGAAAAGAGGTAGGCAACTAGCTAGCCTCATGGATCAGCACAATTTGGCCTTGCTCAATGAACCAGGCACTCCAACACGAATGGGTACTAGCTCTGCCAGAGATACCACGCCTGACCTGTCGCTCTTGGCAGGTATCCTGGACGCTTCGTGGCAAAACACAGGAGTGAACTTGGGGTCCGACCACGACGTCCTGAAGATCACAGTAAGGGGCCCCGCCTTCAGGGCGAAGTTCGGAATAGCCCGAATAACGAACTGGGACAACCTTAGGAAGGAACAGGAGGAGGGGGTAGAAGAGACAACGACGGAGAGCAAGCCCTACGAGCACTGGGAAGAGGAACAAATCACCTTGGTAGCAAAACACACCGAGAGAATTGCAACCACAAACCAAACCCCACGTATCGACGCAAAACTGGCACATCTCTGGCAAGCTCGGCGCAGTCTGACCAAACGCTGGAAACGGCAGCGACACAATAGAAAGCTCCGCAAGAAAATCCAAGAAATCAACAAACAGGCTGCGGAATACGCTGCGGAGCTATCCAGGGAAAGCTGGCTCAGCCTGTGCGACGAACTTCAGGGAACTCTATCGGCTCGCAAGACGTGGCAGCTCCTTAGACACCTTATAGATCCAGTGACAAGCAAGGGTGAGACAAACAGAAATATGACGAGAACGTTGAACAATTATAATGGCGATGTAAAGAGGCTCTTTGGGGATCTTAGCGACAAATACCTCAAGACGGACAGGAGTGTACAGCGGCCAGGATCTTATCGGGGAGCACCCAACGAGACGCTGGACAAACCGTTCACCGACTTTGAGCTTAAGGTGTCAATTGCCGAGAGCCGTCAGAATAGTGCCCCGGGTCCAGATACCATCACGTATAGGCTGCTTAAAAACTTGAGCGACAGAGCAAGGAAGGATCTCTTGCGGCACATGAACGAAGCCTGGGTGAGCGGCAACCTACCGAGGCGATGGAAAGAGGCAGAGATCAGGTTCATACCGAAGCCCGGAAAGTCCCCGCACATTGACAATCTAAGGCCCATTTCCCTCACGTCTTGTGTGGGTAAAGTGATGGAGCGGATGGTGCTAAATAGGCTGCAAAAGCATCTAGAAAACACCGATCAGATGCCGGATACCATGTTTGGATTCCGAAAGCGCCTCGGAACGCAGGACGTGTTGCTACAAATAAAAGAGGAGGTCATGAAGCAGGCCACGAGACATTCGCCCAGAGCCATTTTGGCGCTTGACCTCAAGGGCGCATTTGATAACGTCTCTCACGCCAGCGTCCTATCGAACCTCCAGGGCACCGGATGCGGAGAACGGGTTTACAATTATGTACGGGACTTCTTGACTGACCGCCAGGCGAGAATCAAAGTGGGGGAAGAGGTATCCCCTCCTGTGAAACTGGGTAGCCAGGGGACCCCCCAGGGATCCGTCTTGTCACCCCTTTTGTTCAACATGGCGCTCCTGGGCCTGCCAAAGGCGCTCGGAGCGATCGAAGGATTGGGGCATGCGCTATATGCCGACGATATCTCGCTCTGGACGACGAAAGCAGGCTCTTTAGGATGGATCCAAGACACGCTGCAGGCAGCCGCAGATGTTGTGGACAAATTCGCCAAAGGGTGTGGCCTTAGATGCTCTCCATCTAAATCAGCACTGGTGATCATCCGGCCAAGGGCGCCTAAGAAACAAAAAGAGGACATAAAAGTCAGCCTAGAGGGCGAAGACATCCTCCCACGCCCCAGCACAAAAATTCTCGGATTAGTCATCCAGGCCGACAACAGGGCATCTATACCCGTTGCGAAACTAAAGCGCACGTCGGAACAAATCCTTCATATGCTCCGACGGGTGGCGTCAAGAAACCGAGGTCTCAAGGAGAGGGACACACTTAGGCTCGTCCAAGCCTTTGTGGTAACCAGAATAACATATGTAGCACCTTACCTCCTCCTGAACAAAGCGAACACGCAGGTGCTGGACGTCATCATCCGCAAAGCCGTCAAGCAAGCTATTGGAGTTCCTATGAGCACGTCTACATGCAGACTCTTGGAAATGGGCTTGCATAACTCGGTCGACGAGCTCATTGAGGCCCATCTCGCCAATCAGAAACAAAGGCTGAGCCAAACAAAAGCGGGCAGACGCATCTTGCAGAAAATCGGCTGGAAGGCGACGCTATCTGAGGACAGAGACCAGCTGCCAGATGAATGGCTGGAAGACATCAAATCCAAGCCCATCCCCAAGAACATGAACCCAGCGTACCATGGCGGCAGGCGGGAGGCAAGAGCTCGTGCTCTCAACAGGCTTCTGGCAAAAGAAGAAGGGGCTATCTTCACGGACGCCTCCATGAATGACGGTACGAACCGGTCAACAGCAACGGTGACAACCACGAAAGAGCTGCTGACGTGTGCATCCGCTGTAGTTCAGAGCACTGAAGAGGCAGAGGAGCTGGCGATTGCTCTGGCCCTTACTCTACCGGACAAGACCAAGGTAGTCACGGATTCCCAGCAAGCCTACAGAAGCTTCCAGTGCGGCTGGGTGTCCCGGTTGGCCCTCCGAGTGCTCAAGGAGAAAAAACCTCCAAAGGAAAGCGTAGAACTAGTGTGGGTACCGGCCCATTCTGCGGTGGAGGGTAACGAGTTTGCCCACCAGCAGGCCCGAGCACTGACTTACCGGGCCACGTCCACAGCAGAGGCAAACAACCAACCATTGGTTACCTACAGGGAAATAACCACTTATTACAGGCACGACAGGAGGACGCTACCAGCACCCCACGCAGCACTCACCAAGGAGCAGCAAACTATATACCGGCAAATCCAGACAGAGTCCTTCCCGCACCCCCGTCTACTCAACCGCATGTTCCCAAACCAATTCGAAGAAGCTTGCCCAATCTGTAAAAAACTAGGCACTCTCCAGCACATGATAGGAGAGTGTAAGTTTAGCCCGGAGCACCCGCCCCCCTTACCCGAGTCTCGCCCCACCAACCCCACTCTACCCTTTAACGAGAGATGGAGGATCTTGCTGACCAGCCCCGCCCTGGAGGATCAGCTACTACTGGTCACCAGGGGCCAGGCGGCGAGAGCAGCATATGGATTCCCGTGAACAGGGAACCACCTCCGTCCAGTGTGGAGTTCGCAACGAACGACTCTTAAATAAAGTTTCTTCTCTCTCTCTCTACTGAGAAGCCTCGCTGATAAGGAAGCGATTATGTGCATACTTTTCCGGCAACGACAGGTCGCCGGAGATAATAATGCTCGCAAACTTTTTGACACAACCAGGGGGCAAATTGGATAATTTTTAATGCGATTGCGCAACTCTACCTGTGAGCTCAACTTCGTGCACCGGAAACGATTGCACATCCGTGTGATACCTATGCTGTCCGCATAACAACACAAACCCTTCACGTCCTCAATGAAACCCGCTCAATAAACTGAGTTATGCCAATTCAGCTCAATAAACTGGATTCTGCCAATTGGCATAATCCCAAGAGTAGCGCTGGTGATCGTGACGGCGTTGAACGGCAGATGCGAGGTATCGTGGCTTCAAGTCGTCGTGCTCCCAACTTGACCGGGGGTGGGGGGGGGGGGGAGGGGGGGGGGGGGCGTGCTGGGGAGATGGTATGGCGTGGGTGGTTGATGCCGTTAAGGGAGGAGGTGTTTATACGTTGGCAGGCAGCACTGCACTGGTTAATGTTCATGAGAGAAAATTGCGCGCTAAGCCGGCAGGTAAAGGTTTCCTGCAATACGCTTATTACATCGTCATTTAGCTCGCACAGTTGTATGCCTGTGTGCCTAATTAAGGACATCAGAGTCGAATGACGAATTTCCGCGAACAGCGGAAAACTGACAGTCATGATGCAAATTTCGCGACCCCATCCCTGTGCTTATTTTTAGGCACCGACAACTTTCGTGTCTTTTTAACCCGTCACGAAGCAGAGATGTCTGCTGTTGGTAACTCTTTCGTGCACTTCGGGTAGGGAATTGGGCCTCCCTATGTCCTCTGTCGTTTTTTCTTTTTCTTTTTTTTTTTTTTTGCTACACGAAGTCATGGATCACCGCTACCAACTAGGCCAAACCCAGACTCTGATAGGGAATTCGGCCTATGTGCTCACCGTCGACGTCAATATTCGCTAATTCGTGTTGCCTTAGCATGTTTGCGCGCTATCGCGTTCGTCTGTGTTTACTTTTTTGTTAGTTACCTTGTCGTACATCTTTCCGTAGCAGATCGGCACTCGTTAAGGGAATAAATTACATTGATTGCTGTAGCCTGAAGCTTCTTTTGCAGGTCGCTGCTGCGCGCGTCCAAACATCTCATCCGGAAGGGCCTGCACCGAAGCATTTATTGAGCCCAAGCTTCCCAAGCTTCCCAATCTTTCTCCGTTAAGGCGGAAAGGCTGAATTGCACAAACATGTTTACAAAAAGACGAACTGCTAGTTAGACCCGCTTCCGCTTTCCCGATACGAGACACAAGGCATCTCAGAAACTCGAAGGGTTCGCTGTTATAATGTATGCATCGATTGCTACACCATAATAAAAGGGTAGTGGAGCGAAGCTCAGCCAATCCTATAGCATCATTCCTGGGGCTTTATAGATGCACATAGATGCACGTTTATATGCGCGCTAAAACTTTTACCCCGGTAGGTAAACACAGCTGATACGCAACGCCTCGGGCAGACCGTGAGCCACCCGACTGGAGTAATTGTAGGAGAACTTGCAAGAGCCGTGCCCGTCCATAAGTTGGGCCGGCAGCCGTCCTCAGACGGCCAGTTATCGTCCCTATTCATTGCATGGTAGCTTCTGCAGCGTTATGGATGGCACGGGAGAGAACGTCCCAAATATGCGTGCTTTGGATATGAGGTACTAAAACTGCTTGTCGCCTTTTGTCGTGGCGTTCCTGGGAATATCAACCGACGGATTTATTTCCGGAGTGTCTACTGGTGCACACGCGGGCGCTCGCTGTGCCGCCATGACAAAGCGATTTCGCTGGAATTGTGCTGCGCTGGGCACTCGGTATGATTTTCTCTGTCATGGGGAAATGAAGGGAAAAAAGTTTACTTTTTTTCATTACTCAAGGACGGCCAAGGCCATTTGTCGCAATCACCAAAACTTTCGTCGAAGCATGGGTAGTGGTGCTTACCCCCGCATTATAAATTCCTCCTCCACTCGAGCATGCAGTCGAGGAGATCATTGAAAGTGAGTTTTGCATTTAAAAGCATTGCTGTATCCTCCACTTAACCGAGTAGAGGAAACACATCGAGTGGAGGATGGACTCAGGATACGGCCATTAGTCTTTAAAAGAATTCTCGCTTCAACTATAAATATCTACTTTTGAAATAGCAAGTAATACCTTTTTTATTCACTGGCGAGGCACGCATGCAGACAACCATGTTAGTGCGCCGTCACTGGTTACGTCGGGCTCCACGGGATGGCGGTGCTTGTCCGTGCTAAGCAAATGATTGGTGTTGGACGTTCTAAACTTTACCCCACCGAACGCAAAGTAATGCCTCGACACCAATGTGAGTGTATTTAATAACATCTCTGTTGACACCACTGTTGATAATCAGGTTGAAACCAAGCAGACGACGCACGCAGGTGTTTTTTTTCCTTCGGCGTGCGGGCGCAGTGGCGCAAGCCGCGCCATGTCCGTGACCGTTTTCAGTGTTGCCAAACGAGGAAATTGACAGCTAAACCTTTCAATGAATACCACCTATAGAGTGGTGTCGGGTCTGGATTTTGCGGCGAATAAATACCGATGTGCTGACAACCTGGTGCAGTGAAATGTACAGCACCAAGAGCAACGAAGAATTACTGTGCCCGCGGCGCAACGCTCCGCATTGTGGGCCTTAATCCCCTTTATTTTTTTCAATGCGCGGGGCAGCGGACCTGACGTTTCTTCGGCTCACCTCCCTGCCTTTCCCGTGCTGCTCTTTTGTGAAAACGAAGCACGCTATGTGTCACTGATGGCGTCCGTGCGCGCCACAAAACACACAGCAGGAAAGCCAGCTTTCTCTGACGGTAACGATGATCATATGCAAAGTTATGAAAAATCAAAACTCTTCCCGTGGTCCGAATAGAATTTGGATCCCTCGAGTTATGAGGCGGATGTCTATCAGATTCCCCTTTCCGACAAGGTGGAAGCACTTTGGATTTGGAGAGCGGTGCATGGACGTGCCAAATTAGACAGAAAATTTATGTATTCCTCCGACTAAAGACGACGTTGGTTGCTTTCGTTGTGCGAACTCAAATGGTGAAGGATCAAAGCCAATGCGGCTGCGATAAAAAGTCCAAATCGCGCACGATTTAAAGTAAAAGCTCAAGCACTCAAAGTTCAAACCGCCTGCGAGCAAAGTCCAAACTCAGACGACAACCAAGGAAGTTCGTACGAGAAAGCTTCGCCTTCTCGTCGTGGTCAGACGGAGGGGTGCTTGATGTTTTCCACGTTCCTTCGATTTCCTATTTCGTTTCTCAATCTTCGAGGTCTCAAAAATTTTGTGTTACTGTTAATACGTATCTTGCATCAGTTATTGAGCTTTTTATTTCTACTACTTTCTTCCAGTATTTATCTTCATCCGCCAAGAAATCTTGTGGCATTGACCCTGTTGAAACAAACCTCTCGCTTCCCTTCTGCGGTGCCCAAAGGATATATAGCATAACGGTTCTTCGGCAAATATCTTTGCATTCTCCTCATCTAATTCCCCTCCCTCCCTATTCCATCCTTTCGACTGGAAAGGTCAAATGGGGCAATTTACTTTAGCTTATTTCTGTGTGTGTGGCGAAAAGCGGTGTCGAACAGCATAACTTGATGAGAAGGGTAGGCTGCAATTTCTCGGTTTGCCGAAGTTTTGACAGCCGGCTGAGATGCTCATAATTGAGTTGTAATGGCAATCACGTAGTTGGGAGTTGGGCCAACCCTTCCAATATCTCTAAAATAGGTGACACAAAACGCAGAGTTCTCAGGGGTGGGCGAGTATCTACGGAGTTCAAGCCACATACAACGGAGATGGAAATAACTCTTTCCTTTTCTTGTATTCTCGGTGGATATGCGGTTCGTCTTGTTTTGGCAGTACTTGCTTCGAGCTTCGAATTGCCCGATGTTTTCCTGGTTAAAGAAAATTTTCTGAAGTCACACTCCCACTCCAATTTGGTTCAATGAAGCGGCGCATTAGAACTGAGTATAAATTTACCGGAATGTATTCTACGACACCGATAACCGCAAAAGCCCCAGCGACCTATACTTTCTCGGCGACTTGATCGAGAGCAGAACTGAAGCAACGAATACCTCATTACGCCGAAGTTATATGCGTGAATTCAAAGGCTGGGTACTACGTCAAGCTGGAAGTATCTGGGGATGTAGTATTTTGGATGGTATTTCATGTAGATGACATTTTTCGCTGGTCGAAAAATATCAGTCAGAAGTTTCTCCGCCAAAAGTGAGATATGAGTCAAGGCACCGGCTCAACATAAAGTGCTCGTACCATGTGTTGCGTGTCAAAAGCTTGTCAATATGAGGGAAGAATCTGGGTTCTGGAACTAAATTTCGCTTTCTTTTCCAAAGCAATACCGCAATGTTTTTTTAGGTAGCATTCTTTGGCTATTTATCTGGAGTTTTCGAGTGTTCGGACAAAATTTTCACTAGCGTTTTCCTTGCTTGGTGGTTTTCCGTGGGCAGAAAAACCGCTAGCGCCATCTATAGTCATTCTGAAAAACCATGTTAAGACGAGGTCTATGCAGCCAGTACCTTTCGAACCCACTACCACTAGCGGCGAGGTTCGTGCATGTCAACATTGCATTGCGCAAATGTAGTCTAGGACACATAGAAGTCTAAAGAGATGTACGTGACCCAGCCTCACCATATTTGTGAAATTTTTACGCACATAAGATATTTGTTACGAAATAGACTAGAAGTATCGATCGATAGTTTCCTGACGTCACACAGGGCGCGAGTACACGTTGAGGCGCGGAGTAAACCATGAAAGAAATATACAAAATAATTAACAAAATCACGAAGGTGTAACTAAGCGAGTGACTCTACTAATAAAAAAATTCCCCCGCATTTCCCCGAGGGGGAGAATGTGAAAGTGCGAATGCACGGTTGTCGGCCCGCTTGCGGCGCTTGCGCTCGGCCCCCGCAGCCCACCGCCTCGCCGCCTTCTCTTCCATCTCTTCCATCGGGTTTGTAGTATCACGTGTACACCACGCAGTTATCAAGCCGCTATAACGCCGCTGAGTCGCCAACGCACGCCGCTGACGACGTAGTTTGAATGAGTTAAAGATATAAGGCGCGTCACTAACACTGATATCACCGTCGCGTCCGTGGCTTGGTCTGTAGAGCGTCGCGGTGCGGCCGCAAAGTCCTCGGATCGAAACCTGGCGCCGGATGCTGTTTCTTTTTTAAATATAGAGGAGCACTGCGGACGCCGCCGCCGCCGCCGCCGCCGGCGGTGGATGGTTTGGGGTCGCTTATAAAGTGCATTCGCACTTAAAAAATTAACAACCTTATCAGGAAATTGTTTAAATTGCCTTCGGCGTTCACTCCCTTTGTCCGCCTCTTCCAATCATGATTCAAAAGCCTCGAACTACTCCAAGCACAGCGGGTCCACCTACTCACTGCTACTGCACAAGCTCGGCCACCCTGCTCCTCCACCTTTCTAAGCAACCCCTCCCCCGAACCCACTCCTCCTCCAGCATATATATGTCTTCCTCCCTCCGCACTCCCATCCGATTAAGACAGAAGACGGTACCGAGTCACCTTTATGTGAGTAAAGAACCACAACAAACCGGACATCCCTGTACACTGCCGTCACTCATGCAGTACAACGCCCGATACGCGCGCGCACTGGTTGTCGTAGAATTCAATTAGGCTTCCATTGCCTCCCTCAACATTCCGAACGCTCCGACCCCGACGGCATAAGAGACGGTCACCACTCCGGCAGCAGCCACTCTGTCATCCGACTACGTAGACAACCTCACGGATTCGCAAAGGACGGCCGCGGTCCTCTCCATTACCAGTGGAAATCAGGACACCCCACAAACTACGCCAGTGACAGAGAAGTGAAGAAGCAAGAATTACGCAAGTGGCCATGGCCTTCTGGCCGTCTTCAAGGCGGATTAGGAATGTTGAAATGAACTTGGGATTCCCCCCACGGGTTTGTGTGGTAACGAACGCGGCCCAGGTAGCTTGGCCGCGTGCCCAATAGTGGTAGGCGGCGGTCGCACTCACAAAGCCTGCCTAGGAGGAAAAGGTTATGAAGGAGCCAGAAGCCAGGGGGAAGCCTCCACGGGCCGCCTTCTTTAGACAACGTTCTTCTGCACTCCGTAATGCACACTTACCGTAAAGTGACCAGGAACAAACTTGACCACATTGCTTCGGAGCACGGCTAAATCGACGCTGTGTGTCTTGTAGGACCGCTCGTGAGGTGAGCCTTCGCCTCGAGATCGCTGTTGTGAATTGCAAGAAACATCATCTGACGAACCTTTCCATTTCTTTCCCGAGAAAGACTGATTTCCTGCATCTTTGGAGGGATCTCTTATTATTTTAGTCTTCGTGGCACGCCTCCACGAATGGCAGAGACAGAGGGTCAAAGCTGGGCACAGTTCATAATTCTAATTGTCGCCTAGAATTACTTCTGATTAAATTTCAGTCCACGAAGACAAATAAAATGCATCACAAATCAATAAATAAAAAATATTTTACGAGGCTGTAGGATGTTAATGTGTGGAATACAATAAACCCGTAATAACCCAGCCGTGCACATATGTACAATCAGTAGCAAAGTTTTCCATGTTACAAGTGTGGCGGTCGAGGTACCCACATGGCGGCCAGTCGAGCGTTCTGTGCATGTACAGTTCTTCACTTGCTGAACTAACAATAAAAGGAAGCAAACATTTGCTGACGTGTTAGTAGGTGAGTCGGTAAAGCAGCGCCGGGCAGAAAGGAAAGAAAAAAAGAAGGGCAGCACCAGCACTGACACACTACCAGATGGTTATTCCGTGCGCTTCCAGACGCTGTTTTACCAAATTGTCATGTAACCAATTAGCGCTAATTAAAGGTTTAGTTGATCAGCGACAGACTCGTTTTAAACCAATGTCTTCAGTTATGTTAAGCATGATTGACGTCACAGTGGTGCTTAAAACTGCGTTTTAACACGTTGACCCTGTCTCTTCCGCGAACGAGTTTCACCACCTACAATCCATTCACTAAAGCGCGGTGTTGGGCTACTTGGTTTTGCACCTTTAAACCTCAAACTGCGGACACGGACGGGACGGAGAAAAAAAAGTGGTAGCACGCCCGTGCCGTTTGACGTTTAAACACATATAAAACCCGTTGGGTGAGGATTTTTGGGAACTTAATTGTTACCGCTTTCGTCACTGAGGTAACCGGACAGCAGAACCGTCAGTGGGCGTCGTCGTCTCGAGATTGCCAGCCGGGCTCTTGCGGCTCCTTCTCATTTCTTTGGCGGTCGATGCTCCCACGTTGCCGGCAGCTCTGTCTCAAGGCACGCTGACGAAATGAAACTGTCATCACCCAGTCGGGTGTCGCCCCATCGGACGACCTCTCCAGAAACAAGTTCGGCTTTTACTACAACGGTGTCCGTTGTGCGTTCGCACTAGGGTCATTACGCGGGGACCACCGAAGGGTAACGATACAGACGGCCCCACAAGGGGCGAATCCTCGCCTCTCGAAAGATGAATGCTGCGAACGCACATACAACGATGTCGTTTGTTCCTCCCATAGTAGTGCCGAGGTTTCGCTTCTGTTTGTTTTGTGACCCCATGTGATGTTCCCTCTACTCTGCGAGAGCGTAGATGATAGCCGCCCTTGTTACGCTGACGTCCCTTCGGCGGTGATGCCTGGAGTGCAATGACAAACGTTACGTCGCAGGAATAGAAGGGCTGTTGGAAACTATGCAAATATCAGTTTTGGCATGGTATGCTTGAAATAAGCTTGCCCTTATGCTCTGATGGAAGTCTCTGCTGCGCACCTGCCAGATTCGGCCGGATGGCATTAAGGTGATCTGACCACGGGGGAGGAGGGGCTGGTGGAGTGAGAGATAGAAATTATAATATCAACAGAATGGGGTAATGTATACGCATGTCTAATTTAGAAAAAACAGAGCAAGAACTGAACTATTCGTCCATCTATTAGCAAGCTACGCCACTGGTCAGTTGCTAAATATTTGGCGTGGCTGACGCCTTCCTTTTCAGGAAGTCCTGTGAAATAATGTCGAGCGTAAAAAGGTTCGAAACTTCGCCAAAAGAATGCGACTGGGGATTGCATCAGACATGGAGGCTCGGATTTATAAAGTATAAAAAACTGGGCCCATCTCCCCGCGAGGGGGACTCGAGTAAATGCGTCGCATAGGGGGTGGGTGTATTGCGTTAACGTTTAGTGTTTGGGGAGTTGGTGGTAGTGAATGCGTTGTATCAGCAGCTTCTTGACGTAGTTTGAATGAGTCAAGGATATAAGGCGCGTTCGTAGCCTCCCATTCTGTGTCGGCTTTGTGGCGCAGTGGGTAGAGCACCATGTACATTGCGTTCCGCCCGCAGGGTCGAGGGATCGAAACCAGGCGCCGGATAGTATTTTTTTATATAGTGTAGGGGGAGGGGTGCGGACTATGACTACGGACGTCAACGCGGGTGACATCGTGAGTTACTGAAATGCTCTGCATTTAAAAAAAGAATGGCTCCAATCCACGCTGTGAAGGTGCTTGGACTGCGAAGCTGTAAAGGACACCCACAACGATAACCCATGCGGCGTCACTTGAATGCACACATCCGCTCACCGCTACCACCCATAGCGCTCTTCTTTTTTTTTTTTTTTTTTTTAAGAAGAAGAAGAAGTTTATTCAAATACATTGTACAAAATACACGGGAAAAACAGTACAGACAAGGGTCCCAAAGTACAAGACTGTAATGGGACCCTCGATAAATAATAACAAGGGTAATAATAATAGTAGGCAGTAACAATTACTGCCTACAGCCTCCCTGCATAACTCCTCTCTTGATCAATTGAACGGAAGTTTACCCATTGCAATTTCAATTTTGCGTCTTCGCAGTGCTCGCGCTCCCACTGCCTGAACAGCGCGAGAGGGAGTTTTGTTGTTTTTTTGCGTGTTTTCATGTCGTATGTGCCCGCACCTTACTGCGTAGTTTGGAACGCGCAGTTTCTAGCGGCCACTTTTAGCGTCTTTCGATGGGTGAGGAGTAAAGCGACACCGCGTCTTTGGCATCATCTCTCTCACTGCTTCCCCCTCACTCTTGTTTCATGCGCCGCCGCCACAAAGCGCCCTCCCTCTACCCAGACGCTGAATCCAAACAATCATCTGTCTCCTTCTTCTACACTTCTGGGCGTAGCTTAGTCGGTATGGCGACGGGCTTTCGCTCCACTTCTCTACGCGTACCCAGGTTCGATCCCTCGCGGTGCCAGCAGTTTATTTGTGTAGACAGTGTGTAGCGAGTTGTAGCTTGGCATGTATGTTAACACGAAACTGTGTTATGCCCGGCTACACAAAGATTTTGGTGACGTCATATTCGTCACGGAAGTGACGTGGCCAGAAAAAGCGCGTATTAGCGCGGTGGCGCCCGGTTTCGATCCTACAACTCTCTGGCCGCAACGGAAGGTATGTGGCTCCCTTCCCACTGCGCTACGAACCGATACGTGAGCATATGATACGAACGCGCCTTATGTCCTTCCCTCTGACTCATTGAGATCGTGCGCGCCGTCTAGGAGAGGCGAAGCGAAGTAGCGCATCATGACGCTAATGAGCGCGGACCGTTGGCGCCTCGATTCCGGCGCCTTCGTTTACGGGGAACACGCGTGAATTGAGGCACCTCCCCTGTTTTTTTTGTTTGTTTGTTTCTTGCGTGTCGGTGTCCCTTCGTCTGGCGGGGTCAGGCTCGCAAACCCTTCGCACAAGAAGGACATTCAACATTCAACTGCTCCTGTGAAGGCCCCTTTCACTTTCGTGTTTTGCCGATTCCTATGAACGAGGGATCAACCACATTTATTTTTGTGTAGTCAGTAGTAGCCTGGGAGTTTTCAGCTGACGCGGACACGAAAATTTCCTTGGCTGGTTAGCGGTATACTGTTTCGCAGTAAAATGTCCCAGGGCTTTAATATGTTGACCTAAGACGGCTTATATTTCGCCTGGAATCTCTTCTCAGCGAACATTTGTATTAAGAGGTGAAGCCGAGTTTAAGGAGATCGGTGGGATTGGTTTTTGTTAGCTGGCTTTCCCGCGATACCTGTTGCGCAGTGGAGCATAGCCAGCTATGGAGGGGGTACGATTACAAAAAACGGCTCCAACTCTTGTGTTGTCAAAAGTATCCCAAATAAATTTTGTTTGAATATAGCCACTAACACGAGTCTACCATTGCGCCGAGCCACATTTACTTGTCATGAGTAGTTATTTCACAGTGAGGTTGTGAACTTCACAGAATTGTTGTCTGCTGTCAATGCATGCCCATCCACGGAGGGAGTACGGTTACAGAAAACGGCTGTAACTGTTGTTTCGCCGTAGCTATCCGGAAAGAAATAAGATGACCAGTAGCTGCTACGACGAATCTAACGTTATGCTGAAAAAATAAGCCTAAGCTCAACAGAATCTTCGTAAAGGTGCTAATAACTACACTGTGAGTTCAGCAGATTCTAAACCCACTTCACTGGTTGGAAATGGGTTCAGTTTTTAGTCTATCCGTGGAAAAGCTGAAATTGAAATGATGGGGCGGCGAGTTTCTTCCGGAAAGTTCAGACGTGCGTCCATGCACTTTGACCTTAGCATGCAAAGAAAAACTAAACAAAATGAGGTAGTAAAAGTCTGCAATACAATAAACATAAAAAATGCAAATTGCGAAAAAAACTGACTCGTAGGCTACGCCGATCCGAAGTTCACTGAGCTCAGGAACACCCGCAATACAAACCCGAAAGTGGGAGTCCCACCAATTCATTAGAACAGGGGAAGTTAATGCATCCCTTTTGGGAGATTAATCGCACACTTCGTGCACAAAGGCAGTCGAACGGACTTTCTCCAAGACCTACCTAAAGTAAATGTTATACAGTACTAAAACTGTTCATTGTCTATCCGGTTTAATAAGCTTGAACTCAAGCTGGAGCCCACCTAAATTTATAACAGAAGCGGCCCTCCAGAACAAATTCTGCGTGGCGCAACTCATGTCTGATGTATCCCAGCCCACTTCGGCATAGAAAACCAAAAGATATAACATTGTGTAATCGTACGACGATATTATGAACAAATGAGCGAATCGATAGGCGCTCATTCTGAAGAACTGCACGAGCAGCAAAGAAGGAGTATCCAATATTGTTAGCGCGTCCTTGTAGCTCTCAAGGTTTTCCTGTGCGTTTAATTAGCTTAAAGCCTGAGGAGTCCATAATAACTGAGCCGGCGGCAACCGATACATATCCACCATCACGTCCGAAGTTTTTGCAGCCTTATGATACACTGCTTGAAATAACTCGTGGATCAGAATTCTCTTCGATGCGGACGTGTAGCAGCAGCCTTCAATATTCAAATTAGCGTAAAATTGCCTACCAATAACAGATCTGTTGAAATAAAACGTTATTGTTGAAAATTTAAAATCGTAAGAAAATTATTTTCAATCCATCCCATCCAGGATAAAATCTGACGATGGTGGAGTCAATAGAATATTCATTATATGTAGCGAATGTTTTGAAAAATGCATGCCTCTTCGTCTCACAAGAAGGCTCTGCATTATTGTTCGCGTGATACAACTACTACAGGTTCCTTTTGGGTTACAGTTCCTTTTGGGTACTTTATCACTGCATATTTGTTGCTATTTCCTCCTGTCACTGCGAAAAGGGATGTTAGTGATGGTTTGCCACACGCATGAATCGAATGGCACTGCTGTTGCTGAATACTTTACACTCACACACAAAGCTCCTGCTACGCCAACCGTCCCATGATTATATTCTAAAATTCTTCAGTTTCAGGCGACCTGATGGCTCTATTGCTTGCCAGCCTGTGACATGATGGTGCGCCAGTATGGCTGAAACGTCTCACCTTTCCAAATCTTTTCATTCCTGTCTTTTTGGCGCTCTACATACCTAACAATGGCAACAGCTTCTAAGTATCCGTTCTTAGACGAGAAGCCCCTTACGGGCTCGGGCTGTCGGCGTCTCCTGTCGTCCTCGGCGTTTCATGTAGTCACAGTACTATAACTACTGGGCACTCGTTTTCCAACGCCTCGCGCTAGAACGCTTTGTGCATCAAAGACACGAGGCTTTTACAGCAAAGCTATATACCTCTACCTGCACCAACGTTTTCATCCCCGGGGGGTCAAAACGCCAAGGTGCCAATAACAAACACATTTATACACTGCATACTTCGCCCCTCCCAAGGTTTCACATTAGTGGACATGGCCCGAGATTTTTTTTCCAGCTAAAACAAACAGAAAATATTGAATAAAAAAACTTTATCGGCTTTAAAAGAGAAGCAGTCCTCTTTCTTCACGGGGGAATAAACTCTACGAAAGTTCGAACCAGCTTTTCAAGTGAGCACGTAAAACGGGAATACGGGTAACTTCGTTTACGTAAGTACGAATTTTAGAAGGGGAGATGATTTTGAATGTAGAAAGGAAATCTGACGCAATCATTGTTTTAGCTACATCCAGTCATAGCGTCAAAATAAAGGAGAACGCTCTCTGCGCAGAATGGGAGGGCAGAGGGAAGATCATGGCTCGTTAGATATATCCTAAGTAACTTGATCTTGCGTTAATTTTTCCGCGACGTACGTGCTACGCACATAGAGAAGCATGTATCCGCACTTTCCCCGTGTAAGTTTCCACAGTGACGTCCGCGTTAAGTGACCATCGAAGTGTCGTTTGCTGAGGCACATTTCGTCTCCAGGAAACTGCGGGAACTTGCTTCGCATAAGCGACACCATATTGATATAAAGAGACGAAAAGTGACCGCCAGAGTATTTCAAAGATTGAAGGACTGTGTCACCGCTCATCACTTAGCACTGTGACCTGCAAAAATTCCACGAATACTGACAAAAACTCGGGAAGTGCTCCGTCAACACATATGAGTCTTTTGCATCGGGCGCTGGCGAGTTGCTTTTCAGTTTTTCTTTGTTCCTCCATTTTCTCTGCGATCAGTTAATTTATCATCAACCTGTCTCATTTATGACCTGACGTAAGGACTTCTATAACAATTTTGATTTTTTTACGGAAAAAGATACTACGAAGTGTCTTGTTGAAGCTATTTACATATTATATCAGAAAAAAAATGCTTCGCAATTTTTTTTCCACTCACCGTAATTGGGTGTAGAACGACTACACTATTCGGTGGACGCGATATTTTACGTACTGCTTACTGATATGGCGCAAAGAAAACGGATGTCTACATAATGCCTTTAAAAGGCGTAGACGTTATAGATTGCCATTTATAGGTTTACTACGTGATTCACGCGCACACCCTCGCGGTAGGCGGAAGACCTATCGTTTTAGGTGCAGGGCACTTTAGGGGCTCGCCTTGTCGTCGTGGCTCGCTCGCTGGATCCATGTAGCGCCACACGGCGTTCCGTCGTCGCGGCGTAACCCAGAGGCGTCGACAGCCAAGCGTTTTATGTAGTCATAAGCGTTCGAAACTCGTGGGCCACTGGCGCTTGTCATACATCTCCCCGTTGTTTAGCGCAAGGAAAACTGTAGGTACATTTGAGGCAAAATATACTAATTAACGGGCAGCGCCCGCGTTGATTTTGTTAGGAACGGTCGCTGGTTGGTTTAACAATAGTAAGCGAAAGAAGTGGCAGTGCAACGCCGGCTCGTGGGGGAGGAAAAGCAAGCAGAAAAAGAACAGAACTCCCGCTGTCGCAGTTTCACACAGGGGGCGCGAGAGGACTGCGAAGGCGGGAAATTTGAATTGCATTGGGTGGTAGCAGTAAGCGGATAACGCGTGCGCTACAGCTCATTATGGCGAACCACTGCTCTACACTTCCGACAGCTTTCAGATTGAGTGGAACGGCTCTAATTTTTTCATAGTTCTGAGCAAACATCCGTCACTGGCGGAAGATGCAGCAGACTGCGTCGTCATGAACGTGGCATCCTTGAAGACGCTGGCAGATGAAGTTTTAAAAAAGAAATATTAAATTTGGCTGCGACAATATCTGCAGGCATCGAAAGCTCCTTATTACTTCAAAACTGCCTGTTATTTCCTGTATTTGTTCTTCATCTATACGGGTTTTAGAACTCTGCTCATTCCGTATTCCTTGGAGTAGAACACTGGAATGAGATTCATGTCAATGCAGCGGATTATAATTAGTGCGTTTCAACAAAACGAAACTTCGTCAGAAATACGGCTACCGAGCCACCGACGCCTCAGCCCTGTGTGCTAAAAAATATTGTTCCGCCTTCCTCGATACCGGGAATACCCGTTGATCTGCATTAAGCGCTTAAGCCCTTGCGAGAAATGAGTGCACGGCGCTTTAATTATTGTTCCGTAACATTCACAGCCCGCGCAAATACACCGGCGTTGGCATTCATGTGCTTCCGCTGGTCGAGTAAATAAGTCTAGCGCATGGCTGACGCTGTATCCTGTGGCAATGGGACTTCCATTATGGCGGGAAATCGAAAAAAAACCGGCGATTCAACGCCGATGACAACGAAACAGCGCATTTACACTTCACGCGGAGTTTTTCTACGTTAACCACGTACGCGAAAATCTACGACCACCGTGGATGGTGAATTAAGCGATCCAGATGAATTGCACATGAGGGAAGGGAAAAATTGGCGCTGAGCGATTCAGATCCGTGTAGCCGCACGAGTGAACGCAACATCCGGAGTACCGCAGCGAAAACACAGAGTTGGATATTATGGGGGTGAAAAGCACGAGCAGAATTCTTCCGATGGTGAATGTCTTTTAATGGGAAGCACTGTTCGGCTTCAAATAATTGCCGTAGAATTGCTTCAAACTATCTGGAATGTACCTGAAATTTTTAAATGCACTTGGAATTTATTTGGAATTACTGTAAATTGCATTGAATTGCACACAAGCCCCGGTTAGGGAAAAAGGTCATAATTATGGTGTTGACGGCGCCTGTCAGTACAGGTGCCGTCAGAAGTAGTTGGACCACGTTCGTGTAAATGTACAGGAATTTCTTCTTCCAGAAGCTGCCTGGCTGCATTGGCGTGCGTTTGAAGGAGTCCTGCCTAATTTCAAAAGCTTCGTGCAAACCGGTAATTGCTCTCATAAAGTCAGTAAGACAAATATTTTATATTAGAAATACTCGTTACAGTTACTTATGACGGAACCTGTAAGTACGTGTGTGTGTGCGTGTGGGTCGCTTTTGTTTTCTCCAGAGGAGGCAGACGTACAGTCGCAACGGAAAATGATTGGCACAAGCGACTCATGACTGGAGCAGAAAAATCGTGACAAGCGGCGCTATTGTTCCTCAGCGCGCCTACAGCGATAGTGCCAAGCACATTCCATTTTCGTAAGAAGGGGTGGTCGATGAAAAGCACTCCAGCAACAGCTTACATTTGAAATGATAGCTTCGTCGTTGCTAATCGGTAAAATCATGCGCCAACGCTTCTGTAGACGTGAGTTCCTTTCTTTTTTCTAGCTGGTGTTGCGAGCAGCGGTATTTTCTTTAACGCAGTTTATCGCACGGCCAACAGCACGGTGGGCTGTTTTCTGCCGGCCACCCCTTCTTTGGAAAATGGAATATGCTTGCCACTTTCGCTACAAGTGCGCTGGGGAACAATATAGCGCCGCTTGTCGCAATTTTTCTGCTCCTGTCATGAGACACTTGGGGCCCTTATCTCGACTTCACAAATTGCCGGTAATTCGCCATGTTTGCCGGCAATTTGCGGGAAGTCTTTTCTGATTGGCTTTCAATTTTGGTCACGTGCTTCCGGTTGACAAAGCGGTTGTGTGTGCTGTCGTCATTTTCTATGACGTTTACGGGCACCAGTTCTAAAGTTTGCCTTATTTCTCTGTACTGAAAGCGCATAATTCTTGGCCGGCAATAAAAAACCAGACTAAAAGCACTAGACATGACAACGTAGTCCTGTCTTTTCTATTCAACAACAATAATGCCTGTAATACACACCCTCTCTGTGATTGGCTGAGAAGGCATGGCGTAATTGAAACAGTTGGCGCGAATGACACGTCATGCATTGGCAACTTCAGCTGCGTAAAAGTGACGTAATGCTACGTAACAGCTTGAAAATGGCGGCTGTTTTTGTCGCAAAATACAAGCAAAATAGGGCAAAAATTGCCCCGGATTTCGGCACCCCGAAATTTCCGCCAATTTGCAGCAGGCGCAGTTTCGCATGCGCGCTGTTTAAAGCATGTTTCCTACCGAAACAAATTATAGTTTCAACTGCTTCCAAGTCAGCGATCATGGAGCATACAAATAACGTGCAGTATTTTGCTTTTATGTTTGGCAATAAAATAAAAATGATTTGTTTGGCGAAACCGCAACATAAGAGGGCAGTACAAGCCTCTCCATTACAAAGAGAACCCAATGCATGGCATTTGTCCATACTCGTCCTAGTAAGCTGTTGGGTCACATGATCGAACGCAAGAGAAAAATAACAAAGAAAAGTGACTCTTTGGTTCATTACAGCGCTCATTGAAGTCGAGATTGACGAATAAGTGAATCGGCGACATCGGTGCGCTCCGCGGTTATCAGGCGTAGCGCTTCGCTGCTCTTATATGTCATGGAAGCGATGGTCGCGGCCGTCTTTTTCTGTGATCACGCCATAAACTTGTAACATAGCAGCAGACGATGGCGTGGCGGCGGTGGCGGCAGGGAAGGTGATAACGCAACAAAACTTGCATTGAAGCAGAGAGCCCAGCTATGTTACTAAAAGCGTTTGAAGAGAATAAATAGATACGGTAAAAAAACTGTGTGATGTTCTTTAGCTCGACATCCGCCTTTCGCTCGCTTTTGGATTAACGTTACTCGATCGCCTTGTGGTGTTGACTCCAATTTTGACCTCCAGAAATGTGTTTTCTTGTCAGCCACAGCTACCGTATTAATTTTTATAGTACAGGCCAAGTGTTTTTAAATCTTTCTTGCACAATATTTGATACCTTGGTTGCGATCTTTATAAGTGAATCGTCAAATTACACTGCATGTCGTCATAGCTATAGGTACCGCACATCACTGATTGCTTACGTCGTGCTTACGCAAAAAATTGCCGGCAATTTGTGCAGTCGAGAATGGGGCCTTTGGGCGAATCTTTTTCCGTTTCGGCTGGACGTATCGTGAAGTTTGGGCGAGGTAGCTAACGATTGCGTCGCATTAATATGGGTAGGTTTACGACATAAACTTCGGACTCCGCAGAGGGAGGGAGTTGGAGACATTAATTGAATGATTGCGAGATTGGCTTGGTGCTAGAGCTTTAAGGAGGCGTCCTCAGTTCAAGGGGGTTTAATCATGAGTGGCATCTACATCCCTCTGGGCCGAAGTTGGGCCTCCAAGCCGGAACTTTCCAAGGCTCTGTCGCAAAGCGCAGGTGTGAAAAAATAAATCTCAGGGCGGTTTGGTCGCATCGATTGATCAGAAGTCTCGGCGTTCTCGGTTCCTGACAAAATCGCAAGCGGGCACTGCAGGTTGGAATAGATATAGGAGGAGCCGGGTTGGGGATCTGTATTGGTTAGTACGCGGTGTATGAATGCCGTTGGCACTCGCGAGGTAGGGATTTATGGGAGGGGACTGATGCTTGGGGCGACAGTCTATAGTACTGCGCGATAAGAGGTCAAGGGCTGCATATGCGCTCGGGTTCGGCAACGCAGCTCAGAGGCTGCTCGGTGTGCCAACTCTCGAGCGATGGCGTCAGCTGCCTCGTTTCCAGCGGTCCCGTGATATACCCGAGCCTATACCAACTTTATTGGCTTCCCAGTCTGTTATTGCTCCTTGGGGGCTATTGCTGTAATGCGCAGTATAATGGTGTGCCGGAATCCGCTAGCGATATTCCGGGAGGCCTGGGATATGGTTGGGTTTGTTTGCATTCCTTTGCCGCTTTAATTTTTAGTCCCTTTTATTTGACATTTGGAACTGCTCGGAACTGCTCCTAAGCAGCTTCGTATTTTATTTTACCGTAGAATAGCTATTGCGAGGACAGTCTTGACATGCTGAGGAACTACTCGGAACTTCTCAGGGCTGTAAAGTAAGAGGCGACTCATCAACTCTCCATCAGTTTTTTCAAGGTTGACGTCTTAAGTACCCCATTGCACGAAAAAACATCATTGTTGCTGTTGTTGGATTACGATACAGAAAACTGCCGCCATTGTAAGGAGTAAAAAAAAAACAAAATTAGAGCCCTTCCGCAACTGCAAAGATGGAATACCAGCGAAGATGCATTAGGCGATAAGTAGACTGTCAAAATTTTGTGGGCCACGGCGACCGTGGCCGGAGAAGGCGCGCGGCCGAACAGGGGCGCCGCGCTTTCCGCTGTCTTCTGGTTACGCGGCTAAAGAGAGGGAGAGGAACTTTCGCTCTTGCTTTCGTACTATGGTGGGCGCGGTAAGTGCAGCGGGGCCGGTTTCTCAGAGAAGGCGCACTTCGCTTCAGCGCAGGCACTTTGCGCAGCAGTTGTCGCTCCGGACACACTAAAAAAGCAAGACCAAAAGTTTCCCTCACTCTCTCTAGCCACGCAACCAGCCGACAGCGGCAAGTGCAGCGCCCCTGCTCGGCCGCGCGCCTGCACCGGCCACGGTCGCCGTGGCCCACAACATTTTGCCAAAGACTGTACATTAAGTTATGCATGGTACTTTCTATATTGATCGAATAAAAATGCACGTACACGACGTCCTTAGAGTTAACTCCAAGTTAAATCTTATATTTTTTTTTCTAGATAGTTTCGATAAAACAAGAGTTACAGCCGTTTTCTATAACCACTCTGCCTGGGTAGGAGGCCGTGTATTGACTGAGCACGAGACTGCTGTAAGGTTTAAACCTCACTTTGAAGTAACTAACCATGACAGTTAAATAAAACTAAACGTAATGATCAAGTCATCTTAGCGAGCCATGTCAGACTGATTTTTTTTCCAGGATAACTTATTTAAATTGAGCGCTACACGGCATTTTAACAGCGCAGCTGTTCAGCAAATGGTAATTTTTCGTATGCGCAGTTAAAAATACCAAGAAAATGCCCAGCCTCCGCACGCCAGCGCGGGCCTCGTGGCGATCGCCCGGCCGTTAAAAAAAAATCAAGGAAACGCCTAGCGCTGGTGTGTGCGTGCCTCGCGCGACGGCCGCCCAGCGTCCCCGGCGCACGTCTGTCGAGCCAAGCATAGCCGCTGAGGGAGATTGGCAAAGATTGGCGAAAAAACTCCACCGTTCACCGTAATTGTGGCAACACTTGCTCGGAACGAGAAAGACTCCAGCGTTCACCGCAATCTACGGAACACTTGTTCGGAACCAAGAATGAAAAAAAGCTCACACTTAGAGCAACAGTGAGGGAGTAAAAAAGGTCGTTGCGGCAGCGAAGAAGACGCGAATCGGCTGCAATCGTGGACTTGAACCGTCGTGATGGTCGTGAAGGTTGCGTGCAGCTTCGCTACCTTCAAGTCCTAAGTGTTAGTGTGAGCTTCCTTCATTTTTTTACACTTCCTCTAGAGCGAGAGCATGCGATTCTTTGTCGGCGCCACCCGGCAGACGAACGGAATTTCGCTCAGATCTCGCGCAATGTTACTTCGCTGAAAGAACACATTAGAGTAAATGCGAGCATTGAAGCCGGGCCCTGAAGTAGCGGTCCGGTGCGCTACTGCTGCGCTGTTTCAGCTTGTTGCCAGCGGTGGAGAAAAATTTAGACCAGTGTGGGCCACGTGGATAGAGAACGTGACGGTCCGGTAATAGAACACGGGCTCGCCGATGGCGCGGTACTTCGCTTTTAGGGAAGCTGTAACGAGGGTCTCCAGCGGGCCAGTTGAAGCATCTCGCGCCAAAAGGCGTAGAAACGAAAGCAAAGAAACAAAATACGAAAATACGGTGCAACAGTAAAGTGTTTGGTAAGTATCGCCAGGCTTTTACCTTTAAAGCATGTCAGCACACAAAAGTGTCGCAAGTAATTTTTTTCTTCCGAATTCAAATTTTGTAGTTCAACGCATCCAAGATACACCTGGACTCTGAGGCAGCCGGGCGCCGCAGTGGGGGCCTGCGGATTACTTTTTACCACCTGAGGACCTTTTCATGGAAATCTAGACCTTTCTTAGTGGTACCGATGGCGTTTTGTCAAAAAAACTAATGCATTTTCTCATAGACCGGTTGGTAGACAGAAAAGTTCTGATAAGATCTCTGGACACCTGGCGCGTGCGTGGCTTCCATTGTGTCAAAACAGCTACTTGAAAATTGCGAAAAGGAGAACCGTTCTAGATAAGATAACACACGCATCGGTCATGAATAAGGAGTGCAATAGTATACCTTTATCTCATAAACCACGTATCGGTATGTGTTTAGATGGTACGTCGATGCGTTTACTTAGTGCGCCAACAATCGTAGAATGGCTTCGTTCTTCGTTTGCGATTTGGGTCTTTGAATGTTTGACGATCGATTGGACGCACCTTCAACGAAGGTTGGGCGCCCTTTTTGCTTTCGCGACCCTAGGAAAAGATGGTATTTCTTTTTCTTTTGGAACAAGGCGCGCCTCGCAAGGGAAGCGCGCCTATTTTGAGCGTGAGTAACTTCCTTACAATCACTGGTTTTTCAATTCACATTCTTAGTTCTGGAACATTCGTAATATGAATAGATTTATTTTTCGACCAATGGCAGTGCGTGAGTCAGCAGTAATGATTCTAGCGGTTCCCTCAGGCAGTGTTGCTTGACTTTTTGATGCTCAGGACTTTGCTGGCGCACTCGTATTGCAAAGGAGCGAGATAAAACTAAATGCCACGCGCACTGGAACTCTGCCAGTTCGATTTCCGATGACGGAGGTCGTTCGCGACATTGCGTTTCATCAACTGCGCACGAACGAAACGTTCTCTCTATGGCGAGTGCCACCCACTCGTTCTGTTCGAACATTGCTGACTGCTGACTGTCAGTGCTCGAGCCCACGCAGCACTGCTTCTCTGATTTCTCCTGCATCAGTACGACGAATTTAGAAAATTGAAGGTGGGTTTAGAAATTATGAGCCATTCCAATCCGTAAAAAATTGATGAACAACGAAGCTACGTAGCACACGACGTATAGAGGACACATAGTTTAGTTTAAAGACATCAATAAATTTCATTTCTTTTGACTGTTGCAGGTGGTTATCCCCGAGAAAGACGCGTACATACACGCACAAACTTTCGTTACGGTGCCACTGGTTTTGGAAATGTTGGCTACTAACAATTAATCTCCTCTAGATGCATATCCAAGTGACAAGATGCACAATCTTGTTTTGTTTACTGTTTTGTTTTTGACGCATCACTGAGGAACGAACGTAAGAGCGGGGTTCTGCTGCACCACCCACAAAGGGCGTTCGTTTTCCAACGCCTCGCGCTTCAAAGACACGTGGAGCCTCGGGAGTTTCCGTTCTGGGACATGACAAATGCTTGGAATCCTAGTTATATAAGCTTCGCTTAAACCCATTCACATTCTGAAATTTGCATTTTATTGAAGTTCAGCACCGCGCAGGAAATGCCGGCTCTAACATTGAGAAATAGGGACACGCCGCCGGTTCATAAGTCGGAGACTCGGGTCCGTCTGTCTGCCCTAGTATTTTTGTTTTGGTGCCAAGAAGGAACAGAGAGAGAGAGAGAGAGAGAGAATGGGAGGGAGGGAGGGAGGGAGGGAGGGAGGGAGGGAGGAGGGAGGGAGGGAGGGAGGGAGGGAGGGAGATAGCTCTTTAATTTGAACTAGAGAGGTCATCTCTGCCGGGGGGGAGGGCTTGCTACCACAGATGAGGATGATTACGTAGTGTGCGGTTGACTGAGGGAAATTGTAGAGACAACAGTGAGAGAGAAAGCAAAACCAAAGTGTGAAAAATACAGTAACATGTTAGAAACAAAATTTGAAGCAAAAACTATAAATGGAAAGTTGAGGAGAAAAAGTAAACGAAATGATGCCGAGGAAGTCGATAACGCCTAACCTACAAAAATTTTAAAAATAACATCCCGTGGCACTGCAATCCCGCGGCACCCAACGCAAAAAAAGCTAAAAATTAAACCGCGACATCGAAAGAACAAAAATCATACATGGGTGTCTGGATGACAGCTAGACGGCGGCCAGCCTTGAAGGGGCGGGCTTTTCGCTTTCCTCTTTCAAATAGTTAAGAAACGGCTCCCGCATGCGCATATGGAAGCAACAAGAAAAGTGCACCAAGCGTTGGGAGACATGAAAGCAGAACAATTAAAAGGGAATCATGAGAACTAGAGGCGTTGACATCGAACGGAATAGCGTTAAACCATGCTTGCAGGACATGAGGAAGAGACAGGTGAGGACAGGTGTAAGGTGTGTAGAAACTCCAACGGAACTCAACCCATAATATTGAAGCGTGTATACTAAACATGAGTGGCTTCTTTCTGACTGAACTAATGCCTAAATAAATTGTTTGCCTTGCGAAGAGTAGTGGTGCTTTCAAATCATGAGCCGGTGTCCCGCGGCCGACAAAGGGCAAACTGAACTCCAGTTTTAGATGCGACCGCAGCATCTCATTCACTCGCCTTGTTCCTCCATACGGCGTTGTCGTTGTTCGTCCACGCCCCTCCCCCATTCTCCTCGCCGCGCGAGCTGCGCTCTCCGCCGCTCACCCCCTCTCCTCTCCGATAGCGAACACTTTCTCGCGAGGGGCATTGGCTTGGCTTGGCTTGTATTGGATTAGATTTTGATTGGATTGGATTTGGATTGGATTGGATTAAGGTGGATTGTGTTGTATTGTGTTGCGTCATAGCCGCGCCAGGTTGCGTCATAGCCGCGGCAGGGGGTTCACGGCACGTTTCACGCGATGGGAGAATCAACCTAACGGAAACAACAACGGAGCCCCCTATGCGTCGCATCTACACAGGGGTTCCCGCGAGGGGAGGTGGGAGTAATTTTTTCTGCTTCTCCGCGTTGCTGTTGAGGCCACCGACAGTATGATCTGAAATGCCTCGGTATCAACGGGGCTTAGGCACACATAACTTGTTTTTTCTCGAAGGTCAAATGCCTGTTAAAGAGTTAAGTGTCTCCTCCTTGATCTTCGTAGACGTTGCAACGTTGCCTTCCCATGAACAGAGCTTTTCCCAGTAAAGCACCAACCTGCAAGCACAATCAAATACTATTTGCGCATAATCGTGGTAGCCGCACTCCTCCATAAATATCTATAAATATCTACATGCGCTCAAAGTAAGCGGAAGGCGAAATTATAAGTACGGCTATCTAACGCAACGCGTAGGCTTGCGTAGTTAAGGCGAAAGTTAATCACAGCTTACTCATGCGGCGGGGTCGGCGTATAATTTGCTTTGAGAATTATAATATTTTTAGACGCCGAAGTAAGCCTCACAAGGCGTGCCACCATGAGACCCTGATTTGATATCGCCGCTCGAAGAGTGTGCAGTGGGCAGATAGCAGGCGAAATTTAAGTACGCTGGGTTTGCCTTGGTTGTCGTATAATTAGCTAGACGAGCGGCGTCAAAGCGGTAGGATTGTGCGCGTTCGCCTACAATGTGTATCGTTCACTCGTGTACGCGAGAGGGGAATGGAAGGCGGGGTCGTAGGGGCCGCCGTCTCCGCTCGAAGATTTAGAGCTTCAAGGGGTGGTGGGCAATAGACGGCGCCACTAAATCTACTTGTAATGAAACACTGATAGGTAGTTTGCCGTCGTTAGCTGCTCAACAACATTACGCGCCGGTATTGTCTGCTCTCAGGGCAAGGACCAGTCTTTTTTTTCAATGCACCAGAACAAAAGCAAAAGCTCACAAAACAATCGGAAGGTCATATAGAGTACGACGACGTCATTCCGAAGTTATTTATTGATGATTTTGTTATGTTATATTGCAAAAACATTTAGGGCGAAAACGTGACGTTGGGAATCGAAGCCACTGACGCGTGATGCCTAACAGGTGACCTCATCGCTACTACACGCCGAAGCCCTAGGAAGCACGGCTTTCGAAGTACTTTAGATATAAAGGGCGCGAAAGGCAAAAACTCATTTCAATCCTAGTGCGACAGACATATATTGAGTGAGCAAGGTGGACTGCTGTAGCAGGAACAGATTGGTTGGTGTCTGATGTTAAACTTAATAATGCGAACCTATATCGCGCGCGTTTTAAAAAGCCGGTTGCCTGAATTCAGGAAAGGCAATGCCGTTAGCCGAGTAGTGCACATATTTAGTTTTCACGTAATGCTTCGTCCTAACAGCCTGCGTTCAATCGGGTAAGCTTGTTCGGGCCTCATTACGATACTCAAGGCAATAGGCCATGTCAATTAAGTTCACACACCTAATGTCCCTTTCCACAACATTGAAGGCCTTCATAATGGTGGGGTGTGCTGGATTGCGTATCTTGTCAATATTTACTGCTAGAAATAGACTTACGGCTTCAAGTTCACGAGTTGTGTTTTACAACACAGAGTAATACCCCAGCAGGGACATGACAAGTTCAGCGTAGCATTGCGGCTCAACGGCATAGTCTCTGCCGCGTACACCGAGAGTTGTATTGGACATCGCGGATTGGAGCTGGCTGTATTGAAGAAAAATGAGGATGTGCACACGAGCTGCTGCGACTCCCCACCTCGTTTATCGCCCTTGTGGCCGGTATCCGAGGCGCCATTGACCGCGAACTCAATCATCAGGCCCAGGTCTTGACAAGTGTGTGGAACAGTTTCCATCTACAAGCGATAACACGGACCGTCAATTTATTCCGGTCTTCTCGTCGGCTGCACCCAAAATTCTGTTGAACTTTGATAGGTTCCGCACCTCGCTCACCCGTCCGCCGTAAAAACTTTAAGCTGCGAAGAATCGGGCTGGAGTTCGTGTCGTCGGTTCGGGTGAAACTCGATTCAATTGGGCGCGGTAAGGGGTAAAAAAAATATAAGGCTGTTTGGTGTTCAAGATTAGGTACAGATACGACGACGACGACGACGACGCCCAACTCGCGGTTATTCTAGGAGTTTGTGTATTTATCTGTCGATCTCATCCGCACCCTCCTCGTTTCATAATCCTGACCGGATATTGAATCCGCCATGACGAAGGCTGCTGACCGCACGTTTCGCCAGAATACGGTTGGGAAGGCAGGGGCTTTAACCTGATGCGACTGTTACGCAACGAACAGGGGCGATTTCTCTTTTTTATGGCTCATATTTGCTTAGTGTATTTATGCCTTGGTACGATTTGTTGTGCGAAAAGCACAGGATGCACGGGCGATTGGTCAAAGCGGACGAGGATGCTGGATCAATAAAACACGGGACAACGTGCCGTTGGACTATACTTGGTGTTTTGTGTGCAGTTCCCTCTCCGGCTTCGATGGACGAGCTATATCATCCAGCGTCTGGTGGGATATTAGAACAATCATCGCGGCTAGCCCCCTCAGACCCGGCGAACAGAGCTTGATAGTTATCAGGGTTAAAACCATTTCTCATTGCCTTTGTTACCGTCGTGAGGTGATTGGCCGCAGGAAAAATCTACTAGTGGCATTTTGGATCCTCACAATTAAATAAAAAGTAGTATTTGTCACCCACTTTGTTGTGATGTCGTTATGTGAGAAGTACGGAATATGCAATCTCAGGAACGCCGTTTTTAGGTGTAAGATCAGGGGCTGCCAACAGTATCAATGGTCCGGCTCGGTGGTGGACATCCTGATTACCACCTATGCCTGTGTGCGCCGGGGTCCACAGCAGCGTCACGGCTACGGAAGCGGTCGAGTGCGAGGAATTTAGAAATGAGTAAGCAAGTGCTGAAATGGTGTCCTTGAGGTTATTTCGAATGGCGTGTTGCGAATCTGATAATATAACGAGAGGGGTTGGTGTTTGCGCAAGATGAGTGCAATTGCCACCCCCTCCTTGGTGACAGAAGTCGAGGTGAGGGTATAAGGGGACTTAAGCTTGCGGGCCTGTGCTTGGGGCTTCGGTGACCGCAGTTGCGAAGGTGGGCTTTCTAGGATACTCAGCCGCGTCTGGGTCGTTCTGGGGAAGGTGGTCGCGTCGGTGACGATCAAGCCGAATGGAGGTAGTGTAAGCCGTTTACTTTGCACCCGAGTAGCGACGCCTCGAACAACTATGGTGTGCAATCTGGAGCTGCAGCTCGGGTACGCAAAAAGTCAGCTCTGTTTTTGTATCAGCTCCGCTCAGCTTTTACAACTTACTTCGGTGTTAAACGTTGATACCTTCCATCACTTCGGTATTAGAAACGTCTTCGGTAATTACATTTGGTCACGAGCACAGTTAAACTGTTCTTGCTGCGACACAAGCTCGCACAACCCCTGCTAAGCTCAACAATTTCCTAAGCCCTGTTTATTGAGATGTTCCCACTTTCCACCCACCGAACAAATGCTTCTGGGGAGTTTAAAGAGCATGCTACATTGTGTTGTACTTCCCGTGCGGTGACTTGTTCATGGTTGGCGAAGACGTTTCCGTTTTTCGCTGCCTTACAGCATCCCATAAACGCACGCCACATCATCTGCTTCACTCCGCTGATCTACGTTTTCATTAGCACCACTCGCTATTTATGTACACACACTTTCACTGCATGAAGGCGAGCAGACATGAACTCACTATAACGGCACAACGCTCTGTCTGTGAACAACCACGTTCGCGACCAGCTGGGTAAATGTGAGACAGAATGCGGAGGTCAGCAGATGGGTGATGCTGAAAAAGATGACGTTAGCATTTATGGATTGTGCGAAAAACATAGTAACGACGAGAACATGCCCGACTGCTTCAGCGGAGTGGAAAATTATAGCGGGGCTCCAATACAAATACAACGGTGCATGCGTGCTGCCTACACAAACACGCACGCACACACATACGTACACGCACGCACACACATGCAGTAGAAGGGTTAGCCAGTGTCGTATAAAGTTTTGGTTTATGGGAAAAGGAGGAGCGCTGGTCACAATGAACAAGATGAATAGATAGGGGTAGAAAGGAAAGGAAAAAATGAAGGTAGCTTAGAAAGTAAGGCTCATTTCATTTACTGCAGAGCGAATGGGTCCGTTCTTGGAACCTCTACAGGGGACAGCACGAGCTTAGCGCTGGGGATCATCTATAGTTGTTTGGTACAAATACATCCGGTGAACACAGGCAAACTTTATGGGATAAAAAAATGCACTATTGATTTCATAATTCGCTACTACGATCAAATATAGACGGCCAATTTGTTTCTCCAAGGAATGGGCGGAGGTGTTCTAAATGCGATACGAGTTGTAAGAATTGTCATTACAAATTTCACGATTAACCGCTTGGCACACAGGGTGCCTAACGTCACCTTATTACATGCGCAAAACTTTGAAAAGAGGGCAGGAAAGCCCATGCGCGGGAATTTCAAATTACGGGACGCCTCAGCCCACGTGTTTACGGTCTGTTTTCCTTTGCCTTCAAATCACTGACTGATTGATTAGGGGGTTTACCGCGCCGAAAGTCAGGTTGTGAGGCACGCCGTAGTGGAGGGCTCCGGATTAATTTTGACCACCTGGGGATATTTAACGTGCGCAGAAATCTCGAACATGGGGGCGTTTTCGCTTTTCACCTCCTCCAGAAAATCTGCCGCCGCGTAGGAAACGACACCCGCGTCCTTCAGCTCACCAGCAGAACGCCTTCGCCAGTCAGCCACCGCGGCGGGGCGAGTACAGCTCCGCAGTTCTCTCAGTCGTAAACGACAGGAAAGAAAAAAAAGTACGGGTGATCCTTCTAACTGGGTAAACGCAGTCGGCGCTACCACTTAGATTCACTTCACCCTTCTTCCCTGCACGCCACTGGCAACTCTGTCTCCCATTCCATTTTCGCCGAAAAGCTTCAAGCCAATGAGAGCGACGTATAACGACTCCGGGTTATTACCAAAATGACGCTTCTTCTGGTAGTGAGTGAAACGATCTTCATCAGCAATTGAGGCGTGCGCCGAATCGCGGCAAATGCTTGCAGGGATTTGAAACTTGCCTTAACGACTCTGGCGAAAATGTTTAAGAGCGTGCGATATTGATTTGTGATTTCGAGGGAAGTGTCGGCTCATGGTGGTTCCCTCAGAAGCCGCATTTTAAATGTGTGAGATGGGTGGTCGTTCCGCAAGGAGAATGCGTTAGTTCTGACGGGTTCGCACTATTTTTAGATTGCATTTAAAGTGTGCCGACACTTCGGTTTCGTTTAGACCGAAAAGTGCCGAGATAATTTTGGGCCTGTTGTTTTCCTTTCCTGAATTATGCACTTCCGTTCAAGCTTGCAGTTCTTGCCGATGAGAATTGAGTAAATTGGCTCTGACTCTTTTCTTACCCCTTACGTGGCGGCTGTAAATCAGTAGCTTGTACATCTTCCCGGCGTGGATTTTGCTTGCATGCCATAAGTAAGTGGGCTGGCGTGCACAAATCTGCGGAAATGTGCAGGAAGCCTGATTGCAGCTACTCTTGCTTTTCATGTTTTTCTCTATAGTGATTGAATGTTGTTAATCAAATGTACATATATGTTGCTTCACCGGAACTAACTTAGGTTCGTTTGTGTCATTTGTCTCTGAATTTGGGTACATTCACCAGTGTCACTTGTTTGTATATTTCGCTCTCACTAACGTAGCCTATGGAGTGACTGAATGTGCGATTACGAAAATTTTCTTGGGAGTAAATGGCTCCGCGGTGTTCCTAGGTGAGTTTAGCATCTCCGATAGTGGGCGAAAATTGAGCGACAGGTTAGTTTATTGACACGATGAATTCAGCGGAATCCTGGCGGCGAAAGCACGGCCACTTTAGGAAAGCACATCTCTAACACTTATTTGATTGTAGGCCTCCAGAGAATAGCAACTGTGGCTGAAGTATTGATGATGAAATCTAACAGCGCAATAAACGACGAGGGCAATAAACGACGAGGGCCACAGAGGAAATTCACAAGACAAGCGCCCGTCATGTGAATTTCTTCTATGCCCCTCGTTGTTTATTGCACTCGCCCAACTTTCCATTTTGTTGAAGTATTGAATAGCCAAAGGTAGTCTACAGGGGCAAAAGCGGCTGCCGAGGCTGTTGGTGCGGGGTTTGTCGCCACACAGGCCGTTATTACAGGCGGATGGGGTGGTATAAATGAAGGAATTGTGCTTGGTCGCTACGGCCATGTCAGCCTTTCATGTATAAGAGGTCCAGGAGGCCGCGCAGCTGCGGAGACAGTCGGTGTTGTTGTTAATTCAGGTCTTTATTTCACTTGAATTGCTCCTGTGGAGAAGCTGTGAAATGTTCTAAAAAAAAATAAATGAAAGGGACCATGCAACACTTACGATAAGCGCTTTATTCTTTCCTTCGCGTCTGGAACCACTGCGAAAGCTATAGCTATCGCCAGCACGAAGCGGCGCTGCGTGATTTGCTCGTCGTACCAGATACACCTTTCATTTCTGATTTGTTTTAAGTGCGAATGCACTTCTTAAGCGAGCCTGAATCGTCCGCCGCCGTCGTCCGCATAGCAACAGCTGCGGGTGCGCGCGCTCCTCGTCTTCCTCCTCGTCTTCCCTAGCAACGGGGGGAGATGGGCGCGCGCTACTCTCCTCCTCCTCTTTCCGCTCAGTGACTGCGGGTGTTGGGCGCCTCCTCTCCACTTCGGGCGGGAGAGCTCTCGCTCGCGTAGCGGGCGCTCCGCATTCCGACGCGTGAGGGCGCTCGTGTAGCCCTCGCCGTAACGGCGGGCGCTACTCTCCTCCTCCTCTCTCTGCTCAGTGACTGCGGGTGTTGGGCGCCTCCTCTCCACTCCAAGGTCACGATATCCACCGTAATCGCGCAATCAACAACCGTGCATTCGCCCTTACACACTCTCCCCCTCGGGGAAGTGCGGGGAATTTTTTTTTGTATTTTTTTAAATTTGCTATCGAAAAGCGTTCATTGCGGCCACTGAAGGAAAACCGGCCAACAGCCGCTGCATGGCCTTAGTGACGTAATTCGATCCGTCGAATAACGTCAAGACCGGGTAAGAGACAAAAATCTTTTGAGCGAGTTTACAAGTTATCTGATGGGCACAGAGCAGTTCAAAAAAAAATTCGAAAAAACATTTGAAAGAGGAGTTGCAGGGTTCCTTAAAGGGAGCGGAAAGGGGAAGAGAAGTGACGTCCTCGTCCGCTTGAAACCCCTCGGAGGCGTAGGGCTTGCGCAATACCCGTTTAATTCGCCTCTTTCTCGGAATGTGTACTCTTAGATGGTCGTCACGATCCCAGCGGAAAGACGGTGTCGCAAGGCGGACGCGTGACGGAAGCAGCGCGCGTCAGTCTGCCGAAACGACTGTTCAACGCGCTGTTCGCTTTGAAGGTGTTCGCCAAGCAATGAGACGTCGTTTATGAAAAAAATGCGGCAGCACTCTTCGCTTTGCCAGGGCGATCTTAACAACGAAGCTGTTTAGGAAATTGTGATTTTTGCTGTCCGCAGTTGAGAATACCAAGAAAATGCCGGACGCTTGTGTGTGCGTGCCTCTTGATGACCGCCCAGCGTCCCCGGTGCACGTAGGTCAATCCAAGCGTACCCACTTGGAAAGACTGGCCTAAATTGCGCCCCCCACCACCAAAAGCAAAATAAAAGGTCCATCGTTCGGCGTAATCGTTGCACCACTTGCTGGGAAAGAAAAAGACACGTCATAGCGTACGCCCCTCCAAGGTTATGTCCAATGATTATCACTTCAAAAAAAAAAAAAACAATGAAGGAAGCTCACATTTATAGCAACAATGATGGGGTTGAGGTCGTTGCGGCAGCGAAGAAAAAAGAAATTGGCTGCAATCGGGGACTTCAACCGTCGTGATGGCCGGGAAGGTTGCCTACAACTTCGCTACCTTCAAGTCATACGTGTTAGTGTGAGCTCCCTTCATTTTTTTTTTTAATAGGGACATACCGCAACAGCGGAAGCACGAATAAAGGTGGCTTGGCGTGTTCAGAGCGCGCAGTTTCGTATGATAGGGGGTCTCATCAGCCTCCCGCGTAATATCTCCGTGAGGTGGCAACACGGTAGCAGGCAACTTTTGAATGCGAAAGTATTGCTTTACTCGGTAGTTCGAAAATCCATTGTCCCTGACACCAAAATAAGCCCACGAAAGCCACAATAAAAGAGCGCGAAAGAATAACAACGGGTGAAACAATGTTTCAACACGCAGTGTGTATAAGCAAGACCGTTGCAAGACACTAAAACTGCTGGCACAGAAAACCTTAGATTTATTTCAGGCCCGGTGTATGTACACAGCCGAAGGTACCAGCGCTGGCTTAATTAGGAATACACGTTGCATCGGTTTTTACAGCGCGGCCCGATCGTCGTCGGGGGTCTTCATCCGCCGCGTTCGAGGGCAGTTGGTTTGTTGCCTTCTAAGCAGGCTTTACTGTGCCACATACAGTGTGGAAAATCCACTTTACAAAGACTAAGCTTACACTAGTCTTCCGAAAGTCATCTTTGCTTCTAAACACGGCTGCATGGCTCACAGGATATGTTTCTCGTGCATAATACGCCATATTATATTGAAATATGAAGTGCCGGAGCTGAACAATTAAGTGCCCGAAGGGAGAGGGTGTAAGGAGAGGAAAAGCTTTTCTCGTCGTACGGCCGCTGTAAAACAACAGATGAAAAACAAACCGCTTTGAGGACAGGCAATATCAAAACAAACAACTAAACAAAATTATTTCGGCTCGACCTGCTTGAGGCTTATCAACAAACAAAAGATAAAAAAGAAAGATTCGGCGCTGTCACAACAAATGAACGAACATAAAATTCATTCGTGGTGAATAAACCTTATTACAAAAGATAGCATAGGCCGTAAATGCTTCAAAAGAGAGCTAGATAAAGCGGTGTGTACATGTGCAGGAAGAAAACGTGAAAAAAAAGATTGGTGCTAACGCCTTTCGTGAAGGGCTGATAGGGAAAAGGGACTCCAGAATGCGTGATATTTTGTCAGCACATCCATGCTCTAATACGAGCAAAAAAAAAAACAGGTATGTGCATGATCAGCCACGTCGTGAAACCGGTGTGATTTATTCGTGTCGGGAATAACGGTAAAATTCCTCCACTGGGCGCAAAAAAAAACAAAAAAAAAAACAAAGTGTCAACAGTTTTGAAAGACTGTTATGCCATGGTGACGAAACCATTATTCGTTGCAACTTTCAAGTTCCTGGCCGAGGGCACCTGGGAAGATGACGCAATAGCCATGAATGACTTATTAGACCGGCGCTATATTCTCCCTTTCTCATTCTATACTTTTCCTTGGCCATGTTTGCGTAACCCATCCTCAAATAAAAAGAAGAAAATGGAGCAGTAGCCGCTGGTACACCCACACGCTCTTTCAACTTTCTCTTCGTTGGTTGTCCGGACGAGAGGTAGGATCTCCAGCATCTCCTGTCGCCTGTCCGCTGTCAACGGTGTACATTCCTCAATTTGGTTCAACCCTCCCCGACAATCGATGTGGCCTTGTCCAGACGTTTACGATTACGCCGAAGATGAATGGGGTAGCGTTACGCAACTACCGGCTGTTCACACCCACACACCCACACACGTAAAAAAAAAAAACACCGACGAAGAGACGAAGGCGTCGGGGGAAGACGGATTGCAATAGGTGTCACAACGTGGAGTGCAAGCCTGAACAAAGTCTGAATGCTGTAACATTTAAGCGTCCGGTGCCGCCTATCTTCGCGGCAGACGCTCCGATTACTTTGAGCATGTTCAAATGTCAGCTGTCTCTTTTTTTTTTTTGGTTAAGGAGTTGGATTGTTAAAGATATATCAGGGTAATGTTCAAGCGGGGTTTCGGGGGACACGTAGTTTCTTAGTTTGCTGTAGACATCTACCTTTCAATCGCGTCCTGCTCATTTTAGCGATAAATTTAATTCGTCCTGAGCCTATTTTAGTAACAACTGAGATTTTCATCTAGGAAAGTGCTCGCTTACTTGTTTAGTAAGTGGTGAAATAAATATACTATGCCTTTAGTTACACTGCTTGAAATACCAACAGTTGGTAAGTGTTCTATCGAGGCATGTTTTATTGCAAATCTGCCGAGCTGAAAAAAGAAAGGGGACGGGTATCGTTCTTGTACGGTACAAGAAATGAGCACAAATGGGCGGACATTTTGACTGATGGCTAAGCTGGACACTGACTTACTTTCTTGTGTTGCTCTCTTGGTTTCATAGAAAATATTAGCGAACCCAGAGTGGAATTATGGAGTGGTCGAAAAAAAAAATGAACGAACAGCTCCAATTGTGGCATTACTGAGGAACACCACCACAGTAGAGTAGGTTGCCAGTTAAAGACGATGTCTGAACGTGGGTGTCTTTACATTGTGAGCAATCGATTATTGTGTCATTCCAAACACTACGCGAATTTCTGTTTTTGCAGGACGGGCATGCTGTCAGAGAGGCATTGAAAATCCAGAAAGCATGCCAAATCACATTAAAACTAATGTTAAAAAATTCACTGCGTAGTAGTAGTAATAAACATAGAATTCATAAACAGATATGCAGAATGAGGTTCCAGAGCGCGTGGCTCAGAGGCTGCAAAGATTAGATAACCCTTTTTTGGCTTTCTTACCATGTATTAAAAAATTTACCGCAGCCAATTTTTAAAGCTAGACCATTCTATATAATGTAAGTATTTCAGCTTGTGGTTCGAAGTACGCGTCGTTAAAGCCTTTCGCCAAATACATTGTCGTTTCAGTAGCGGCATTGGAAGCCGGGATCCGGTTCTGTCGACCGAGTTATTACGTTAAATGATTGTAGGTTTGGCATGTCTTTTCGCTTAATATAAACAACTAAGTCACACGTATGTGCGGAAACGTGCTAAACGAAGTCAAGTCCTTCACCTCTGGAAAATCCCGCCAAGGAGATTTAATAAAGTGAGTAACCAGGTTTCTCTTCCCTCGCTCGCATATCATGCTAGCATACACTTCTTGAACGGGAGATACTCTTAATTCATGTCCCAGTTCAAATAGAAACTGTCCATTTCGAAAAAAAAAACACTGTTTCTTCGATTAAGGTTCAACACAACTCAAGCGTAACTAGTCGTGAAAATTGAACTGAGCGCACGAAATAGTTCAGCTTGCTTTGTAATTGCAACGTTCTCGGGGTAGAAAAGAAACTTGTGTGACTGTGTCGATTGAATTGCGCAGATATCAAGACTGCCTCTAAGCCGAGCCCTGACGTGTATATCAACACCAAACGAAGCAAAGCTATCGACTTCCCGGTGGTTGTTACGTTTCAGCGCGTTCGTGCGCCGTGACGGTAGCTCTTTCTGATCGAACAAGGTATTGATCGCGGCAAACTTGCGAATATACCAACATCAGAGAAAAGCTTGCGGGCTTTACGCGGGGAATATCGCAGTACTGAGTGAGCATCCAGGGCACGTTCATAGTACCACCCGCATGCGGAATTCGTGTGCGGACGACGCGACAATGATTTATTGAAAAGGAGTGTGCTTCGGGAGCCAAGTGCTTGTTTAAGAACCGGGGTCAAACATTGGACAAAGAATCCTGAGCGAGCGAGGCGGGTAGGTAGAGACTGTATTTGCGTTTCATAAAATACACGATGGTGCAATCACGCTGTGGCGCCGACGAAAACGTCAAATCCGACTGCTTCATCAGCCCACTTATACGTCAGCACTGCCTTCGTGTGTGGAGCAACACGGAAGCTGTAGTTATCGCCAACCCAGGACGTTACTGGGTTGGCGATAACCGTCACCACAGCAAATGCCCCCGTAACGCTAATGACGCATTGAGATCACTTCCCAGTTCCGTTTTCCAGTCTGTGCCTGTTCAACCGGTACATCTCTAACCGATTTTACAACGTGGGGTTAATTTTTACCCCGCAACTGAGGATGGTTAAGAGAGCGAAGGCAGGGGAGAATCGAGGAGGGGTCAATAATTTGACCTTTTCGGTTGGCCGCTATCTGTCTAACCGTTATTTCCGCGGTAGGGCAGACCTTTGACTTGTAAATTGAGCAGCGTAAAAGGAGTGCTTCGGTCATGCTTTCCTTTTGTTGCGATTGTCTTTCCTGCGGCCATCGGATACTTCTATTATGCAACTGAAAGGATGTCAGCATGTAGCGGTGATACTTCCCTTGTGACGTGTCATAAGCACAAGAAAAAAAAAACATAATGACAGGAGTTTATATAACACCAGAGCAGAAAAATCTCTTGATAGAGTTTCTTATTTCTCTTATGTTCGTAGAGCAGTAATATTTTGCTGGAATGTTTAGTCGCCACTTGATTTCAAAAATATTTGCGTTGATTCACTATGTTGTAAAACCGCTTCCTATGTTCAAAAGAAGACGTTTCAGAGATAATTTAAGAGGAAAAAACTCAACGAAAGTAAAGCAAGGAACGGTGTAGAGCTGACATGTCCTGAATGTGTTGTCGAATCTTTGCACCAAAGATGAAGAAAACAACACGTTATTTTTACAGACGTGTGAAAGGAAGGAAGATGCGTAAAAGGAAAGGGCGATGATGGCCTCAACGATGATGACGATGATGGTAAATATGATGATAACAACAGTGATAGGGCAAGATTGGAAATTGGACACTTTTGCTTTCGCGTTCACTACATCGTAAGGAGTGCTTAGGTGACCTCGCAGTTTTTTTATACTGGTTCGTATCTGTAAATTACACTCGGGGAACAGCTCGCAGATATTTTTATTTCAAAAAGGAAGGGCTTCCCAGGCGGGGATTTCGTGCCATCCCTCGCAGAAACGTTTTGCCTAATAAAAAAGAAAGCAGGGAACCTGAACCATAAAAATTGCTTTCGGTAGCACGTTCCAGCCGTAATACTTTGGGGAAGTGCCTTGATGAACGAGAACGCGATGAGAGCCATAGTGCGCACCGGCCCTTAATTGCGTAATAATCTTTAGCGGTATGCTTTAAATCAGAGGAGCAGAATCTTCTCAAAGCAGGACAGTTTATTTCTTGAGAGTCCTGCACGTAATAACTAAAAGCGGAGTGTCTAATTGGTTCAGCATACTGGATAACTAGGTTTTATCGATAGAAAATTATCCCTAAACAGTAGTTTATTCATTCACGGTAATACTGATATCATTTAATTTAAAGTGTTTAATTGTATGATCAGACCGGTGTCTCGGTCACTTGATGATCTTGCTTTAAGGCCCCCACATTTCGAACATTTTGTTTTTCGAGCTACTTCTATCCTTACCAGCCGCGGTGGCTCAGCGGCTAGGGCGTTGCGATGCTGAGAACGAGGTCGCAGGTTTGATTCCCGTCCGCGGCGGCCGCTCTTCTGATGGAGGCGAAAAGCAGAAACGCCCGTCTGTACGAGATTCCGGCGCTGGTTAAAAATGGTCAAAATTAATCCGGAGCCCGCCACTACGGCGCGCCTCATCGCCTGCGTTGCGTCGGTGCGTAAACCCGACAATCAAAATTAAGCGAAAAGTAGGGCTGGCGTAGCGGTGGTCTGCCGGTGTCGTAGATGGTGTCCCGACCAGTGAAACATAAGCCTCCCGAAAGAAGTCAATTACGCACGTGCCCCGAGGGTCGGAAAGCCATACGGCCGGTATTGGCAAAAAATTCCAGCGCCTTCCCGCGAGGGGAACACGAGTAAATGCAGAGCATTGGGGGTCGTTAACGCCGCGTAAAGTCGCGTTAGGGTGGGTAGTTGGGTCGTAGTTGCGTTGGTGTTGGTTTGGGGTAGAGAGAGGAAAGTCGCGTTAGGGTGGAGCGAGCGTCAACCAAGGAAGGAAGGAGCAACGCGGTGACTGAAGCGACCTCTAGCCGCTTTATATTTGCAGAGCGCGCAGTAGAGGGAGAGCAGTACGGGGGGGAGAGCGCGCATGCGCAAGCAGTGCGCGCCCTTCCACGCCCCACCGCGCTGCTATCACGCACCTGTTACGCCGAGACCGCGACGGAGCGAACGGGCTGACTACGACGCATGCGCGCGCCAGCTGCTGTTGAGAGAGAGGAGGGAAGTAGGAGAGGTGCACCTGCTGCGGACGCGGAGCTGTGGACGCCGTCCGACGCAGGAAGAGGCGAGGCTAAGAAATGCTCTGCATTTAAAAGGTTGGAGAAGGCTTGGCAGGTAACCAGCTGAAGTGGGAATTGTAGAGCGCAAAGCAGTCAATGCTCGCTCTGGTCGTTTCAAAACACCCTGGGTCGATTTCGTCCCGCCACAACCGTTGAAATCGATCAGCCCCACATAACCGGTGTCGCACGTTCGATATCGTTAGAGCACGGCCGCTCGATGGAAATCGAGCGGCCGTGGTTAGAGGAGGGACTCCTGGACTTCACAAAGGGACCAAAACGTAATACACAGCTGCATGGCAAGCTATAGCTATAATTTCGATTTTTTTTTCTCCCCCCTGGTCAGTCAAATTATCGTGTCTCTGTTCTATTAAATAAATGGAGTTTTCTTCAAGCTCGTTCCCTTTTTTTCAAGCTAAAATGTATGAAGGTAGAAATGGTTCTAACACCCTTGCGGTTCTATGTAAATGTGGTCGATATTGTGCCAATGTACCAATAAAATAAACTGACTCAATGTATAAGAAGGGGCTTATCGCGGGAAATGCAGCATTGAGGCCGCCGATTGTTCGGTGGCTCTGACATGAACAAAAGAGTCGTGCGAGGCAGCACTCCGCACAAAACTTGCGGGGATAATATATGCGCGTACAGTAAATTACTAGGGGAAGTGAAAATCTCGAATAGAAACGGGGCTTATAGCTGATATCACACGCTGTCTGAGTGCGAGGCGTAGCAACGAGGGCGCATAAAGATGAGTGAGAAACTTGCGAAGCTCTGCAAACTTTGCGACGTTCTCGCTCGCCGGAAAACAAGAGTGTTCGGTTTCGGTAGCTGCGTACCCTGTCCAACCTGCCTTGAATGTAACGCCTTTAGGGTAGGTGTTCCTGCGGAATACCAGAAAAAGCAGGCGCAACGGAAGCGCGGTAGAAGCGAGCCAGCAAAGAAAACAGATCAGCAATGAAAAGTTTTTTTTTTTTTTCGAGGCTGTACTCATTCAGATTTAAACTTAGCGTTTTAGCTAGGTTCACGGCGTCGCAACCAGTGTATTTATTTCGTTATTTTTGCACAAGGTGAGAAGAGGCTTCATAAGAAAAATAAATGGCGAAATCTATTTCTGTTGTTTAGGGCTGCTCTTGCACTAAAAGTAACACACGATTATTAGAACACAGAAGGGGAAAATCCGGCGCAGCAGTGCTGATGCCGGGACAACATTACGACTATGATGCTGGTGTAAAGCAACGACGCTAGCACATTGCGGCAGTGTCGCGATTATAATGTGACTATATGATGTTATCCCAGCCGGACACTTGTCTGCTTCAAGAGTCGAACAATCCGGGGTCGGTTGACCGTCCGCAGTGAATGGTAGCAAATGTGGCCGACGGCGCAACGTTTTTAAAACCAGTAAGAGAAGCTTAAACTGACGTCACATTTATCAGGGATGTTCCTGCAAATGAAGTGAATTCATCGCTGCGAAAAAAAAAAAAAAAAAGGTTTGGTACATTTCCCTCATGGTGGGAATCGAACCGGGCTTCCGCGGTGCGGTACTAGACGCCGAAGCTAGACGCCGAAAGATGTCCGAGAGGAAGTTACACCGTTAAACAGTAAAACTTCCGCTCGGTCCGGACGGCGTTAGGCGCCCGGACTGACAGGAGAACGGTTACGGTGCACCCGTTCTACTTCTCTGCGTCTGCTGTGAACTTTCGCTAGCCGAGGAGATACGGTATGTAGGTTCGAGCGCACCAGGAGGAGCTCATGCGGATGGAGCGGGAGGTACATAATGGGGTTGTCCGCAATAAAATTGTTTTACAGGGCGCTCGTAAGGCGTCAAGGACAAAAAACAAAAAAAAACGCAATAAAACTGTTAAACGAAAGCAAAGAAAAAAATACACAAGCATGAAAACACCCGCATCACAACGGGGATACCATAAAGCAAACCTTGGCCGAGAAAAAAAAAATATCAAGGTCTCGCGTGCTGATCAGAGCAATGCTCGGTGTTTCCTGCGTTTGATAAGCTTGCCTTTAAAACTCAATACTCGTAGAGGAATTCGCTGAAAGCGATGGCGTGCAAAAGAAGTTAATCTTCTTTTTTCAAGACACCATCAAACGCGGTAATCAATTTTAGGCTTTCCCCCCCTGTAATCTAGATGTTGAAGCCAGCGCTGCCCGTAGAAGGGGCCTATAGCAACAGCTTTAGCGAGGATAACGTCACGGCCGGGGTGCCAGCATCACGTATGTGCAGGCGCTTCCTCCTCAAGGCTTCTGCAAACGATCCCGTCTTTTGCTTCGCGTAACATTTCATCCCCCCACCCCACCACACACGTAGTCTGGGAAGCCACGCGCCAGCGCCCGATTCAGGGCGCGTGCCTACCGTGCGCCACCGCCGCCGGCAAAATGGAGCCAGACCAAAGAAAGCACTCTTCCCCCATACACGTGCGAATAGTGGGTCCTCTTCGCGAAACGTACGCGTCAATGGCATAGCTGTTTTGTAACGGAAAACAGCGAACGCCGCGCGAACGAAGGTGCAAAGAAGAAATGAAATGGATTTCGCTAAAACAAGCAGGATGGGAGTAAGCCACCAGGCCTTATCACCAAGTGGGTGTTGAAGGCACGGATCACTCGCACAGCAGGGTGCGCTTCCAGCGACCTTGAATGCCGGTTATTACGTGCCTTCCGATCGGAGTGGCAGAGGCAGCCGGCTCCTGTAATACCGAAGGAGGTAGAAGAGGCGGGGACCGGTCGCAATGAGGAACGAACGAACGCTTCGAGAAATGTGGAACGAGCCCGGCTCCAAGGGTGGCCTCGGTTCCTTTCACACAGAACCATGGAGCGACTGAGCCGGGGTGCTTATCGAATTCGCTGGTCACCTTGATCGAAGTTTTGAGTGAACCCTTTCAGGCGGTGTATGCTTTTACTACGCGCTCAAGCGGGATACTTCGTGCTCCGTCCATGTTTGATACCTCTTGCAGGTGACGTAGCTTGTGTATGTTTTCTTACGGCGCACTCACTGATGGGTATTTAAAGGAAACGAAAAATAACACTGCGCCGAGAGAGAGAGAGAGAGAGAGAGAGAGAGAGAGAGAGAGAGAGAGAGAGAGAGAGAGAGAGAGAGAGAGAGAGAGAGAACAACTTTATTTAGCCGCACAAAATTGCGGCCACTACGTGCCGGGTGGGGTGGTTCCCTCTTCACGGGACCCGACCCGAGACCGGACGTTTCGCGAGCGTTAGTGGTGCGATGTACTAAATCTTCGTCGACGGAAAGAACTGTGGAAGAAAGTTCGTATCTACTGTATTCCGAAAAAACGGAGTTACATCGGCTTAAACATTACCCATATTAGTATGGCACTTTCTACTAAACAAGGTTGCTGGGACAGAGGAACGGTGAGCAAGCTGCTAGGGCCATCGATATAAAGTTTTGCAACCTTCTTGTCGGCATATATCGAAGCGCCAAAAGCGATTCTACAGTTGTTCCCCTTACTCAATAAGACAAGGACCGCAGTGAACCAGGCACCCCTAAGGAACAGCTCCTGTGCAAACGAATGTTTCATAAAAGAGGTCTCGCAATAGCGTGGTATTCGTGCTAAATTGGCATAATCATAGTAACTTTGGGAACGGAAAGCGAGCACAATGATTAAGTGTTGAATTGTCTTTCGAAAGACTGGACAAGACGAACACACGGTACGATGGAAATTGATGACACGTGCAAACAGCTCACCTTTCATATGAGAAGGAGCCGAAGGAGGATAATTATTGACGTGTCGATGGCTCGGGCAAAAGTATGTTGGTTATCACTATTATCTCTGCTGTCAAGCCGGTCGGGTTTTCCGCAGAAAAGAATAACTGCACAGAGAAATTAAACAAGAAAATTTCAAGGTAACTTTTATATCTAACGCATGAAAGTATTAATTTGGCCGATCTTGTCTAGAGTATTTCTCCCTGACACTAACTATGTGCACTGATACATAGCAACCAGCCTGAATAGGATAACGGCAAGAATACCAGTCGAATTAAACAGAGCAACGAGTTTGCGTTCTACATTTGCATGGCCACGGCTATCGGTCGACAATCATTAGGTAGGCTTCCCACGTAAACGTCGAATAGAATAGGGTTAAGCCGATTAGGTCGTCTAGGCTTCACAATTATTGTAATCATTTTTGGGTTGTCGGACGTGCACCTAACGTCCGGACAACGTGGATTTCGTTTTCGGCGTGTGTGGCGAGGTTTGTACTGAGGTAGAATCATCTCTTCCGTGTAACCTCACACACTTACATACGCTATGAACTAGTTAGGGCTTCGTTACCCATTCACGGTAGAACATAAGCGCTGTGAAGCTGGCATGCCATCATTATTTATTTATTTACTTATTGTAGCGTATGCTACACTGGCCAAGGTTGAGCAGTTTCGCGTGGGCCGTGAAGGGCCGTTCTGCACAAGCGCGAGGAGCATTGGATTGGTTTGGATCGGATCGGATCGGATCGGATTGGATTGGATGGGATTGGATTGCCTTGGATTGGATTGGATTGGATTGGATTGGATTGGATTGGCTTGCCTGGGATTGGATTGGAATAAATTGAATTGTGTTGGATTGAAATTCAATCTAATTGAAGTACGGGTGAGTAGAGAATTGGGTCTCCACATTCGCCGGTCTGCGCATTCGAGAGGACTGACGTAATAGCAGCGGCAGACGCACTGGCGCCAGCACGTGCCTAGCTGTGCGTCTCTGTTGCGCAGAAGCCAATTCTGACGCTGCGCCGGACCCGCTTGATAGCCGTTTCGCGTGCCTCCTGGAAAGCCGTACTGCTCATGCGTGATGAGCAGTGACTGGATGTCAACTGGACTAAATTGGATTGTATTAGATTGGAAATCGTTTTAGCAGCAGTAAGCATGATAATCAGCTAATCCTAGACAACCAGGAAACCTAAGATTAACCACCTGAACCTCAGCTGACGCTACGTATATCCTGGCATACCCAAGCTAAGCCACTGCTATTTATTTATTTATTTATTTATTTATTTATTTATTTATTTTTTTTTTATTAATTTTATTCGGGATACCTTACAGTCCGGTGGTATGGCGTATAGTATAGCGGCAGCACACAATTAGAAACTAAGTTAACAACAAAACAGTAAACAAAGAAAAACCAGAAATACGACAACGCAAGAAATAACAAATAAGGAAGCCAAACGCAGTAGGCCCAATTCAAAAAGAAGAAGAAAATTAGCAAGTTGGGGAAGTTCAAATCAAGTTAACAAAACATGGTATTACAGCTCCTGCAATTATCATAGGTATGTAATCAAAATTTAAACAATCCATAAAAGATACACCGAGTCGGCATGTGCACTTCGAGGACAGGAGATTGTGACAAACTCCAGTAATGTTATCCAAGCAAGAGTTTCATGCGTCAGCATATATGGTTGGCTCAAACCGTTAAGAATCAGAGGGAGCTTAGCACGTACGAGTAGATAACGGCAAAGCGTCATTGCATTGTGCAACTATACGTCGCTTAGGGGTCTTGCAATTTTTTCTCTAAGAGTGATGTTCTAGATATTTCATGGGGGCTACGTTGATGGGTTTTGCGAATAAATTGGCGCGGGTTATTGTTTCAACGTTACCATGTTAGCAATAGGCAGCAATCCATCGTTAAAGACAGCTCAGACTTGTACTGCCCCGAACTCAAACTTTACCGCGCATGACTTCCCAGCATGGATTTTGGGATACGAAGGCGGAACGATTTCGTAGCGTGTGCGAGGCAACACTGGAGAGGCAACGCCACGTATTCACAAACTTGGCCACACATACCGAAAACAAACTCCTCGTTGACCGAGGGAAGTAGTTGTAAAAAACGTGCTCGAATAGGACGTTAGGTTCACGGCAGGTAACCCGAGATTGGCTAAGATGATCCAGTTGTCTAGACTGCCTAATCGGCGTAATCCTACTCGATCCTAGATTTGCGCAAAAGCCTAACATAACAGTTATCCGCCCACGGCCGGGGTCATGCGAACATGTACGACGAACAATTCCTTGCCTTGGTCCTGTTCAGGCGGCTGTGTTGCCGTTATTCCATTTAGGCTGGTTGCCGTCAGGCGACGTAAAAGCCTGCGCCAGGATACAGTTTTGTACACAAGACTGGCGTTATCTTATCGGGCATTAAAACTGCAATCTAACCTAACATTTGTTGTTCAACACTATAGTTGTGCAGATATTGCACCCGAAGGAACCCCAACCGAGTTGACAGCAGAGATTATAGTGATAACAAACAACCTGCTTATAGTCCTCCCGCCTCCGCTAATGTTAGGATGACAACCACGAGGAGGTTTTGTGCGCCCAAGACAATTGGAAGGATCCCAATCCCTGCGGCAGCTGTCGCGTCATAAACCAGAATAGCAGCGCCCGGAGAAGCTTCCCTTTGCGAGTGAAAATTTCTTAATGCAAAAACGGAATAAAAAATATCCGCTGTCAACCAATCAGTTATAGTTATCCTTAATTTCTTCGTTATTGCTTTAACCAATGCAAGCTGTTTTTTTTGTTTAACACCAACGAAATATATAATGAATTCCTGTTTTGTCTTGTTTTTCCTTCTGATAATGGTGATTGATCGCAACGCTGACAGGAGGCGTTGAGTTCCTCACCTTGAGACTTATGGCGGTATACGCAGTCACGACCAACTCTCAGAACACCGCTGACGTCAATTACGCGCACACTATAGCACGTGGAAGGGGATATTTTCCGCTGGTTTACCATAATTGCCTTTTTATCTTCTTCGCCACATTACGCTGCATGTATAAGGAGATGAGGTCTGCCAGGAATAACGCCTGCGAAGAGTTTATAACGTCGCCTTCCGCGTAAGCCTATTGACTCGTCCTCATCATTTTGTCCTGAAGGAGGAAAAAAATTCATGCCCGCATCCATATGTGGCTAGAGTGCCTTCTTCACGTACGTTCTCCAAGATGTGCCCCAGATCCTTGTCGTCATAGCCCGTCACCCCAATGGCGATAGTGATGTTCAGTGATTGCCTTTAAGCGTCCTCATCCTTTTTTTTTTCTTTAAGGTGGTGGACACAGCTACGTGGAGCTCAAAACTACTGGTAATAACGTTGGCACACAGAAAACGTTTCTGGTATTTCACCTGTCGATGCACAGCAGGCAAAGTTACGACATTGAAGAAATATGTAAATTTATGTAGATGCAGATATATACATTTTCAACGAGCGTGGGCAGATTCGCTTCAGAATGAGGGACCACTCCGTCACCAGTGAAGGCACCTGACATTCACACCGTTTCTCACTGAAGTCTTCGCGTGGAGCACAATCCAGAAGCTTGTTGATACCGGCAGACACAGGACGATAAGGAGACGAGTCTGGCTTTGAGGTCGTTCGAACACCAGCTTGCATCAGCGGTCGAGGCAGATTGCTTGGATCGAGCCTTGAACGGTGACGACACGCACACACTTACGAAATTCTGGTTAGTGATCGAAGAACCGCTTGGCAAATGCGCCGGTGTCATGGGCGTTACCGGGCAGCTGGTCATCAGCGCCGGAACGAGTCAGCGGGGCACCTCGAATGCCGACATTGCCGCTGGTGCCGTTGTGGCCGCTACTCATACCGCCGGGGTGGCCGGCTCCTGCGTCGCCAGTGGTGCACGCTCCTTTCTTGGCCTGAGGAGGAACACTCCAGCCTCGAGAGGTCATCTTATTGAACCTTTTTGTCCACAGGCTGGTTTCGCGTACAATGCAAAGCGACCACCGAGCCGAACTCCGCGCCTTCTTTTTCTTCTCTTCTTCGAACTGGTACTCCCGCAGCTTCCCGAGCACTGTGGCAAGTCCCGGCATTGGGAGAGGTTGACCGTAGCTGAAAAGGCGCTAAACTTAGCATGATTGCCTTAGACTCTGACGAGAAGCTACCGATCACTCAGTTCGATGCTGCGCTGAGTGCCCTTGTACAAAATTCTGCCTCCTCATTCGTCGACGTCTCGATCGGCCTCCGGCCAACACGCCGAATAATTAACGAGTTGCTTACAAGCGTCTACTTATTCCCAACTTTTTATTGCAACATAAGCAGCCCTTCGATCTAATCGATATATAAATAGTGTAATTAGGCAACGAACCTGTTTCGTCCGTTGTCAGCGGTATGAAGCCTTGACAGAAGTAGAAAGGAGGACAGAGTGGCGAGGTGGAGGAAGGTATGAGAGAGCAAGCGGAAGGGAAGGGGAGGGTGGGTGAAGTGAATTCAACTCGTGAGCGCAAAAATTGCACGAAGCCATAATCTCATTGCAATGTGGGGACCACCAGTGAAGGCGGGCGGGATGATAGACAGTTACTTTGGAATGATAAAAACATCGCCCCATTACGCTAAAATCCGTCCTTAGCCCGTTTAAGCGCTGGTTCTGAAAATGGCCCGCGGCGCAAGTAGACAGGAGTAGGGTAAATTTGGTCTGGGATGTAAACAAGGGGCCTACGAAGTGTCAGTTCAGCACGCGTACGCTTAATCTCGGCCGATTGTTGCTACTAACTGCTGGATGACCTAGCTAGTGCGTTGTGGCCTTCAACATAGAAGCGTGTATTATGATCACGTACTAATGTCTGTAGGGGTAATTTGAGCATGTTAATTACAGATGTAGCACAGCACGTTTACGTTTATAGAGTAAGATAGGAGGGCAACTGAAAATTTCCTAAGTATTTCTCTTCGAGTTGAAAAAAAAACAAGTGTGTTAACTTCTGCAGGTTCCGCCGATAACGTCGAAAAATTAGCGTAAACCGCTTGCAAGAAATATATTCAGACTAACATAAATGTCGCCGTCAAAAAGGTAATATTATCGTACCTAAGGCGCAAAAAAAAATGCCACCTAGCATTAAGCACCCCGCTTGGCTATCTCGACGGCGTCCCTTCTCAACCACGCCCAACCGATATTTTCATTAGCAAGACCCTTGCCAATGCTGCTCTCACCCCTCACATCATATTTTAGGGGTGAAGCCACTTAGGGACTCGGACTGTCGGCGTCTCCTGTTGTCGCCGTCGTTTCATGTAGTCACGGTACTAAAACGCCGGGACACTCGTTTTCCAAATCCTCGCGCTTAAACGTTTTTTTTTTATCCGTGGGCAAAAACGCGCACAAAAGAACTCACCGGGACACTAGTTTTCAAACGCCTCGCGCTAGAACGCTCCGTGCTTCAAAGATCCGGGACTTTTACAGCAAAACTGCGTACCTCTATCCCCGAATGGTTTCATCACCGTTGGCAAAAACGCTAAGGCGCCAAGAGTGCACTATGCACTGCATGCTTCTTCCCTCCCCATGTTTCACGTTACGGTTTCATCTTCGTAGGCAAAAACGCCACGGCGCCAACAATACACTTTCCACTGCATGCTTCTTCCCTCCCTAGGTTTCGCGTTAGTGGAGATGGCCCAGTTTTTGGTAATGGATTCACCCCGACAAGTCACCACACCCACGTTGCCTACACATGCTCAGCGACCTCTATCGTGGACCTGAACAATTTAGTCTGGCACTGCGCTGCAATCGCAGACCATCGCTATATTCTTAAAAGCGCACTCCCCCATGGCCTTTCACCATATAATCCCCATACCATGACCCCCAATTTCAAGCCGCGGGAGACACTTTTCGCCTTGAAAGCGGTCTGGCACTAGTAGTGGGGACCAGGGCAAACAACCAGCTAGATACCTCAAACTACAGCAGTAGTTCTATTTCCTCCCTTTGAATCTGCCTAAATGATTCTCGTAGATTCAAGAAATGTTTATTCCTACCTCACTGCTATTCCAATTTCCTCCCTCTGGCCAACCGGCCTACCCTTTCCAAATAAAAGACTTTACTACTGCTACTGCCGCCCTTAGTCACAAATCGAGTGGAAGCAGCGTTCTCAAATCAGTGTCCCGAGCTTTTATGGAGAATATTCATATTGCGTTTCCACGGCTTGCTTCAACAAAGACCACGATGGCAACCACGAGGGCGTTTAATGTGCCCCGAACACTGCGGAGGACCGCCTCTTAGATTCAACAGTTGTCCCTGAGGGATTTCTGTAGATGTGGGCGCAGATTTCTTGATTCAAAGGCCGAACTTAAAAATCCGAGTAAATGCTACATTCAGGCGTAGTCGGTGCAACACTCCTTCACACCGCTTGTTGATGCCGTGTGGAAAGCGGAAGTTGCAGTGCGGGTCAATAGCCTGCAGTGATTGATACCTGCGGTGAGGGTCCTGCCACTCCGACATTTGTGCAGTCCATCCACTTGCGAGGATAAGGGCGTTGCTGTCCTCTCGTGAGAAAGGAAGCTAGGTCGTACTGCTCATAAAGTGATAGGTTGGGACGATTCCCCTCTGTGCCGTACTTGCGCTGTGCGTGAGACTGTAGATCACTTGCTGTGCGTCTGCCCTCGATTCGCTGCTGCTCGGAAAACTGCAGCGAACTCCCTCTCTCGTGTACGCCATGGAGGCAGTCTGGAACTTCGTAATTTTCTTGGGCCCTGGGCCAATACTGCTGACAGTACCTTAGGTACACAAGTTCTACTCCAGTTCCTACGTGACGCTGAACTAGGCAAATTTCTATAGATCACAGACAGAGCAAGTGTGTCGCGATATCTACTCTTTCGAACTGTGGCGTTCATCTATTTACTTTGCTTGTGTTGGTGTTGTTACTCTTTTTTTTTTCGCGTCGTTTACTGTTCAATTAGTTTCAGTGTTTACATTAACGATTCTCTTTTCAATTGTATTTTTATGGCCGGACTCTGCTGGCAGCATTCTCTTGTTTTTACTTTCCTTTTGTTTTCAACGTTTCTTGTTTGTCTTCTTCCTGCTGTAACCCTAATGTATAATATTCACCACTCATCAACGTAGTCACCCCCCCCCCCCCATTTGGTGTAGCAAGCCTTGTCCCTAGCAGGGCTGACCTCACCAGTTCACATCAAAGAGCCTTCTTTCTCTCTCAAAGGCCGAATAAAAAAATCTAGGTTAGTGCAGTTTCTTTGCTGTTATTGCAACAATGCGCACTCTTCTGTTCGTCTTCAAACCAACCGAATACCTCTTGGCTTCCTGAGTAAAGCGAAAGCCATAAGTGCTCCGTTCTGTGATGAAGCGGCGTTGTTGTTTAGTTGTCCCGTGAAGAAAATGGCCACCTAATTACCGAGTAAATAAATAAAAAAAAATTCCTCCGCACCTCCCCGAAGGGAATTGTGCAGAAATGCGAATGCATTGGGTGCACCGATGAGTGTGTTGCGAGTAATGGCGTAATTAATGACGAGAGTGTGAACGTAATCATTTATTCATCAGCACCTGTTTGTTTTATCGTTGTACCTGACGGCCACAATCACTGCCTTGTGATCGCTTAAGTGCACGGTCAAAGGGTCTTTGAGAAGCATACGCGCGTCACAGTTTCGCTTAAAGACCAGATCAATGCAACTCCCGTGAATGGTAGTGGGGCACGTGTCGAAGCCGGCAGAGAGACAATGCATAGAGTGCCTGGTCTGCATGTACTCGACCAGCCACTCGCCACTCTTCTTGCGCACGTCAACGTTGAAGTCGCCAACCAAGACTATGGGGTCAGAGGGTTTGGAGCGCACGCGCACACTTTCCATAGCCGCGTCCAGAAATGCATTCGCATTTACGACGACGACGACGACGAAGGCAGAACTACGAGGCGCGAGCGCACGTGCGACGACGACGACGACGGCGAAAGAAATGCATTCGCATTTACGACGACGACGACGACGAAGGCAGAACTACGAGGCGCGAGCGCACGTGCGCTCGCGCTGGAGGAATGCAGGCGCACGCCGGCCAACGGAGCAAGACAACCCCCGGCTAATAAATGCATTCGCATTTAAAACTCATGGGCTCCGATAACATCTCAACACTGGTCTGCCGAGTACCAGTACGATTCTCTATCTCTGCACGTTGCCAGCGTAAAACAAATGTTGTTGATGATGATCCTTGGGGAATCGGCAAGGAATCAGGAGCCTTGAGGGGCGATATGTCCGCTTCACAAAATGCACAAAGCTATGAGTTTGAAACGTAAAAGTGGTAGGATAATGCGAGCCGCATGCCACCTGAACGTGATGACACGGGAGCAGAACGGGCGCACAACAGCCGCGCCGAACCCTTGTTCTAGGGAAGCTGTGGCGGGCGCCAGTCTGCTTAGGGACCTGATTCGGGCCGTAAGACGAAGAAACGAAGAAAGCGACGATTGATACGCAAACACGGTGTAGCAGAAAAAAGGCGGGTACAGTAATTCGCCCCTAAAGGCAACAAACCGAAGGTGGAGCTGGATATCAATGCAAATTTCATGCTGCAGCAGCGAAGTTATTACCCTTCCGCTTTCGCCTTCAGATAAAACAGACTATAAGTGCTCCGAGGAAGTTTTTCCCTCAGGATGATGACTGAAGGCGACGTATTAGCACGTGTTGCTGTGCCATCTTGATACTTTTGGCCGGTTTACGCACACCACTTGCTCTTGGAGCAACGGTGACGTCAGGTATCGGTGGCGCTATGGCACGTGGAGGAGAATATTCCTTGCTGGTCTGCGATAATGGCCTTCTTATATGTCTGGGCTAAAAACGAGGAAGGTAGTGCGAAATGAATGAGGACCTCCAGAATTAAACGCCGGTAAAGAGTTAATCAACGTCGACCTTCTGATGAGCGTATTCGAGTTACCGCTATGTACTTCTACAGGGAAAAAAAGCGCTTTCATATATTATCCTTCAACTCTTTCCTTACGCATAGTATAGAGCACTCGTAGGCCATGTTATCTTCTTCTTGACTCCTACCTATTAGGCTCACGTGAAGATCACGTGCAGCGTTACAGACGTGAACGGTGTAGTTGCAATAAGAACACACGCAGCATATTCTCATCTAAGATGCCAGTTTTTCTTTCCTCGAAAAAGGCTCTCGCAATAGCGCCTATTTGTATGCGAACACATGCCCGCATTCACATGCATAGAAAGTGTGCCCCCTTCCATTGGATTTCGCGTGGTTAATCTCCCGATCCGCTTCGCCGTAGATTTACTACGGATACTTAGTAGTGATAGCGTTTTGACACTCCTTGTTTTGATCCTTGTCATTTTGATTCTTTGACGCACTCAAAACGTTTCCTGGAACTTCAGCTCTGAACACACTACAAACTGAGTTACGGCATCCAAGTAGTATGAAAATTTATATCTATACGTCGATATATACATTGCCAAGTACCGTCGGCAGTTTGTTGTCAGAATGAGCGGCTGCTTAGTAACCCGTGAAAACGCTTGACATGCACAAGAATCCACACTGAAGTCTTCCCATGCCGCACAATCCAGAAACGAGTCGCCGCGGGTATATCCAAGACGAGAGAGACGCAAGTCTGACGCTGAAATCGTCCGACACCCGTTTCTCCAATCGCTGAGGTAGGGCTCGTGCATGGTTAGATTCATGGGCAAGCTAAATGGCGATGAGCAATCAGACACCCACTAAATGCTGTTAAGAGCTCCGAAGAGCACCGTGGCAAACCCGCTCGACTAGGAAGCGGCACCGGGCAGCTTGCCTTCGGCGCCTGAACGGGTCAGGGAAGCACCTCGAATCCCGATGCTGCCTCTTGTGCCGTGGGCGCGGCCACTTGTATACAGCCGGAGTGGCCGGCTCCTCCGTCGCCGTTGGTGTGCGCTTCCTTTGTGTCCTGAGAAGGGACACTCCTACGTCGAGAGGGCATCTTACTCAGCCTTTCGATTCCAGTGAAAATCGCCCACCCATCCGAACTCTTCGCATCCTCCTCCTTCTCTTATTCGAGCTGGTATCCGTCACCTTCCCAAGGGTTGTAAGACGTACCCACATCGGGAGAGGTTGGCCGTATCTCAGCGGATGGCTTGTGCTTAACATAATAGCCTTAACTTCCGACGCAAAGACTGAAACACAAAAGAAGAAAGTGGCATGAGACGAAGCGGATCATGTGGATGGTAGTGAGAGAACACTATCGCTGCAGTGGAGGCCTATAAGAGTAATTTGAGTCTGCTAATTAGAAACCCAGTGTCTAGAGTGCCGGCACTCTAGCTGATCGCTTCAGGCATGACTATATTGCCGTCCGACAACATTCGAATATTGACTGCTAGGCTAGAACCGACCAAAGCGTCGGTCGTTGTAGTCTAGAGGGTCCGTCTTAGCTTGTTGATCCCAAGGGCGATGTGTCGAGACCACCTCTTGCCTTGGTTGTTTTTAAATCGAACTATAATTTTTATGGCTTTGGTTCGTTTTAAATTATTTATTTGTGTGTGTTAGGTTATGTCATGCTATGTTTACTATACGATGCCTGGCTTTACGTCATCTATAGCGGTGTAGTGCCAGACGCGGCAATTTTTTGATAAAACGCCGGTGGACGTCGATATTGTGGAGTTCTTATAACACCGTCGGACGGCACTCTAGACGCGGCCAATTAGAAAAGTAGCAAAGAACGTTTACAGTATCATCGTATACCCATATCTAACAAGCGTGATTTGCCGGGCCTCTGCCATAGAACAGGCAGAAGGAGAAAACAACGCGATGAAAAAGGATCGTGACGGGGCTACCGAGAGGTTCTCAATCGCACCAGGGGATGCGTTTCTGCCTGTCTATGCTGTCTCTACTCTGAAAGGCTCTGAAACATCCTCCCCAGCGGCAGCCGTGAAACGCGGTATCCCACGAAAGTACGGCGAGCAGAAGCACTTCGTCGCTGGAGCTAAAACCATCGCCAACCAACACCACGGACACCGTAATTGACGCGAAGATTAGACGTCACATTTAGTATATCGCGCTAAAGACGTCGAAACTGGATATTGCATAATCAGAGCAGAACTGCTGTGACACCTAAAGAAATATATTTCTTTACATTTCCAACCAAAAGCACGGTTAAGTTTATCTCTGACGGTTCTTTGTATTTAGCATTTTTTCCTTCGTCCTCAATGAAAGACTCACAACGATTATAACTGATGGGTCGGTTTGAAGAGTGTGTCAGCATCAATGTATTGGTACCCCGAGGGTTTGCTTCTTGACTGAAGACGTCACAGAAGTGAGCACGAGGTTGTGGTTTCGGTTTCCGGGCGAGGCCACTGTTTTTCTTGTGGAAGGGAGGAACTAAATAACCTGTGTATGTTATGTATAGCTGCACGCAAAGGAACCCCGGCCGTTCTTGTTGCACCATCTACTATGTCGTAACCAAGCGCATCCTCTTCACGCTTTGAATGTCTTCAGTTGATATTTTGGAACTTTGAATACCCCAAAGGAGCTGAGCCTTCTTCCCTTTGTTTCTTTCCGCAGCGGTGTCGGTGTCGGTGTCAGCCTGGACGCTGGTGTCCATATCGCTCGAGCGCTTCTTCGCAATCGTGCGGCCCTTGGAGTCCCGACGCTGGCAGACACGGTCACACGCTTACCGGGTTATCCTGCTCGTCTGGCTCTGCTCCATGGTCACAATGCTACCGATAGCCGTGCTCTCGGAGCTCGTGCCATTGCGAGACGGTGAGTCACCTGTTCGTGTATGCACCGTTAATTCTCGCGCTTACGTAAAGTGCCGCTCCAGAGCATGCTACATTTCCAGTGCTCACTATTTAGCCCACGGGGGAATAGCACGTTGCTACTCACCATCAAGTGAGACATCGACGCTGAATGTATTTATTTTTTTGTATTTATTTATTAGTTTTACATACATTGCTGAGCAAAAAGAAACATTACGCATATTCTAGGCATGACATCAATGCACACCTGGTACTCGCAGTGTTATTTTAATTGAGAATAAATGTGTCCTTCCCATTTGCTATGTAGCAGGAGGAAAAAAACGTTTACTGCTCCCTCTGCATAGGAAGAAAGGAGCTCGGTATGGTTGTCGGTCACCCATAGTGCATGGGTGGCGTCCCTAGTCCGGGATGCGGTGGCCCGGGGCAGCTAGAGTGACCCTGGTCACCAGGCCACACTGGTTTTGCAGGGCGTCGCTTGTCAGTAGGAACTCCCACTGCTATGGTGTCGGTGCGATGGATTTTACTAGTTCCGTGATTGTTTTACACTCCCATACCATCTGGTACATGGTGTTGGGCCTTCCAGAGCAGAAGTTTCAGTCGTTGCTGAACAGCGTGGGGTGTATCCTGTCCTGCACCGTTGTGTGGCGTGCGGAAACGAGTTTGCCTACAGCCTTCGGAACTGTGTGGCTTCATTGGTTAGTTTCGGTGAGGCGGCGGGTATATTGTTCTTGATAGCCTATAGTGCTCTAATATGTCTCTGCTGCGCTTGGGGATGGACGGGTGGTTGTCGGCAGAGTGGTGAGTGCCTATGAGGGTTGAAGCCCGGTGTGAGTGGCCTCGGGCTGCGGTATCTGCCGCTTCATTACCCTCCAAGGACTTGTGCCCGGGTGTCCAAACGATATGTACGTCCAATAGTTTTTTTTTTTCTGCTTTTAAACCCTGAGATAGTAGAGAAAGGGCCGTCGCTGAAATATGGCCCTTTTGAAAGTTACGGCAGGCCGCTTGCGAATAGCTGAGCAAGTTCTGGGTTTGGGTTTCCGCTATAGTCCTGGTGGGTCACGGCTGGTGTCGTGTTTTCCTTCCGAAATTTCTTCTTTACTGCTTCTAGGGCGCTTTTCTCTGTGTCCAGGAAATTGGGAATAAGTCGTTCTACTTTTTTTCTGGTCGTTGACTTTGACACCGAATGGTGTGGAATGAGTGACCTCAAAATATTTCATGTTCCCGGAGTGCTCAGGGATCATCATTTGTCACAAAGTTGATTCGAATTTTGTTTTTCATATTGGTTGGCGTATTATGTGGCTTCTTTTGTTAACAGGACAATGCGACGTAGTAATTTCTTGTTGCATTTCTGTTTCTTCCATCTTCGGGTAAGGCTTCGTCGCGCCTCCCAATGGTGTAAGAGGGAGGGATCCGCGCTACGATTATCTGTCACTAATTGAATTTCTTTGGTGTGTTTGTTGGCCCTCTATTTCAATCGGGTGGTCCATGCTTCGAGATCAAATAAGTGATCGTCTTCTCCTTCTACCTCCTCTTGCTCTCTGAAGGTTTTCCAATCCGTGGTTCTCGCCGTTCCCACTCTGGTAAGGGTATGGTTATGGTGGTCCGTGGTGCTCAATGGTCAGTTGGAAAATATAATGATCACTTTCCAGTTTGTTTCATCCAACCTCGTTCACTTTACGTGAGGTATTTCCCCCTAAAAATGTCAGGTCTGGAGTAGTGTCTACAGACACACTGTTGCCAATTCGGGTGGGTACTGGATATCATTCCTCAGGTTCAGGCAGCGTTGCTGGGCAAGGTTATGGACTTGCTCTCCTTTTTTATTGTTCTAGCATACCTCCACGCCACGTGAGGAGCATTAAAATCACCCACTACGACAATCTTATTCCTTTTGGTCACTTTGAAGACTGGATGAAAGAATCCGTCAAAGTCTCCCAATTTGTGGACTGTATGCAGATTTATCCTCGTGGGTAATAATTCAATGAAAGCGTGGTCGATCCTGGGTTGGATCAAGTGCTGTTGCGTCGTTAAGCGCTTCGAGGTGAGGATGGAAGTGCTGGTCTTGCCTTCGGCTATGTGCGTATCGCAACCTCTGAAGTCAAGGGTTTTCGTTTGGGTTTCCTGCGTGGCCAAAATTTCGAGTATATTTTTCTCGCTGAAGCGCAAAAATTTTTGTCTTTTCAGTCCAGTGGTCTAGCTGCAATTTCATTGCCATATTGTGAGTTTATGTTCCTAATTTGCTTTGTTTTTGTTCTTCTGGGAGTCGCTACTCATCAATTGCGAGCATAACTTCCCTACTTGCTTTCGAAAATAAAAAAAATCGTGTTGAAACAATATTTTCACCCCAAAATGCAAAAAGAGCTCGCGTGAGCTTGGACCCCGTGAATGTCCTCCAAGTGGAACAGTAAGGAAATGGTCAATTAGATGTTGCGCGCAGGGGAACGCGGGAAATTTGAATTGACTTTAGCAAATCTCCTCCGTGGGTGAATCGAGAGGGAGGGGAAGAGCATGAGAGGTGGACGGGGAAGGGAAGAGAAGCGCCTGGAAGGGGCGCAAGAAGACTATCGTTCTTCGAGGACATTTGCAGCGAAGTTAGCAGATAAGGGGCCTTTTTTTTTGCTTCCTTCTTTTTTGCCGTTCGCATGATTACGCATCCAAGACAGTCTGAACCGGAGCAAAGCTCGTCCCTTCTGTGACGTGCCTGCTGTGTACGGTGTTTATTTCGACAAAGGAGTGGAGGCACAGTAAAAAGTGATAACTGGCATCCATTCGTTCTTGGCTGGCGTTATCGCAATCTGCAGTACTCGGAACCGCTATCGAAACACAGAACAAAAGGGAGGAGCTTTGCGCCGGTCTTGGCTTCTAGCATGCGTAATCATGCGAACGGCAAATAAATTTCGCCGTTTGATATCTCGGACTACGGATGCGCTAGAAGAATTCTTCCAATTGAAACTGCGTAGAAACAGGATTGCGTCTAACTTTCCAATGCAAACATGCCTGGTTACCGCAGCCACTAAAAAGTTAATTAATCAATTTCAGTTAATTAAGCCACCTACGTCAATAATTTCCTCCTAATGAAGTGTCTCCCTTGCGCATAACCTCACTGTAGAGGTGGCCTTCGCGTAAATCTAAGCGCCTATTAAAAAAAAAAAACCTGTCGACTTAACCTAGATCACCCTGTATATATATTGCAATGATGCTGAGTGGTAGTGGATTCGCTACCTGACGTCGCTACCTGACGTCGTCGCTACCTGACGTCGTCGGTCTCTTGCCTGCCTCGTTCGAATCCTTCCCTGCCCTTTTCGCACGCACGCAGAGCGCCAGAAGTGCCGGGAGGTGTGGCCCAGCGTGACCTCGGAGCGGGTCTTCAACGTGTACCTGGACGTGACGCTGTTCCTGCTGCCCCTGGTCATCATGTCCTTCGTGTACAGCTGCATCTGCGCCACGCTCTGTCATGGCATGAAGCTCGACAACAAAAGTACGCCCCGCTGCTGCTGCTGCTGGCCCGCCGGCTTCGCACTTGTTCGCAGGGCCGTGGCCGCGGCGGCGCCGCGCCGTTTCTGGAGCTGTGACGCTCCGGCGCCAGAAACTGAGCAGCATCCTTCAAGTGAGATGATCAGTGCGCCCTCCTCCCACGGACTAACACCTCACTAACTTACCCCCGCGTACACGCTGACCCCCACTAACCCCCGCACTAACCTATACTGTAAAACATGTCCCACAACACGACGTCTCAAAAACGCGCTGGTGCTCGTACCGCTAGCGACCGCAGTGAAGGATACAAAAATATGCCTAATAAAGGCAAATTGGTGAGCATTTACGAAAGCAAAGCGTAAAAAACAAAGGGCATGACAGCAAATGCCATAATTGACGCAATCGCTGCAACTGTAGAGATTGCTCCTCCAATCCTGGCAATTTCATACTGTAGGCAATACGGCGATCACCGCCTGGGGTTTACCAACACGAAGTAGCCCGACGCTCGTGGAAGTCCGCGAGTGGATAAGTGGATTAGCCAAACCGGCCACAACGATCTGCCGCTCGAATTTGGTTGAAGCCGATTGGCACCTTCGCGTACGTTACTTCCTTTCAAAATAGCACGTCCGGTCTTTGGGGCACAAAATGATCTGTTGTGCGCCGAAACTAAACGCGTAAAGGAATAATTTACGGCAAAAAGCACTAGCTGACGCCTGGCCCCATGACGCCTGAATGAAGGAGGGGCTCGGAGTACGTCGTTGTTAGAAAGATTTCGAGCCAAATAGTGAGTTTGCAGATTGGGAATTCTCCTTCAACGAGAGCGCCGGTTTAGGTGTTTGTGTTGCCGTTCGCGAGCTTATTTTTGCGTTGGATGCTGCGGGGGCAGTTTATAAGAACATGCATTAGACTCTGTAGCTCTGGCAGAACAGAACCCACGCTCATTCAGAAAAAAAACGATATGGCAAGAAATGTGAAGTCTGACAGCGCTCTCACAAAACGAAACTTTTGAATCCCTCATTTGGCCTTGTTTTCAGCATTTCGGTCAAAACGCGCAATACTTCTCGTGCCTCTACATTTTTGTATCATGACAAGTGAACGAAAAGCGACACATTCACTTGCCGTCAATGCAATTAGGTTATTGATTTGGGCTACTTAGTGCATTCTATGTCAATTGAAAACAGGACAACTAGACGGGGCGAGCAATGACAGCACACGGTGCTTATTTTGCTACACAATTCGAACAAACCTGTAAATTTTTTCATGCTGTGTGCTCAAGCCGCAGTCACTGCTTTTTCTTATTGTAGATTCCGTAGAGTAAAGCAAGCCGCCTATCTAAGTGTGCTCATCCAACCAATCCTAGCCCTAGTACATTCATGAAATGCGCAACCTTGACAGCAGCGCACACTCCGTTTCTTGAAGGACGAATTTGTGCCGTGACTTTTATCTTTACCTTTCGTGCAATGCCATCGCCTCCTGTATTTTTACAATGCCAAACGCATCAGCCCGGACCGGCCAACCAAGCCCTCTCCTTCTACTCCGGCCACTATCCCCCAATCAGTAGCCTTCCCAGTGCTTCAATCATGTGACCTGTTCAGCTTGGGGCGACGCGTGGTGGAGAGCGGCAGCGTTGGCAAAACTTGCTCCGCCGCGGCTCTGAGCTTTCTAGCGCTGGCACGAGCGCCATTTCTTTGACAATCTCAACCATCGGTTGCCTTGGCAAACAGGCACAAGCCGCTCTCGAAGTCAGTTACGGTTGCGTGATCCCGGTTCAGCTCGGGGCCCCACCTGGCGACATGTGGGCACTGCAGGCGTACCACTCACTCCCATTGGGAAGCGCGCGATGCGTTTGTCATTGTAAAATTACAGGAGGCGATGGCAATGCACACTACCACACAAAAAGCTAATTTCTTTCGGTGTTGCGTTTTTGCGAGCTCGCGTATAGCATTCGCAGAGTTTGTGGAGGGTGGCACGTCAGAGGACACGTATAGAAGATAGTTCACTCACTAAAAAAAATCAAAGGCTGCTGAAGTGCATCACTGCGAAGCGTTTGAGTCCTCAACGAAGGAAATAGCCATCTACCTTTACGACTGCTGGTGGTGGTGGTGGTGATTTATTAACAAAGAAGGGAAGAGAAAAGGCCTGGGGATATTGTTGAACTCAACGGGAAGTTCACCCTCATACGACCCAGTCCAGGGAAGGGGATTGGGGCTTCAAAGGATAGGAAGAGGGAAGGGGGAAGAGAAGAGCGGTACGACTGCTGGTTGGGTACCAGCCGCCGATCTCCCTCCCCCTGCTCTTCCCCGCCACCAGTACGAGGTCATTCTATCTGCCTGTGGGGTGGCGGCAGGTCCCACGTTCCCATCAAGACGAATATGTTGTCGTCCAAACCTTCCCCATACTTTTATAATGATTGGCATATCCAAAGAACGTAAACCACCACCACGAGCACGGATATGTGCATAGGCGTTTGACGAGAACATGTTACAAGAGTTTTCACGCACCGAGAATCACAGGTGGTTGGAAGGGTGAGACCCGAAACTGGACTTTCCCCGCCGGACTCCTAGTACACCTCGTTTCCTTCCCGAAGCCGGAACAAAATAAACGTGGGCGGATTTATTCAGCACCAAGAAAAAAAAAAAGAAAAAGGGGCGTGTTGCACAGGAACAGGCGAGGAGTTACATGTTAATGGAAATGCGTTCAAGTCCAGAATACTTGTCTTATGTTGAGAGTTCCCTTCCACGGCTTACACGCAATTTTATCACCTGAAAAGGATATTTAGAAGTGCCCTTTTCCTGGCACCGTCTTTCTCCCGGATTGGCTGCCCTCAGCTCTGACGCCACACTTGTCATTTAGGCAAGTGGAATTTGTCGAATCGGCCGCTCATGTGAACACACAAAAAAGTAAACCGTCTCCGTGAAATACGTGAAAGCTAAGGGGAAAGTTGTCTAGGACAGCAAGAAATATAAAGATTAAAATTCTGTAATGTGGCTGAAATTTAAGCTGAAACAAATTATCTAGGTGCTGTAAGTACTGTAATAGCAATATGTGTTGGCGGAGAACGTGCTGAACGATATGAAAGCGCGGAGTTTTGTCTTCATGTACCATCTTTCTCTTTTAACGTATGCGAGACCCATCTGAATCTGAGTTCTTAATTTCGCAACGCTAGAAAAATTTCAGGCATGCTTTTAAAATTGCTTGAGGTGGCATAAATTCAGGCGGAAAAAAAATTGTCCAGATGTTGTAACTGCGATAAGTGAGCTCGCAGAAAGTTCTGAATAATCCACCAGCGCCGAAATTGCCTTTGCGTACCGTCTTTCTGTTCATTTTCTTCGAAACTCATCTGAAGTTGAGTGCCTTGTTATGCAATGGACAGTAGACTGGCTTATTTAAAAAATGGGCGCGTGAGCTGTGCCAACAATTCCATCGTATTGTATCTCAGCGGACCCGTGCATGGATGGATTATGTAATCTCGCTGATATTGTCCTAGAACCGGATCTGCCGGCCACACATACCGAAAATCTCACCGTGAACGGATATTACGGGCACAATCCATAAAAAAGGGTAATGCCTTATATGAAAATACTTGCATGCTATTCGTGAGCTGCAAGCACCGATGTTATATATACACGCGTACGTACAGTCGTCGAAAGCGTTAACAACATGGAAACGGTGCTAGGGTATGCAATAAGCGGGCGCTTAAGATAGTCACCGGGGCATCTCCACCAGCTGATTACCGTCGCTAACAACGCTGGCGTTCTCCACTCGGCTGCCCCAGCGCATGCGCATAACGCCTCGTCAAATAGACTGGGCACTACAGTAACTAGCCGCTCTGTGCATTGACTGTGACTCGTTTCCTTGGTGTTGTTGACACTTTTGACAACTGCACATACATACATACATACATACATGCATACATACATACATACATGCATGCGTACATACATACATACATACATACATACATACATACATGCACGCATGCATGCATACATACATACATGCATACATACATACATACATACATACATACATACATACATACATACATACATACATGCACGCACGCATGCATACATACATACATACACGCTTACATACATACATACATACATACATACATACATGCACGCACGCATGCATACATACATACATACATGCATACATACATACATACATACATACATACATACGTACATACGTACGTACATACGTACATACGTACGTACATACGTACATACATACATACATACATACATACATACGTACGTACATACGTACGTACGTACGTACATACATACATACATACATACATACATACATACATACATACATACATACATACATACATACATACATACATACATACATACATACATACATACATACATACATACATACGCACATACGTACTTACGTACGTCCGCACGTACGTACGTAAAAAACCCTGTAAAGAACAGGTGCGGAAATGTTTATCCTATGACATGTATTGGCTTAACTAGAGGGCACTAGCAGTAGTCATGATGGATGGGTAAGTGACGGGACCTCAGTCGGTGGCGGAATGTGGACACCAACGCAATGCTGTTGGTGCGCAGTCTTTAGGAAAGTGTTGTTATGGTTGCATAAATCATTCCTCGCGCTGGAACACCGCTTTGGCAACTTCTGTAATTCCTCCCCTCAGATACTCGATTCGGCATCACCAGCGTTTTCACACTGGAGGTAAAGAGACCAACTGACCCAGACAGAAAGGTCGCAATCGTCGGCCATGTAGTAGTACTTTGTGACCTGGAACAGGTCCTGAAGGACGGCTTTGCACCGTGCGGCTAACAGTCCTAGCCTTCTTCAGCCCCTCCCAAGTGGCTTTGGCGAATGCCTCACTGTCCAAAGAGGTGAACGAGCCCTTTTCCCCAACCCGTACAAGAACCTTTCTGGCGCAGAAGCTCAAACGCTGAGGCAAATCCAGACGAACACTTACCCTAACAATTCCCGGCTATCCAAAATATTCCCTCAGTCGCACACAGAGGCATGCAATAAATGCGGAAACCCTTCCAACTTATTCCATGCAACATGGGCCTGCCCTATCATCTGCCCTTCAGGAAACAACACCCCAAATACGGTCGCGCTATGGGAGGCAGCTCTGGCCAGCTCCGACTTCGGGATTCAGAAGGACTTAATTCTTCGAGCCCGGAGAGGAGCAGAAGAGTCTGGGGCCCTGGAAGGAGGGCACCACCCCTAAGACAATCGCGACACCTCCTTTTTTTCCCTAATAAACGTTTATCTCTCTCTCTCTCTCTCTCTCTCTCTCTCTCTCTCTCTCTCTCTCTCTCTCTCTCTCTCTCTCTCTCTCTCTCTCTCTCTCGTTCAGGCAATCCTACACAAGGCGTATAGATGGATGCTTTTCGGCATACAAGACATTTATTGAATATATTCAATATTTGCTATACATATATCCTATAAACAGAATATATTCCATTTTCTATATAAAAGCACTGCGGCCACCAAAATTCTTTAGAAACTCCCTAAGGCACAACTAATTTTTAAGGAACCTGAGATTTATTTCCTTTCAAGGAAATAAACTTTGTCCCATTTTTACTTCAGACCAATGGTGCGAAAAATGCAGCGCATAAACCTGTATTTTTCATTTAGTACTCTAACATGGGTAGTTCTGTCCTATCAATTCATCGTCCGTTTGATGTTTGCCATGACCACAGCCTTCCAGCTCCTCTAGCCGCGCGGTTACGCTCGAAGAGCCGGTAATTTTTTCCTCCGATGCGGAAACTTTTTTGTGGACTTTTCGTTTACCAATAGACAATTGATACTAGCGCTTGATTTGTGGCCCGGCCGATTTTCGACATCTTAAAGTGCAGAGGTGCCACCTCGTCTGCTTCTGTGTGTTTTTTCCTCTTCGTCGCATGTTTTCGTGTCAGGCTGCCCACCCCTGCACTTGAAGATGTTATAACACCACCAACTAACCCACTTCAAATGGACCAATTTTGTCGTTATTTTTAATGAAGCGGGAGCAAACTTGACGTTGTACAGTTTATATTTGGAACTTGGTATAATATATAGGGTAATAAGTGTCAAGCTAACGTCTCTTTACAACAAAAAGCTCTCCAGTTTTTTTTTTTTTTTTCATTTCTTCACGGCAAACTTTGTTCTGAACTAGCAGCGTTCAGCAGAGACGCACTGAGAGGGATCAGCCACTTTGCGATAGGAGACAGCTGCTTGGTTTGCGCTTGTTTAAACGCCGCTATGTGCTCCGTCAATGTAGAAACATAAAACGTCATGCAGTTCCACCCATCTTGAAACCTATCGGAAGTGATTCGCCATTACGGGACGTGGCGCCGTTCTCCGCTCTTTGCTACTACGCCTCACGCTCTTCCCCTCTCTGTCTCACTCCTGTCTTCATGTATTGAACAGAGGTTTTGTCCAATGCAATTCAAATTTCCCGCCTTCGCAGTGCTCGCGCACCCTCTCCTTTAACGGCTCGCATCCTTTTCTTTATCTTTTGTTTCTTGTTCTGCCTGCAACGACACGAGCGGGAGTTCTGGTCTTTTTCTGCTTGCTTTCATCTCGCACGTGCTGGAGCCTTTCCGCGCCATTCTGAACGCGTCATTTGTTTCTTTGACGGCCAGTTTTTTTTCGCTTACTATCGTAAAAACCAACCCAACGAGCATTCCGAATCATAACTAAAGGAGCGCGGTGACTGCCGTTTAAGTGCATATGTTTTGCCTCAAATATACGTGCAGATTTTTAAGTGCGAATGCACTTCTTAAGCGAGCCTGAATCGTCCGCCGCCGTCGTCCGCATAGCAACAGCTGCGGGTGCGCGAGCTCCTCGTCTTCCTCCTCGTCTTCCCTAGCAACGGGGGGAGATGGCGCGCGCTACTCTCCTCCTCCTCTCTCCGCTCAGTGACTGCGGGTGTTGGCAACACCACCTAGACTTTCAAGGCCTGCGGAGTGCCGCCGTGACGTCACAGGGCAGGGGCGGCCGCGCGCCGCCCGCAGAGCACGGAGCTGGAGGCACTGAACAGGTTTAGTGCCGTGTCGCTTCGAAAATTGTGCGGTCGTGGTATTTTGTTTCTGTGCGTGTGCTTGGACATGACCCCGTAGTTTGCCGACCATGTAACGCCAAGTTGTGTTGTTTGAGTAAACATATTGGTGGCCACAAAAATCGTTTGAACTGTTGCTCGAGAATTCTTACTTGCCTAACCATTAACCAAGCTAACTTTAAATCCACGAGAAAATAGCAGAATTCTCATTGATTACATTGTAGTGTATACATGGGATATAAATGTGCTGTACTTGCAACTAACTGTAACGTTGTTTAGCTACAGCAGCAAACGAGGAGCAATTAGATAGTTTTGAAGTGAAGTTATAAGCACAAAACATTAACACACTTGAAGAACACGAGCTCGGTTTGGATAGTTTTTGAGCAGTACAATGCAATACATGCTAAATGACTCAACGTAAAGCTAAATTTGTATTTTACCTGTTCTTAATTTAAATACGTTCTTTTTGTCACGTACGAACAGCATCATTACGAATATTTCGTTGTAACATGCACACCATATTCAAGTTCACTGACATGTGCCAAAAAGCGCTGTGAGAGCGTAATGCGAAGCAGGACCGAAAAATAGGATTAATATATGACTAACTGGCTGATCATTCCTGGACGCCACGGTAAGGATAATGAAAAAGGATCGATGGTGCACGGAGGTGCCTGCAGCCGATTCATGTAAAAAGAATGAGTTTGTAAGAAAAAAATTCACATCAATAACGACTTTTAATTTTTCAAAATATATTTTAACAACAGTCCTTCACACACTACGCTGAAATTCGAAGGGGTCGGGACTATTCATTTTACTTTGCAGGTAACCATGCGACCATGTTGAACTATTGCGCTTATTCTAAATTTCAGGGCGTGTTGCTCCGCATTCATATAAAAGTATTACCACAAAATTACTTGATTTTTTAGGAACCAGTTCACGTCAATCCTGAGCAATTTACTTTTTGCTACCGGGCGTAAAGTGTTTATTGGGAAATTAATACGTCTAGATTAGTGAAACGTGTTATTTGGATTGTATTTGTGGCTTTTCGGCAAGCAACCTTTTTTTTTTTTTTTGCAGCGGAACATCCTAATGATTCCAGCTCCCTTTTAAAAGCATGCAGATCGATCACAACAAACGCATTTATGGTGGCTCTAAACGGATTTATTCCACTAAATGAGCACCAGTGCTGCTGTGAACACAGTGACTCACTTGCTCAACGTTTGAAGCTTTCTTTCTTTTGTTTTTGCACTAGCGTCCGCGATCTTGTCATTCAGTCGGCAGCAGAAGTTCTTAAGCAGGATGTTTGTACTGCACCACAGCACATGCTCCAGCAGGAGCTCACTCGTGTGGCCATCGTCACAAGCATCGAAGTCGGAGCACTCTTCGTCGGCTAGCAACTCCGCAGTGAGGTCAGTCGCTACCTGGCGCTGGTTGGGCATACTCAAAAACTGCTCCTGCATCTTCGAGAGTTGCTCAACGACAGCGTAGTTGTAGGTTACAGCGTTCACTGCTAACATGGTAGGGTGCACAAGTCCTCCGCGGTCCATTTCTCTCACAAGCTCGTAGTGCTTTTCGTTCACAGAAACTCTTATCTCCTTATTCAGCGTCAGGAGGGCCCTTTATTTTTCGCACTTGAGCTTCTTCAATGTGGCATATACGGCGTATCCTGCCACATATACCAGGACGGGAATGACGTCTCTGATTTTCTGCAACGTTTCTTCAGTCACCACTACGTTGCAGAGAGGGACCGGTCTGCTTGTGTCCTTATCCAAGTCGTCCCACTTCTCATCTTTGTCAACAATACTTCCGGTCGATCGGCCAGCCGATGGAAGCGTACTTTGAAGGCGCAGTTTGTTTTCGCATTCGTACACCTGCCTTATAGAGACGTGGTACTGTCCTCCAGCGAGCTGCCTGTACTTGCCGAAGCGGTCTTCGAGGCCATCCGTCTGAATTTTTCCCAGGAGAACGTAGGACAAGTTGAGTTCGTTGAAGCAGTATCGGGCGACCTCTATGAGTCCACTGGTTGTTTGGTGAAGAGCACCATGTGTCTCTGCTGTTAGCTTGCCGCTGTCGTAGCTCTTGGTCCTAGCTTTCCACTCGTCCAGCCAGTCCAAAACCTTGTAGAGGAAGTGCACTTTGGGATCATCCATTGAGAACAATGGTTCTTGGAAGTTGTCCCGAAGCCTCTGTCCTTTGTGTGGCGTTTTGACGTTTACAATCTTCCACCATTTCACCACGATGTCAATAAAGGTAGAGGTGCCCTCAACATGGCCTAGACTGTGCTTTTGTGCTATGGCTCGAAGAGCTGGGGACAATGTGTCATTGAATATCTGCAGTGCTAGCTTCACGTTTTGTCTTTCGGTGGCTGAAGGAAAAAGGCTTTTTCGAGACAACGTGTACGCAAACCTCAGCAGTTGTCCGAGTTCAAGATCATAAGCCTCTCTTAAGGTTTCAAACGAGGCTGACAACATGCGGCCTTCTCCTTCTATGTCGAATTCCGGAAAGGAAAAACATCGCTGGTGGTTTTTCTGGTTTATCCAGTTATTCCGGATACATTTGAGCAGGTGCACTGTGTCTAGCACGTGGAAAAGTGGCCTTTGAGGATCACATGGGTGGGGATAAACAAAGTCCGATGTACCAGCGGTTGCACACGACGCGGATGTCTTGAACTTTGCCATTGCCTTTCCGTTCACTTTGTTGTTGTCAGTTACAACGCATATTATCTTGTAACCAATTTTCTCAAGGCCACAGATGACGTCCCTCAGCAAAGTGTGCAAAAACTCTCCATCAGCTCCACGTACGGGTACGATGTGGGCAACCTCCTTGAATTTGCCAGCAAGGCTTTGAACCATAAAGACAAGCGCACTGTTTGCTGGTTCCTTGGAATTGTGGGCAGCACCGGTGATGTTACCACCTTTATAGTCAAAAAAAGGTTTAATGTGAATCTCGTCCACCATCAGTACTGCAGTGCGTTGGAAATCATCCAGATCAGATACTTTTGTTCTCATGTACCTGAGGAATGTGGCATCTTGGTGCTCTAACTGGGGATTCATTCCATACGACGAACATATGGACCTAATAGTCCCAGGGTGCGGCAGAGTAACATTTCCATAGCTGCGGATGTATTTATAGGCGTGGGGTGATATGGTAAAGAGCAGGCAGCAAAATACCATAAATTCAGCTGAATAACGCCGCCTCATCTTATTCGCCAGCAGCAGTTTGAACTGTTCACACAGGAACTGGATGGCATGGGCCTTTTCCTCTGGTTGTGTGTCCGACAGAGTGTTCAGCAGGGAAGAAATGGTTTCAAGCATTTCTTTGTCTGAGTTTTCTGAAGGGGAATCAAGGCTGCTATTCCACTTCTCGACGCCGTCCAAAAATTCCTTTAAAGCCCGCTTGCTGTCTGCGACAGGGGGAACCGACAAGCTGGTGCCCAATTTTGTCATCTTTCTCTTCATAAAATGGAACACAATTCCAAGGTCGCCTTGTACAGTCACTGAACATTTAATACACGGGGCTCCCTCTTCATCGACGTGCAGCAAAATTAGGTGGTCATTTTTTTCAATGACGTCCCAGAATGCACTCCGTTCGCACCGAATGTAATCTGTTAGGTCTTTCAGATTGAGAACTCTGTCCGCGTCCTCTTCGCTGTGAAAAGCCTCAACTGATTCTGCTATAGCCTTCTGCATGGCCGCCGCTTCCAGTCGTATTCGCTTACTATCTGGGCTCTCCCGAGTAGCGTGCTCGGACGACAGGTAGGCCGGACAGTCCGGTAACCTGGTCGGAACTGCCCCCGGGCGAAGGCGCGGCTTTGGCAGAGGCGCAGTCACTGTACGTCCTGTGGCACCATCGACGTAAGAAGTGCTGTACAGAATGTCTTCGGGTGCGAAGTGGTGCGCACATACCTGAGAAAGAATATTACCTTCGAATCAGTAACAACCCTTTCAGCAAGGTTACGCTATGCGTTAGGTAGACTGTATTTAACTCTTTCGTTGTGCGATAATGTGTGCAATGCTACACCTTTGCAGTCGCGGGAAAAACAATATTCTAGACGGTAAGGAGTTACTCACCCTGGAGTTCTGTGTGGGCTGAAAGTCCTCTCGGCGGATCGCACGTATCCATTTGCGGCGACACTCGTCATCTTGCGGGAACCGAAATACCGGCACTTTACACTCTGGTGTGTAATTTCCGCGACACCGCGGAACTGAACACTTGCTCGGCATGAGAAATTTAGTGAGGCACCATCCCGGCAGAATGACAATTGACAGGCACGAAAGGAAGCGTGTTCACGACCATGCGCGCAGTACCATGCACGTGGGCGCAGTGAGGAAAAAAAAAGCTGACTGAGAACACGGCAGTTTCAGCATACAGGCGCTGCCGAAAATAGTGCGGGGTAGGTATCATTCAACCCCCGTCGAACTTGCTTGTAAATAAAGGCTGAAACTTATAAACATAATTTTACGTTATCTTTGTCCACAATTTACCGAACAATCTGTTCTCATTCTACCGCAAAATATACATCGATATTTGTTGTCACTGCGCGAACTGACACAAACACGGGCATGCTGTGTGGCACTACTTGAATCTATTTACTCTGAAGGAAACTTGTTGTGAGGGGTGGCTATGAAAATTCTGGTAAGTGGTGGTTAGTGAACCCTGCCGCTCAGCCACCACAAAGGATAAGCCGGGAAGTTATGCTGAGTGGGCGCGCCTTTTCTTTTCGTCCCCTTCTCGTTGTGCTTTTGTGGGCCACATCGGGAGGCAATTACCGTGTCTCGCGACAATGGCCGTCTTTCTGCTCCTGCACGGGGGGGGGGGGGGGGGACAGTGGAAGGGGTGGCAGGGCCCCCGAAAGGCTTGCAGGCGACGCTAGCAGAAAAGTATTTGGGCTTTGCAGGGAAGACGACCTTGTGCTTTGCCAAGAAGCCGACTTTTTCAATGAGCCCCCGCCCGCCCCAGCCCGATGACGTAGGCCGCGTCGGGCAAAAGAGAATTTCGGCTTTATAGTCTAGGTGGTGTTGGTGTTGGGCGCCTCCTCTCCACTTCGGGCGGGAGAGCTCTCGCTCGCGTAGCGGGCGCTCCGCATTCCGACGCGTGAGGGCGCTCGTGTAGCCCTCGCCGTAACGGCGGGCGCTACTCTCCTCCTCCTCTCTCCGCTCAGTGACTGCGGGTGTTGGGCGCCTCCTCTCCACTCCAAGATCACGATATCCACCGTAATCGCGCAATCAACAACCGTGCATTCGCACTTACACACTCTCCCCCTCGGGGAAGTGCGAGGGAATTTTTTGTGCTAAGTAATGGGGACGTCTATGACCAGTGCCAGCGGATCCGCGGGTTTCGAATGGTTCTGCTTATAAAAACTTGTTGTTGAAGTATAAGTATGCTGTTAGCTTTTGGCCTGAAGGCTAAATCGAGGGAGAAGAGTGTATCTTTTCGAAGCCACTGTTTGAATGCGTGACGCCGCGTTACTCGGTTAGGTGCGGAACGCCGCGTGACACCGTGACAGTGGACGAGCTACGATGACAGGCCGGGCCCCTAGAGTGCTTCACGCCTAAAAACCTCCGCCTTTCAACGTGCGCAGCGTCACAAATAGCAGCTGCACGCATAGCGGGTCGAACGCATATGAGGACAAGAATCACGCGCATGCGCATGATGCCTCTCCCTGCAACCGCTCTGGTCACTCAGCGCTACGGTCGCTATGTGAATGCATGAATATATGCGTTTGAATTGAACTAAATACATTACCATAAAATTTCTGTATTCGAAGTCTCGCTTTGTTCAAACTGTTGCCTGGTACCCACTGTGCTGCAAGGGGAGCAAATCATCCCCGCTTTTAACCAATCATCGCTAATAAATAAGTACGTTTTCTGTCCAATTTATCTCATTATAGCGAAGATGTACGCTACATGCTAACGTGTTTAGGTGGACAGGCCTGGCTGCACTCACACGATTCATCCCGCACGATTTCTCAGCCAAAATTCGCCAAGCACCACAGATGCTTTGTCTGCTTCGCTCTTCCGTCACCCTCCATCATATGACGTGCTTTCAGTCCCTCATTCCCTTCTTCTTCTCCTTCTTCTTTTTCTTCGCGCGCGATCAGACGAGGAGCTGATGGCGACGAGTGCTGTGCACGAGGAGTACCACACCAACCCCAACATGCCGCAGCTGCTCACATCGCCGGACGTGGAGGCGAGGCTGTCGACGGTGCCAAGGAGGCCTTTCATCTTCAGGGGAAACTACCGAAAGGTATACACGGCCCCTGCATTGTAAAAACAAGTTGACGGACTTGTGGAGTGTCTTCGAAATGCGCTGGATTCCCCCCATCCGCGTGCCCCCGATATCCGAAATCTCGCGTCAGAGCATGCACATTTCCAGCTGTCCTGAACTGCCTAAAATTCCGTTGAAGTGCGCTCTTCCGTTAAAGTGCGCTCACATCGCTTGAGAAGAGCAGACAAACTTTGAGGGTGAAAAGAGGAAAGCGCCACCGGTATCGGTTGCTGCGCCTGTGTAGAGGCAAACACAAGGCTTCTCAAGTACGCAACGGCAAGAGCATGCAAACGCGTTGGATTTTTTTTTTTACCGCACCGTGATCCTATCGGTTATACCACCCCCTATCGAACTTTTATTCAAACCTATCAAAGCAGATCCCCGTCGGCGTTCTCCACGCGTAAACACAACAATCGGCGCTCTTTCGAAGTAGGCCTCCAAAACTTCCCTTTATAAAACAACTAGAGAGCAAGGCACACAACGACTAGGAAGAACGATGACGAAACAAGCATTCGACAAAAGCGCTTGTCTCGCCATCCCTTTTCTTGAAGTTTTGTTCATCGCGATGTATTTTTTGTAAAACAGAATTCACCCACTTCTGACTGATGTGTTTTACTGAAGCCCTTGAATTTCAATTGTGTAGAGGCTCCATGCATGTTCCTGGCAAAGCTTTTCGTTCATTTTATGCCGCGATTATGGGCTGAACAAGCGTCAGTTGAAGCGCACTTCTAGGGAAAGCTAACCCTGTAGGGTGGGTTTACTCTGGACCCCCTCCCACTTGCGTATTTATAAAGAGAATGTTTGGAGTGTATGTGTGTTTTGTGAAAGTTCGTAATTATTCCGCATGCATAAGTAAGTGAACGAAACTTTGGGCGCGCATCTGCAAACGGCGTGAAGCCCAAAGATCCATGGTGATTCATTCTATAGGGTTTAACGCGCCGACGTAACGCAGGCGATGAGGCGCGCCGTAGTGGAGGGCTCTGGATCAGTTTTGACCACCTGGGGATCTTTAACGTACTCCGAAATCTCGTACACACGGGCATTTTTGCTTTTAGCCTCCATCAGAAAAGCGGCCGCCTCGGCCGGGAAACGAACCCGCGACCTCGTGCTCAGCAGCGCAATGTCTTAGCCACTGAGCCACCACGGCGGGTGCAAAGATTCATGCTGCGCGATCATCTTTGGAAAAAAGCTAGTGCCGCAGTCCACTTGGCTTTCAAGAAAAGATGAGCGCAGCCGGTGCATTGACACAAGGAATTTGGTATGGTAGCTCGCCTTATTATTTTGTTTGCATCTGCGAAAAACAATCCGTATGGCTAAACTAGAATTTAGGCTTCCCAATTCCAGAACCTACAATTACTTTCTGCAGAACAGTCACAGAATGCTGAGTATGATGCCAAGAAACGAAAGGAAAAAATACCGACCACACACTGGCTTTCCATTCGTATTATTTTGAGTCTTTTTTAATTCATTCATTGAATGTGTAAGAGAAGTCCGCTGATTGGTTGTGCACAAAATCTCAGTTGTTTAAGAGATGGTCTTATTTGCGCCCCGGACGACGCCAGATTCTTCTGAGATAAACGCTCTGTTTTCAGGGAGCTGCATAAGGCACCGAGTGTTCTCAAATTTGCCTTCTTGTGGGCAACTCACGTCGGCTTAAAAAAAGTGTGGTTGTATGTGCGACTAATAAATGGGATAGCCAGATTGGCGCATATAGACAGAGAAGCGACAGGAACTATTTTAATGCGTAACATTCTTTGCCCCAGCCCCAAACGCGCAACTCCCTGTATTTGCACAAAATATGCGAAATTGGTGATGTTAACACATTTATCTATGTAATAGCTCAAATGAAGGTAATTGCGTTAATGTAATTTTAAAACTAAAAATTAAGAAATCGAAAAACTAAAGAATTTATATTAACCGTCAGTATTTGGCTAATTATACCTAAACCTGAGTATAAAACTGGGTATCAAGACAAGCAGAAACAGTATAAAAATGCTTAGGCATCAAAAGACATTTCTCAGAATTTCAACTGTTTTGTGAACAGCCGGAGCACAAATGTATTTGTGTGGCAGGTTGTATTATGCAATAAATCGAGGTCCGCTTTTCCGGAGCGCCTTGGCTCGGAAAGTATAAATGATATGTTTACTCCCATTTAGTCCACTTTTAGATGCGACGCTGAGAGCATCTCTTGTCGGCGGCCCTGTCCTTCCTGCGTGCGTCCGTTGTTGTCCGCACCGCTGCGCCCCTCCTCCTCTCGCCGTGATAGCGCGCCCTCTCCCGCAACATCTGTGGCGCGCGCAGTGCGGCGCGCTCTCTCACTCCGCCGGTGGGCGGCGCTGCGCGCAGCGCAAGCGCGCTGTGCGCATGTGCAGCACCCTCTTACTCCGCGGTCTCCTCTCCTTCGGGCGCGGTGCGCATATGAGTGCCGCGCTCCGGCCGGTCTCTCAGTCGACGGTCGCCCGCGCTACCCTTGCTCTCTCTCTCTCTCTCTCTCTCTCTCTGTTTCTCTCTCTCTCTCATTACCCGATGATTGCTCACGCAATTCGAGTAATCGACCCAACGGAAAAAAACAGGGCCTTTGAGGTCTGGCGATGCAGACTACGAATAGGACACACACATGGCACGCATTCCTACCTCCTGACTGGTGACCAGCCGCCAAACTGTGCCAGATGTGGCGAGGGTCTTTCAGTCCTCCATGTTTTGGTTGAGTGCTCGGCCATGGAACCAGAAAGGAGACGCTATTTCCCGGAAATGTACCGTAAGAATATGCCACGGCACATTGCAATGTTTTTATCAGACTGTCCTGTGTTCGAGTTCAGCAGAGTTTTAGAATACCTTGATGATATCGGTTTTTTTTTAAAGCAGGTTTGTTTTAGAAAGTAGCATTCTCGTCCACCTTATTACCTTGTTCATCCGTAGGGTTCTATTTACCATGGCCCTATACACCGTTAGCTCATTCCATGCCTCATCACACTCCTCACTCATCTTTTGGATCCGGCCCTTTACACCGAAGTAATTTTATGCACTATTTGCACTCATTTCATTAGCACATTTTTACCTCATCGTAGCAATGGCGCTCTTGGCCTTAGATGCCCTTGCGCCAAAAAACCCCACCAAAGAAGAATCGACCCAACGGAAACGCACAATGGAACCCCCTTCAGCGTCGCATCACACCAGGGTTCCCGCGAGTGGAGGGGAGCGTAATTTTTAAAGAATTATTTCAATAAGCTTGCTGTCCTCCAACCATTTAAAAAGCATGTCGACAAGTGCTTAGTAGCTTTGATCAGTCGCAGTTGCCTGCTGTTTTTGCTTCACAGAGTTCATCCATAATACCGAAGTGTTAATTGTGATATTAAGACAAGACGAGAAAGTCACAGGAAAGGTTGGGAATTTTATAAAACGCTGAGGCCACTTGGCTACCCTGCACTAGAAAAAGTGATTGAGGACTTTGGAAATAAAGCTGGTTAGTAGAAAGAAATAGGAGCGAGCACACGGGCGCACTCGTAGTCCCTCTGACGTACTGTCCAAATTAACGCGTAAACCATGCCTCGGTCCTTTTCCTTGGGAGCAATGATCGAGACCAATGCTTTAAGATTTTCACCACAGTAAACGTCCAATCAAACCGGCTAAGATGCATGCAAAATGCACTCTATTGAAGCGTGAATTGTGGATAACCCCGCAACTGTCCAGACCTGTCTAACACAGGAGGCATCGCAGCGTACGCGATCGGCCTCCTAAACTATATCAAGTTTGCATTCGCGAATGCCACTGCCAATCCCAGTCGATGAAATAAATATCAGGCAGATGACGAATGGAAATTTTCTGTTGTCTCAGTAAAGTTCCAAGCTTATTACGTTTTTATAAATTATTTTGGTTACCTTTATATACTTGGAAGCTAGCAACGTTCATTTTGGTGAGAGCAAACAGCGCTAATCTATTTGTTTGACAATGGAGCAATAGAGATTTACAGCGACCCTAATGGCGCATCCCATATTAGAGTCGTTGAGACAAATGCTTCCTGCATGAGTAGCCTGCCGTCATATTGACCGCTTTAAGTTAACACCACGATGTTCTTCCCCTAATGAATAGATATAGGACTCTGGATGGACCAACTTCTCTTTCATGTATTTTTTGGCGACTTTTTAAAAGGAAATGTACACATATGGCCACAAATCTAAACAATCAAAAGGCGATAGCACTATAATGTACTCGTCGCTTGCAGAAGAAAGTTCTTGCCATGGACAATACCCCTTCCACGCGCAGACCATCCGTTCATTTGTTACACAACATATATTGGGCTACACAATGGCGGAACACAGAACACATACTGGAGCTTGATAGGACAAAGCAAATGGAACAAATATGGTTGCGCTGTGCGATCAGCCGGCTGATATGAAAGCACACAAACGCTACGAGCTTGCCGTTTCTGGCATTGAAAAAGAGCACGAAAACAAGCCGCCGCTGTAGACTTTGTCAAACAAATGGAAACTCCCTTTTCTGCAAAAGGCTCAAGCCTATAGAACCCGAGTAGGCGTTCTAATTTGTCTTACTTCTATATACCAGGATGTATCTTGCAAAACCAGCCGTCTTCTAATGGAAAGGTTTCGTTATTGCTTCCCGAAAAAGAAAACAAATTAGGGAAGCTTGCACTCATGTGCAAGGCTTGAATGGCGAAGCTGTTGTAGGTAATCATTGACGGACTCAAAATTCAGTTTTAGTATCGTTGCAGCGTCGTGGGTGACGTTGGCGGCATAGCATTTCAATGAACTTACGTTTAGCAAGGCCAGAGTCATCGTCAACCTACTCAGGTCCACTGCAGGACAAAGGCATCTCCCACTGACTTCAAACAACTTTTGTCCTGCGCTGCTCGAGTCCACCGTTTACCCCCAGATTTCTTTATTTCATCCATCCATTGGGTTAATGGCCTTCCCCTTCTTCTAGAAGCACCCCTTGGTATAAACTCTGGTACCCTAATTGTCCACCAGTTTTTGGTTCGTCTCATTACATAGCCGGCCCAAGTCCACTTCTTTTTCTTTATTTGTACTATCTTCTACTCTAGTTTGTTCTCTGATCTAGGTAACTCGTTTCCGCTCCATTAGTGTTACTCCTAGCAATATTCGTTCCATGGCCCGTTCGCTTTCCAGTCATTTAGTAAGGCGCCAAGTTTCAGACCTGTATGTAATCACCGGTAGTATGCACTGGTTGTAGATTTTCCTTTTTGAGTGACAGCGGTAGCTTACTTTTCGTCATTTGGGAGTGCTTGTATAATGCTCCCCAACCCATAATATTCTGCGCCGGATTTCTCTCTCGTGGTTGGTGGCAGCACTAACCACCACCGTTTTCTAATCTGAAGAGGATGCGTTTGGCATGCTTATTCCGCATTACCTTAGGTTTATACATATTTATTTTGTGACCCACAGCCGCGCTTTCTGATTGTAGTTCCTCAAACATTATTTGCAGGTGTTCTGCAGTCTCACTCCGAAATGTTAAGTCGTCAGCAAACATTAGCAGGCTCAAGAATTCCCCGTTTATCTTTAGTCCCGTGCTTTCCTATTCAAGCTTTCTAAATACCCCCTGCAGACATGTTGGGAATAGCATTGGCGAGGCGGTAGCTCCCTGTCTTACTCCCTTTCGGATCGAAAATTTATCGCTTTGCTTCTGGAGGGTTATCCTGCCCGTGAGTTTCGTGAGTCTTCTAGGAGTTTTACATAGGTCTCCTATATTCCCTGGTCTTTTAATGATTCTAGCACGGCTGCGCTTAGGTCTTTTAATGATTCTAGCACGGCTGCGCTTAGAATGGAATTATATGCTTTCTTATAATCTGTAAGTGCCATGTAAAAGGGTTTAGTCTGCGCTGAGGATTTTTCAATCACTTTATTGACGACATGGATGGGATCTATGGTTGAGTACCCCTTCCTAAACCCAGCCTGCTCTCTGGGCTTTTAGGAATCCTGGCTGTCACTTATGCGGCTAACGGTAACTTTGGTAAACAGCTTCTAACCAACTGAGAGTAGGCTAATGGGTCTGTAATTCTTGAGGCCCTTGGTATCTCCCTTCTTAAGAATTAGATTACTTGCCGTTGCTCCCATAGCCAGTGCTTACATAGATTACATGTCGGTGCTCTGGTGTTTTTCCGGGCTATGGGACTTTTTGAGTCTCCAAGCATACCGAAAATAGTACAGAAAACTTTTGCAGTGAAATATCTCTTCCCCCCTCAAAAGATCCACGGTTACGCCGTCATCACCAGCAGCTTTTCCAATGTTCAGGCCTTTGAGAGGCCTTCCTATCCTCTTTAGTTACTTGTGGGACATCGCAAGTTGAGCTTGTACGCTCAGTAGCTTCCTCTGGTACAACGTCGCTGGCATACAGCCTGGTGAGGAATCGCTCTGCTACGTTTATTATATCATACAAGTTGTGTGTAATGTTACCCAGCTTCGTATCCCAGTTCATACATCCTGTCTTTGCGGATGGCTAGCTTCCCCTTACTTGCTTTCAAGCTTCCCCATAATTGCGGCGTTTCCTCGATCACTCCATGTTAATGCACGAATGTCGTTAGTTTCACTTCTGCTAATCGTTGTCGAAAGCTCAGCTGATTCATTCTGACCTGCCGTATACTAGAAACTGTGCTCTTGCGTTTGGCAATTAGTTTCTTCGTTTTTTACTTAGTTTTTCAGTTTCTTCTGTACTTGTTGCTTAGTCTTGGTGGAAACAAAAGCGCTCAAAAAACAGGGACGAAGGAACACGTAGACAGCATGGCGCTTACTTTCAGCTACTCGTTTATTGAAAAACATATACATATATACCATCCAGAGTACACGCGGTCGAGTTCCCCTCCCCCATTATACAAACCATTACAAGACTTAACAGCGGCCGAGGCACATGCGGCAGAAAAAGATAAAACACACGCCAAACATATAGTACCCAAAAACCTGATAAAAGCGCCACAACCCTACATAAACCAAAGCATTAGTTCCGCAACTTATGACACAGATAGGAGTATTCCTTGTCGGTCAAGGTGAGGGAGGAGGCGCTGACACATCGCTGACACAGCGCTTTTGTTTCCACCAAAATGAACTCCTACCAACTAGCCCAACTTTCCGTTCTTCTGCATGTTGCTTTGTTTCGGTCCACGTTCCCGTAGGTCACTCTGCAATTGCGACTTGTCGTCTTTAGTGGATGGTTTGCACGCCGAGCCTCGCGGAGCACAGCCTCTACTTTGGCCTTGCGAAATATCCGCGGCCAGAGTCAACGATCACCGGCAGGAGCTTCGACATTAAAGTCGCGGCTCATCTACCGTAAAGAGCGTACGCGCATGACGACGCGAGGACGAACGAACGATCGTACGCTGTGACGTGCCTTTCTCATTCCGAGCAAGTGCTGCCACGGTACGGCGAACGCTGGAGTTTTTTGTGCCCGTGTAGCCCAATCTCCCTAAGTGGGTATGCTTGGCGTGACGAACGTGCGCTCGAGGCAAGCGTGCACGAGCGCTCGGTCTTTTCTTGGTGTTATTAACTGTGGCCACCATACACAAAAGATTTGGTCAACAGGTTCGCTGTTGAAAACCGAAAGGAAAGGCAATCCTCCCTATACAACAGATATGACTTAAAGGCTATGCAACCTTTGCGATGGACGATGCTTGATATCGATTTTTTTCAGTACGAGAAGAAAAGTAAAACAAAACACGAGAAACTTGCAACTTAGAAGAAGTCCAGATATCATTTCGGACTGAAAACTCGAAAGGTAGGTATGGAGACCGATAACTACCGACGGCTTATATCATCATGCGGCTCAGAGTAGAATGAATGAATGAATACAATATTTTTTTAAACAACAGGTGCTGCCGTTGTTGAAACCCGCACCAGGACCCGCTTGGTAGAGGGGATCCTGATTCCGGGATCCCCTGGCTGTGGCTGGCTGCCTTTTCTTTAAAGAGATTCATGCAGACCGGAAGATCAGTACCATTCCACTCTGTGAAGGCGGAAGACCAGCGGAGCGAGGCATTTCTTGACGTCACCAGCCAAAGAGACGCACATTAGCTATTCGTACTTGAATATGTAGTTTATATTTCATTTGCATCGATACTCGGATACAGCGCCGTCTACGGACGACACGCCGGTAGTAGGCGAAGAGAGTGCGCTGCAGCTGTGAAGCGCGCCCCGCCGACGCACAGGGGATGAGGGGAGAGGGTGTACAGGGTGCACAATACCTAATTTTCGCCGTATCAATGCTACAAGGTTTTCTGGTCTACGGGAACGGTCTACGCATGCATCGATCTCCTGGAGACCACCGTATAACAGCTCCACCTTTAAATGAATACGAGAAGAAAAGGGGAGTATGTTTACGCGCCGTCGGGAAAGCCACAATGATTTCCCATTCAAAGCACGTAAGCAAACCTGGGTGGCAAGTGAAGGGAGGTTGAAAATCAAAATGCCTCGTAACAGCGGGGAAGGTCGGAAGGACAAGCGTCGACGCGGCAATAATCTTTGTGGAGAAAAAAAAAAGAGAATGAATAACACGGTGCTCAACAACTCCAGCGTAACAAGGGTGAGCGACGCGGAGCTGGATTAGTACTTTGAGAAGGCGAGAAAGCGTTGAACTCTAAGCGGACCGTTAGAAAAACAGTGACGTCACTTTAGCAAAAGTGTGTAAAAATCATGTATTTCCAACCCTTCTGTGCCGAAACCAAAGATAATGACCACAGCACCGCTTCCTTTGAATCTCGTCTAAGTCATGCCTTAATTTCAGCGCTTGTGAGAATTTCGAAGTGCTTTCACTTCACACATTCCGCTCGACAAACCAAAAGCCAGTACTTTTATGTTCGAAACGTGCTCATAGCAACGAAAGCTTATCTCCGGATTTCCCCAACTTCTTCTAAGTTTAAATAACTGCAGTGTTGAAGCTTAAAAATGAAAAAAAATACTAAACAAGAGAAATAGAGATTAAATTTTATTTTTTTTTCTCTCGAGGCTACTTCTCTTGCCGAAGTGTCGCAAGCGGGGAGATCTGGAATGACATTCGTGAGTTGAACCAGTGCTGCAAAAATAAAGACAGACTGAAGGATACCCTCGGTCGTCTGTGTGTATACATCACTCTGTCTTCGCTTCTTTGTATCGCTAGTTTCTTACATGAAAACTTTTCTTTCGTGTTCTCAGTCGACATGCATCAAAAAACGTAGCTAGGCCGCTGTAGAGACATCTTTAACATTCAACCTACGGGCTACATACCCTTTTCCGGCCACATTACGCTTATTGGCGGGAATGGATTTATTCGTAAAGTTTTGAGTAACGTCTCACCTCAGCTAAATATGCAAATAAAAAAAATGAGGGATGTTCACACTAACGCGTAAGACTTCAAGGGAGCGAAGTTGTACGCAACCTTCACGACCTTCACGAAAATTCAAGTCCACGATTGAAGCCAATTTGCTTCTTCTTCGCTGCCGCAACGATATTCACTTCATAATTGTTGCCGTAAGTGGGAGCTTCTATCATTTTTATGGAAGTGATAATCGTTGGACACCACCTTGGAGGGGCGTACGCTATAACGTGTCTTTCTCGTACCGCGCAAGTGTTTCCGCAATTACGGCTAACGCTTGAGTTTTTTTGCCAATCTTGGCCAATCTCCCTAATTGGCTTTGCTTTACTTGGCAAAAGGGCGCCGGGGACGCTCAGCGGTCGCCGCGAGGCACGCACACTTGAGCGCTCGGCATTGTCTTGGTGTTTTTTAACTGCCGGGTGGTCGCCGCATTCTTGACCAATCTCCCTGTGTGGGTATACTTGGCTTGGGAAACGTGCGCAGGGGACGCTGGGAGGCCGTCTCGATGCACGCACACACGAGCGCTAGGTATTTTTTCGGTTTGCTAACTGCTGGGCGGTCGCCGCAAGGTCTGCGCTCACGTGCGCGCGCTGGGCAGTTTCTTCGCATTTTTAGCTGCGGACATGAAAAGTTACGATTTGCTGAAGAGCTTCGCTCTTAAAAATCAGTGCCATACCGCTCTGCAAAGGTGGATAAACTGCGGAGCTGTTTGTGAATCACCGGGGTAGCGGGACTCAGGTTCCCGGGAAACGAGGAATTACCACACAGCGCACAACCCACGCCGTGTTAGTAGGCCACAAATTCCCGCTCAAATCGCGCCGTCGCTCCGGGGAAGCGTTCAGCGGGTTTGTAGCCACGCCGACGTATTGCGGTTTCCGCCTCGTGGTGTACAGGATCCCGACGGGCATCCAGTTTACACTTGGTGGTCACGCCACAATAGACGTCGGTGTTGTTCTTCCGCCGCGTTGGCGCCCAACGGCGCCAACGCGGCGGAACTAATTTCTGCAGAACTAACTCCTTTTCCCAGTCATTCATACCGCGTACATGACAAGAATGGAACCACCTACCCGCACTGATGGCAACAATTTCGGACCACCAACTTTTTAAAACTGCTTTAGCTAACATTGTATAATCAGAAGCAATGAAGTACATTGCATTTTCCTGTTTTTTGTTTCTGTTTATTATTTATCTGCTCTGTTTTGTAATATGTTGGTAACTATTGTAACCCACTCCCCTCTCTAATGCCTCTGGCCTTGAGGGTACCTAAATAAATAAATAAATAAATAAATAAATAAATAAATAAATGCCGCCTAATTTTTTTTCTTTATGAGTAGTCTGCAGTGTGCAACCCCAAATTTTGGAAAGCCAGCTTTTCTTTAAGTCGGCTTCTCTATTACACACAGATGCCTTGCTGGAAATACATTATTTGAGGGGTTCCATTGGCCATATTCCATCAAAATATGAAACGCCAGAGGCAAAGAGGGATCCGAAGGGCAGTGATATAACTTAACAACGTGTGGGTTCGAGCTAGTTGGTACTTCATTATCAACATTTTTAGACGCGAAATAATGCAGACGTAGGATGTGAACGACGAGGACAGGAGACTTGTCATTCACGTCTTACGTCTGAATATTTTTTTTTTGGTGCTTGAGGGTGTTGATCACAAAGTCATAGGCTGTGCATACAGCGCGAGTGCAGAACTCGTGCAGTCGGGGGAGATAGCCTATAAAATCTCCGCTGTAAAACTAGATGCATGAATCATAAATTTAAGGCGCAAGACACTCAGAGCTATGTTACATAGTTATGGCGGTAAACGTTGTCCAGACCGACTAGAATGCCGCCTATTGGTTACCGAGTCAACTGGGAACATTAAACCCTTTTGGTTTTGAGTAACAGTGCGTCCTTTAAGGTTATCCTCAGTACGCGAAGTTCCAAGGATTACAGTACTGCCCCTGGTGTATCTGCGACTAGTAAACTGACATCTGAATTTTTCACGTTCGAACACCGCGCAAAAAGCTCCAAACAACAACACTCGTCGGGAAGTTCGTTTTTGGGGTGTTTCGATTTCTCTTGCCAGCAAGAAATTTTCGTATGGGGATAGGCGTTGCAGGTGTAATGAACGTTGTACGTGGACTGTTAGATGTGTGATTGATTGATTGATTGATTGATTGATTGATTGATTGATTGATTGATTGATTGATTGATTGATTTAACGTGCCGACGCTACACAGGCGATGAGGCGCGCTGTAGTGGAGGGCTCCGGGTTAATTTTGATAACCTGGGGATCTTTAACGTGAGCCGAAATCTCGAAACACGGGTGTTTTTCGCTTTTCGCCTGCCTGGTAGACCTCTACCATTTAACAAAAATAAATACGATGCCCTGTCTACCCTTATCTCTACGTATCAAAGTGAAAGCTTTTGACTCACTAAAGGGCCCATCAGGATTAAAAACATTCCCTCAGTCTATCACATGAAATATTCAGGACAGTGTTTTGTGTGGAACACTTTACGCGCTCGGTATGTCGTCCTTACAATGTCGTCGGAAGTCACGCACCCAGACTTATACAGAAACTAGTCAAAAGAGGGCGCCACAGCCTCTAAGAATAAACCCTGCGGACGAATAGCCAATTTTTCCCGCCATGGACGGAGAACAGTTGGCTCAAACCGAGCGACAGCAAGCTCTTGCTCACGAAAGACAGCGACGCTGGAGGACAACTTGAAGCAGAAGCCAAGCGTCAACGAAGAGCGCGAAATTCCCTGCTTCGTCAGGCAGTAGTCCAGGTTCAACAACAGCGAAGGAAAGCGGATCCGACGGCGAAAGTTCAGGAGGCTGAAGCGAAACGGTAGAAAAGGAGAGATACCCATAATTTAATTAAAGGGGAAATGCGAGCTGCAAGCAAACGTATTCAAGCAAATCATCAACTTCAAGTCCAGCAAGATCGTGCGAAACGGCAGAAAAGGCAAGCGAATTCTCAACTTAAAGTTCCAGACATAAGCAAAACGCCAGACAAAAGTAGTTAGCGCCCAGATGCGGCAATGCGAAATGAGGATGAGACGGCAGTAATGGCAGCTACCCGAGACCGGCGGAGCGGACGCACGAATCAAGCAGGACCTTTTCGATCGATCCTTTGGTCGTAGTTGTAAGCGTGCGTGATAGGCCGGGCTTCAATAGCGTGTTTATAAAGATCGGCAATATTCGCGACCCTGAATCAAGAGCCAGTATCCTCGGAGTACTCGAGCGAGAACGTACTCACAGCATCAAGCACGAATTTCAATGAGTACCAAGTCTGCTCAACTTGTAAACATTCGCTAACAGTGCCAGCAATGAGTGCGACATATGGCTACACTTACGTACCCCATCCGCCCGTTCTGTCGTTACTAAGTGTACTAAAATAGCAAAAAAACAAATATAAAGTCAGCCTAAAGAAACAAAGGAAAAGGAAACAAAACGGACAGACAGAACCAAAGAATCGGAAAGAGCAGATAAACAAAATCAAAACACAGAAAAAGACCTGAACACAGAACAAGAAAAGTCGCACACATTGGAAGAAAAGGAAACCACAGAAAAACAAAAGCAAAACATACATAAACAGAAGATAAACACAAGGTACTCACAACAATAACACAAGGGAGAATCACTGCTCCGCCCCTCCGACAGCTTGCTCGTTGAGTGGAACTGTATCCATTTTTTTTCTGGTGAACAGCTGGGTGAATTCAATAGGTTTTGTTCCCACGAGATTGAAAAAAACCGCAAACGAGCCTCAACTTCTGCCTACATTATCAGGGCCGGAAAGTGTCCGGGTAGGTGACGTACTGGGTAAGCGATGAAGTCGGTGTTTTTTGATCAACATCAGCCGCAGAATATCAGGCTGAGTGATGTTACATCGGAGTCGGCGTAAAAGGACTGCAGATATCACCGATTTCGACTGGGTGATAATGCACGCGCAAATGCTTGTGAGTAAGATTTTTGGCCCAGAATGTCCAAGCATCTGAATTTCAAACCACTGTCACATCCAAACTGCCGTCCGTCATAACCCGGCCTAGCCCTTGTTAACTGAGGCAACGCGCGCATTTTGTGAGATTCGTGAGATTAAACTTCATGCAGGTATCCGAATAATTTGCGTACAGGACTTGTTTAAAACCGGAACAGAATGGCTTCGGTAGTTAACTAAGCGTCCGTTGCTCTGAAATCAACGCGGCTAATCGATGACCATTTTGAACGTTCTTTCTACATTACTATTACGTGAGCAATAGACAGAGCATGCGTCCATTTACGCGTCACTCTATCAACAGAGCCAGTGACAGGCGAGCACAGAATGACTGCGCGGAGAGAGGTGGCTTCGAGGGTAGGGTAAGCTGTCTTCGCAACGACGAAGACGTTGCCACGGAGGTGACATGTGCTTCGACAGCTCTTGTAATTGCCGCCACCGCTTGCACGCGTTGAAGCGTCGAGTCTGAAGACAGCCTGTGGGTGGCAAAAGACGAAGGTAGGGGAACGGCTCGCAACTAAATGCTGATACTGGTAAAAAACAAAAGCAGCCACAGGCAGCCAACGCAGCCACTAAACCGATCAAGCGATACCACTGAGATGGTCGTAGCGTTAAAGGACGCCTCTCGTACATCGAGCTCAGCACGGTTGGCACATTGTACGAGAGATGTGTGCGGAAGGCCACGTTGCAGCCTTCAGACGGCAGAGAGAGAGAGAGAGAGAGAGAGAGAGAGAGAGAGAGAGAGAGAGAGAGAGAGAGAGAGAGAGAGAGAGAGAGAGAGTAAACGTGTTTATTGCGAAAACCAATGGGGAGGAGTCCTTAGTCCAATAACCCTTCAGCTTTCACAGCGGCCCTGAACGCCAGCAGGCGCTGATCATTGAAGTCGGAGCAGCTGGTCAGAGCTCTCTCCCAAAGCTAGTAAGAAGTAAGGGGTGGATTTCGCGAATGTAGTGGGGCGTGGGCGCAGCCCCACACCCTATGAAAGGGCGTCCCGGGGATTCGCAGAAGCGACATTCAGGTAATATGCGGTTTGGTGCAATATATTGCATTTAGTGGGATGGGGAGAGGTATTTGTTTGGAGTGCATGGAGCTGCCGTTCCTCCTATTTCGTTAGGTGTTTATGCGGTGCTGGATTGATGACGCTTTCTAGCTTATAGTGTTGAGTTATTTCGTGATACGTGATCGGACAAGGCGTGCGTATCGAAACCGAACATGAAACTCCTGGGGGAGGGGGACAACATGCTCACTCACTGCTAAAAATTCAGCTGGCGATCTTTCAAATACAAAATTTCGACCTTGACTGCCTCCTAGGCTTGTACATTTCCATTATATATCGCCCTTTCCCAAAGCGCAATTGAAGTGTTTCTGCTCCAAAGAACAAGATACCGTGGGGTTTATTCAGTGTTTCCTTTTTTCATGAGTGCAAGGAATGTTTCAATTTTGGTCCTGCATCCTTGTGCCAGGAAACGATGAGTGTTCAATTTACCAGAGCGCCCCGTCTTCAAGCACAAATTACCCCGCACGTTCGGGTGTGACGACACGACCCGTCGGTGTAGCTAAGTGGCTGAGACATTGTTTTGCCGATTGCGTGTTCGACCTCCACTGCGGCAGCCGCTTTTCTGATGACAGCGAAAAGTAAGAACTCCCGCGTGGGCAGATTTCGGCACTCGCGAACGATTCCCAGGTGGCTTAAATTAATCCGCAGCCCTGCGGCGCAATGCGCCTCCCAGGGGGTGCTTCGGTGCGGAAAGCCCTGACAGAAACAAATAGCGGGATGGCACTTGGGCAGCGCCGTTTTTCAATCGACCCGGAGTCCGAACCAAGAGCCAGGTAATTACACGAAACTACCACTGGGAAGTGCACGTGCCCACGTGCCGGGATTTCATTCCAACAGGGCCTCATCGCTCCGCACAGATGCCCACGCCTCCGCTGGGACGGTATGGACGTTCCATCTTTTATCTGAGGTGTCAAGGAGCGCCTGGCACCTCGTCAGTGCTCGCCCATTCTTTATTGCTACTGCACGTGTCGACTGGGTGGTACATCCCGATGTCGACGTTGCGAACTCGCTCTGGCGATAGGGCAACTGATCACGGCAAGAAACGTCCATCTATGTCTGTCGGACGTGTAGAGTGGTTTCGAGGACAATGTTCTGTATGTTTATAGCCAGAAGTCATGGCTCGCTATTTCTTAGTTCTTTTTTTTTCTTCCATTGGTCATTCTTTATGCGGTGTGCCGGCGAATAATTTGTCATCCGCAATGTCTGCTCTTCCCAGATTACTGACACATCACCACTACATGCGTGCAACCCGTGTAGTTTAGGCGCAGATACCTTCGGGATCAGTCCCAGACGTACCACTCGTGTGGATGCCCAATCGGAAGCTTTCCAAGCGTGAAAGAAAACCGGAATGTCTGCGCTCATGGTGTGCGCTCGGTACCTGCCACGAAACCGCTTGGGTTTTAACAGCCGCCAGTAACAAATGAATTAGTCTATACCGCTAATGCTTTGCGTGCTATACGTGCCGTGTATACAGGGTTCCGCACTATTAATGGGTAGCATTCTTTGCCGAGTACGCTAACAGCCGGGAGAGCGCAACGCCCCGAAAAACAAAAAACAAATCAGAAAAAGAGAAAAAAAAACATTTTAACAAAAATGATCTTACAAAATCAAAGATGTGCATCTTAGAAATGTCCCCCCCCCCCCAAACCGAAGGATAAATGAAAAAAAAATATCCGCGAAATAACGTTAAAAATACAAAATTTAAAATAGTGAAAAAGGCGTAAAACCGTGTAACGCCCTCCATATCCACAAAAATGCAAATTATTGGCTTATTCGCTGGAGCGTTAATTCGACAGCTGTATAGCGATTGAAATGGCATTTGAAACAGGCACTTTTATCGTGATACGATTTGAGCTGTGTCTTTTTGTTGAGGGGGAACGAGTTCCTCAGAAATACATCATATGGGAAATAAATACTCACTCGAGAGTTTCTACTGAAAACTTCGAAAGCGCGCTCCGACAGAGACACGGCTGGATTCCTTTATTGCTCGGCATTTTTTAATTATTTTTGGGGTTGGTTTTTGGGGTATACCAGCAAATGATTTTTAATGCGAAATGTTATGGTGTTACTGATATGAACCCCCCGCCACTGATGAATTCAAGGGCGCGGTGCGTTCGGAGAGGAAAATATATAAAATAAGACATCGCGATGGAGCACTTACCATTTTTCTTTTGCGCTCTCCTCCCGTCGACAATATAACACCGCATGGAATGTTCTTTTTTTTTCAGTTTGGGAGCGTAGAGGATGTGAAACTGTTTGCGTGCAGACGCATGACCTTCTAACGCGTTATTGCTAAGTGATATGATCGGTGGATATACGGTGTATCGATGAGTCTATCGATGCATCATACAAGGAGAAGTCCTGTCAGGTATCCCGAAAATCTCGATGTAAGACGCTTGGTTGCAGCACGTGCGCCTGCGGTCATTCTGTTCGCATTGCCCGCATTTCGCGGGCTTTTTTTCCGGGAAAAAGAAAGTGCAGGATTCTGGAATTCTTCGTGAGGCCTCCAAGTTTCGAACTGACACGTTAGAGATGAAAAAAGAGTTGACCATCTAAAAATAACCAATTTTTGAATTTTGATAAAGGAGAATAATTACAATGATGTCCGGTAACATGCAGCAGGCACGATTTTGCGGCAACGCCCCAACATTATCTGTACCTTGGCCCAACTTTTAGTTGAGACGCCCTGTAAACAAAATTATGCAAGTTTGTGATCAATTTTATTTCGAAAAAACAAGCATGTTTTTCACAATTACCACGATGCGTTAAAAAATGCAGCTTCTCCATGGTGCCCTCACCACACGTCATTTTTGTAACTGAGCACAGTGATAATTGGACTTGGAAAGAAATTGCACTCTTTGAGTATTTGAGTATACACAAGGTTTGCGTCGGCGTTTTACTTGCCCATTAATATACATTTTAACACGGGGAGAAAACCCACGCGCCCGATGAAAGCGTCGAATCAGTGGGCTGTCTAGAAAGAGGCGCATGCTTTGAGTGCAGTGGCGGCCGTGGCGGCGCTGGAGTCTCCAGCTGACCTGCAGAATGCCTCTTTAGCGCCGGGCGCCGCCTCCTTTGCGGACTCACGGGCAGTCCACTGACAGTCCATCACACTGAAGTCAGTGAAGTGTCTCTATTATACAGATTTGGCCGTAAAAGAAATTGACACCCGGATTCGGGGCACCAGCCGCGGAATATCGTGCGAAAGCAGCAAGAATTCAAGGGTTGCCCCATACCCATTTGCTGGCATGGGCTGGTCTCAGGAGAGTAACACTTACTCGGGCTTCAGAGTACGGGCACATATTTCTTGTAGCGAGCCCTTCCTGGTACTTGCATTTAATGCATTTATGGATTCATTCATTCATTCATGAATTGCGTGAAGTATTCATTGTCCAGCGTACACCAAGATTACAGAGCGTTGTTGAGCACACCACGCGCTGCGGGTATGTGCATCAGTTTCTACAACTGTCGGCTATGCGCCGGCTCAGGCCTTAAGCTCTGCTCTGATGTCTTAGGACGTCAACCGGCACCCGGAGGTTGACGTGCAATGAGCATTCTTTTACAGTGGGTGACGTTTGACGACGTTAGACCGCAAAGCGTGGCGTTAGGCTCGACGTCCAATTTTTAGGCTTAACTTTAGGAAACCTGCAAGTTTACCCTTACGACATAGCAACAATATCATAGCCATCGTACGTAGGGCTACTAGTAGTACGTCGGGTGCCAGTAAACCCGACGTACTCCCCGTACGCCGACGTTAGGCCTAATGTCGCGCCACCGCCTTCTCGCGTCACCTCTTCCCTATGCTGGACATCAACCTTCACTCAAGCGAGTTATAATCCCAATAGTACGGGAGGCTTCGCAAAGGGGAATTGCGAAACACGCTTCTCGAAAGAGACGCCCGCAGTCACGCACCGCCACCGTTTTCTTTCCCGCAGAGCCGGGCGTCGAAGCGGCGCGTGATCAGGATGCTGTCAGTGCTGGTGCTGGAGTTCTTCGTGTGCTGGACGCCGCTGTACGTGCTGCACACGTGGACCGTGTTCGACGCGCAGGCGGCCTACAGCCGCGTGCCGTCCGGCGCTTTCGCCGCCGTACACCTGCTCTCGTACGTCTCCTCGTGCTGCAACCCCATCACGTACTGCTTCATGCACGACAAGTACCGCCAGGCGTTCCGCAACGTGCTCGGATGCTCGCGGGCCTCAGCTCACCGGCGTCGCCGACGATGGTCGTCCACCAAGAGCCACGACCGCTTCGTGTCGCTCAACAGTATTTGCAGCAACGGCAAGAACCCCAGCGGTACGTCACTTTTGCCTTCACTGCCATTACAATTGTGTCAGGAAGCTTTGTGGCTTCCAAAGTTTCAAGGCATTGGGTGTAATGTCTTCCCTGTTCTGGCCATGCCACGAACCCTGCGCCTTACTTTGCTCCGTTTCCCTAATGCTTCTCTCATAACTCACCTTAAGCATATCGTTAGTACGGCGTGTTTTTATTTGTTCCGCCCCGCTGAACTCCTTTGATTACTTTCCGATCTGTTGCTTTTATACGCTAACTTATTTTCTCTTTGCATCATTGAGTGATCCTTTCAATAATTCTACCTATCATTCTTTCTTTTTGTTCTTTTCGGGCATTGTTTGTTTTTTCGGTTTTCTCCCCCCCCCCCCCCTTATTCAGTCTACAATTGTTTACAGTGCGCCCCTTTAATTTTGCTATTTGACTCCGTTGTTTTCATCTAAGCTTTTGCTTACACAATCAAGCAAAATAACGCTTTTCTCTTGGGCCACCATGTGATTTTAGGCGATATTTTCCCACTGTGCTATATAACAGAGAGGAATGGGAGAATAGCATTCGTGATTAGTAAACACAATGCACAAACTTGGGGCCTCGAAGTGCAGCAGACTTGTGTTGTGAGCAAGTGTGCTATAGTATTTTGTTATTTATTTCTATATCCGGTCGCGGGTTGGATTCCCGGCCGCGGCGGCCGCTTTTCTGATGGAGGCGAAAAGCAAAAACGCCCGTGTCTACGAGATTTCGGGGCACGTTAAAGATCCCCAGGTGGTCAAAATTAATCCGGAGCCCTCCACTACGGCGCGCCTCATCGCCTGCGTTGCTTCGGCGCGTTAACCCTACAATCAATCAATCAATCAATCAATCAATCAATCAATCAATCAATCAATCAATCAATCAATCAATCAATCAATCAATCAATCATTTATTTCTATATCCCCTTAGATCCAGGACTCGCAGCCATCTTGTTGCCCATATACAGAGGTTTTCAAACGTTATTTTTGCGTTTTTTACAACGCTTCCATATCGTTCTCCCCGCGAAACAACGTACGCTTTCCTTAGAAATCAAAATAAAAAAAAACGTTTAAAATAGTTCTCGCAGCACCGCGTGTGCAGCATTTTCGTACACTGCGTGAACAGGTTACCTCTAATCCGTCAATATGTTGATGACGAGGGAGGGGCAATAAGGAAGTTGAGCTTTCAGCGCCGTTAGCAATGTTTGTTGACGGAAGGGTAGTCAAGAGATCAAAGCACACAGCGCAAATTATTTCTGAAATTTACAATTATGTTTCGTACTGCGTCACCAAAGTCGCATCTGTTTCAAAATGCGGCAAAGGGAATCTCAATAAGGTTTCCGACATGAGGTCTTTCAAATAACGCAACCGTTGCTTGATGGTGCTAAATCCGTATACAGGCAATGTGGAGAAAGCATTTTGTGCTCTGAGATAGCTTGGGTTTCTTGCATACCAGGGCCTTGTTTTTGTGTCGTGCCGTATCGAAGATTTTGTGTAATAGAAATAGGAACGATATACCGTTGACTAGGTCTACAACGCATTTACTAGCATGGTTTAATATCTTTCCAGTACTGAGTCTTGCAGAGAAACAATTAAGATGAGCAAAAATAACTCCCAACGTAAAAAGTGTGCTCTTCATTGAGGTATAGGTAATGCGCCCCTCCCCCGTTGTTGTCAGTTTATTAAAGGGACTTTAAAGCTGACATATACCTGCAGATTACAATGCTGACAATACAGTTTTCTCACTCGTTGCGGCACCACTTGTTTAATAACGGGAAGAAATACCAGAATTGTAAAAGGGGCATCAATGTTCCATACAGTTTTCTACTCTGCGATTAGAGACGTCAAGTCTGACGTTCCGCTTACGATTTCAACGACCGCTGCCGGCAGCATGAAGTTCGTTGAGTACACGAAGTTGTACCCCACGAGCGCGGGTGACGCGCAACTGAATCGAGTGTTTTATACATGCGTTGACGTGTTCGTTTGCGAACGAGTGTTGTATTTGTTTACAAACGGGTATTTGCGAACGAGAATGTGGGTTGCCGCCCCCGCATTCATGGCTCTGGCAAACGAAAGAGATTCCATATCGTCGATGGCATATACGTCTAGTTAAAGAGGGACAAGCTCGTAGTTTAAAGGTCAGGCCGTGGTGTCCCCCTCGTCTCTCCCAGGATATGCGTGAAGGTAGTACGTTGGTCGAACGGAGCTTAGGCGCCGCGGATCTTTGCCGAGGAAGTAGGCGGGCCCTTTGAGCATGCCAGAGTCCTTGAAGGACTCTGAGCGTGCTTATCGGGGTTGATGTTCTTAGGCCCGGGGTCGATGGTTATCCGCGCTCGGTGTAAGAGGGAGATTCGTCTATCCTAGCCTAGTGAAAAGACTTTATTGAAATCGCCTGCAGGCGGAGTACTAGCAATGCGGGTGGTGGTCTGTCTGCAGAGTAGCCCACACCACGCACGATGCCGCTGACTTGGTTTGTGCTGTGAAGACTTTTGAATGGCTCTAGGCAATGCACACTGAGAGCCACCTCCTACATGTTAATGACGCCGGTAGGCTTGGGAGCTTGTGTCGATGCATATATGAGTCTATAGAGCATAAAGTATACGGGTACATAGGGTCGATAACGTTTGTGGGTAGGAACTGCTAAGTAACAATAAGTTCCAATTCTTACTCTGGCTGCGTGCATTCGATAGGTAGTCATTTTAACTGCACGACCCTCCTTCGAATTCTGGTTAATGGAAGAGCTGCGCTCGCGGTGAGGTGCAAACGCCTTTAACGCTTCTCATTGACATCGATCAATGACCTCACTGCGCACGAGCTCCTTATTTCCCTACAGCACTGAAGTTCCCTGAACTCATATAACCGAAATGTCAGACTGCGTTCTTTGACGGGCGTCTAAAGCTGTGCTGGTGGATGTCTCAGCGCTCGTAGGATCTGTTCGTCTTTGACAACCTAATTACTGCTATTATTGTTACGGCTCGGTATACCAATCAGGTTAGATTATTTGATTGGAGCTTGAAACAGCTCTATTCTACGGTGCTTTAGGTCAACGTGGGCCTAACTGAAAGTCAAGCCCCCCCCCCCTCCTTGCTGCGTACGACACACGCATGGTATGTTCGATGGAAGTAAACGCGGCCAGGCTGGAAACAAGTCTGCCCGATAGAAGCTCTCGTACGGTTGGTGAGTGTCGCGCTCGCCCGACGTTACACAAAGCCGAATCACAGACGACAGCTGCACATCGCATCAGCTTTCGACAGATTACCAGTACAGCGGCCCTTTTGTATTACATCTTCACGCTGGCGGGTCTCTTCAGTGCGCCTTTGTAGCTGATGTCACGTTGTAATTGGCTGAAAACAGGATTGAAGTTCCCGCGCCTGTAAGAGCCTGGATGATGCGGAGTGGAGCAGGGCTATCAGTCGCAGGCGCAGGCAGTCGCAGGCAATGCTCTCGTTCTTTTTTATTTCTCTTCGTGAAGTTTATAACGAAGGGCTGCGAAGCCACGTACAAAAAATTACGTTCACCTCCCCTCGCGGGAACCCTGGTGTGATGCGACGCTGAAGGGGGTTCCATTGGCGCCGCATCAAGCAATCATCGGGTACGGCAAGAGAGCAAGCGCAAGCGCAAGCGCGGACGACCGTGGTCTGAGAGACCGGCCGGAGCGCAGCACTCCGCTTCTATGCGCAGCGCACCCGAAGGAGAGGAGACCGCGGAGAGAGAGAGTACTGCACATGCGCACAGTGCGCAGCCGCGCGCAGCGCGACCGCAGATGTTGGGAGGGAGTGTTCGCTATCGGAGAGAGGAGAGGAGGCGAGCGGAGGAGAGACGCAGCTGTGCGGACGCGGACGACGGACGCACGCAGGACAGGGCCGCCAGCAAGAGACGCTCCTCAGCGTCGCATCTAAAAAAATTGCGCTAAATGCTTTGGCTAAAATATCACTATGTGCTGTCATGACAAGCCTACAACTTTTGATTTAATTACGGCTGCAATGTTGTTTGAAATACTCTTAGTTGCAATATCAAGTTGACTGTTTTAACGCGTTGCACAAATTCACGGAAGCTTGCACTCACGCGCAAAACTAATGCGAAGCTGTTGTAGGTGAGCATTGCCGGACACGTATACGTATAGTTAAGTTTCAGTATATTTTTTTTTTTTGCATATTAACGGGGCTAGTCATCGCCGTAAATACATCGAAGAGGTCGTCGTCTTCTTTGCGGAGAGTGGTAGATGCAAAGTCAGCCCCAGCATAGTAGACTTCCACGAGCTCTTTGTCATCGACTCGAGGCAGCGGGGGAGGGATCGGCAAGTCGTCTTGGGAAGGATTGGCACACTCGTAGCCACGTCTCCAAATATCCATAATGGCTTCTAGAGAATGCGGCGGCCGCGGTGACCTCTCCCAACCAGGCTGTGTTTTCATCTTGAGCATTATCACCCTAAATTATCGAGGACGAACGGACGAGGGGCGTACGCTGCGACGTGTCTTGTTCTGCGAAAATGTTGCCACGATTACGGCGAACGCTGGAGTTCTTTTTTTCTTTTTTCCTAATGCCTGTGCGTGAGTCGGGGACTCGGCGGTCGCCGCGAGGCAGGCACGCGCGCACGAACGCTCGGCATTTTCTCGCTCTCCTCAAGAGAGAGAGAGCGAGCGAGAGAGAGAGAGAGAGAGAGAGAGAGAGAGAGAGAGAGAGAGAGAGAGAGAGAGAGAGAGAGAGAGAGAGAGAGAGAGAGAGAGAGAGAGAGAGAGAGAGAGAGAGAAGAAACTTTATTTTGAAACCTGTGTCCAAAGGACTGCTCGGCTTCTTGGTTGGGTTATAGGGACTATAGTCCAGACTATAGTCCTGGCTGTCTATAGTTCCTCGAGGTTTTTGCCAGTGGCGTACGCTATGAGGAGGGGCGTACATTATGACGTGTCGTTCTCGTTCCGAGCAAGTGTTGCCACGATAAGGGCGCACGCTGGAGTTCTTTTTGTTTTTCCCCCTAAAGCCACTGCGCGAGTCGGGGACTCTGCGGTCCCTGCACAAACGCTCGGCATTTTCTCACTCGCCGGGCTCTTTGCAAGTTTTTATTTTTTTGCTAAAGCCACTGCGCGTGCCGGGGACGCTCGGCGGTCGCCGCGAGGCACGAGCTCAGGAGCGCTCGCATTTTCTTGGTACTTTTCTGCAACACTAAACTTACGGCCAGTAACAACAGCTCCGCTCTTAAAATTAATTAGAACGGTAGTATTTGGGCCTACCGAGGCTTCGTGATATTTTAGCCGGCTCCGCGATTCAAAAATAGGGGCATAAATATTTGCGCTATTGTTTTATTTTATCGATTGCATGTGCACCATTGTTGCAGTTTTTTTTTCAAACCCGAAGTGTCTGCTTTCATCTGTCTATAGTGCGGAAACTCCGTACGAATTTCTAATCTAATTGAAAGACAACATTTAATACTCGTGGTTAAATTTTTCGTCACGAAAGTTTTACAGTTAAACGCGCCATCTTATGCATCGTCCCAAAGAGGGCAGTGTAGGGAAGTAATGTACCACACTAAGCAGGAGTACTCTTCATTTCGTTCCCTATATATATTTTTATCTTTGATTTAGTTACTTTGCTGCCATTTAAAATTGTTGCAGATGCTATAGTTAGTCCCCTCTCATTTTTTTTCCCTTCATGCGCCCACTCGTATTTGTCATTGAGCTTATGAATGTTTTCTTCCCTCAAATTTTAATATGAATACATAGCAATTGATCTTACAAGGTTTCAGTTATCATGTACTAATGAAAGTGCATAAGAACCCGAGTTTATTTGTTAAGTTATCTAATAATTGTTCGTGAGCCATCTGTGCGACTGTTGCGGATGGTGGGGTAACGTGGTGTACATTTACCTTCGGGCTTGTCTTGCCAAGTGACGTGGGAATTGGCAGCGGCTTTCTTGCGCCAAAAGTAAGTGGTTTGTTGAGCAAAGAAGGAAAGAAGGTGGTGTCCCAAAAAATCAGTGGACAAAGAACGCCTAGTGACTGCATAGCGATTTCCTCACAGAGAGAATTTAAAACGCAAAGAAAAAGCTCCCGTTGCTACGCAACTGGTGGGCATGGGCACGTTTCGGAACGCGTGCTGCCGAACCCAGCAGCGCATGCGCAGCAACCCATCACAGTTACCACCACGGCAATCAAAATTCCAGAGCGGAGAGGGGGAGTGGGGATACGCACAGATTTAAATTTAGGCTGCCGCTACCTCATTCCAATGCCGCTGCAATCACTGGCTTTCCCTGCCTGCGCTGAGGCCTTCTTTTATCCTTGCGGCGCCACGGAACATGTCCTTTCGGAAATAGGACATCAATCCTTGGGCATTCGCTACTCATGAGATGGGCTTAGGGGTCCCCAGACGTTTAATTAAAATTTTTTTTATTTAATACTGAATTCCGCTTGCACAAACCTTTGAACATGTAGACTGATTTCGCAAACATTTGCGACACGTCACTGAATAATTATAAGCAGACATTAAGATACGCGACTATGAGAGCAAATGCATTCCAGTCCGTGGCGGCCGCTTTTCTAATAGAGACGAAAAGCGAAAACGCCCGTCTGTTCGAGATTTTGGCGCACGAAGATGGCCCACAGGAAGATCCCCACGGGGGTCAAAATTAATTCAGAACACTCCACTACATCACGCTGCATCGCCTGTGTACCGTCGGGGCGTTAAACCTTATAATATGTATATTATGGGAGCAATGCACCGGACATTATCCTCTAAGTTCTGCACTAACCCTGGTATTCTGAATCCTTCCTCCACTCGAGCCCCCAGTAGAGGAGATCCTTGAAATTGATTTCCCCATGCATGAGCATTGCAGAAACCTCCCCTCGGTCGAGTGGTGGGAGCTGATTGAGTTGAGGAGGAACTCAGAATACGGCCCTAAGAAGTGTAAAACAAAAAAGAAATGAGGATGTCAGCTTGAGGCCCCTGTTCTACCATATGAAAAAAGTTGACCTCTTGGCCCCAAAGGAACCGCAAATATTTTTCTTTCGTGCTATTATGACAACGATACGTGGCAATGAACGACTGCGCGAAGAGCGTGTGGTTCCAGAGTTACTATCACGACACGCTGAGGCAGCGGTCGTTTGTAGCGACGCTTCTAACAATAAACGAATGCTGTAATAAAAAAAAGAAAAAAAAAAAACAAGGGAGTTTTCTCTGCTTCTCTTCCGTGGCACCATCGAAGCTCTTCGCACATCGAAAGCGCACTTGCCCCGGTGACCCCAGGTGATGCATTCCGAACCTGAAACACGCAGGAAGGTCATCGTTCAGGCGATGTCGCTTCAAGCGTGGCTGCAATGGCCCCCAGAGGCCCACGGCACGACCAGAGCGCTCCCAAAGTCTGTACGTCGCTGCGAGGCACTGGCCCACTTCCGTTGGCTGCCCCCGCTGCCAACGTGATATGTAACAACAGCCCGCTGCCATGCCGCAATCTCCACGATACAGCGTGGCCGCGAGAAGACTCTAAGGTAAACAGAAAAGTATCAAGCAATTCGCTGGACTACCGCTTGGTGCACTATAAGCCACGCCACCGCCTTTATACGCCCAGCTTCTGCTGCTCACCAGTTTTCCTTTGTTTCGCAAGCCACCCTTTTTACCTTTACCAGTTTTTTTCTGTCTTTATTCCGTCCGCTTTTTTAGCGCTTTCCATTATTTGGGATATGAGCAATGTTAGACGTGGACACAAAAGCAAGATCGTGCACTCTAGAAGCCCGGGTAAGGCACGAGTATGTTGAGCACCTAGTTAAAAACACGGGATCACTGGACAAACGCTTATTAAAAAGGACGTTTTGAAATGTCTTTTTAAGTAAACCTTTGGCCGGCGATCCCACGTTTTTAACTATAGAGCTTCTACGGGACTTGACGTGGCTTTGGTTAAACCCGAGATTTCATTTTGTGTTACACGTATATTTTAATAAGCTCGTCCTTTGACTTTTGCACAGAAAGGCTTGCTTCTTGCCAGTAAGCCGAATTGAAAGGAACGGGAAAGGTTTTTTGCTAGCACCAAACGTAGTGAGTCCTTCAAAACACCGCTCATGCAATTTGAAAATGTGAGACTGAAAATTGTGGACGATGACACGCTAAATTGAATCGACGGGTTTCTTTCTGAAGCCCGTACACCGAAAGCGCTGGGATCCAAAAAACGATGGGGTCGTAGAAAGGTTTTTGGTTTTTTGTTTTTATTTGCCTGGAGGATTTTTCTCTGCAGAAAAAAATCGGCATGAAAAATACTACTTTCTATACTTCCTAGCTAAGGCAACGCGTTTCTTATTTCGAACGTTGGTGTTTCCTGTCAGGATACTGGATAGCACCCTCCCCACACCGTAATTGCTTTGCACTGGCACGCGAATTTTTAGATCAAAATAAAAATTCTCTTTGTTTGCTCATCCGGTGACATTCTTACCGGAAGGACATCGCTGCTGCTTCGGGATAGAATCATGAATGAGGGTACGAAAGAAAGAACATCCGAGACCATGTCGCTGATCAGTTTTAGTTTCGTCAGAGAGGCAGCGAAGACACAGAGAGAAAGAAAGAAAGAAAAGGGGCAAAGTTAAGTGAATGTGGGAGAGTAGTGGTAGAGTAATAGAAAGCGTCAGGCAAAGAAAGCCGAAGCCGGATAGTGACACCTGCAAATTATGCGGTAAGTTCGAAAAGGTATTGTAAGATTGTAACAAAAACGATCGCCAGTAAAAACAACCTCAAAAACTCGATGATCTCGTTTGTATTACATTACGCAAGTTGCTCCCCGCTCCATCATCCACATTAGCCCGTATGCTAGAAAGCGAGCAAAAATATCAAGCGTTTACAGCTGCTTGTATCAAACAAGATTTACTTGTCTTTCTATTCATTAACAAATAGACGAGGAACGAATACGCCTGATTTTAACAGAAATTGCGACTCCGGGAAAGGGATGGTAGCAGGCAATAAATATGAAAGCAATGGAAGTAAAACCGAATTTTGGGTGCCACAATAACTCCGAAAACGTGCGTTGGTAGCAAAACCAAGGATTTCGTGAGAGGCATTCGAATGAAAAGCAAAACTAACAGGTTCAATATCGTGTTATAGTTTTCCATACAATACGGAAATCAAACTAGAGACAAGGTTCACTAGTCACGTCAGATCCAATCAGCGTGAACACAGCTTCTTTAAACACCAGGCCTGTAAATGTGATGAGCTTGTTCGAAGTCAAAAATTGAAAGCGAAGTACATCAAGTGAAGTGGACATTAGCTCAAGCACAAATATATGTGAACTGAGAGCCGAAGAAATTTAAAATCAGCTTGCCGTCCTTTTCTGGCCCCAGGAAAACAATGTATTCAAGGGATATGGCGTGAGCGTCAGGAGTACAGGAGAGTGGACAGAGCGTCATGAATTCGTTGTTGTACTCACAATGGCTGAAGCCAGGGCTAATTCTTTCAATAACGCTTTTCTCCTCCTCCTCTTCTTCCTAGCAGACTGCTTAGTTTGGCAAGATTCCTTGCCTCAGGTCGTGTGCCGTGACGAGGTTTGCAAGGGTGTTCTATTGAACAAGAACTCGAAAAGTAAAAACTCGTAGCCATATATTCCGGATGGATACGGCGCGTTGCTCTAGCTAAACAATTTAAAACGGAAAAACAAACGTCAGAACGACAAATGTTTGAACGCACAGAAGACTGTGCAAACAGAAAAATAACTTACGATGAAAACAAAAAATCAACAGGCCCAACTACGACTACGGGAAACGAAAATTTCTTCCGCACAAAGTTCACCACACAGTCTTATTGAGACGATTAAGAGCGAGATTCAAGTCTCAAAAGTTTTCGTCTGAGCAGGTGAAGTGAGCCGTTGGAACAGTTGAGATCAGACGCGCCAGACGTCACATCATACATCACTTGTAAGCATTTTAATCAACGTGATCTGAGTTCAACAGGCACCGTAGCTTAAAGTAAGAAAAGTGCGCCATTTTCTTGGCGTTTTAGGACGAACAGTTCGCCTCATCTGAGAAAAAAAAAAGCAAAAGCTAAATTAAAAAAGGACTGTAACGTTGGCTTTCTTGTGCTCAGGTGTCAGACAAAACAGCTCTCGCTTTTACAGCTTTCCGGAACTAGCAGTGCTAGTCTCACGAGCGAAGCCGGGTCTAAAGATCGGCAACCACTTATTTTACCTTTTAGCAATCGCCGCACTGTTCGACTTGCTCCGTACATTGATGGTAGCCAAAACGTGTTCCAGTTCAGGGCGGCAATTTAGTTCAGTTTCAGAAAGGACCCAGAAGTACGAAAGTCTCCTCACAGGAGACAGCTACCCTGTGAGAATGTTACTACGCAAGTTACTCGATGGAGAGGAAACCTAATATTTATGTGCCGGACTTCAACAGGATTATTTGTGGCGAAGCCCCTTAGGGGCTGGGGCTGTTGGCGTCTCCCGTCGTCGTCGTCTTCGTCGTAATCCTCGTTCGTCTCATATTTTCCGGGTGCTAAAACACCGGGAAACTAGTTTAAGCCTCGCGCTAGGACGTAAGGCGTACTAAAATAACACCGGGACACTTGTTTAAGCCTTGCGCTAGAGAGTTTAGTGCTTCACAAACAAAGACTTTTACAGCAAAGCTGTATACCCCCCAACAGTTTCGTTGCCGTTGGCAAAAACGCCAAGGTGCTAATAATACACTTATACACTGCATGCTTCGCCTCTTCCCAAGTTTCACGTTAGTGGAGATGGTCTGGGATTTTTCAAATGACTGGAGGTGTCTGCTAAAAACACTGTTTCTGCCGAAATCGATTCGGTTACCTGAAAATAATTCGCATTACTCGTGGAAGGGGCTCATATAATTTTCATTCTGTGCACATCGAAAGCATGGGCAGCCTTCGTACAGAATGCGTAAGCCTCCTCAACTATACAGAATTCAGGGCAAAAAATAAACACGACTGGTCAAACAATATCTATTGGTTAGTCTTCTACCTCACGCGAATTTTAAAGCGAAGCTTGAAGGGTGGGAATCAGTAAATACGGCGGTCCGGTGTACGCAGAAAACTTCCCCGGCTTAACCCAACACGCATGCGTGAAAAAACCACAAACCAGGTTGGAGGGGAGTTAGCAGTAACGGAAGACACTGTGGCTGGGCTCAGATTTGTCGCAGCAGAGTGCGCGCGCAGCGAGCCTCTGCGTGAAAGAGATCAATCGGCAACAGCGGGTAGGGGGCGCTGGCGAAGGGGGCGGAGCAGCGTCAACGCGGCCATGGCACAGGGCGGCCGCACGTGCACTGCTTCGAAATGGGCAGGCCAGGCGTCATACGAACTTCCGGTGAGTAGGCAGCGTGCGATCAGCGAAGCTGCGAGCAAGAACGGGAACGAAAGAAATTGCACAAACAAGCAACGTATAATTAAAAAGACTTCAATGCCCCGCCGCACATTACAGCTTCGCTGGGTAACCATCTCTACAGGGTGCATAGTCGCACTTTTTTTCACAGCGACAGCGCATACAACTTCTCGCCAATGTTCAGTTGTTGCCAGTGACAGAAGGAGCTTTCCTACAAAGCCAACTTTCTGGCGTAGGCTCCGAAGCTCTGAATATAGCGTTGAAATATAGTGTTGATATCTTGGGAAAAAAAAAAAACATCATTGTGCAATTTACCGCGGAGACGACTCTATCGTTAAACCAGCATTGAGTTGCTTTTTATAGTCAATTAACCGGGAAGTTGTAAACACAAGTGGAATTTTTTTCATGCATTCGCTACACGGGCTTTTTATCGAAGAAATATCGTTGCAGTCATGCTTTATTCCAACTATCCAGAAACGACTTACATGACATTAAACTGCGCAAACGATTAGATAACATTGGGTAGTTCTATCTCGGCAGTTGTGGTGGATAACTTGAGGTCGGAATGTTAATACAAGTGACGTGAAGCCGCTGCTCCCATGCCATTCAGTAGCCTCGCGAAGCTACCGTGAAACACACAGCCCTATATTAGTTGCTGGAATGCAATTGGAGCCAGTACAAATTTCATTAAGAGAACAACTGGAAAGCTTGCTCAATCGTACATAAGAACCAATTGTGTTTTGTATGTTCGACTTTTCTGCGCTGCGGTGAATCGTGTTTTGTGTCATGCACCCGTTAGGCTTCCCTGTGAGACCACGTTTCACACCGTGAATAGGGGTCGATTTTTTAATGCTATTGAACCACAGATCGTGACGAGAAGGCCCCGTCACGTTTTATAAAGCGGTCTTCCGTCATGGAGCTTCAATATTGGGGCCCTTTTTGGAGATCAATACCGGTACTCGAATCACGCCTCTCCCTTATCGATCGCTTTGTTTTTTTTTACCGTGTATATTGCTGCCTGAGGCTATACCTAGCCTGTGTACCGTATTCTCACTCGGCAGGCGGGTCCTCGGCAGCCCCAATATCGGCGTTCCGAGGTTATGAGGGCCTTTGAGGATTTAATTCTCCACTCCACACCGGGACTGTGAGAGACAGCAAAAAGAGAGGTATTTTGAAAATGGGCAATCGATTATGGGAACATTGTCTTTTGGCGCTTTCCGCATAGTCTTCGCACATTATTAGTAAATGATAAAAGATGGAATCCTGTCTGCGCAGATCTCGAGGGGTGAAGGAATTATAGGTCATACAAGAAAAAAAGGGAACAGACAGTCCTTTTCGAGGCAGCCATGCCCGATGAGAAAATAGCACGAGAAAAAAGAAGCAAACGCTGCTTCCAAGGGAAGGAAGGACAAAGGGTGCTTCGCACGTATTTGGGCCCGTCGGTTCATACCAGGGAAACAAAGGCAGCTCTCAGGACGTGCCTCAGGAAGGTAAGAACAGGGCTGTTTATGTTTAGCTTCCTTCGGCCGCCCTGAGCGCGGGTTTTGTTTCCCCAACATTGGGTGTTCGCAGCGATAGAAATGAGCGAGAATACACTGCGATCTGCTTGAGTATATGGCGGTGTTGCGGCGGTATGTCTGGTAACTTAGTCAAGGGCCAGGGTATCAATTTGGCGTGTCTAGCGAGGACTCATTTCGGCTTTTCCGATTTCCCCGGGGTATACCCGGAGTTGGGGAACTGATTTGTTGATCTAACGGCCGTAGCGGGGCAACGTTTTGCTGCAACCTGATAGGGCTTCCCACCGCTTGCTTACTTACGTGCACTGGTCAAAGAGAAAGTCGCACAGTAACGTTCACACCTACAATATCAGTACGAACCGCTGAGGAGATTTTTGCTTGTTTGTTTTTTTCTTTTTTAGTTTTTTACGCTACTACAAATCAATGCTCCATACCGCAAGCAAGTGTCTGGAGTAGTAGCTGGCAGAAATCGAATTACTATGCCCCTCCCGGAAAAGTTTCCCGTAGCGGAACAAAAGTGTCTTCTCCTGATTTTCTCGTGGTTGTTTTTAAGTTTAGCTTTAAATGGCCAGGCGAAGTAAAAATCCGGCGGTCCTGTGTAGGCATGACACTTCTCCGGCGATGCGCGAAAAAACACGCTGTAAAGCAGCTAGAAGTAAGGGGAGAGGCTGTGGCTGGGCTTTCTTGTTGCAGAGCGCGTACGCGCAGCGAGCTAATGCGTGAAACCCAGATCAAGCGATAGCGGCGGGCAGAGGCGTCCAGCGGGCTGGAGGAGTAGTGTAAACATGGCAATGGCAAACAGCGGTCGCACGTTACTGCGAAACGGGCGGCCCACAACCACGCGTCATACGCACTGCGTCTGAGGAGCAGAGAGCCAACAATCGTCGACGCCACGAAAGGGAACGGGAACGGAAGAAATTACCACAATCACGCATCCTATAAAAAGAAAGACTTAATGAATTTCGAGTAGTACCACACGACTAAATACCGGCCGCATGTTAGAGTTTCGCTGGTTAGCCATCTGTACGGAGTGCATGGCCGTATGTTTTCACTATAAACGACTAACTGATTGCAAGAAAATTAGGTCCCGGGAAGCTCTCAAACTCGAAAGTCTTTAACACCCTCACAGAGCGAGTGACAACGTTAAAGAGATTTTTGTCTGTAGCAGCAACTCCGCAATGATTTGTTTTACACTTGGACATGCGTTAGCTGCTTGTACTCTTTTCCTTAGCACAGTATTCTTGTTCATAGCACACTGCCCTCTATCTTTTCAGAAATTTATAAATCAGAAATTTAGGTCATAATTAATACAAGCGTACATGAAAAATAGGATGCGAAATATTAGTTGATTTGTTTTGTACTTAAACGAGGCGTCGACATTATGGTTGAAGCAAGCTGCTTTTTATTTTAAATTGCCGCTTGCAATGCATCTCTTGTGAACGTTCTCTTCTGAGCGTTCTTGTTTATTTACTTGATGTAAAAAGGCTCATCACTGGGGAAATCATGAATCTTCAAACAAGATCGCTTCTACAAACAATTTCTACAGGCTTACATGCCCAACTTATTGACACTGATTTATAGCTTGGGAGTTTAATTGGAGGAATTTTCTTTAGATTTTGCTAAGTTTCGCAATTGAACACTTCAGTTCGCTCTGCATGTTTTGTCTATGCTTGTTTTGCGTGCTTCCTCGCTCTAAGTTTTGCTTTGTCAATGCGTATTTTTTTTTCATTTCATTTCTCGTTCTTTTTTTGTTCCCTGCTACACTGAAATTTTCTGCGAAACTTGACATCATTCTCTGTCTGCATGTGTTTTCGTTCTATCGCATTGTACGCTGGGTAGGTGTATTGCCTTCTTTATTTATCCTTATGTTTTACCCCTCCCTTTCTTCCTTGAGTTGATTGCTTTTTGTTTTTGTTTCTTTTGTGCGATCTGTTTTAGCCCGAGGCCAAAGTATTTTCGTTTCGCAACGGTGTAGCCAGGGGATCTTTACGGAGCACGTTCGCCAGCCGACTGTCCAGTCTCAAAGATCACGAGGAGCGCAACCAACTCTACGACCGCAGGCACGGTAAGAAGGTGGAGAGAAAATGGTAGCATACGATCTACAATGGAAGAAAAAAGAAGGAAGCTCACACTGACGCGTAAGAATTGAATGCAGCGAAGCTGTACGCAACCTTCACGACCATCACGAAAGTTTAAGCCCATGATTGCAGCCAATTTGCTTCTTTGCTGCCGCAACGACCTTCACTCCATCATTGTTGCTATAAGTGTGAGCTTCCTTAATTTCATTTGGAAGTGAGAATCATTGGACGTCACCTCGGAGGTGCGTACGCTATGACGTGTCTTTCTCGTTCCCTGCAAGTGTTCTTACGATTACGGCGAACGCTGGAGTTTTTTTTTTTTTTTTTTGCCAATCTTGGCCAATCTCTGTCAGGGGGTATGATAGGCTTGACAAACATACGCGGGCGACGCTGGGCGGTCGTCGCGAGGGACGCACACACGAGCGCTAGGCATTTTCTTGGTTTTGTTAACTGCCGGGAGCTCGTCGCGATGCCCGCGTTCACGTGCTGGCGCGCGCTTGTCAATTTCTTGGTATTTTAAAGCGAAGCTTGACTACTTTCGTCCTACGATTTCGTGGAGGATGCGCAAATGACTTTGACCAAAGACACACCCCCGGCGACACACCCCTCGAAGCGCATCGCGTGATTCGCCGGGCCCGCTGTCGGCGCCTGCGGCCGCCGACAGTGGTCGCCACCGCCGCTGCGGCCGAGGCAGCCAACCAACCCCACAGCCTCCCATGCATGCGGTGCTGGGCCGTTTCCGGTAAAGTGACTTGTCTCGCGTCCTGCGAAGAGGAATGGTGCGTTCGCCATGAATGAACCCCGCGTTCGCCCGGCCTCCTTCTGTGAGCGTTGCACGGAACAGAACGGCCTTGAGACGTGGTCGGCAATCAGCTAAATCAAAGGATAACCAAGCGAAACCAAGACTCAACCAGACTAAGCCAAGCTTTTGCTTTTCATATCCAAGTTTAGCGAAGCTAAGCCGCAGCCATTTTTTAACTGCGGACACAAAAAATTACAATTTTCTTAACAGCTTCGCTGTTAATAAACATTCTCAATTCAGAAGTTTTGTGTTTTGTATCACCCGCGCTCGTCTGTCATTATACCGCCAGCCACAAAAGCTTACGAGATGCTTAAGCTTGCCACGATGAATATTTTTAGAGGTAATGCTGTACTACGCTACATTTTCAAGGTCATTCATCGCGTCGCATGTGAGCTTCAACCGCCGTCCCACAAGCCGCGCCTTTCTTTTTCATAGCTGCGCTCGCTCAGAGCCTCGCCCCGGCGGTACCACGTGACTAGGCGAGGGTAAAACCGCTTCTTCGCTGACGCTTGGTCGCTCAGCTCCAGCTGGACCGCCTGTGCGCGCTGTTCAACGAAAGCAAGCCGCGTGACTAGGCGAAGTTCTAACTGCAGCTTCACCGACTGTGGTTTTAGCGCAAGTGAAATGATTATTCCGATCATCCAGTACATGTGCCTAGATGAAAAACTTTAAAATCTCAACTAAAGGCAAACTTCCCCGAAACACTGTTTGCGTAGTCTCTGCTTTCGCTCGTGATACTTACGATTATTTATAAGTGTTAGACCAGACCCATTTGTTTCACTTGACTACAGTGCAAGAGGTGCCTAAGTCAGAATTGAGCCAACGCACCCCACATAACAACTTGAATAGAAGAACACATTCCGGGCCCACGAAGCGCTTTAATTTCTTCTGCATGTACAAACCGTCTGTGTTATGAGTATCAGTTTCATGGGTTCACGCGGCGTTGCAAAAAGCTGCTCAGAATTAACAGTCTGGACTATCGGGAAGTACAAAGCTGTAAGTGTCCCGTCTAGTTTGTATAAAAGAAAAATGTAAAAAGAAAAAAAAAAGAAAATTGCAGAAAAGAAAAGAAAATATAAAAGTAAATTCTAGTGCTTCAGTTCCTTCCGTATTGAAGATGCTGCAACGATTCTGCAGAAACTATTGAAAGTATAGGGGTGTTGCGTCTGAAACGCTTTCCAGATTGTTTTTCTGCGTCGATAATAAATGTTCCTCCTAATGGTGAGGCCTAATTTTGGTAGCCGGGTATTAGTTCACATGCAGTGCTTGAATTTTACTTGCATGTGAAAGAAGTCTCGTCTTCATGAAAGAGATAAAGTGGCCCTGTACGTCTTCATTTTTCATCAAAACACTTTGTAAAGCTGCCAAAAGTATTGCCGCAGATAGTGGCAGCGGGTACAGCCTTCTATTCTACAATAACTCTCTCAAAGAAAAATTTTAGCAGTTTAGTTGAACGATGGTTTTGTCAAAACCTGTTCGGCTTGTTTCAAGGCACTTGAAATGGAGGTAGTGTGATGTCGTTTTACGACCAATGCACCGGTATGTACGCTTTAAGGATAAGAAACACATACCTGTTTTTTTTTTTTTTTTTGACCAACGCACCGGCGCTTCACAGGCGATGAGGCACGCCTTATTGGATGGCCCCGGAGTAAGTTTGACCACCTGGGAATATTTGACGTGAGCCGAAATCTCGAACACACGGGCGTTTATGCCTTTCGCCCCTATCAGAAAAGTGGCGGCCCCGGCAGGGACGCGAACCCGCGTCCTTGGGCTCAACATACTTTTAGCGCATCACACTATGCCAAATCGACAGTACAGTTCAGTAAGCGATCAATTCACTATGTATTCATTACTTGTTAAGACACAATGCTACACAGGCTATCTGCTTGGTATTAAACCTTCTTCTCATATCATTCAGAAAGTGCCTTGGCGCTGGAGAGCAGCATCTAGAATGACAGGACGGTAAAAGCACTAAATAAAGCACATAGAAACCAATACGGTTAAAGAGGCCCAGGGAGTCTGAACTCTTCACCAAGATTTTACATGGGTGCGCCTGATAGCCCTAGCGTTTGATCGGTGTGTAAAACCTTCATCTAAACACGTAAACGGCACTATGATGTACACGAACTATAAAAAAATCTGAGGTTGATTCCTCTGCCATAGGAATCAGTAAAACACGAAGTGATATGAGCAGCGAAATCTGCTGCTGAGCATGATTTGCGGGTCGGCGGATGTCTTGTGGCTGTGCTTGGCGAGTGACGTCCTGCTGGCGGGTTGCTTCGCCAAAAGTGTACTGGAGTCATTTCCGTGACGAATATGACGTCAGTGAAATCTTAGGGTATCGCGGCATAAAGCACTTTCATGTTAAAATATAAAACCCATAAACGAACAACCCTATCTATAACGTACTCTTTAGTACTAAAGGTTGCTTCCCCGCAAAATCACCGCGTGTGCAGGGGTGCACCCTTTACAGACAGCTTGCTTCGTTGTACTGGCGCCACTTCCGTGACGGATATGACTTCAGCGAATGCTTGGTTTATCCGGGAATAAAACACTTTCGTGTTAAAACGCCCACATATGCAAACACACAACACAGAGAAATACGCGGCTATAGGGGTCTCTTATGTGTGGAGGTTTCGCGTCGAGAAGTGACTTTGTAGTTCACGGTACCAAGGAATCTACCGCATTCAACTCCTTTCTAAAATTTGCTCGTCAGTTCGCATGTCTACGGCGGCTTCAACACACGGTATTACAGAGGGTACATTTTATCCAATGCAATCATCAGGGTTTGCATATTCCTTCGCCGTCCACCACAGACGCAGAAAGGGGAGCGTATGTCTTCGCCAGAAGCAGAAGAATGCCAGAATGTCTTAGATTCATCGCAGCCACAGATGATACTTGAACGTTCAATGAAACTACACAAAGACAAATGAAGAAGACGAGGCAATGAGCATTGCGCATTGTCTCATTGCGCATCGCGCATTGCCTCGTATTCTTTGCGACATTGAGTATTGTCTTGTCTTCTTTCTTCGTCTTAGTGTAGTTTGCGCATTGAACGTTCAAGTATGATATACCAACTCGCGCAAACCTATACGTTTCACAGATGTCGGAAAAAGTTTTTTAGGGGCGAAGACCCTTAGGAGCTCGGGCTGTCAACGTCTCCTGTCGTTGTCTGTCGAGCAATTGCGCGTTTGCTTAGGATGCGCTTGCTCAGGACGCCTCTGCCCCAGCAAGCGCGCAATTTCTCCTCTCACCGGCGCTTCTCCGGTGCCCAATGAGCGCGCCGTGGGGCAAGAGAGAGACTTAAAATCTTTAAATACACTGATACACTGCATGTTTCGCCCCTCCCCAGGTTTCACGTTTGCAGATGGCCCGGGATTCTTTTTTTTTTTTTTTGTGATCACATCTATCCCCCGATGTTCCTACTGTTGGTTACAAAACCCCGTTGTAAATGCTTTAAATGTGGCTTTCTTGCAGTGTCCATGCTCAAATATTAGCACACACTTTTATGGGTAATTGTTGAAACAAAAAAAATCGTAGCAAGAAAGAGCAGTAAGGAGTTCGAGTGCCGCTAAAGAAAGCTGCCTAAGGGTAGTAATAGCGAGAGTTGTTGCCGAAGGTTATCGTAAATCACGCCAACTCATTTCCGGGAAGTCTTTAGTCCCTGCTCGCGACAGCACAGATTCGTCTTCATAAACGTCACACACAGTACTGGAAAAGTTGGTACTCGCTTGTGATCTTATGAGTTACGTGGAGATTTATCTGCGCCGAAGTACCGCAGCTTATTGTTGCAGCAGTGGCGCTTACAAAAGTAAGACGAGCGGTTGTTCTAGTTACTTCAGAGCGTGGTTTACGAGCCTCTAGCAGCAGCCTTGTAGTAAATATCGAGTGCGGAAGTTTGCCAGGCGCCTATTAGCGCAAGAAATCTCTCTCGCGCTAATTTTTCTTCTGTATTTCTGCTAAGGCAATGCGACTAGATGAGCATTAGTTGAAATGACATTATTATTTCAATTGTTCGCCACCATATTTGCAAATTATAATTGCAACACGCGTTCTTCTTATTTCCTTGTTAAATATGCTGAACATGCTTCCGCCTTTTCAAAGAGGGAATGCAAAGAGCGGATGAGTCACTGGATGTGATGTTTTAGAAAAAATAGAGATTTTATACTCTCCGAGGAACGCATTGCCCAAAAAGGGCCGAAAACCCCGAAAAAAAGGAAAGAGGTGGAGACAACAAGCCTCGGTGTCAAGGCGACAATGAGGTGCGTCGGTTCTGAGCCATCATGAGCGAAAAAATGCCAGCATTTTAAGCGCCTCGAAGAAATTTTATTCTCTTTCTTGTTTGTTCTTTTTTTCGCATTGTTCTGCATATCTCTTCTGCTCGTGCGTGTCGGGTGCACCGAACGCGTGCGCCCGATATCTCTCACACAACGACCGGATTCACCGGTGAAACAGCTCTAAATTTTTTTGTTTGCCTGTCCTGCCGAAGCATACGTGAAAAATGACGATCGGCCAAGATCTAGGGTACATCATCGCCCAAGTGAGACGGACGAAAAGTGCGTTCGCCTTATCCACCGTCTAAAAGATTCAGTGGCAAAGATTGAAGCTTCAATACTTTTGAAACACATCGCTGCTTTCGACCTGAGAGCTTTATTTTGGTATCTTCGCCCCTTTTAAAATGCTTAAAATATGCCTGGCTCCTCTGTGGTTCGGTGATCTCACGCTCTAATTAGCATATGACGTATTTGTGCCGTTGAGCTCTCCGTGTTGGGCCCTCTTATATCTGTCTCCGGTGCGTCTTTACTCACTACGCATTTATGGCTCGCCGTCGATTTCTTTGGGCCTCAAGGAACTGAACGCCCTCTAATAATTGTGTATTGAGGGCACGAATTTTGCTCTTGTCCGCACATAACGCAGGGCGTGGCAGGGCAGAACCAGGCTCATGGGTGGAGCGTGTATCTCAACCGTAAAATCCTTTTCACTCCTCGAACAGCCAACTGGAAACAAAGAGGGCCCTTTAATGAGGTGTGCACCAAACGCCACTTCTTAATTTTATTGGTCACCTAAACCGTGTAATTTTCAGGTTGGCATTCATTATTATTGATTCTTCAAAAATAATAACACCCCGACAAAGATATTTACTAAAATAGAATAAGCTTTGGTGCCCCCACGGGAATTTCGTTTTCCGAGCCGAAACATATCTTTTTTTGGTAAAGTATTTTGTTCGGTGCGTTTTTTTTTTCTGTTTTATTACAACCTACCTTACCAGACGGCTTTACGCCGACCTTCAAACTCTTGATTTTATTCTCGAATGCGTCGACGCGCTTCGAAGCTTATAGACTGCATCGAAGCCGGCTCATCGCACGCCGAATGCAGGACTGTTGTTTCAGTATTGGAAGTTCGAAATATTCCCTAGCCTTCAAATCGTAAAGATTTCGATGACATGCGCAGTAAGCAGAACTCATTCAATCCGGGTAGCATAACGCTTTTGCCGAAGAGCCACCGCCGCTGATACAGAAATTCACGCGCAAACTTGACCTAGCAATGAAACGAGAATACGACTTGTACATGTCCTGGAAGAAGGAGTCTTTGCGGATACTTGGCTGGTTGGATGCAGTTAGGGGGGCTGGAAAGAGCCTTTCTTACCTTATTCTTCTCCTTGACAAGCATACTGACCGAAAACACGTAATGACGGCTACTGTAACTGGCAACTGCGTATTCAAATTCATATTCAAAGTTAAATTCAAATTTATTTCTGCATCTGCATCTCGTGTTCAAGGCGTGTGGTGAAAAAAGCCAGCACAGATGTTGGCTTCGAGTTCGGCTGCCGCATTATGGGATGTAATATAGACAGCCAGTTGGAGAGAGAGAGAGAGAGAGAGAGAGAGAGAGAGAGAGAGAGAGAGAGAGAGAGAGAGAGAGAGAGAGAGAGAGAGAGAGAGAGAGAGAGAGAGAGAGAGAGAGAGAAAAATGACTATTGAATGTTCCTGCGGAGGGAGGGGGCTACGGCCACGCAGGGCCGGCCTCTCCTAGACGAGGGTTGGGTCGTCCCCGAAGCAATGCCTCGCGGGCGTCGGCGCGTTCGGCGCGCGTTGGGTGTGCGGGTGTTGACCCGTCGACCCTCCGACGACGCTTCCCTACGCTTGTGCCCTGCAAGAGCAGCCTCGAGCCGCTGGATAGTCCGTATTTGTATCTCGTGCTCACTCTAGTTCATGGCGAGAGTGGTGTCCTCGGGCATACGCCTTGCGTCGTCTGCCTCTATTAAATGTCTTTCACAGCCCCACATCAGGTGGGCTAGCGTTGCATTTGTTCTCTTGCATATACTGCACAACACGTTTTCGTAGATGTTGGGGCACACGTGGCGCGCGAGCACCGGGGTGAGCACTGAGTTCGTCTGTAGTTGCCTGTAAAGCACTGCTTCGGCGCGGTTGAGCTTCCGATGAGGGGGTGGTTTGGTCCGCCTACCAAGCCGGTACCATTGTAGTATCTCCCCATATGATGCAAGGGGTTCTTGTTCGATGTCGTGGGACCCGTCCGCCGGTGAGTTGGACAACCGGGAAAGATGAGCGCATTTCGTAATGATCTGCCCTTTCTGGACACAAATCAAAGGTTCTAAATCTCAATACTTGAAGAAAGTTGCTGGCAATGGTAGCCATACAGGGGCTCACCTCTGCATCTTCGGCATAGTGCTTGACGGCGACGGAAAAGGGAGTCAAGAGACTGTCCAAGAAATGTGGACTATGTGGTCACATAACTAGCTGAGAACGGTGATTAGAATAACGAGTATGATGGGAGGCACAAACATGTAGCATGTTTTCGGTTATAGAAAATGGAGCAAAATCTGGAGCTGAGGATTGTTCATACGCACTTGTGGAATTGTGAAAAAGTTGCTGAAATTTAATTTAACCGATTCAGGTGGCGTCTTTCAACGAAGTAACATGTGGTGCTGTCAACGCTAACTGTTCATCTCCCGGATCATGCAATATCAGCTGAAAAAACCAATGCCTCTAAGACCAGCAGCTAGCAACAAACAGTGCGCCAAGGGAATCGCTTGTGGCGGATGTTACATCATAAAGTGTGCTGGCGATTCTTTGACGAGGTTGCTATGCGACCTTACGTTAAGCAATTTACCGAGTTATACGGGCGAGCGTGAATTTGCGAGTCACGTGCCCTTTATGCGTAGGGACGAATACCTTGTTATATCCACTTTGGCGTTTTTTCTTTGTCTATTTTTAGGCATTTCACCTGAGCTGCTAAGTTTAAAATATTTGAGCTAAATATTTGAGCTGCACATTTGAGTTCCCGCTAAATATTTGAGCTACAAAAACTAACAGGTTCCGTATTAGCCGACGAATTTGGAGTGAGTTTTTGTTAACTGGAAGCAAAAGTGGGCTGAAGATAAAGAGAGACACAGACTTTTAATTCAAGAGGAAAATGCAGAGAGGTTTTTCGACATGCGTTCGCCGACATGCTACTCTGCGGGGAAAGGAGGAGAGGGAGGAAATGTAGTAGGTTTGGTTAAGAAGAGTAGCAGCAGAGAAAAAAAATAAAAAAATAAAATAAATAAAATTAAAATTCAGTCCTGCTTCAGTTGCACTGAGTACATGTGTCGCGAAGCCCTTTAGCCTTGAGCTTTTCATATTTTATTACCTACTGAGACTTGCATGTTGACGCTGGTACGTGTCTCACAGAAGATTTCTTAATGGGTCAGAAGAGGTCATTCTTGCACAACGCTGAGCCTGCTATTAGGGAGTTTTAGTACATCGTTTGTCGCCTTTGCATACGGTAAACGCTAAATTTTTGCGTCACGCTACGTAAACACCGCGAGCGGAGTTTTAGTAGAGCGTCTCATGAGTTTTGCGTAGCCGTATGCTAATGCTTACGGCGCCATCTGTTGAATGTTTTGCGAGATGAATCGCCAGCTGATCTTCCAGCGGAGTGCCGGAGTGCTTGGACATTTTACGACTATCAAAACAATTGTAAACAAACGCTTCCCCGTTAGTATTGAATGCAACACGGCCATAACACGACATGAATACTCTCTTACCTGAGCACGTTCCATAAAGGAAGCGTTGAAGCCCCGTGGCACTTCTTTCGTGCAATCGCAGAGAACACCCTGAAGCAAATGCCCGGGTTTGACGCGTACATTTTATTCAACTTCGAAATAATCCAGAGATGCGCTTCGAACGAACACAACGTCACAACATGCGTTGCAAGTCTGAACCGCGATTGACAGGCGATCGGTTGCCTCCTCCTGCCCGTAGTAAATTCGGCACTCACCTCGCGCGCGGTTCGCGGGGACGAACAGCAAGTCACCTAACTCTGGCACGCAAGCCCAGAGGGCTTTTAGCCAGGCACACTGCACATACCCGATGCGAGGTTGAGTCGTGCGTCGCTCGAGAAAGGTAATCCAGAGCATGGGAAGCACTATACACCCGCAGAAGCAACGTCGCATTTCATCGCGAAGCGAACGCGTTTACAACACACACACACACATACAGCTTCGGTCGCTGGCTTGGCTGCAACCTTCACTCGGACAGTCAGTGATGTTACGACGATACAAAGCTGGGCTAGGGTGACGTGTTAACCACTCGACGTATTTAAAAACACAGGAGCAAAGAACTAGGTCCATCGGAAGCAAGTTACTGTCCACAGAAGAGCGGAACCGTGGATAGTTGTGCTACTTGCCGCCATGTTGGAAACGCAAGCGGCCTCACGTACGCACGCTATTTTGCTGAAATAGCGTCCGCTTTCTTCCGTCCGCTAAACGCAGAAGCGGCGTAACGCACGGCGCATGCACAGTGCGAACGACGCAAAAATAGCGTTCGCTAACTGTTTGCGTACGTCTGCGTACGTTATTCTAAAACTCTCTATTTGCAGTCTCATACAGTAAAATGTTAAGCCATTAACACCACCGTTTTCTGTGCACTCGACATCTCGAGTGTGCTGGGAAAGCGTCGAAACGTTTTAGGGCACAGCCTTCTGGCAGCCGTTACCTGGGCTTCGCAACGATAGGAGTCCTTGTAACCGAGTGAGCGAACGCAGCAGCGAGGAATAAACAACGTCACGGCCATGCCAGGATATACGTAGCGTGAGCGAAGGTTCAGCTGGTTATTCTTAGGTTTCCAGGTTGTCTGCGATTAGCTGATTATCATGCTTATTGCTTCTAAGACGATTTCCAAGCCAATCCAATCCAGTCCAATTCAGTGCAGTCCAATCCAGTCCAGTCCAATCCAGTCCAATCCAATCCAATGCAGTCACTGCTCCTCGCGCATGCGCAGCACGGCTCCCAAGGTGCCACGCGAAACGGCTATCCAGCGGCTCCGGCGCAGCGTCAGACTTGGCTACTGTGCAACGGAGGTGCACAGCTCGGCATGCGCCGGCGCCATTGCGTCTGCCGCGGCTATGACGGCACTCCTTTGGAATGCGCAGACCGGCGAATGTGCAGACCCAATTCTCTGCACACCGGTACACCAATTAGATTCGATTTCCAATCCAATCCAATCCAATCTAATTTAATCCAATCCAATACAAATCCAATTCAATCGAATGCTCCTAGCACTTGCGCAGTACGGTCCTTCAAGGTAAACGCGAAACTGCTCGCCCTCGGCCAGTGTAGCTTTACGCTACAAAACGGAGAGCAGTGTCACGCGAAGGGTGAGGAGGGCGGCACGCCAGGCTATGGCATCATCTCTCACTGCCGCTCCCTCACTCTGGTTTCACGCGTCGCTGCACAAGGAGCGCCCTTCCCATCCTACCCCTCCACCAACACTGTTTCGTTCGACGCTAATCCACACCACATGATATTTGCGCGGGAGGTTCAAACCCTATTTGCAACAACAATTTCTCTGCTTCCCTATCGCGGCTAATCCGAACCACGTGACGGGAGGTTCGAACATGATTTGCAGCAACAGGATGGCCGGCGGCGATGACGCGCTGCGAGATAACAGCACAGCCGCGCGTGCGTTCGCTGATCACGAGATCACTTCCTGAGACGCAGCTGATATGCGCCGGGACAGAAAAGACGGCCCAAATTTCACAATAGGAAGTATAGTAATCGTCAGTGCATTTTTTGTTGCAGTAAAGAACTAGTGAACGAGATCCTTTGGCATATGTGAAGTTATTGGTACCGCAAAAAACTTTACTTGTGCCAAGACCCCCCCCCCCCCCTCCTGGAATTCACAGTATGTAGATCTACAGGGAACCAAATACATCGTCAATCGGTTCAGGTGTGAGTGACTCGTTTCTATGCTTTAACGTGTATGTATCCTATCCAAAACGATGCCTGAGCACGATCGGCTCGTGCCTTGGAACCAAACCTTCATCCCCACAATATGTGTTAGCTGTTGCGATGGCCATATGGCTGGCCACTTTTGCCAGTATCAAAAAAAGGGCTGCCGCAGCGTGGAACTAAATCCGCAAAGTTCAAAATTAAACCAACAGAGCGTGCAAGTCACGTGGTTTGTGCAATTCGGAATCATTGTACAAGGATGAATGTGCGCTTCCATAATTCGAATAAACCTGCGTGCGCGAAATCGACATGATTATTTTCATCATATCGAACTTATTGAAAAAGAAATAACATCTCCCTCAAAACACGCTTATGCCGCCTCAAGACGTTTCATAGAGCACTTCCCTATCCTGTCCGGCAGATCAACGAAACCTCACTGCTGAAATTACCACAGTGTTCGGGATTCCAGTAAGTGCTCTGTTGTGCAGCTCTCGAGGAGAGAATCCGCCTCAACGGCTTCTCATGGCCAGATTTTCCTAGAGCAACAAAGGGAAAGCTCTCTTGGAGGGTATTACGAAAGACAGCAAGTCAAAGTTCCTCAAATAACCAAAGAAAGAAGCCCTGAAGATGCATTGAAAGGACAGATTGACAAAAGGATAGCCGGCGCGCCAGTTCCTGCAAGCTGTCTCATGAAAGGCACAGTAGTAGTTAGGAAAGAATCTTCCTAGTTGCTTCGCCAACGCAACGTTATGCAAAGGCAGCATAAATGAGCGGAGCGAGCGACTAAGGACGGGTGGCAAACGTTATTGGAACCCTTCCTTGACGCTGTTTGAACGAGGACACACCTGAAAAGCTGATGCTCGCCTCCTCAAACAATGTTTTAGGCAGTTATGCACTCGTCAAAAGCGGCTCCTTCATTTGACAAAGCTGTCGAGCGGAATGTTTGCATTCGTATTGTTGGTAGTTTCCATGAATTGCATTAACTGAATGTGCGCCAGGACTCTTCCGCACGATGGCGGAGCGGACAAAACGAGTACAGCCGGCGAAATGGCCGGGGAACACAATTTCTCGAGAGCATATGAAAACAGCGGGAAACCGTGTGAAGTCTTGAGCGGCAGTCTATGAATAGCGTGCTGATACTGTGAAATTTGTGTTCGCTTTCTTGTCGAACATTTGTTATAGAGGATGCCTTTACCCAGACTGTGTTGGTAACAGTGTGTCCGTCTTGTAGGATTTCTTCAACGCCCTGAATTCGCCAAACTTTATCGCATTTTGATGAAGCTGATGACAATAATCCCCTTTCTACCACACGATAGCGTGCATAATCTTTATTTACATTGCATTTATAATTTTTAGTTTAGGGTTGCGTTAGACTTACGATAGGAGTCTTTGTAATCGAGTGAGTGAACGCAGCAGCGAGGACTAAAGAAGGAAAAATTAGCAGCGGCTTAGCTCGGCTACGCCAGGATATACGTAGCGTGAGCGAAGTTTCAGCTGGTTGGTAGTTCTTTATTCTCCACACAGACCCCGCCGTTTATTAAATTGAATGTCAGTGGACTACCCGCATTTTTAACACAGTGAAACGTTATTCATAAAGTCGGCCCATAAATAATAAATTGAAATATTGTTTTTCTTCTTTCGCCTCATTTCCGCTTAAGTAATGGCTGTAACTAATTAGTTCAGGAGTGTTCCGGCAACAGGTAAACAATAAACGCGCCAGCTCGAGAAAATTTTGCATGATAGGTGGGCGTTACGATGAGGCCCGTGAGCATAAAAGCACCGCCGGTTGCGCCTTATATCGCGTAACGAAGTACGTCTTCCACCGCACAACTTCCTGGAACTAAAAAAAAAAAATGGCGCAGATTGCGCTGTTTGAGGAAGGCTGAAGAAACGGCATAGCTGTCGGCCCCTCTCCATTCGTCGGAAACCCGGCTGTTGTACTTTACAAGGATTTTCGAACTTGCCACTGAACTTCCTCCATGACTAGCAGGCCCGAATAACTTTGTCCGCGGGCTTTCACATTTCTTTCAAAGTAGTCCGCGTTACTAGCGCTAGAACCCGTGTCAACCGGCTTCGCGAACTCGGTCTCTGTAGCGCCAACTCGGTGTCAGCGCTCCCCATTTGCGGCGCAAGCGCACGGGAACTTTCAAGAAGAATAGCACGCGAGAGATCACGCCACGAACGTAATCGCATAGACGTAGGTTTCATAACGCGAGTGACCCAGGTTAAATTCCGACCACAAGAAGTGTTTAAGGGCGAGGCACCTTAGGGGATCAGGCTGTCGGCGTCTCCTGTCATCTCGTGTAGTCACGGCTCTAAAACACCCAGACACTCGTTTTCCAATGCCTCGCGCAAGAACGTTTCATCTTCATGGGCAAAAACGCGTACTACAAGAACACACCGGCACAATTGTTTTCCAACGCCTCGCGCGACTTCTTAGCATACTTCTTAGCATGCTGTGGCGTGTGACACGAAGACAACTTACGCCGAGTGTCTCTCATTTAATTGCTTAAATCCGGTTCAAAGAGACGACGCCACCGCCCCAGCAAGTGCGCCTTGGCTCCTCCCACCGGCGCTTCTCCGGCGCCCAATCAGAGTATGCCGTGTGGCAAGAAAGAGACTTACAATCTTTGAATACTGCATGCTTCGCTGCTCCCCAGGTTTGAGGTTAGCGGAGATAGCCCGAGATTTTTCGTTTGCCCTGGTTCGTCCGTTTTGTTTTATGCGGCGGCCTTCTCTTTTGTTTTCTGTTGTTCTTATTTGGGAGGGGGGTTACTTATCGGTTTTTTGTTGTTTTAATATTTATTTCTAACATCCAAAACCCTTGCGTGCATTGCCTTCCCGTCTCGTAATGAGGCTGCCTGGGAAGGCGAGATGGAATGGTTCTTGCACGCTATGGGCGCCTAAATTCGTTGGTTGGTTAAAATGTTCTTCGCGATATAGTTAGACCGTTTGGCTCTAATACTTGTGGAAATATCTATTTGCCTTTTTGCCCTTTTAGGCATTTCGCATGGCGTGCCAACAAAACCTTTTTTTTTTTTTTCATTTGGCTGCACATGTTATCTGCTAACCCCGTACCCTCCGGGGCCTGTGGGGTGGCCTAGTTGTTGTGCCGGCTTCATGGCGTTAAGGCCCCGGGTTCAATGGTCGGGACCTCTCCAACCACATTATTGTTATTTTTTTTTTTTTTTTGAGGCGCTCTCGCAACACCTGCTCGTGGGCTGCTTGCCTCCTTGCCACTTTCCCTCACACTTGTTGGCATAGCATTTCCGCCTTCGTCACTTCTCCGACGATTATAGGTTTCTGGTAACGCTCTACGGCGGAAATAAAAGCTGGTACCGTGCCACCTTAAAATAAGCGTCGGATACGGCCGCCGCTGACGGCTGTGAGCAGCAATGTAACCAGAGCCATTTTACAGCTAATCGTTGCTTTTTTAAAAATGTCACGCCCAGCCAGACACGGCAGCAGAGAGACGATTAACATATTAGATAGGGCGGCCGAGCCAGTGCGCATGGTGCACCAGTACGCTGTTATTGCTTCCAATCGGCGTTTGTAGACGTTGCCGCAATGAATTTTGGCCACTCATAATCCTTGTAACCACGCACACAAAACCACACAAACAGCGATATCGAAAACTACGTTTTCACCTGAACAATTCAATTTAAACGTCCAGCAAAAACACATCTTCCACCCGTTCGTTTGTGGGACTAGTTCCGCTGATTAAACCACTATCTTAACGAAACTATATTGATTCTTTCTTTCTCGTGAGAGAAGCGGATGGAGTGTGAGAGGGCGAGGGGTATAATTGGGGCTATCACGTGGTATGGGCGGCACGACCATATCGTCTTACCATGCCCATTCCAGCGAAGCAATCAGCAAATACGTCGGCAACTTTTTTTTGTTGGATCATGTACTTTCTCGCACAGAACATTTTCGGAGCTTTTGATTTACAAACGCCAGTATACATAACATCATCTTAATTTCTGCGGTTGTGCGTGCTACCTTAACGTTTCAGTGTAGTCCCCACCACACGCATCTCACTCAATTTGAACACTCCCCGGATTATTGCCTCAGCTTAGTGAGACGTCTTGAAACACGCAGGCCAAATGAGGGCCTCAGATAGTGTGCCAATTGTTTTCCCGTGTCGTCTTGTTTGGCTGTCGTTCAATACGTCTGCTTTTCTTTGCACGTGCAGTGGCCGTGTGCAAGCCGTCCGCGACATCTCTGGCTGATGGGGAGTCCTCGTCGTCCTGCAACATGTCCACCTATGGCGCTCGCCGGACGGACGTCGGCATCGCCAGCGACGCGGAATCCTGAGCCCCGCGGATGCTTCCGCTTCCTCCCGGAAATGGCGCGCGTGCCGGAACGCATCGAAAGAATGACACAAGAAGGTAGAGGAAGTGCGCAGACTGCGCAGCCGACGTCGATTCTCTTCCGCTCACACCTTCCTACTCACCCCTTGCCACAGATTTCATCTTGCTCTTCCTGGTTCTTATAGAACCCTACGCCTACTTGACGAAGGTGTTTGGGTAGTGCCTAGCGACGCGTTACGTAGGAACTCTGATCGCCCGCGTCCGTTGTGTTGTGAACGCTGGTTACGATGAAGATAAACTTGGTTGAGTTGCACTTGAGTTGGAAAATATTGAATCTGCTGCGAATTTCCTCCAAGGAGGATAGCCTTCTGCCGCTCTTATCGCTTAAAAGCCTATCTTCTCTTTTTCGCCCACCTCTCATGCTCCTCCGTTCCAGTTTTTCTGCTGCCATGATAAACAGAGCAGAGTTTTGCTCAATTGAATTCAATTTTACCGCTTATCACTGCCCGTGCTATCTATTGGAAGCTTTTGTTGCTTTTTGAACTCGTAACACGGTGACGAGGGGGCGCCGCGAGCGCTATTTGTATTTTAGGTCAAAACATCTTTTTGACTGCCTATTTTTTATTTGTTATCGCAAAAATCAAGCAGCCATGTATTTTTGAACAAAAGAACAGTGAAAATACCGCTTATGTATTGATACCTTGCCTCAAATATGCCAAATGTTTTCTTTTTGCTCATCAGTGTTGACAAATATCAACGTTACCACCAGATTCGGTAGTTTAGAAATGCTTTGCCTATATAAACGTTTCGTTCAAGAATTTTTTTTGTACTTTTGGCCGGGTGGCTAAATCTAGAGACGCAGGCAGACAGACAGATGGGCAAACAGGCAGACAGATAGTCAGAGAGACGTACTAGAATTGCGTGTTTAAGCAGCCCAAGATAGTCTTTAAAAACGGTGCGGGAGTTTTGAAGCAGCCTCTTTCCTCTGTAAGCTAGCAAACCGCATTCATTCATTCATTCATTCATTCATTCATTCACCACGCTGTTTATATCCGTCCAACTCAGGACAAAAATCTCTCTCTATACCAATTTAAGCCGAATTCTACACCGATGAAGCCCATCTTGCACGCAATATTATGCATGCAAAATAAGAATCGTTTAAACAAAAAGTCTTTTTCAAGAATACTTAGATGGGCTCGTGGCGTTGTGTTTTGTGGTTTTTCATTGGCTCTAACACAGTACCAGCCTCGCAACAAGATCAAGCTGTATAAAATGCAGAGATTTGCAGTGTGACAACACCCTTAGCGTGTTGAATGAAAAAGAAAATACATCCTGATTGAGCTTTTTCCAATCGGCAATGAATATCAAAACTAGCAGCGCCTTTAGAAGCGCCTTATCCTGCATACTCCGTGTGTCCCTCGTCCCTCCTGCTCTTAATTTCGCTTTTAAAAACAACTCGTACTTTTGCTTTTTGCAGGCGGCGCTAACGTCGTTGCAAGGCTGACATTCGCTACACTCTGGCGTCCCCGGCTCAAAGAAGTGGTGCGGAAATGAACGCGCTACTGTGGCATCTCGCACTGTGTTTCGCTGTTCGTTGGGTTTTACGGTGTTGTGCCGTGATCACGTGATAGTTGTCGCTCTCGCGATGGACCAACAGTGACCCCCCTCCTCCCCCTGCTGTCTTTTTCTTCTCCACTGAAGAAGCACCGTATCACCAATGTGTCGTGCCAACACTTACGGTTCACCATATCGTTGAGAGACTGTCGTGCACGTCTGCAGCCTGTGGACTTCTCGTTAAGTGAAGTGATGTTTTGTCAGACGCTTGCCCACCCATGTCAATAAACAAGCCATCATTCCGTGATACCTTCTGCCGTGCTGTATGTTTTCTCTTTTCCTCACCATATCGTAAGCAGTGTAGCCGCACGAGTATTTGCGAGGGAAACAGGTGGTGGTGCGCATGAACAATTACATCTCATTAATGCTATTGGCCGCGAGGCCCACCACTGGAGAGGCCGGCGCTGTGATCGTTTTGACGTCACTTGTAGGATCACCGTTCCTATCTTGCTGCGTAGTTGGCTTGCAGCGCGTGAGACTCCGCTTAGGAAGCGCGTTCTAAAAGTATTTTCGTGTTAATTTCCTTCGTTTCAAGTTAATTCCCAGTGCGTCAAGCGCAGTTCGGCCTCATGGGGACTTTATAACCGTATCAACTGTGGTAGATTATCCGCAAACACCATGAGCGTGGTGGTGTATTACGTATGCGACAGAAGCGTAAGCAGCGGCTTGTTTCCCCGATCAACAATATGGACTACGACGATCGCCGAGTGAAGTTTCTAGATTTCCCTTATTTGCAAGAAATGTATAAAGCAGGAAATCGTGAAGCGTTAACTCAAGGTAAATATAACTGGTAGCGAAGCTTCCATAGAAGCCCATACGTTCAGAAAATGGCGGCTCTTAAGATGCTCATGGGGCTTAGCGCCATCTGTGTGAGGAGGGAACACTTCCGGCGGAACAAAAAATAACCAGGATGTGACGCAAGATCCGGTCAGCAAGTGACGTCATTTTGGTGGCATTAGCGGGAAAATTTGACTTCAAAACAGAGCAGGCCTCTGATCGCTGAGGGCTCATGTCATTGCCATCTGACGCAAGTTGGCGAGCCCTTGGCGTGTGTGCTTCAAGTCAACGCCAGCCTATACTCGTGAATAGAGAAACGTACTTTAGCATGCTGTCGTATGCTTCGCCTCGGTGTTTATAAAAACATCTTGCATCTTCTCTGAACCTTTACTCTGTATTCATGCCTTTCACTGCTGTATAAAAGCAATCAGTTATTTATTTTGATTGCAGTGGGTGGCAAGCGTATCCCCCCCCCCCCCCCCCCCCCCCCGACCAGAATTGTTTTTCTGCCTTGGGATAGAGAGCACAAAATGACACTTGACCACTCTCCCCGGCCCCCCTTTCATGTCAATAACGTGCCCACTCCATACCCCGATACCAATTTCTACCAACGCCACTGCTGGGTTTAATTGCGTCGCACATACGCAGGTTGCGTGCGTGTCTTAAGTGTAGAAAAAGGTTATATAATGCTTGCTCACTTTGTGTACTTCTGTTCTAAGAGAAGAAATAACGCATAGTCATGCTATAACCAAGACATTTGAATTTTATTCAAGGATAAAGATAAAACAAATTTACCACACTGCACAAAATCAGCACGTATACAATAAGTACAAAATGTTCGTGGGCACTACATGCATTATGATTTTCCTTACACGCCGAAAAATTGACTTTACCCGTAACACATAGCATTACGAGCAATGAAAGCGTCAACAGCAGAACTACTTCCAAACAAGAGAAAAGAACTAGGCACTGCATCTTGACGCAGAAAACCGGGCCGCAGGAATGCCGATTAACGAAAGTGCAGCGAGCACACCGCAGCTGTCCCGGCGTCTTATCAAGTAGACATGCGTTTTCTACAGGCGTTCACTCAGCATTTACGCCTGAAATTTCCTGGTTGCATTATTAGGCAAGTGTCGCAACAGATAAGTAAAAAGAGGAAAAATGGATCAATGCAAACGAAAGCGACGGTAGTATGTAAAAGCACATAGCAGGAAAGATCTGGCAGCAGCGCAGCACGGAGCAGCACAACACAGTACTGCGATGGAAATAATGCCTGCGCATACAAGTGCGGGAAGCAACGAGCAAGTTAGCGCTTCGTCCTCGTGCATTCTTTGTCATTCGTCTTTTTTGCGCTATACATCTGTTAATAAAGAGCACTACAAGCGTTGTAAGAAGACACTGAGATAGACAATTAAAGCGACTCGTTTAAATTCGAGTGGTACTACGCTGAGAAGCCCTAGAGTAATTGACACCATTTGCTCCGAGCCAGCCTGAGGTGAAATCAAGAGATAACTGTGACATAACAAAGCTTTAAATCCATTTTTTCTTTCGAAGCACCACCACGTCCCCTTACACAACCCCCGTGAACGTATTAACAGTACTATAATTTCGCGTTACCTGTGGAAATGAGAGGAAAATGGTGGACTAAAACGCCAGGCGTACGGGAGTTTCTGTTGCAACCTTGTACAGCACATCGTTTCCGAGGTACCGAGGAAACCGCTCCGCTCCAACCGTTGGCAGCATCGTCCCGTAGTTCGCTGTGCCCACGGGGCACGGTACTAAACGTGTTCACCGACGATACAACGCAACTCGAAACTCCACGCACAGCAAAAATTAAGTGCACACCAAATTAACAAGGAAAAACGAATGCAAATGCGCACCACCAAAACACGCGTGGGGCGTTTCCTAGCAGACGAACTTTAGGAGCGCCTTTCCGAACACTACAAGGACTGCATCACAGAGCAATGACATGTGCCATTCTTCAGAGGGCGCTACAAAAAAGGTTTTTGAGAATGAACAGCATTGTTATAAATTATTTACACATTGTGCCTAAATAAATGTGAATCAGAAGTAAATATCGCTTGTAAAATATCAATGTTGTTTTATTTGTGAACAAAACTTGGTTTTTTGTTACTAGTGTTTGTTCCCTCCTCACCTAGTCGCGCTTCAATCGCCACTCCCATAAGCCCCCATGCTGATGTCGCTGGCAATAAGTTCTGAACCGCTTTTCTCCCGAAGCTTCGCTACCATTTATATTTACCTTGGTTAACTGCTCGCAGAAGCACACGCACCCGCCGTGCCTGCCCGCACGGCCGACGGTGCGGCTCGAACCGACGCAGGTAGCGGCAGCAACAACTTGTCGCAGCTTTTTAAAATCACACAAGTCGTAGAAAATAAGTTCCAGATTGGTGAAAGTGGATGTTAGTGTGATGAAAAATTCTGATAGGTAGTGTCATGAGCTGTGGTTTTCAAAGCGATGCTCAAATATCTGCCCCGATTTACGCCGACCGGCCGCGTAGGTCGGTCCCGGCAGCGCCGGCCCGTTCACGCACGGTGCGGCGAGCGGTCGAAGGATGGCTATGCTTGCGCGCAAGAATCGGCCGAGGAAGTGCAGGTATCTTGATCGTCGATCGCTTCAACGGAAATCACTGTGCTCACAGAGTTCCTAGCGCGGTGAAACGTTCTGTTAAGGACTGTCAGTCGCAACTCTAACGGCGATGAAATATCTGCTGCGACGCAAAGCCTAAAGTTCCCAACATCCGATTACGTGCATCCGAAGCCAGCTGCGAGCTGTTGGGGAAGGCCCTCCCGTCGCGCGCGCGCGTGTTGCGTTTGGGTTCCTCTAGCTCCTTGGGGGCCCCCAACGCTCGGTTCTCCTATTCTAAATCTCCCATTACCCGAAATCATTAACGACGTGTTTCGCCTCGTACGCAGCCTCGCCTTCTGTGAGCAGTCGTGATTTTCGAAATTGATGCTTGAGAAAGGCCGGCTCACTGTAAACATACAAAACACGCTGCAATTATAAATGACCACGCCGAGCACCTAATGAAAACTAAATATAGCCTTGTACAAACCCGCTCGAAGGCGTTAAAAACTCGCGTTCATACCGTTCATACATTGCGGACAAGTTGTCGCCAAAAGTAAACATCATCCGTGCAGAGTACAGGCTACGGCAGTGATCGTTAGTCAAATCCGGGCATGACTATAAAAACATCGTAGGGGAAATAGGCACTGATTAAGCCAAACTGCAGACCATAACAATACTTTTAATCATGTGCGGCGAAGCAATCTGATCGCCGTTCTCACGTAGTCATTAATTTACCCGGCAATACGAGCAGTTCGCGCGGTGAGATCATAAGTGAGCGACGCGTTTCCGTCGCTGTTACAAGGTGTTTCCTTGCACACACGTGTCCCGTCACAAGTATTTCATAATGAATTTACAGCGTACTTTTCTCGGCATCAGCTGCATCGTCCTTGACGTTAGCGGCAGCTGCGTATGTAAGAGCTGTGAGTCGCGATGGTAGCAACTACTTAAACGCGGCGGTATCGCCGGGAACAAGCGAGTCGCTGATTGCTGGCCTGGATTATTTGGTTTACAAACAACCCTTTTGGTAATTTGCATCAAATCCACAAGGAGGGGGCGAGACGGTGGCCACAACAAGAAAACACGCTTCCGCATACGCACGGGAAATGTGTTGTAGCAGACGACAACACGATTCGGCGTCCTACAAGTGACGTCACTCGTAGGTGGCGCCACGGTATGTCCTCGAGGCCAATTGAATTATTTGACGCACTTGGTCGAAAATACGGTGTCGTCGTCGGCATCACCGAGCTATGGATCCCCAAATTACCGACAGATGAAAGACAATAAAAGTAAGGAAAAGAAATCTGGATAAATCTTAGTGGGTGATTCTAGCTTAGGGCCTACGAAATGCAATTCCAGCAGGCATACACTGCACCAATGCTCATGCTTAGCTCTAGCCAAATGACGCTACACCTAATGAATCCATCGTTGCTTCTGACGAATAAACGTGTGTTAGAGACATATAGAGCTGCTTACAGCTGTAATTTGAAAAAGGCTAATTGTAAAACTAGCAAAATACAAGTGTGCTAATAGCCTGTATGCTGTGATAACAAGGGAAGTAGATTAATTCTTTCATTCCTAGTAACAACGGGACGAAGGAAACGACGCGAAGGAAAGAGGTTGGTTGATTACGATAATAATGAAAGAAGGAACAATCGCAGCTTGAGTGCAGGGACGCGCCATGCTGCGCCCCATTGCGTTTCATGCACGCGCCCTGCCCTGGAGCAGCCGAGTGTGCTTAGTGGAGAAACTGCAGCTCCAGTCAGCCCAATATCCGAAAACCTGGAAGAGTGCTTGGGGGAGGCACTGTACCTTCGGTCACAAGAGTATCCTTCAAGTAAAAACAAAGCAATGCTTTGTAGATGTCACAGTACATGTGCATCAATGGAAAGGGTAAAAAATTGTGAGTTTCTGATGCTCAGTTAGCACCCCTCATTACATTCTTCTTCATCATCAGAAGTCTGGTTGTGGTCCCCTAAGGGCCGAGAGCCGCTCCCAGAGATCTCCAGCAACGCCTATTGAGTGCTGGCTGATTTGATGCTTTCCCCCCAAATTTTCGCAGCTCAGCTCTCCACCGAGTTCTCGGCCAACTGCTATTGCGTTGGCGGTCTATTGGCAGTGAGTCGGCTAAACCGATGGTACACCTGTTGTCCCTCATACGCATTACGTGCCCCCCCCCCCCCCACCATGCCCGTTTCACTAGCTTGATTTGAACTACAATGTCCTCCTCCTTAGTCTGTTCCCCATGGAGGAAAGAATAGGTTAGGAGAGGCCCTGACGTCACATTTGTGAAGCCGAGTCCCGCCATGACTTGAGCCCACGGAGCCCAGCACTCTATCCCATCATCCTTTGCTGTCTCCGGTTTAATTTGACTAACATGGCGTCGCCCTGCCCTCCCGCTTCGAAGTGAAAACAGCTTCGTCGCTAATTCCTCGGTGCGATATCATGTTCTAAGCTGTTGATTTCGCCTTCAATTTGCCCATTCTAACCCTCACCCAAAGTTGCAATCGAAAAACGGCCTTCGTTTTTGAGATAGAAGGACGATTTTTCCTCTAAGCCTGGCAAAGTAGCGTTTGTCGTCGTCATAGCAACAGGCTCGCGGGATGGCGAACGCAGACGACGGGAGCATTGTTTGGGGTCGTACAGCACTGCAGTCTTTGCGCGCTACGTCTCAGCAGCGACAAATTTCACTTCACTTCACAACGAAGAAGCACAAAGTGAGCAAAGAACGAACTGTGGCTCTCACCAACGCTGAGCGAAGGGGATTTTCCCGGCAGGTCGCCGGCGGCGGCAGCGGCTCGCTCCGGCGATCTCGACGCGACGTAAGCGCCGTGCGGCCGGGGTACGAGTTAAGGCCGCCTCCGACGGCGGAGTTTTCAAACTGGCCTAATCTAAAAACGTTTGTCGTAGCGACTGCGCTGGTTTGCAAGCGTAGCGAGGCAGCGACATACCAAGCGCCTTAAAAATTTGTCCGTTCTATTTGCCCAAATTTGGCCACCGCAGTTGTAAACAAGTAAGCAACATTGTCCATGGGCTCAAGAAAAATGACGTAACTTCCTCCACACTTTTTGCAATGCATTGGGATGCTAGGGGCCTGTCCTGAGTATTCTTTCCTCCGTGCTGTTCTCTAATCTATGCGGATGTTTTCCTACCCCTCAGCGTGAACCTTGGCATTCTCCGTTCCATGGCCCGTTGGGCCGACCTAAGCTTCTTTCAAGTCGGTTAGTGAGACCCCAAGTTTCTGCCCCGTAAGTGATTACTGGAAGAATGCATCGGTTAAATACAAGTTTTTTGAGTGCCAAGGAACACCTCCTAGTTTGGATATCTGAAGCCTACTCCGAAGCTTCCTAGTCAGGATATCAGCCCACCACATGCTTATTCTGCGGGTAATCTCCCGTTTGTGGTTTGGATCAGCTGCATTCGACATTACCATTGATTTTTTTCCTGTTTATTTTTAAGCCTGCAATCATACTTTCGGAAAACAATTCGCAAAGCATGCGATGCAAATCCTGGCTGCTTTGAGTGACCAGGACAATGTCGTCTGCAAATCTTACGTGACTGAGATATTCTCCATTGATTCGCACCCCGGTTTTCATCCACTTCAGATTTGTGAACATAACCGCCAGACTGGCTGTAAATAACTATGGCGATATTGTGTCCCCATGCCGGGCACACTTTTTAATAGGAAATTTAGAAGTTCTGCGACGAAGCCGTATAGTTCCCGTGCATGCTTTGCATATATCTTTTAAGAGCGCAATGTATGCCTCGTCGACACCGTGATCGCGTCGCTCCTTTAGTACTGTTGAAGTGAGCACTGTGTCAAGTGCTTTTTCATAATCTACGAATGCCATATGCAAGCGTTGCATTATACTCGGAACAATTTTAGGTTTACTGGTTAATAGCGTGAATATAGTCTAAAGCTAAGAAACCTTTCCTGAAACCGGCCTACTCTCGGGGCAGTTGAAACTCTAAAGTGACACTTGTGTGATTGAGAATTACATTTACCAATATAATTTCTAGGATCTGAGAGTAGGATGATGGGACTGTACTTTTTAAGCTCTTTGACATCACCTTTCATACGGAGTGGGACTAAATTCCATTTTTCGAGGCCTTTTGCACCATTAAAGACCTCAAGCACTGCGAGAATAGGCTGCAAACTTTGTTAGTGCAACGTGCCCACCGAGGGACAATACATCAGCCGCAATGCCAGCGACTCCTGGAGCTTCGCCTTTGTTCATTGTTCCAGCGGGAAGAACTATTTTACGTTTCTGATAGTTATGATGTTAACTTTTATGATGTTAGAATGCGGAAAGTTTGTGTAATCGCCTGGAACATTTTAAAGGGACCCTGCAACACTTTCGTGAACTTATTTAAAAATCTTCGATGCTTGCAAACACACCCAGTACTTAAATTAGGGGGCCGCAAAGTACCTCAACCAGAAATTACTGCACTATGCCCATCAGATAACTTGTACACTCGCTCAAAAGATTTTTTTTTTCTCTTTCCCGGTCCGGACGTTCTTCGACGGCCCGAATTACGCCACTGAGGCCATGTAGCGGCTGCTGGTCGGTGTTAGTTCAGTTGCACCAATGAACGCTTTTCGATAGCAACTTTAAAATAAAGCCATAAAAACAAAGCAGAAACGGAAAGCGTATCTGGTGCGACGGGAAAAATCACGCAGTGCCGCTCCGTGCTGGCGATAACTGTAGCTTTCGCAGTGCTTCCAGATGCGAAGGAAGGAGAGAAAGCGTTCATCGAAAGTGTTGCAGGGTCCCTTTAAAATGATATTTGATTTCGAAATGGGCTGCGTAAAGCTAAAAAACGGGGGAGTAAGTTCAACCCATAGCTTCTATGTGAGGGAATAAAAACCATGACGGGGAAAAATCTCACGTGTGGCACGTGGTGCTTTAACAGAAAATACGATTGTGTTACGAAGTACGGATATAGGACCACTAATCGTAATCCTCACAAATTCGATCCCAGAATCCTAGTTCTCCACTTACGGCAATGCTCTTATCTCAGGTGCAGTTTCCTTGCAACAATATCAGCTTCTCTTGCCTTGATAACTCGATTATTTACCCACGAAACTAATAGTCTGCCGCGAAAAGAAAGTTCTTCAATTACCCACAAATGCCGAACCTTGAGATTTATAAATCAGGCTTCACGAGCGGCGTTGTAACGGGAGAAGCAGTATTCTAAAGGCATTGAAATTATCGTGGCCCTTGCAAATAATAACAATAATAATCTATTTTAACACCGAAGCTAATCTTGGTCCAGGCTTTCATGGGACGAGGCGTGGTAACGCAGGCGCACCGACGTGGAGATGGCATACCCTAGCGATGGGGAGAGCCAGTACCGAGCATACGTGCAGTGTAGTGGAGAGAGAGAGGGGAGATGGTGCCAAGCACAAGTGGGCGGAGCCAAGAAGAGGAGGTGAGGAGTCTGCCAATTAGAGAGCGCTCATCCAAAATATGATTGGGACGAGCGCTCATTTATAGACGAGCGCGCTTGGCGGCCGTTTTTCGAATGTTCAGAAAAATGGGTGACTAAACATGGAAGAAGCTGCCCGTGGGGAGCGCCAGCTAGAGTTGGCGTGCGATCAGACGCGAAAGGGAATCGATCTGATGGGTTTGAGAAGTCCCGTGAAGCTTAGCGTCGCAATTAGGGAACGCCAGGCATATTTGCCTTGCTATCAGCGTTCTCGAGATTAAGTCAGTGAAACTGGGCATATTCCAAACGCAATAGGAAGCGTTTGACCTGACCAGTGCGTCCTGCTATTGCCGTATAGAGGACGATCATTATATTAGTCTGTGTAGGCCGCCAGCAACATCACTTCCGTTCGGCTAATGGTCGCTAACGGCGTTGTCATCCAACGCTACTTTGCAGCGCATGCAACCCAGCAGACAGTGTCCCCGCCGTATCGCAAGTGCGGACGGCCGTAACGGCAGGAAGCTGACGTAGATGAAAGGAATGGAAACTTTGGATCTATCGCGGGAAATGGGGCTGCACTTCCGGTAATTGGACCTAACAGCATGCCGCGAGCGCTCTTCGGGAACGAAAAAAAAAGCGAGGAAAGATCCGTGGCGCGGTAGCACTGATCGATAGAGCGAAAACAGCTCTGCGTGTTAGTCAGTCAAAAAGTTTCCCGATTTCGAACTTAGCTAAATTTTTTTTTTGCAAACAAGCGTGTCGGCCAGTCGTAAGAGGGAGCTCGTTCTTACATTCATGTAAGCCGAAAATAAAAACCTTTGTTTTAGCGTACAGTTACAGCTAAGTGTAGTGCTTTGGGGGTTTTGTTTGCGTGATTGTTGCCGTTTGGGGGAGCAAGCGAATAATTTCCCACCTCCACTATAGTTTTTAAAGGCTTAAGGACCTTCCCGGAATCTCATCCTTCAAAATTTTTAGTGTCCATAAAGCACGGAATTTTCAGAATACCAGCGTTTACTTGAGTAGAGGATTATGGATATTTGAGGATCACACCGGTAGCGTTTAGAGAGTATGCCTTGAGGGTTGCGGCATACTGAAGGACCATGGCTCTTGTTTGGTGAAGTGTTTCTCACCCTGTTTCGATTTCCTTCGTCTCCAGGCAGTATAATAATAGGTAACGGCGTGCTGTATAGTGACAAGGGTTAGCGGGTTCATTTCGGCTGTACCATGAACCAAGCTACAGACAGGATGGGTCAACGGAAGGCGGTATTGCGCTAGCCTTTGCCTCGTGGGGACGAGAAGCGCGGGACGCTGATAATGGCTTTGGCGGCTTCGCGCGTAGAGGAAGCATGAAATCAATAATCATCTCCTTCGCGTGCCCAACGGTAACTGCCGGTTGGAGGCACAGCCAGACTCCCTCCAAGGTTTCTACAGCGTCCATTGTGGTGTTCCATGCGTCGATGGCAGTGTCGTTACCGTCGGGCGTGGTTCAAATTGGGAGAACCTCTCTCGGGGTGCGGTGAAGTTGATTATAGCCTCCGCCTCATGTGGGCCACAATCAGCCGTATAATGAAGCGACCGGGCTTTTGTGAACTATTTACTGCCATGAGAAAATAGCGGTACATTTGTGGCGGTAAACATGAAGTACGGAACAAACGTCTTGAACCAAAACTTTCTCCTTGATTCCCCTAAAAATGATGGGAAGCTTGCAACACGCCCTTTGCGTTCACGGGGAAGGCTTATTTGTGTTTGTCTTCTTGTGTGATTGAGGCAGACGTGTTTATGTATGTTGTGTTTGTGTAGCATTTGTATAGTTGTATTTTCCTTTTTTATGTTATCTTATAGGAATACAATGAGGTACCCAGAGTTTTAAAAAAGGGCATTAACTTATTTCTCCTTCTTTTACCTCCTCATCGAGGTTGCTGATAAACAAGGCTTCGCTGATGTTGACAAGACAAAAAACAAGTAAGCTAAGCGAACATGGGCCTAGGAGAGAGAGAGAGAGAGAAAATGACTTTATTGAAGGTTCCTGCGGAGGGTAGGGACCTCGGCCACGCAGGGCCTGCCCTTCCTAGACGAGTACTAGGTCGTCCCCGAAGCAGTGCCTCGCGGGCGTCGGCGCGGTCGGTGCGTGGTGGGTGTTCGGGTGTTGACCCGCCGACACCCCGACGACGCTTCCCTGCGCTTCTGCCCTGCGAGAGCAGCCTCGAGCCGCTGGATAGTTCGTAGTTGCACCTCGTGCTCACCCGAGTTCAAGGCATACGTAATGTCCTCGGGCAGGCGCGTTGCTCCGTCTGCCTCCAGCGAGTGTCGTTCACATCCCCACAGCAAGTGGGCTAGCGTTGCGTTCGTTCTCGCGCACACACTGCACAACACACTTTCGTAGACCTCTGGACACACGTGGCGCGCCAGCACCGGGGTGATCACCGAGTTCGTTTGTAGTTGTCTGTATAGCACGGCTTCCGCTCTGGTGAGCTTGGGGTGGGGGGGCGGCTTGAGTCGCCTGCCGAGCCTGTACCACTGTAGTATTTCCCCGTACGACGCGAGGGGTTCTTGTTCGGTTTCTGGGTGCCCGTCCGCCGGGGAGGAGCGGGGGGGCGCCTCGCGGTTGGAAAGTTCTCGCGCGGCGGCGTCCGCTGTCTCGTTGCGGTTGGGATGCCTGCTGGCTTCGACGCTCGTGTGCGCCGGAAACCAGCGGATGTGGGTGACCGGCGTCGCCAGCTCGCCGGACGTTGCACGACACTGCACTGTACTCACTGCCCTATCGCACACTGTGTTCTTAGCGTAGTTCGCGATGGCCGAACGCGAGTCACTAAGTACTGTGGTACACCGCGGGTGTGTTAGCGCGAGCGCGATCGCCACCTCCTCTGCCTGTAAGGCGGTCGGAGCACGGACACTGCACGCACTGTACACATCACCAGTTGTAGCCTTCACCGCCACGGCCACGTAGGTGTTCGGGCGGTCTGGGTATCTCGCTGCGTCCACGTAGAGGGCGCCCGTGTCGTTTGTGTGCGCCTCGGTGAGGGCCTTGGCCCTGGCCGCCCTGCGTCCCGGATTGTGATCGGGGTGGACGTTGCGGGGCAGCGGGAGTACCTTGATGCGTTGGAGCATCTCTCTTGGGAGGCTCTGTGTGTTTTGCGGTTCCGTCCCCGCTCGGCCGCGGCCGTAGCCAAGCCGTTCGAGGATATTCCTACCGGCCTTCGTGGATGAGAGGCGGTCGAGTTGCGTTGTTCTCTGGGCCTCGCTGATTTCCTCCAGGGTGTTATGGAGGCCCAGTTGCAGTAGTCGTTCTGTGCTGGTGCTGTTGAGTAGCCCCAGCGCGGCTTTGTAGGTCTTGCGAATGGCCGCGTTGATCTTGTCTCTCTCGTGTTTCTTCCACGGGTGAAAGGCCCCCACGTAGGCCACGTGGCTCATGGCGAAGGATTGTACCAGCCGCAGGAGGCTGGTCTCTTTCATTCCGTGACGTCTTGTGGATATGCGTTTGATGAGGCGGGTGGCGATGCCCAGCTTCGTGATGACGCGGTCCACCGTGGCGCCGTTGCTTCGGCTTGCTTCGAGGAGCATGCCGAGGACTCGGAGGTTGCTCACTTTGGGGATGACGGTGCCGTCGCTCGTGCGTAGTGTGATCGTGGTGGAGTCTTCCTCTGCTTTCTTGCGGTACCTGCCCGGTGGTGGGATGATGAGCAGTTCGGACTTTTGCGGGGAACACCTCAGCCCGGTGTTGGCCAGGTGGTCTTCAATGGCGTCGACTGCCTCTTGTAGTGTCGTTTCAATGTGGCCGTCGCTCCCTCCGGGGACCCACAAGGTAATGTCGTCGGCGTAGATGGTGTAGCGAACCTGTGGGATCCCCGAAAGTCTCTGGGCCACGCCGATCATCACGAGGTTGAAGAGCACCGGCGAAATCACCGAGCCTTGGGGGGTGCCTACGCTGCCCAGTTCCCTCTCTGGTAGCTGCAGGTCGCCCGCTTGTATTTCCACCGTCCGGTGCGACAGGAAGTCGCGGATGTAGTTGTATGATCTCTGCCCCAGGCCCAGGCGCGAGACCTGCGCTAGGATGGCTGAGTGACGCACCTTGTCGAAGGCGCTCTGTAGATCCAGGCCCAGCACCACCCTGTTGTCTTGGGTAGGGACGGTCACGTCAAGGATGTCGTGTTGTAGCAGGATCATGGCGTCCTGGGTGCTGAGCCTTTCACGAAACCCCAACATGGCGTCGGGGTAGAGGCCTTCGTCTTCGAGGTAGCGCTGCCATCTGTTGTTGAGGACGTGCTCGAGCACCTTGCCCACGCACGATGTGAGAGATATCGGGCGCAGATTCTCGATGCCAGGTGGCTTGCCGGGCTTGGGGATGAGGACCGTTCTGGCTGCCTTCCACTGTCGCGGGAGGGTTCCCGCGCGCCAACACCGGTTGAAGTAATCCGTGAGGGCCGCGATGGCCCCGTCGTTGAGGTTGCGGAGGGCTTTGTTGGTGACCCGGTCCGGACCGGCCGCCGACTTGCAGTTGAGGTTCTGTAGGGCCGCCCGGACTTCCCACTCATCGATGTCGCGGTCGAGGGTTGGGTTGGCCGGGCCGTGATATCTGTCGTGATTCTCGCTAGGTGTGCTCGGGAGGTAGCGTTCGTTGAGGCGTTTGCACGTCTCTTCCTGCCCCAGCTTCTTGATGGTAGTGTGTATGATTTGATCCAGGCGGTGTTGCTGGTACTCTTTGCTCTTCGTTTCGTCGAGGAGGTGGCGGAGTAATTTCCAGGTTCGACCCTGGTGGAGCTGCCCGTCCGCCTCACTGCAGATGGCATGCCATCGCTGTGCGCAGAGCTCGCGGCTGTACTTTTCGATGGCGCGTCCGAGTTCGGCCACCCGCTTGCGTAGTGTGCGGTTATGGCGTTGGCGTCTCCATCGTCTCTGTAGGGATTGCCTGGCCTCGATCATGTGGGCGAGGCGGCTGTCGATTTGCTGCACGTCTTCGTCCGTTTCCACTTCCGTGGTCGCGAACGAGGTTGCTTGCACGATGTCTTTCGACCACTTCTCGATGTCCGTGATCTCGCCCTGCGGTTCCAGGCACTCCGCTCTGAAGCGGGTCCAGTCGGTGAGTTTGTGTTTTCGCCGGCTTCCGTTGGACCTGACGGCGGAGGTCGGTAGGTCCAGCTCGATGATAAAGTGATCACTGCCCAGGTTGTGGCCCGTGTTCCGCCACTCGACCCCCTTCTTAGCCGACGTCCTCGTGCGGACGAATGCCAGGTCCGGGTTGGTGTCGCGCGTGACGGAGGTGCCGATGCGGGTGGGCGCCGCTGTGTCCGTGTGGAGGGTGAAGCCGGCGTCGGCCGCCGCGTCCAGCAGGTCTCTGCCCTTGACTGTAGTGCGGTGGTAGCCGAGCTCTTTGTGTGATGCGTTAAAGTCCCCACAGATGGCGATGGTGTCTGTCGGTGCCGTGCGTAACGCCTTGTGCATGAGTTTCTTGAATTTTTGGTGCCGGTGCGTAGGGTTACTGTAGATGTTGATGAGAAGAAAGGACTCCTTCTTCTTCTTGCCGATGACTACCTCGGTCGCGCAGTGTTCGATGGTGCTGCGTCCGAGGAAGTATTCGTGCTTGAAGAAGGTGAGCCCTTTCCGAATGAAGGTGCACACCCCTTGAGCGGCCCCCTTACCGCAGTCCCTTGCGCTGGGGGGGCTTGCGTGCGTACGGTAGCCCGGGAGGGTTGGTGCGTTTTCGGTGTGAGTTTCTTGAACCATGATGACGTCAGGGGGCGCCTCGAGGCTCTGCAGGTGTTGCTGTAGTACCGCCTTTCTGCACTGGAACCCGTTGGCGTTCCAGTGCCAGACCTTTAGGCTCGAGCATGTTGCTGGTTTGACGGCCATGATGCAGGTGGTGATTGAGCGGGGTGGTTGCGGTCGTTTGGCGCGTCGTCGTCGCGGCCCAGCTTTCTGTAGAGAAACTCCTGCAGTGCGTCGAGGCGGCGTTCCACCGCTGCGAAACGTGCATTTACCCGGTGCTCAAAGGCGTCCATGCGCTTTTCGAGTCGGTCGATTCGTTCGGTGCAGCGGCGGAGGCGCACGGCCACACTGATGCCTCCTTGGGTGCGTGATTCTTGATCGTCTTCCCTCGCGCACGGGGAGTCGTCTTCTTGTTCCTCCATTGCGGTTTCGGCAGGCGGCGGGGTCGTGGAGGTCCCCCGAGATTGCGCTTCTGTCTTCTTGGGTGGCGGTGTTGGCGGCGTGGGTTGTGGGTTGGTCGGCGCTGGCGGTGGCGTTTTCGCGCGCTGTTGGTGGCGTGGCGTCAGCGACGGGGGGAGCGGGACTTGACCTTGAGCCCACTGTGGTTGCCGCGCCGGCTGCAGTGGCGGCGTTCGCTTTTGCTGCGCTTGTGGGTTTTCCAGGAGTCTTATGGCCTCGTCCAGTCGCTGGCTGAGGCGTGCGTTCTCTGCCTTGAGGGCTGAGATTTCTTCGCGTAGACTCTTCATCGTGTCGTGCCGCTGCGTTGACTGCTCTCGGCGCTTCTGTGGCGTTTTGGATCTGGCGTGCGCATTCGGCGCTCTGGTGACTTCGGCCCACGTCACGCGCTCGCGCGATTGTGACGTGGCTCCTCTCTTCTTGCTGTGACTCCTCCCCCTATTGTTACGACTGGCGGAGCGGCTCGCCGAGCGTTGCTCTTTCTTGCCGCTGCGGCTGCGTCCGCGTTGTTGCTGGGGGTCGAGTGGCGGGAAATCGCGATCGTCTTTCCTAGAAGGTCGCCCCGCTTGCGGTGACGTGGCGTGCTTGCTGTTCCATTGTCTCTTTTTCACCAAGTATGGCGTCTTGAATTTGTTAACGCAGCCTGCTGTACCGGTGGGGTGGGGTCCCCCGCACAGTTTGCAATGCGGCTTGCACTCGTTTTCGTGATTTTCTCCCGGGTTCGTCTTCCCGCAAGCGAAGCACACTCGTGCATGTGGTTGCGGGCATACGTCATGGCGATGTCCGATTTTGCCGCACGTTTTGCACACCTTGTGGTGTTGCCTGTAGAGGCTGCATCTAACCAGTACGGCTCCGTATTTAACTGTCGCAGGCACCTTGGTGCCTTGGAAAAGCACAACTACCGCGGTCGAGCTGCCGATTCTGTGCGCGTCGATTGCCATAGGGTTGTAGTCATTAACGATGTTTGCTCTGATTTCTTCGGGGGAGTCTTCGGTGGAAATGTTCCGAATTACTCCTTTGGCCGTGTCGTCCGGTGCCGCGTGATATGCGAACACCTCGTGTGCTTGGTCCCCGATGGTAAGCGAACGGAGCTGGGCGTATAGCACTGCTCTTTCCTCGTCTGGAGTGCTCATCACGATGATGTTCTGTGCTATGTTTGGGCATATGGTGTCCCGCATAGCCGCCTCTCTTGTGATTCCCGTTGCTGCCATAATGGCCGTCATTAGTTCGGTTGCCTTTGTTCGGCCGGTGTGCATGCCACCACGTGGTCGAATGATGATCTTGAACTCGCTGCGCGGGATGTTGCTCGGCATGCGTGCAGCTTTCGTTAGGCTTGCAGTAACTTTCCTGGCGTATTGCGCTCTGGTAGGTGGCGATTTGGGTGCCTTGCTGGCGGGCTTACCGGGGGTTGAAGTCTGCGATGCTTCTCCCGGGTGCTGTAGCGGTCGTCGGCGTTGGATGGTCCAACCCGCGTTGTCGTCCGGCGAGGGGTCCTCTCCCGGCACGATGACGGTTGTTCGGCCGGCGTTCCGGTCGAGTTGAACTTGTGGCGTAACTTCTTGGACAGAACTTGTATCCATAGCGGCTTCCATCTCGTTCGTAGCGGGGACGGTAGCGATGTTCGACGGCATAGGCTTAGCGGCCACCGCCGGCGGCGGCGTGGCCGGGTGCCGAGCTCGAGCTAGGCCTACGTTAGGCTTAGCAAAACGGCGCTGTTTGGGGCCTTTTATAGACGCTGGATGGTATCCAGCGCATGTCTTTCGAAAATTCCAAACACGGCGTCTCAAAAATTGCACCTACTAAAGGACAAGCTCTTTTGAACTTTTTAACGACGTTACCGCCTACCAAATATCACGTACAAACCATTTGATGCTTATATTTTTCGTGAGCAAAACGCTCGACACTGTTTACACGTTTATAACCACTCGGAAAAGGTATATAATGTCAATGTTACATCGCTTTTGCAAAGTTAAACCTGTCCGCATAATAAAAAGCTTCACCGACCTGCTTACCGCCTACTTTCTGAGTGCCGAATAAAGACTGCATAGACATTCTTTAGCTTTCTCGGCACCAGAATATAAAGCACGGCTCATGCAATGACACCCAGATACTAAAATAAAACATGCTTAGAGCTTTTCAATGCACTCGCTTCTCCCGATTTCATTTGATTGCGGAGAAATGGAATAAATGCATGAAAGAAAACATTAAAATAGCTCTCTTTGTATACGAAATAACTACATTCGTATTAATTATGCCTTGTAATATAGTATTTGCTCTGGCCTAGCCGGTGTTTGCCTACGGTACGTCTTTCCCCTATCGAATCGACACGTTATTTTCTTCTGTATTAGGCTGATCGAAGTACATCGCGTTCGTTTCTACTCGTAATGAGTGAGAGAGTGAAACATTTAATGGAGCCAAGTAAACATATTTAAAAATGCATAAAAAACAGTTGACCCGAATTCCCGCTATGATTGTAGTTAGAGAAGCTGCCAAGCGAGAGCAAGATACAAAATACGATTGTTTATAATTTTCGAGTTAACATAGTGATGTGTTATTTTGCTTTATGAATCTTGAGAAGACAACAGTTTTATCCTAGTAGCAAACAAGGTTACGACCGCTTCACGGCGACTTCATGGTCTTGCTGAAATAGCCAAAATGAGTTTTTTGTTTTGTAATCAAACTCCTCTCCTACAAGTCCACGTGCTGACGTCAGGCGGGCATATCGAAGAATTTAAAACTCTGTGGGGAGTTCAATAATTACGACAAGCAAATGAAACCTTTCCTAATGGTGGAGGTGCAGCGGCCGCTGGAACTGTGATTTTAAAGCGTTAGTGTTTTCAGTGATGGCGTCTATGACACGAATATGTCCTGAAGGAAAGCCGACTTTCTATGACGATGATGATGATTCTGGGTGAAGTGTAGCAAAATTAAAATGCTTCCCTGCGAAGCTCGGCGACAGCTCCGCTACGACCCCTCCACTAAAGGGTGATGTGCCGCAGAGGCGGGAGGTGACGCGAACGTGCGACAGCGCGACGTAAATAGGCCTACCGTCATGTTGTGAGGTGAGCACCGACAGGCGTCACCGATAGGCCGACGTAGGATGACAACGGCATTGTTCTGCGTGCCATAAGGCTGTTAGCCACAAGACGTTAGGCCTAAGGTCCCATTTGAGGTTTAGGACGTTGAGCCTAATCTCACATCTTGGGGTTTAACACCTCAAATCGGCATCCACTCACAAAAGTGCTCACTGAACGCCAAGCAACAGGTACCGATTAGCGACGTTTACGGAGCGCACACCCGAGAGTTGTGGGTATTCTAGAAAAGTGGTGCGTGACCTCAGAGTAGCAGATACTCCCAGTGTGAGATTGGCCATCCGAAGAATCCATCGCGAGAGAGGTTCGAGTTGAACCGTCGTCATTGTAAGACGAAGGTACATGCACTATATTAAAGGTACATGCACTGAAGATACATGCACTAAAGGTACATTTAAAGGTACATGCACTATATTGAGGACTACGTAGCATACCCAAGAAAGTTGTCGGTGCCGCAAAGCGCATTTATCTAATCGACGCGAAAAGTTCCCCGAGGAGCGAGATGTATAAAGCTTCGCTTTGAAACTTTTAGAGAGAGCGAGAAAAAAAATAGAGAGAGAGAGAGAGAGAGAGAGAGAGAGAGAGAGAGAGAGAGAGAGAGAGAGAGAGAGGGGGGGAGGGAGAGAGAGAGAGAGAGAGAGAGAGAGAGAGAGAGAGAGAGAGAGAGAGAGAGAGAGAGAGAGAGAGAGAGAGAGAGGGGGGGGGAGGGAGGGAGGTAGGGAGGGAGAGAGAGGTAGGGAGAGACGTACAGACAGACAGACAGACAAAGAGGGAGAGAGAGCAACGTTTACTTAGATTGTTGAAGGGGAGGTGGTTCCCTAGTTCGGGAATCCATGAGGTGAGCAGAAAGCCTTCTCTATGGATGCCAGGAGTTTCTGGACGTCCAGATGGCCGCCGGTCACCCGGTTCTGCTGTTCATAGCAGAGCTATTTAGGCCGACACGAATTCGTCCGGCGTAGACAGGAAACCCCTAGCGCACGTACGCACGTGCCTCCCGGCGACCGCCCGGCGTCTCCATTGTGAGGCGCCGGGCCCGACCTTCGCGCAGTAGCTTTAGCAAAAAATTGGCCGCGTATCTGCTCCTTTCGTTGCAAATGTCGTCAAAAGACGATAGTCTTTATCGACTTTTGCCAAGTAAATGCCTCCCTTCGCTTTACCGCTCACCTCTCATGTTGTTCCTCTTGCGTCGCGCTCCTCCCAAGGTAAAGTCACCAAAGGTTTGCTTAAATCATTTTAAATTTCCCGCGTTCCACTGCTCCAAACCGGGTGTCTCGATGCGAACGCTGCCTTACGGCGAAGACGCGCGTTAATCGAGGCACCCTACTTCAACGTTTATAGAACCGCGTTTCCCTACTCCACGTGCGTTGCAAGCAGAACGTGGAAACTATCTAGTGGAACCTTGCGTAACTGTTGCCGGTTGATTTCTTAAAATGGCGCCAGAAGCTATAGTGGCGCTGGCGACAGCAGGCGACGGCGGAGTGAATTCTTTTTTTGCAGTTGATGAAGTATTTAATTTCGCAAAAGTCAAGCAGGTTTGATTTTTTATAAAGGAACGCTGCAAATATCACTTCTGTATTGATTTGTTGTCTCATATTTGCGTAATGTCTTGTTCTTCTTCAACAATGATGACAAGTATGAACATTACACCGGACCAAGACGGGTAGATTTAGCTGTGACTATATAAGACTATTGCGCAGGCATTGTTTTGCTTTGGCCGGGTGGCTGAATCGAGTCACAGACAGACAGACGGACAGACATACAGACACACAGACATACAGACAGACCAAAATTTATGGGTTTAAGTAGCCCAAGAAAGACTATCGTCTTTAAAAATACAGAGCGCACGTGAACGCGTGCCTCGCGGGGACCGGCCGTCGTCGTCCAGGCGTGCGCGGGGTCTTACGCCACATGAGGAGCTCCCGCCTTCGTCGTCCTCGTCGTCCTGTAGCGGCCGGCGCGCGACGAGTCCGTCGCGCCGAATACGATGACGACGTATCTTTCAAGGCATTCCTTAAGCAGGGGCCGCAAGCCGCTGTTCGAGACCCTCACGTTGACGGCAGCAAGTGATGTGGCTCGTTACATCACTTTTCTCTACGGCTTCTATGCTGCCTTGACCACCGTTGCCCATTATCAACATCGACAATTCGGATTCCGAATACAATTTTCCGTTCACTATGGCGGAACCCCGCACGGCTATATGTTTGAGCCAACCAAAATGTGCCCCCGCCCAAGACAACGTTAGTTCGGAGCACTTCTGTAATCTGCCTCCCGAGGCGCTTCCCGACCTACCCACTCAGTTTATTTCCTTTATGGAAACCATTTTGTTTTCTTTATGGAAACCATTTTTTTCTCGACTATTCAAAGCTTACACTCATTTTCTCAATACCAAAGCCAAAGAAGCCGGCCGATGACCTTCAAAGCCTGCGCCCCATCTCATTAACACCTTTATTCTGCATACTCATCGAACGCTCATCAATATTCGCATGATCCACTGCCTTGAATATGTGCGTCCTTACTTTCATAATTTCCAGACTGGTTTTCGACCCAACGTAGGGACGCACGATAGCCTGTGGCTATTACGCCGGGTCATGAACCATGCCTCATTACAACAGAGGAGATCCAGACGGCGTCATGGGCATCGATCTTCGAGAGGAATTTGACGTCAGTGAGATGGTGATACTTTAGGAACTGGCCCAAGCCTACTCCGCAGCCGAGCCCATACCTGGATCCGTAATTTCTTCCGAAGGCGCCCCATCCGACGGCAGGGGTCTCACCCGGGATGGAGTCCTCTTACTTGCTACTTGGATAGAGGAGTCCCTCAATGCTCAATCTTGGGGCATATTGTTCACTTTGGCAGTGTCCCGGGTAGCGTGCCGGATTCCCCATTTATGCGGAATATATTACAATATGGACAGAGGCAGCTCATTTTTCTTCTCTGGAAGATCAAATAACCGAACTTCCAGGAGCTGCCCACAGTCTATAGAGTCATCATTTTCCGAGTTGGGGCTTAGGTCGCTTCCGAGAAGACTGAGCTCTTAGCAGTGTACGGCTGCAAACCTTTACCTCCTTCGCTCCCTGCCTTCCAGCGACAATTTCAACCCCACAAAAATACCCTCAAGCGGACCCATAATGTTGCTAGGACTGCCGATTGGTACGAAAAATAGCGCTAAAACAAGGCTATAGCACCTAAAAAAGTGGAAAAACATCTTTCAAAAAAGTCGACGTCTATCTAAGAAATATGAATGAGAAACTCAAGCCGCCACGCAGATGTTAGCCAGGGCCGTCCCAGTGAGCACCCTCACTTACGGGGCACTGTCTTACGACCTCAATCCAACTCACATGAAGACCATACAGGTACTAACTATATAGGGTCACTCTTCGTATGATCAACAGATTGCCTTCGCACACCCCTATCCATAGTTTGGTGCAACTGGCCTCCCTTCCACCTGTAAGCTGACCTTGCAAGGATGTGTCCTAAAGTTTCCTGCTTTGTCATTATATTGCATCATGATGAACCCCACTTTAAGAAGTTTTGAAACAACTGCACGCTTTGAACACCCCTGTATGACCCTTCCTGTACGACACTACTACGGATCTCCCATCTTCGCTTCGACTCATCACGAACTCTTACGAGGCCATGCAGGAACTTCGCTCCCATAGCACCATTAACCCCATTACGCATGAAAATCTCTAACAAGTGCAAATTCTTCAACGGAACCACATCACCGTTCGCTTTGACAGGATATCTGGCCACAAGCCGAACTCGACTGGTAACGAAGCGGCTCATGCGACACTAAACTTTCTTGCAACCTTGTTGGCCGAAAAGGGTGTAGGAATGGTGTCCCATGGTGAACACCTTTAAATGGTGTTTTGCTAGAAAAAGGGTGTAAGGATGAAAAAGGGTGTTCGTGTGAACACCTTAAAAAAGGGTGTAAGATTTCTCAACACCCTAAAATAAGGGTATGGCAGCGGAGCTACGCGTGACGGTGTGGATGGGCCAAGACCGCAGCATGACATACAGACACATTCAACACGCACAACTCACACGTGACCCTTTAAAGTCACGTGTGACACACCATTATTATTTCAAAACCCTTTTTGCCAAAAGGGTGAAAAGCTAAAAATTAGGGTGTTGGAAACTAAGAAAAAACGTGTAAAAAGTTTGGATTAGCGGAGAAAGGAACAGTGCCTGGGGAAAGTGTAGGGGGAGGGCGCTCCTTGGTGCAGCACATGAAACATGCGTGAAAGAAAGGCCGCGAGAGAGATGACGCGGTAGCCGCATGAGTTGTACTCCACTTCACCCTTCGCTAGACGCTCCTCTCCGTTTTCTTTCTTTCGTCGCTGCTGCGCTCGCTCACTCGGTTACGCAGACATAAATAGACGCCGCTCCCGCGAAGCCCAGGTAACGGCTGCCGAAAGGCTGCGCCCTAAAACGACTGATACCCGCCGTCGCGGCGTATGTCACTTCTAAGCACGCGTACATGACCGGTTCCCGGTATATGCGTGCGCAGTTTGGTACACTGTAAAAACAATCCGTAATTTTACGGACAAATTACGGACCAGATGGCCGTAATAAAACAGAGTAGTGTTCCGTTTGATGCAGAACAAAGAAAACGCCCGTAATTTAACGGAAGCGCGCTCCGTCCCTCAGTATACGGATGCTCTCTCCATTACACATCAAACGGAATCTTTTTCTGCTTTCCAAAATACGGGCGTTTCCTCTGTATGATGCAGAACAGAAACAGATCAGTTTATTAATAACTGCAAGAAATATATTGTCGTGTCGATCGTCGGGAATCGATCGAGAAGCGAGAATTTCGCCCCGACAACATTCGTGGCGTAATGAATGCGGCTCTGTTTCGTTAGTGTCTAAAGTGTCGTAAACTTAGTGAGGACCATGAGGCCCAAACCGCTTAACACGAGCGCTGTATCTTGTCTTTACGACGCTCCGGCGACGTCGCTGCCCCGGACCTGCAAACTGCACATGCGTGTGTGACCGGCACACTTGTAGAAAATATCATTTGCGTGCAGAAGCAGAGTTGCGGAAGGTAATTTAGTTCTTAAGGAATCAATATTGGCCGAAGTATTTAGCGTAAAGCTTAGAACCAAAGCACAGCAAGCACTATTCATGCAGTGCGAAATCGCAGTCGCAGCCAGTCACACACATTTTTGCGAGCGCTTTCTCGAAACAGCGGAGTTGATGGCGATCAACTATTGTGGGGGCTTCGCGGAACCTTACTGCGCAAGCACTATTTAAGAAATCGCACTTTATCAGCCAGGAAATCTGTAAGCCAGCTAGTAAACACCGATGTATGGCACACGCAGGGTGGGCATCCATGTAGTATGCAGGTTGTTCGCCGCGGTGGCTCAGTGGCTAAGGCGTTGCGCTGCTGAGCACGAGGTCGCGGGTTCGATTCCCGGCCGCGGCGGCCGCTTTTCTGATGGAGGCGAAAAGCAAAAACGCCCGTGTGTACGAGATTTCGGCGCATGTTAAAGATCCCCAGGTGGTCAAAATTAATCCGGAGCCCTCCACTACGGCCCGCCTCATCGCCTGCGTTGCGTCGGCGCGTTAAAACCCTACAATGAATGAATGAATGAAAGTTCGGCTCAAGCGCGGCGTTCGTGCGGTGGTGCAGTTGTCTCGAGCGTCGTGCCCATTCGATAAACGTCACGGGTTCGATTCCTCGTCGTAGAATTGTTTTTCTTTTCTGAAGGTTCTATCAATCACGGAAAGTCGTGCTTTTTGAAACGGAGTATTTGCTTTGTTACGGCCTTTCCGTACTACGGGATGTCCGTTCTTAAAATTCTTTCCGTTGTCTAAATTAGGCTAAGGCTAAGTCGGTAATCTGAACTTAGCCTAAGTGTGTTAGGCTAAGTTCAGATTATTGACGCAAAACCCATATCGTGATCTATGGACGTAAAAAAATGCCATGTCACGCAGTTAGGTTAGCTGAGACGTGAAATAACGCCATTCTTTAGGTCATCGCGACAGTTGCGGCAACAGTCTGAACCCGGCCTTACACAAACAGTAAGATACTTACGACGCAGGAGGGACACATGCAGTTCCATGTTTAGAACGAAGCTTGGATCCGTCAGAGGGTCATTCAGCTAATGGCCTAGGAAATATGCTCCATCGCAAATTACGACAAACGTGTTTTGTTTCGTGCGCTCCGTGGACTGCGTCCAACTTTGCGGGTCATCCTTCTTCACAGAGTGGAAAGGCACTAATTTTTTCAATCAATCAATACACACGTGGAGACGGCCACCGGAGTAGCTGACGAAGAAGTGGAGGTTTACCAAGGCGAGGACGGGCTACAACAAGATTTTTCATACGAGCTGTGCCGTCGGAAGTCGACGACAAAAGGGATGAAGATGATTGCTACTGAATAAAACCCTGTACATATTTTAATGTTCTATGCTTTTCAGTGCCGTCCAAACCAAACCGGCTTTTCTCTGGTGGGATCCGGCTGCTCCCTCTCTACTGGGATCCGCTCTCAGTGTGGGGAGAAGCTAGATCGACCCCCATCTCTGCTGCTTCTCTAGCCTACCACCCCTTGTGCAAGCTGCGCTAATGTTTTTGCCAGTCCTCGCCATCTTAACGTCCCTGTCCCCGCTGCGCCGTTATAACTGCCGGAAGAAAGAGTGGAATAATGCAATGACGTCGAGGGACAGGATATCCTCCAAAGATACTCAGAAGCCAATATAACGATTGCTTGAGAACGCGGATAAGAAAACTCATTACGAGTATGAGGTTTTCAGAGTACGGTTATCTGTCGTACTTTTAACATGCTGTGGAAGCCATCATCATCATCATCACCAGCCTATCTACGCCCACTTCAGGGCAAAGGCCTCTCCCATTATTCTCCAATTACCTCGGTCCTGTGCCAACTGTGACCAATTTGTCCCCGCAAACTTCTTGATCTCATCTGCCCATCTAACTGTCTGCCGCCCCCTGCAACGCTTGCCTTCTGTAGGGATCCACTCTGTTACCCTTAATGACCAGCGGTTATCTTGCCTTCGCATTAAATGCCCTGCCCACGTCCATTTCTTCTTCTTAATTTCTACTAATATGTCTTTAACACCAGTTTGCTCCCTGACCCACTGCGCTCTCTTCTTGTCCCTTAATGTCACACCTATCATTTTCCGCTCCATTGCCCGCTGAGTCGTTCTCAATTTAAGTTGAACCCTCTTAGTGAGCCTCCAAGTTTCTGCCCCGTAGGTGAGTACCGGTAAGATGCAGCTGTCATACACTTTCTTCTTCTGCGACAATGGTAGGCTGCTATTCATTATCTGAGAATGTCTGCCATATGCACCCCACCCCATTCTGATCCTTCTAATTATCTCTGCCTCATGGTTGGGATCTGGGGTCACAAGTTGGCCTAAGTAGATATATTCGCTTACCACTTCTACTGCCTCGCTACCTATCTCAAACTGCTATGCTGTCCTGAGGTTATTGATCATAACTTTAGTTTTCTGCATAATAATTTTCAGGCCCACGGTTCTACTCTGTTCGCCCAGTGCGGAAAGCATGCTTTGCAATTCGTCCCCCGAGTTACTTAGCAAGGCAACGTCATCAGCAAATCTGAGGTTACTGAGGTATTCTCCATTAACCCTTACTCCCACCTGTTCCCAATCGAACTTTCAGAATACTTCTTGTAAGCATGCTGTGAATAACATTGGAGAGATTGTGTCTCCTTGTCTGACACCCTTCCTTATTTACTGCTCTCCCTATGGAGGATGATGGTAGCTCTAGACCCATTGTAGATATCCTCTAGTATTCTTACATAATGCTCATCTACCCCCTGGTTCCGTAATGCCTGAATGACTGCTAGGGTTTCGACTGAGTCAAATGCTTTCTCATAATCTATGAAGGCTATATATAGGGGTTCAGTATACTCAGCGCACTTCTCTATCACCTGATTGATCGTGTGAATATGGTCCATTGTTGAATAACCTTTACGGAACCCTGTTTGTTCTTTAGGTTGACTGAAATCTAAGGTTGCAGAGATTCGGTTGGCGATTACCTTAGTAAATACCTTGTAGACGACTGACCGTAAGCTGATCGGCCTGTAATTTTTCAAGCCCTTCATGTCGCCTTTCTCATGGATTAGGATGATGTTCGCGTTCTTCCAAGATTCTGGTACCATTGCGGTCATTAGGCATTGCGTATACAGGTTTGCCAGTTTTTCAAGTACAATTTCGCCGCCATCCTTCAAGAGGTCTGCTGTTATCTGATCCTCACCAGGTGCTTTGCCCCCTTTCATTCCTTTCAAAGCCTTCCTTACTTCTTCGGTCGTTACTGGTGGGATGTCTTTCTCCTCTGAACTACTGCCTCGTTCGGCATTATCCTGTATGTCCCGGCTACTGTACAGATCCCTATAGAACTCCTCGGTCACTGTGACTATTTTATCCCTATTTGTGATGACATTGCCTTGCTTATCCTTAAGTGCATACATCTGATTTTTGCCTGCTGAGCACGAGGTCGCGGGTTCGTTTCCCGGCCGCGGCGGCCGCTTTTCTGATGGAGGCGAAAAGCAAAAACGCCCGTGTGTACGAGATTTCGGCGCACGATAAAGATCCCCAGGTGGTCAAAATTAATCCGGAGCCCTCCACTACGGCGCGCCTCATCGCCTGCATTGCGTCGGCGCGTTAAACCTTACAATCAATCAATCAATTTTTCCCCACGCCAAGACGTCTCTTCACTGCTTTCAGGCTACCTCCGTTCTTTACAGCGTATTCGATCCTCTCCATATTATACTTCCGTATGTCAGCTGTCTTACGCTTATTGATTAACTTCGAGTGCTCGGCTAGTTCTATTCTGTCAGCTGCGGTAGAGATTCTCATGGTTTGCCGTTTCCTGATTAGATCTTTCGTCTCCTGTGAACGTTTACCAGTATCCTGTCAAGCCATAGGGCCCCCGACTTCTACTGCACACTCCGTGATAATGCGGGTAAGGTTGTCGCTGGCTTCCTGTGTCGTAAGCTCGGCTTCCTCGTTAAGGGCGGAATATCGGTTCTGCAGCGCGATGCTGAATTCTTCTACTTTACGTCTTACTGTTAGCTCATTTATCGGCTTCTTTCGTACTAGCTCGTTGCGGTCCCTCCTCAAATCTAGCCTAATTCGAGATCTTACCATACGGTGGTCACTACGCCTTAGCCTTCCGAGCACTTCCACATTCTGCACGACGCCAGGGTTATCGCATAATATAAAGTCTATTTCATTTTTGTGCTCCCCATTCGGGCTCCTCCAGGTCCACTTCCTACTCTCCTTTTTACAGAAGAAGGTATTCATTATGCGTAGGTTATTCCGTTCTGCAAACTCAACTAGTAGGTCCCCCCTGCTATTTCTACAGCCCAGACCATAGTTCCCAACTGCCTTGTCTCCAGCCTGATTCTTGCCTACTTTAGCATTGAAGTCCCCAATAACTATGGTATACTGTGTTTTTACTTTAGCCATTGCCGATTCCACATCTTCATAGAAGCGTTTCACTGCTTGGTCGTCGTGGCTGGATGTGGGCGCGTAGCCCTGCACCACCTTGAGCTTGTACCTCTTATTGAGCCTAATTACAAGACCTGCTGCCCTTTCGTTAATGCTATAGTATTCGTCTATGTTGCCTGCTATACTTTTATTGACTAGAAATCCCACTCCCAGTTCTCTTCTGTCCTCTAGACCACGGTAACATAGGACGTGTCCATTTTTCAGCACCGTAAAGGCTTCGCCTGCCCTCCTAACCTCGCTAAGCCCTATTACATCCCATTTAATGCCCTCTAATTCCTCGAACAACACCTCGAGACTTGCTTCGCTAGATAAGGTTCGCGCGTTAAACGTTGCCAGGTTCAGATTCCATTGGCGGCCTGTCCGGCGGGCTGTGGAAGTATGGCTGGTTTAAGCGTATGCACAAATGGTCGGCACGTGAAAAGCGGTAAGCGACGAAAGCTTTCCAAAGTTTCACTTCGGTGGTTTGAAATCCCCAGATGATCAAACACGTTCTTCAAATTTTTTTTCTTGTGATCCACACAGTGTGCCTCGGCAGATCCAAATGCTTCTGGAGTGTTTGGTGAAAAAATAGAGAAAATCCAGAGTTGACTTCTGAATTCGAAGGGGTGTTTAAGGACGTGTTCGCTAACTTAATCTTACCAGGGAACGTCAGTTGGTTTAGCTTGTTGGTTTTGTTTTTTTTTTCACTGCGCAATAGGTAGAAAAAGTATGGTGTGCTAATGCTAGCGGTTGGAGACACAAAATAAAAAGGAGATTCATTTCAAAGAATTACCTGAAATCAACAAATGCTCAAACATGAACATTTTTCAGCTTGTTTTATTCAAAAAGGGATCAAGGCTCTATTATTTCATTGGCCTAAGCACATATGCGCATTTATTCTCATTTCGTCAGACAGCGAAAAAGCAAAACAGGTACGAGACAAGCACGTTACCGAGCAAGAACTTTATTTTAGATTTGTGCTGGACATGCTCCCCAAAATCATTAGACGCCCCTTCGATGGTCGCTAAGGAGGTGCGCGGAGTATAATTAATAATTGTACGCCGTAAAGATCCCTGCTGTAATAAAACAAGGCCTGCATAGCATGGCTAGCTTGAGTTTATTTCTTCAAGCTTCCAACTCAGATGCATATGTTCTCTTTTTCATGTTTGTTTTATGGTTCATCGTTTTGTTTTTAGTAGCCGTTGCACCTAAGCTGTAACTGCCTGTCGGTGTTTTCATTGGTTATTGTGTTTCCCCGCTTTCTCCAAAACACTTATCCGGTGACGCTGAAGAGTCGTTCTACCGATGTGCTAGAAGAAGCAGCAGTGCTGTGCGTAAGGAAGAGCTGTTGGATATTTGGGAACAGCGCATTCATTACGGTCATCGGGTACCCATCCGTATGAACGCCCCCGGCACAAGGCCATCCGGCCTTCTCTGTGTGGCCGCCAGCGCTCTACTTTTGATAATCCTGGCTTTTGGTATCTCGGGCAGTAAGCCCACACTTGTGTAAATTCAATGCTACAAAAAAAAAAAAAAAGGCTGTGATGAGTGTGGCCTGTTTAACAATATAAATGACGTCCCAAACCACCACAACGTAGAAAACGGCGCTGCTGCTTTCGAGACAAACATCAGCGCAATTATGCTGATAGACGCGTGCGCAGGTTATAACAAAACATTGGCTCCAGTCCACGCTGTGAACGGGGTTAAACTGCAAACCTGTACACGACACCCACAACGATTACCCATGTGGCGTTACTTCAATTCCCACACGTGGCTCTACAAAAGGTAAAACCAGAGACTCTGCCAGCCGTTACGGGAAATTCGTCGGGGTGGCGTCCTGAACGTAGCATCGTCGCCAGAAAGAGAACGGAGAGGAGTGTATTTCGTGGGCTGAGGAGGGAGGTGGCAGGCGCGGCTATGGCGTCATCTTTTTCACTGCCTCCCTGTCACTCTTGTTTCATGTAACATAAAATTTGTAATACAATTTTTTTATTTCTTTCGTAAACGCCGGACAAGCATTAAAGTTTAGTTAAAGAAATGCCCCTATTTCATAGGTATGCCTAAGATTTGTTTCACCCTAAACGATGCTCACATGTACCCGGTGGAACGCCTGTGCAAGTAGTTTTAAAATATCCTGCTTATTACAACTTACCGTTGATACTGCTTTTTAAAGGCATAAATGCTTTCGCAATGGGCGGTGTAAACGGCTTCGAAGTCCGATATCCTCACTCCTAGCCCGTAATCCTGGAACTTCATTTCCCCGTACTTTCCGGATTCTCGCCTAGCCCATCTCAGTGGCTCCACGCAAGTGGTAACGTCATCCCCCTCATTTGCACGCCGTTCACTAGCGTCGGTTTGACCAGCGGCGTGGCCACTTGCTTGTTTTTGCGGCCTTTACGTGTCTGCTGAGCATCTCTTCTACGAATTCTTGGTTCTGAAACCCTTCTCTACAAATTATCCGATATTTCCCATATCTCAGGCATCCCCTGCCCAACTTTCCGCTCGTTAAAAGCTCTCACGAAGCCTGGCTGGACCGTTCGGGCGGCCTCCACGAAGTGTTTGCGAAAGTGAGGACAGAGGCCTGGGCCCGTTTGCCCGAACGCGATAAGTGTGGGAATAAGTTCTCAACTACGACTTTAGGGCTGTCTAATTAATAAGTCATTTGTCCGAAACTGATACAAACGCTCGGTTAAAGTAGCGTTTTGCGTTTCGTTTTCTGGCAGCCGGATTGTTTGCCGTGGCCTACTTCGACTTATTGGCGTCTTATTCGTAAGCGGGAACTTAATCGGGAACCTACGCGTTCGGACAAACGGGCCCTGATTTCACCTGCGACGTGACTGGACGCATGGTCTCTATTTTTGCCTTTGGATTCTTTATTATTTCCAACGGTGTTAAAATAGATTCAAATTAGTATACAGCCAAGGTTCCCATAGTCAACAGACTGCAGCGGGACCCTTGAATAATTATTATGAAATAAAGAATACACAGAAAGCAGCAAAACAAAAGAAACGGTAACTAAAAACAAGTGACTAGAAAGAATGAACACAGCTTAGGGAGCGCTAAACTACAATAAGAAAAAGCAAAGAGCTAGGTTAAACAAAATGTAGAGCAAAAATAAGTGTCGCACATTATTAGCACAATACTAATTCAAACAAGGTAAAGAAAGGTTGGCAGCAAAAACAATACATAAACTATAGACACTTGCACTCCACTAGCTCAACTCAGGAAACATAGGCAATGAAATAAACAGCAACATTGCAATACAGATTAAAAAACAAACCATTCATCGATTCAACGAAAACGTTTTTGAACGTCCGCCGTTTTTTATGTTTCAGGAAGGGGACATGATTGGTAGCTTCTAATTATTTTTTTTTTTGTTTTCCCGGATTGCCCCATGGCGCATCTCGTTCAGGTGCATCGCGGTTCTTTTACTGATTGGTTGTGACTTGGTCGTCATTCCGAAAATGCCGAGTAGGCTTCAGGACGCATTCACACAGGCGCCATCATTCTGAGTGCAAGAAAAAATACCACTCTACCCAGAAAAAAAAAATCCACAGCGCAGCCATTCATAAGGTGGCGGATTAGACAACGAAATCAAAGTATCACTTGAGGAAGTTGAACGGCAGGGCGACTATCAAAATCGTGTTAATGAATGAGGGCTCTCCATCATGGCAGCATTCAGTGTAGCTATGCCTTCCCCCCACTCCAAACCACACGGCAGATCGTCTGTTTAGTCGATACTCTGTTACATCACCTCAATTGTCTCATTTTCCGTAAAATATGTGTATCTGATGCACTTACCTGAAGGGATATGGTGGTCCTATGGACCCCCCGCTTGTAATGTCTACCGCATGGAAGTTTTTTTTATGAGCGTTTATTTTGCAGCAGGGCATATATATGGGGGTATGAGTTGATAACGAAAGGTGATTAGATGAACATAAAAATGTTCGCTTCCCGGATGAAGTCAAGGAGTGAACGATGATGGCGCCCATGTATCCATGCGGCGTATGCGGGGGCGTCGTCTACGCGGAGACCCGTCGCTGCAAGGTGGAAATATTCCACATAAATGCCAGTGCTACATCATTGAGTGATAAAGGCTCTAGAACGAAGTTATGCCGCTTCAAAAACCGTTCCCTTTCTGGGAGTCTCGCTTAGTGAATGGGAAAATTCATGCAGCCAGGACACAATCTTGCTAATTTTGCGAGACTTTACTTGAAAAATATCTTTATTTCACATAGCTTATTTCACAAGCTGCGTACAGCGTGATGAATGCGACGCGCTGTTCTCAACCATCCACCTGTATTAGCGCCTCTAGTTCGTACATTGATTGCACTGTGCCCGGTCGAAGAACAGCGACGATAGGCGTTCGGGCCTCTCGGTTTCACCTGTGAAGCAGAGGAATGGAGAAGTCCTTCAAAGGCCTTAGCCCCAGTTATCGCTTTTCCTCAGCCGGGTGGTGTGGGATTTCACGTTGTGTTAGGCACGCTGATGCGGGTGATGGAGCATCCACCATGCGGCACACATCTTGTGAATATTTCATGACGACGAGGACCAGAGCGAGCGAAACGCAAGAAGATAGCAAAAAAACATGGCATCGATTAGCACAGCCGTCCCGAGCGCCACAATTTGGTCTAGTGGACGACCATAGCTGAAACCTAAGTATGCAGCTGGTCACACGGCCCTTGACAGCGCACGTCCTAGAGCGCTCGCTTCACCCCCCCCCCCCCCCCCCCCCCCCGCCTGGGAGCAAGCACCACGTCATTGAAGGAGAATAGGAGAGCAATAGTTGGCGAAGAATAGAACTGGGGATAATAGAACAACCAATAAGTATATGCGTCTGTAATTACGTGTGCGCTCAATCAACAATACCGCGCAATAAAGCATAATCGGCGCAATTTCACCACATTGTCGGCTGAGAACATCACCTGACCTCACCTTTCCCAATGCGTCGGGTAAATCGTGTTTAGTTTTCTGGCATTGCGAATAAGGAGCGCATATGATACCGCACAGCACAGCTCTGGTAAGCTACTCAAAGACGAACTTTCAAAACGCAATAGCACTACCGCAATAAATTACGTGTCAATGGATGGCGTGTTCCTTGTCCTTTCTCACTCATCGTCTGTAGCCCAACGGGAGTGGCGTCGCACTGGCCAGGGACAGCTCTTGATCTGATCCTCGCCACGTCTTCGCGCATCTTCCAGTTCATGCCTTGATTCCGCGAGTGTTTTATAAAGTTCATGTGGGTACCGGTACAGCCTGTTTTGCGGAGCTATAAAACGATAGGGACCGGATTTGGGATCAGTGGTTGCTGCGGCCTTCCGTGCGAACTGAATTCGGCGTTATTAGGACGGATCCTCTTTTTGAGTGAGCAAGAACTAACCTTTGCAATACTAATTATTTTAGTTTAATTTAGAAGGCTCTTTGCTTCACAACCAGCTTTGTCTGATACTATAACTGCAGCAATCGATGTAGAAATCCAACTGCAGCAATCTATCGGCACTGTGTAAGTTTTTGAGATTTTTTTGCGAACGCACTGAGCGAACACCTAGGCTCCTACCGGAAGCTAGTTTTTTATGTTCCTGCCAATCTGTCAGACAATTTAGTCTTTTCGTAATGAATGGGGTTGCGCAATTGGAATGCAGTGGAAGGATTGATGAGACGTTGAGATTCCTGACTCTGCAACCCGAAAAGCAGATGCGGGCCCTAGCAGCCAACAGACGTTTTTTCGACAGGGTGCGCGCTCATCTTGTGGTGGAATGTAGGATAAGGCTGGTTCAAAAAATGGCTTTAAAGGGGTCCTGAAATGCCTTCCGCCGATGCATGGATGTACATGTAACCAAATAAAGCAATGTATTAGCAATCTCCTCCTGCAAGAATTTTGTTAAAGCGATGAGTATTAGCTGAGAAATCGTAAATCAAAAACCGCGAATTATCGTAGCGCCGTATTTCCTCCTCCTTTCAACTGTTTCTTCGCTGTTGGCCTCCCCTCCCATGATGCTCCGCTCCTCAGCGGTGACGTACTTCCGCTATTGCGCTCCCACAGACTGCCGTCTGCTACGGGCCAGCTCTTTCGGCTTTTTCATCTCTGTAGACACCATGGAGACAGGCTGGAAAAGCGAACGAATGACCTGGCCGCATGTGTGCGGCCTGGCCTTGCCCTTTCGCGGTGTACGTAGCTGCAGGGCTGCAGTTGGTATCGGCGGCGAACTCGCAGCCGCGTGGGGAGAATCGTGCGCTCGTTCCCTTTGGTGCACCGCGCACTGTTTATCCAAAAAGCGCGGTCTCAGATGTGGCCCCGCTGGTGCCGGGTGTTATTTTGCGGTGGTTGTAATTCCTACTACCGGCGGCATGTGAAAAGAGACATTTTCAACCGACACAGAACCCGTGCACAAAACGCGCCGGATCGGATCGCTTTATCAGCGGCGATGAACGTGAAGGCGAAGAGCAAACCAACGCTGCACTCGATCAGCGAGAACCCGTGTTCTGACAAGCTGCACCCATGTGTTGCATTCAACACTGACGGGAAAGCGTTTGTTTGCACTTGTTTGGATAGTCGTAAAATGTCCAAACACTCCGGCACTCCGCTAGCAGATCAGCCGGCGAGACATTTCGGAAAACATTTGACAGATGGCGCCGTATGCATTAGTGTGTAGCTACGCAAAACTGATGAGACGCTCTACTAAAACTCCCATCGCGGTGTCACGTAGCGGGACGCAAAAATTTAGCGTTTAGCGTATGCAAAGGCCACAAACGCTGTACTAAAACTCTATTAGCAGCAAAATAGCGTGCGTATGTGAAACCGCTTGCGTTTACAAAGCTGCACGCCGAGCGCGTACGTTTCAAACCTAGTGACATCGTTTAAATACACTGGCAAGCACAGTGTAACGTAGTCAGATATCAACCGTATGCTCAGGCGACAAGCAAGAGCTTGTTTTATGTGGGGCGGAGATTGCGCATAAAGGCCCGTTCGCACTTGCGACGAAAGCGAGTGAGAGCGGCAGGAATTCCGTCGCTTTGTCGCGCGACGATCGTTTTTGTCGAATGGTCGGGACAAATTTTGGTTGCGCGACAGAATTCCCGTCGCTTTCGCTCGCTTTCGTCGCAAGCGGGAATGGAAAATTCTGCCGCTGCCGTCTGCTACCACTGCTACGCAGCTCGGAGGTAACCGCGCGATCTGCTCGGGCCGGATGAACGCGCACACTCCCGCACGGCAGCGCCCCAAGCGGCAGACGGCCGCGTACATCGCTCCCGGCGCCCGCCTGGAGCCCGCCCTCGGCACACTAGCCAGTATATTTCAGGCACTATAATGGAGCAAAGATTTTTTGCTTCCGATGAACCTAGTTCTTTGCCCCTGTGTTTTTAAATACGTGAAGTGGTTAGCACGTCGTCCTCACGCAGCTCTGTATCGTCGTAGCATCGCTGATTGTCCGAACGAAGCTTGCAGCTAAGCCAATGCAGTGACCGAAGCTGTGTGTGTGTGTGTGCATCGTCTCCTGTGTGTTGTGGACGCGTTCGTTTCGCGATGAAATGCGACATTGTACTTCTGCGGGTGGATAGTGCTTCCCATGGTCTGGATTATCTTACTCGAACGACGTACCACTCAACCTCGCATGGGGTATGTGTAGTGTGCCTGGCTAAAAGCCTTCTCGCTTGCGCGCCAGAGTTGTGACTTGCTGCTCGTCCCCGCAAACCGGGTGTGAGGTGAGTGCCGTATTTACGACGGGCAGGAGGAGGCAACTCATCGTCTGTCAATCGCGGTTCAGACTTGCAACGCATGTTGTGACGTCGCGTTCGTTCGAAACGCATCTCTGGATTGTTTTGAAGTTGAATAAAATGTACGCGTCAAACCCGGGCATTCGGCTCAGGGCGTTCTCTGCGATTGCACCAAAGAAGTGCCACGGGACTTTCTTTATGGTACGTACTCACGTAAGATAAAATCCACGTCGTGTTATGGCCGTGTTGCATTCAATACAAACGGTTACGCGTTTGTTTACACTTGTTTCGTTTGTCGTAAAATGCCCAAGCACTCCGGCACTCCGCTGGCAGATCAGCCGACGAGCCGACGCTGAGCAGACGACTCATCTCTTTGCCGGAAGTGCGTGAAAAAGCCGCCCAATAGCAGGATGTCTAGCTCATGACGAACATCTGGGAATCGATGATGTAGACATGTGAAGATGGCGGCGTCCAAAAACACGAAGGAAAGGGTGAGAAAAAAGCGACAAACTTTGCAACAAAAGTGTGAGCTTTCCGCTGCGCGTAAAAGAGTAATACTTGGCACAGGTGACTTTGGCGACCCAATCTAGCGATTGCGCTAGTTCATTTAGTGTGCTCAAAATGCCTTTCAGGGCCCCTTTAATCCACACTGTCAAAAGGGGTGGGAATTGTGGAGCATCCGCGCTACCCTCTTGTTTCAGCACCGTCGGATTACTGTGCTGCCCACTCAAGTGTTGCGTCTTTATCTTAGTCAAATTCTTAGTAAAGTTCCAACCATTTTGGCGAAGTTCTTAGAACATATGAAACAATTGTGGCCAAAGTCTGCGACCCGAAAAACTCTCTTAAATTTGGCATTCACCCCTGTGCAACGCGACGAATGCGGAAATATTACGTACCTGGAACTCGTACACTGCACGCCTTGGATAGCCCTGCTTGAAATACCTTGCACGACGCCGCTGAGCGCATTCGCGATGATGCTGTTGACTCCTCTCCTTGAATTCGTCTTGTTCTTCTGGCCTGTGCACAATGCATTGTCTTCCCCTTTGCATTGTTGCAATTGGCTGCTCTTTTCGGTGCGCCAGCGTGGATAGCCACCTCTCGCAACTGAAGAGTTTAAGCTCCCGCTATGGAACGCCTCATGCTATGAAAATTCCGCACTGCGCCCGGTCTCCCTACCATGATTTCTTTACAGGGTCAATTACCGGCTGCAGTACATCTTCTCATGCTACGGAACGCTCCCTAAATATGCCCTCTCTTTCTACTACGATTTCTCTACACAGACATTTTAGGGCTTATGTATCCCTTCGGAACGCATGCGAGGCGTTCATAAGAGACTAGGCGTAAAAGTTTCGCTGGAAAAGCGGCACAAACAACTTGAAGTTCGTCAATTAAGCTGGACATTCAAAGTTTCAAATGATTTCTCGGTTTTAAATGCAGCCTTAGGGCGAGGCTAAAACATAATGGTTCTATATATGAAATCTATTTGGCCTCTAGTGAGTTTTAGCAGCACTGTACTCAAAACATCATTGGAAGTTTGCTAAAAAACATAGCCTATTGGGATTCAACCACAATCAACGCAATCAGATAAGTGCTCCCTACACAACGTTGCTGCTGGGCTGCAAAGAAACCGATACGCACAGAAATTGAGAAAAGATCACTATTGCCTTTTGTGCGTTGAGCGTGGCGTTCAACGACCTACCGCGTGGCCATTGGGATGAGGCGTCTGGCCGCTATCCACGAACCCGTTGGTTTCAGCCATGTCTGAAGGAGTCGTTCTTCTAACATAAAAGATGCAAACTATCTCAGGCATATGACCTGTGGCGAACGTTAACAAATAAAGCCTCTTTCCTTGCATTCATCGCAGACTTGCTTCCATGCGGTTGTAATGTGGTTACTGCACGTGAAACGTTACGCCTTTCTTTCTTGCCTTCACTGAGCACGTTCATGTCCTGTGCTTCTATTTCGGCTGGAGAACGCTGCCTTCCCTTGTAGTAGTTGGCGGGGAAGCCCAGCTTAGACAAACAATTGTTCTGTAGGGGAAAACGAATTCTGAAATAGTAGTTGTTCTGAGTTAAGCTTGCAGAAACCATGTACTCCACCGTACTCAGAAGATTGGAAGATCGACCGCACCCGAATGGGTTCACTCCACGACCTGTTTCAAACAACTCGCAAAGAACAACTAGAGCGCTTCGTGGGGTTCTCGGTGAATGCAATCTTAGGAAAGAAATCGAAATCGTTGAAGGCAACTGCGTTGCTGCGACACGTTTCCAAGCAAGTAGATACGTTCATTCGTTTACAGTGCTTTGTTCTCTGCCGTTGTAATTGTCTTTATATCATTGCGGTGAAGTGAGTACATAAGGTGGTACCACTGAAATAAACGTGTATATTGTTATTTGAGGAGGACGCTTCTTTCCTGCGGTCCCATGGGAAGGATTAACTCCAGGCTTCCTCAAAAAAGGAGAAATCAAGGGCATATTTTACGGTTCTGACGTTAGCAAGTTCCTCCGTTGTTAGTAGCTGTTTTCGTATCTAGGGGCGCCAATTGGGAAACAAGCGCAAAGGTCTCGAAAAGGATAGCACGCTAACGTTTCCTGAACGCCCTAGGTATCTGCGTTGCGCTCGTTAATTTCCGCTCATTAACCAGGAGCACAAAGAGTTATGGGAAGGCAGGAAGTCCACCCGTACCAGTCGATAGCTGCTAGTTGGTGTAACCGGGCAAGTTCAAAGATAGTAAAGCCTTATACGACAAGAGGGTGATTGCAAGAGATAAGAAGGGTATACGTGTCAACTGCAGCATATTATATCTTCGTTCAGTAATCTACGAGCGTAAGGCGGAAGAAAGCAGGGATCGGAGGAGCTCCAAGGCCGCCTCTCGCCATGGGCTACAGCCAGTCTGCTAAGGATTGTGTGTTCGTTTAGTGGGTTGCCTTCCACGGAGCTCATTACAAAGTAGAGTAGCCGACGCCCCTGAGTGAGTAATCACAGACTATATACAATATCAGTCGCCAAGTGCCCGCCAGGAATTGCTATATCACTTGGACATTGTAAATTACTTCCAGAAAAAAAGGGACGTGCGGTGGGACCTCCACAATGTGGTGTCTAAGCAGCGATAGATCCGAGCTTTGTGAAAAGCGTGCCCTCTGATTCAAAGCCCACAGGCTGAGCCTGAAGTATTGTGAAATTCGGGAAGGGGGAGAGTGTCACTAGTATGCCAACTCCTGAGCTCCGCCCTGCATCGCACTGTTTTAACAAAGGAGCCGTTGTTACTGGCCGTAAGTTCGCCGTCGTAGCAAAACATACCAATAAAATGTCGAGCACACGTGAGCGCGTCCTTCGCGGCGTCGGCCGAGTCCCCGGCCAGCGCAGTGGCTTTGTCAAAAAAAAAACTGAAGCGGTCGCCGCAATCGTGGCAGCACTTGCTGGGTACGAGAAAGACACGTCATAGAGTACGCCCCTCGTTCGTTCGTCCCCATGTCTTCGTGCGCATGCGCTTGGTACCACAGAAGAGCCCTCGGGTGCTGCAGCGTCTGTGCAGCTTTCGACATGGGCCGGCCGCGGAATGCTCACCTACAACTGCTTCGCCACTCAAGCCTTGCGCGTGAGTACAAGCTTTCCTGAAATTTTTATTGCTTGAAAGGTTAGACGGCTGCTTCTAAAGCATAGAGGTCCGCCAACAAGTTGCACGTGCGCCTGCATCGCACGAAGCAGCAGGGCCATATTGTATTCACAGCACAAAGAAGCAAACAAGGGCGAAAGGGAAAGCGAAACACGTTGTAAGTCAGCGCGTGTGTGTCACGCTCTCGCTATCGTCCTTGTTTCTTCTTTTTTTTTTTTGCACTGTGAATTCAAGAATAGGAAACACGCACTCGCCAAAGCGACAGGGATAATAACTATTCTTCTAATACAGCCCCTCACGCTGGTAAAGGGGGGGGGGGATGCATTGCGATTATCCTCTTATCCAGAAGAGGGAGAGATAGAGAGAGAGCGGGGAGAGAACTGTAGATGCAAGTGTAGACCTTGAATAACGGAGAATCCTCCGGCGAAGTGATGCCTTTCCGGTACTACGCGCAGCCATTTAGCGGATGGGATTGATATTTGTGTTCTAACGAAACGCGGTTAGAAGAGGCGAAATATTTCCCTTATTATCCAAAACTCTTCGGAAACGCTGCGTCTTCCACTGAGCCATACGAACCTGTAGCTCTTCACAAGGCTTCGAACAAAGGTGGCTTTTCTGCAACATGATCTAAGCAGGACCGCTAAAGAACAAGTAAGGATGGGATATCGCTCGGGCGATGGGAAGGCCGGTCACATGGTACATTGTTCTAATATCGAGGGAAAATGTATATAACGACATAGCCAGTCCTCGAAAATGAAGGTCAACGTGTCCTAGATTGTCATATAAAACCGATTTTGCTGAAGTATACTAAACATAACTGGCGGTCGAATGTCAGCATTGTTTATTTTTATTCTCATTTATAATTAGGCCGCGAGAGAGCAATGGCAATACGTCGACATAAAAGTGACGTGGCCAGCTATTCATGACACAGGAGTGCATTGGTCGAAGTAAAAGGAAGTCCAAAACAGCACCCTCTAGTCCATTTTTAAGTGTGAAGCACTTTAGGGACTGGCTTGTCGTCGTAGCTCGACCGGCGTAACGCACACAAACTGAGCACGGCGTCACGATGTCACGCATCCAAACCGAGGCTTCATAAAGAAAACCGCTTGCCCTGGTCGGAATAGAACCTCGGTCCCGCGAGTTACGAAGATAGTGTTTATCCCATTGCGCCGCAGAGGCACACGTTACTCATGCGCAAAGTGTTAGGGGGGATCTTTGCGCTCCGCCGTTGCCACCACGCTGCCGTTGATATGCCGCGAAGAAGTACACTGTAATATAAAGTAAGGAAACCGCATTAACTACCCCACATGAATGAAAACTCAATCCAGTGTCTTTTTATTGGTCTTTCCAGGGCTGCAACCCCTATTTTGACTACTTTCGGTATCAACGCTAGGTTGATACTGAAACTAGACAAGAGAAGGCGCCACAGCCCCTCTTTGCGGGCTGCGCACTTCCAGACAGCTTTCACATTGAGTGAAACTGCTTTGATATTTTTTTTAATAAATTTAGTCGTAAGAACCACACTATTTGCTTTATTGGATGTAAAACAATACTCCCACCCACGCGGTTCGATGTCCGTAAGCTTGAGTTCTAAATGTTGGATGGCAGGAGTTCGGCAGGTACAGCAACCATGAATACGCCATAAAATATTGCTTCAATAAAATATTGCCAAAGCAGACCAATAAATACGCTTAAGTACGTTGTGCCACTTTTGAGAGAAGCTTTTAACAGGGTGACGCCATCAAAATATAACAAAAAATTCGAAAACTTGGGTCAACCGTTTTTTTAATGGAACATTTAGGTTCTGACATTGTAGCCAAATATACGCCTTAGATTGAGAGGACCGTCATCCAAATCAGGAGGGTACCGCCATGGCAATGCCACTACAGAGGGAAAAAAATTATGTTCTAACAGGACAGCATTCGGGCATTTACTTGTCAGCATACCAACTGCCCGTTTCTGTCTGTTACCCCAAGTGGGTCGTAAGTATTGTACGCCCTGCTGTTAATTAATAAGATGCGAGTGTTTTTATATGCAGTACGAGAACCTTGTTGTTGGTACTTTATTATGACAGTTCATACCTCAGAAATTATAGTGAAGTATGAACTGCTCATGGTTTATTACGAAGAAAGGTTGTCTGTTCTTTGGGACCCCTTTGAGTGTAACAGTATGATCTGCCTTATGATTCATTTCTACACTAGTTAATTTTTTCTGCCCTCTTGCGCGGCTCCCTGCAGACATGTAACCTCTCATGAACCGACTTCAAGCCCGGACGTACAGGTTCATAAACTTTGGTTTGACATTTGTTTCCTCGGAGCACCAAACTTTTCTGTTTACAGTTTTCTAAAAATGTTGTATGCTTCCCACCGTTCAGGACAAAGTAGAGAAGTACGGTACTATTTACTCTGGGAAACATTCTCAAGCGGCAGCGGCTCCAGTTACAAAATATGGGAAGCCGTAAATTATGGGAATGCTTTGACGTTCTACAACATATTTCGTCTAACGCGCAGGGAGTACCGAAACAGCCTCTTTTCACCCGGCACCTACAGCGAGCCTTTTGACAGATTTAATTTTCTGGCAGAAATGATGCCCTTAGGAAGAGAACCGCCATCTACGTTTGCTAAATTTGTTGCGATGTGAACAATTTATTTGTAACCCCTGTCACATCCCCATTACAATGTTTCGTGAGGCAATGATAGGTCGTGGAGAGAATACCAGTAAACAAAAAAAATGATTTTTCTCAAATTTTTGGATATTTCACTTCTCTGGTTGCCTGTATTTTCCACTTTTAGTGTAGTTTGTTGGTTGTGGCATGCAGAAAAATCTGTACGAAACAAATACCCTGTCATAGAACTCCAAGCCCGGCGGCCACTGTCTCACTGGCTTTTGGCAACGTAATCCAACCTTCTCGGTGCTTTCGTGAGACACATTGCGTATGGAAATGCTATGTCTTGTGGGGTGCCTCATTTCTGCGGCCCGTGTTGAAATAAGGAGCCCTTACATTGCCTAAGAGTGTCCCGTATGCCGTAGGGAATTCTTTCGTGCATCGTTGCACAGCGGTATATTTTTTTTGTCGCGAATTGTTTCGGGCTTATGTTGATTGTTGTGATAACAGTGAGCCGTCACGTGCTCCCGGAATGCTGTTTAGCAAGTGCAAAGTTATGTGCGCACGCTTGGATGTGCAGCCGGCCGCATCATGGCACGCTCGGCTTTGGAATTCGCATTGCATTGTTTATTCGCTGTTGATAAGATGATGCTGATATTGAATCGGTAGCATGAGAAAATTCTACATTTTCCAAAGCAACACCACAATACGGAAGAAACCTGACGCACCACCTGAAAAATAATTTTCGAGTAACTGGTAATGTAGGCGACGGGGAAAATTTAGGTGCATCGTTACCAGCCCCCTCCAACGTAGAATTTACTTCGCATAAGTGGAGACGAGCTAGCTATTGAGACTTCGACGTTACTTACCATTGAACAATCAATGTAATACCAAAAATTAAAACGTTGAAAACAGATGTTTTACTTTTCTCGAATGTTAAACGAACACTCCTTTATTACGAAAAAGCCCCAACTCTACATGGCACGGCAAATAATCCGGACGTTATTTTCTACCGATTGCTTAGGCCGGGATTCCGGTCTTGTCATTCTCATTTATTACTCAGCGCGCTCTACTGCATGCTACACATTTTTTAGCTGCACTATTACATGGCAACTCAGTACTGGCATGGTTTGGTGGAACCTTCAGTGCACTCAGAAGGACACTTGTACGTTCAGTGGATACTAATTTCATTTTCATTGGGCTTATTTGGAAACAGATTTTTATGCGTATTTTAGTTTGTCTAGAAATCTTTATAACGACAATATTACGCAAATCTTTCGCCCCATCCGCATGCCCCGGCATTTTGAGATTATGAACATCACTACCAAAGCTCTCCAAATTGTGCTCCTTCCTTCGTAAGCAGGAGGAAGAAAAATGCGAGTTTGCAACTTCCGAATGTCAGTACTCAAGATAGCAAACGACAGCAAATAAAACCTAAATCGAGACCTCGCAAAGAAGGCGGGTTCCCACATCTTCTTTGGCGCTCCGTAGAACTTGAGGAAGAAGGTGGATAAGTATTGAACGGTGCCTTTTCATTTATTTATTTTATCTTTTTCGATACTCTCAATTCCCCGAAAGGCGTTACAGAGAGGAGTGGGAAGGTTATACAACGCAAGTTATGGCCATTTTAAACGAAACAGGATCAGTGTTACTGGCAATGGAGGCGGGGAGGCTGTTGCAGACCGATGCTGTCTTCGGCAAAAACGAATTGAAACGTAAGTTGGTCCGGTAACTGGGGGCTGAAACGTTTAATCGGTGGTCACAGCGTAGGGAAATGTAAGCTGGTGGCGAGACAATGTCAGTTTTAATGTAGGAATTAGTAGTATATTTTGTGAAAAGGTCTTAAACGTGCCATTCCCCAGCGAGTTATAGTGGGAAGTTTAAGGTTAATTTGCTTTCATTGATGATACGCTAGCTGTTTGGAAGCAATTTGGAACCATGAAACGGGAGGCACGGTTCCGAGTAGATTCAAGCGAGGAGGAAAGCGATGATAAATGCAGATCCTAGATAACTCAACAGTATTCGAGTTTATTCCTAACGAATGTTTTATATATAATTTTAAGGAAACAGGAGCTAAGGAAAAGTTACGGCGTAAGTAGCCAAGCATGCGATTAGCGTTGTTAGTTACATAATCTATGTGCGTTTTCCATGAAAGGTTGCTTCTCATGTGAATGCAAAGATATTTGTACGTGTCAGCTGTTGTGAACAGGGTATTGGTGATTACATACAGATAAAGACAAGGAGATGGCGACTGAGGGAAACTCTCACTAGTTGGTACTTAGTAAGGTTGAGCTGCATGGTTCAGTCAAAACACCATGCCGAAACGCTGTACAGTTCAGTTTGAAGTTGCAAGCAGTCGTTAGTACTAGATATTTCGCAATAGATAATGCAGTCATTTGCAAGAAGCTGAATTGAGAGAGAAATATGATTAGCAAGGTCGTTAATATATTTTTACGTGACAGCAGCACATAGACAAACTTTGGAAGATGTGAGTGATCTATTTACACTATATACACGATGTCAGTCATGAGAGAGCTCGCACAACTGGCTCTTTTTCTCTTTCTTCTCCGAAGGTTGAGCACACAGCTCTCTTCTCCTTCCCGTTAGAATACATAATAAAAAGTAATGGGCCCAGCACGGTACCTTGTGGTACACCAGAAGTAACTAGGGCAATGAGCGAGTAGAAATCATTAGCTCTATCCAGACATGCACACGTTACCCAAAAAAGAGTAACTGGATACCGTTACTGGTTACTCGCTGAAAAATTAACTAAATTCATTACTCGTTACCGATTCTCAAAGGGAACGCGTGAGTTGCCCGAAAAGTAACAAGTTACTTTTCGCCTTACTTTGCTGACCAAACACACAACTCTTTTGTTTATTGGTTCATTGTTTTCTTTTTGGTAGTCGTCGCCCTAAAACAGTAGCTGCCTCGAAGATTTCAGAAGTTAGGTTTCCCCGCTTCCTCGACAATACATCTCCGGCTACGCTAAAGAATCGTATACCTAGGCGCTCGAAGGAACGGCAGTGTTCTGCTTCAGGAAGAACTGGATTATATTCGGAAACTGCGCCATCATTGCGGTCAACGGGTACCCATCCGGTACAAGGAGAAACCTAGAAAGTTCCTCCGTGCCATCGACGGTCGTTGACAGTGGAAAACTAAAGAAGTCGACTGCAAGATGAGGTTTCTCTGGGCGTGTGGTTCCATCCTTGCTTCATTGCAATTTTGAGAGTTCGTTCTTCACCATGTTTTTATTCTTGGAGAATCGTGAGCTATCTGCGATCCACGATAGCTTAAATCATTGTATGGTAGTCGCCGCCACAATGAGACGAATGACTGCTCAAGAGCTATCGAAACTCCTCATATAAAAAAGATGATGGTCGCGTGGTACTACCAGACTGCCCACGTACTCAACAAGCCACCAACCAAGGTTTTCCAGCCTTCAACCCGGATACGCAAGGGGAGGAAATATGTTTCACCGCGAAGATAACAAACAGTTGTCTCGTTCTGGTAAATTGCCCCCTCGACTTGCCCTGGACTGTGCCCTAGTCTGGGAGTCCCGTGATCGAGTCGTGATGAACCCGGTTGTTGGTATCTCGGGCAGTGTGCCGACACGTGCGTAAATTGAATGCTACGACAAGAGGTCGTGATGAGCGTGGCATCATCCCCAATAGAAATGGCACCCCAAACCACCCGAATGCAGAAAGCAGCGCTGCTGCTTTCGAGCCTAACATCACCGTAATGTGCCTATAGACGCATGCACAGGTTAGAATAAAAAAAGGCTGTTTTAGCGGTGTTGTACACGTTACTCCTCAGAAGTAACGAGATACAATTACTGGTTACTTGGTCTCTAAAGAATCTAAATACGTCAGCCGTTACTTTTAAAAAAAAAATTAATCAATACGGTACTCATTACCAAAAACAGTAACTTGGTAAAAGTACCTCGTTACTTGTAACGCGTTACGTACATGTCTGGCTGCAACATATTGTGTACGCTTTGCTAGAAAGCACTCAGTCCACTTAAGAATTTTGGGGTCAATGTTATTGTTTTTTTAGTTTTAAGGGAAGTAAGCGGTGAGAAACTGTGTCAAAAGTTGTTTTGAAATCTAGAAGAACGCAGTCATATATGAACCCCGATCTACGGCAGAAAATGGGTCGTTAGTAAACTGCAGTAAACGATTGGTGCCCTCTATCTGACAGCCTAGCTGCATCAGCACCGTGCGGCCGGTCGAAGTTTGCCTGAGCCGCTCTAGTTTACTAACGAGGTGGCCTCCAATGATGTGCCGTAGCTTGTTCTACCCCCTAGCACTTCCAGCTTGTTTATGGTGGTGTGAGGAGGGACGCATAGCGCTTGCTTGTACGCCTTCAGCAGGAGAACGTCAATTTGGCCCATTTCCCTTGGTTTCAGCAGGAGATAAGGGGTGGAGTACATCACGCGGCTGGCAACCAGAGCTTGCACCAGCTTGACAGCAATTAAAGCTCAAGGGCCGTGAAATCCCCATAGTCCTGACTATCATTTGATTAGGAGGTTTAACGCACCGATGCTACACATGCGATGAGGCATGCCGTAGTGGAGGGCTCCGGATTAATTTTGATCACCTGGGGATATTTAACCTGTACCGACACCTCGAACACACGGCCATTCTCGCTTTTTGCCACCATCAGAACAGCGGCCGCCGCAGCCCACTTACAACGATTGCTCAAAATATGTAGCTCGCGCACGCGGAGCGTGACATCATTGCAAACGCTTCATATATCTCCGCGGAAATTTTATCTCTGTACTGCAAGATAACGGTTGTTTTTAAGAATAGCAGTTCCAGGTTTCGCACAGTGTGTCGCCATATTTTCTGCACAGTGATTGTATGACACGACAAAGATTTCTTCGAAGTTTGGGGTTTTAGAACAAATATTGGAAGCTCAGTAGGGGCCAGCGGCACGAAAAGCTTTCGCAAGCTCCTAATTGTAACCTCGTATCCGGTTTTCAAATTTTCTTCTTTGCTTGTAGCACTGCCGGTACATACGTTCGCGCCTTATTTAGAAGAAGACCGGTTGTGAGTGCACCATCTTCACGTCATTGTGTGCGTCTCTCGTTTGTGGGAGTTTGCGTTAACGTCAGATCTTCCATCCACCAGTCCAGCACCAAGCTTTAGGTTATTCGTCCGTTCAGTTTAAAGTAAACCCAATGAAAACGCATAAAGTCAGAGAAAAGAGAGATGGATGAAATAGTTGCGCAGGAAGCAGAGGGCGGCAAAGTTCCGTGAGTAATGATCCGTGTCAAGAGCAGTGGCTTTCAACACACTTCCGGGGCTTTTCACGGGTGTTCTGCAGCGTGTAATGACGATCATTTGTCGCTGCCCCCGTCCGCTTGCAAAAACATAATTATTTCTTATAGTTACTGCGCGTTTCACTAAAGCTCCATACCAAAATTCAAATGTTTCACACAAAAATAACAACGCAGACGTGCCATCAATCACGTTTCTTTATCTATGCCTTTCTTAACCTGAGCTGGTTATCTATTTCTCGGGCCGTTTTTTTCAGCGTCAGTATTTTGTTGACGATTTTTAAACTCACAGGGAACTTACTGATCGATAGTACGTAACAGAAATTGCAAACTTGGTAACAAAAAGTTATGCACGGGCTACTGAACTGGCGTACTGCAAGCATGGGTGAGCCCGCATTTATATCTTTGTGCTCATTGATGCTTGCAGTGCGCCAGTTCAGCAGCCCGTGACATAACCTTTTTGACGTGATATAAACCTGCCCTGCATTCCAACAACAAAAAAATTGATTCCGATAAGCTAAGATCAGCTATTTGTACCTGAAAACTGAGTTCAATTTGCGCTTTTTCTACAAATTATCAGGTCTAGTTCACCCATGACAGCGCCTGCCGACCGTTCCCGTAGGCGGCGATTGAATTCTCTCCTCACCATATGCCAGCCAAATTGGTCACACGCTCTCAAAAATCACACCTTGTGCCTAGACTTGAAAATTTCTAAAATCGATATGCACAGATAACACCAAAAAGAAAATATGGTTAAAAAATGTACGCACGGAAAGTGCGTGCTTCAACAGGAGTAAGAAAAATAAGCGGCAGAGTTTTAGATCGCCATCCACTGAAAACTGAACCTGCAGTAGTCGGCGCCGTTGTAGCTTTAAAAATGAGAGTGTCGGTTCGCAGGGTTGTATAAAATACTCTTACGTATCAATCTATAATACAGCTACAGGAAAAAAAATTCCCCGCATTTCCCCGAGGGGAAGAATGTGAAAGTGCGAATGCACGAGTTGAATTTGCGCGGTTCGGTAATGTTCGCGAAAGAGAGATCACACACACACACACAACTACAAAGAAAGAAAGGTGCATTTATTCACAGACACCTATTTCTGTTGTCGTTGTACTTGATTGCTAGAGCGGATCTCAGCTTTGAAATTTCGTGTCAGTACTCCTTTAGGCGGGTGCATTAGCCCTTCTCACGCCCGATTCCTGGCCAATCCCCCACGTGGGTATGTGCCATGTCAGCGGCCAGGCAGCGCGCGCCCATCTCCCCCCGTTGCCAAGGAAGACGAGGAGATTCCTGGCCAATCCCCCACGTGGGTATGTGCCATGTCAGCGGCCAGGCAGCGCGCGCCCATCTCCCCCCGTTGCCAAGGAAGACGAGGAGCGCGCGCACCCGCAGCTGTTGCTATGCGGACGGCGGCGGACGCTTCAGGCTCGCTTAAGAAGTGCATTCGCACTTAAAACAAATGAAATCAGGGTTCCCAGCAGATCTTACTCTGAAAAAATGAAGGGAGCTTACACGAACGCACAGGACTTGACGGTAGCCAAGCTGTACGCAACCTTCACAACCACCACGACGATGTAAGTCAGTGATAGCAGCCGATTTCCCTCTTTTTCGCCGCCGCAATGACCTTTACTCCATCTTTGTTGCTATAACAGCGAATTAGAAGCAAGTCGGAGTAGCAGAACGAGCGAACGGAACTCGCACCCTCAAACTAGACGCCCGCAGGCGCCATGTTTATACCTATGACGTGTTTTGTGTCAAGCAAGTGGCGCGATTCCTCTCCTCACAGTTACATACGAGTGAGTAAGCCTCTGACTCTCAAGTACTACCTCACGGTCGTAGCCGAGTGGGTAACAGGACTGACTCTAACCGCGATGATCTACCAGCACAGGGTCTAACCCTGCCGGGGCCTGTGGTTTCTTTTCTTTGAAGTGTTATACCTAGGTTTGTGAAACGCTGGAATAAAGAAATTGCTAAAGAGCTCCACTCTTAATATTCATAAGCATTAAAACTTCCGCACGGACTGCGGTGTTATGGAAATGCCGGCTGTCGTACTTTGGAAAACACCTCTTTTCTGGTGGAGGCGAAATGCAAAAACGCCCGTGCATTGGAGATTTCGGCGCACGTAAAAGATCCCGAGGTGGTCAAAATTAATCTGGAGCCTTCCACTCCGGCGCTCCTCATCGCATGTGTAGTGTCGGTGCATTAAGCCCCATAATCAATCACAAGTAACTTTGAAAAATAGTTTTCCTTTTGTGGTGAATACCAACGTCCACTCAGCGTTTTCTTTTCAGATCGTTTTTACACTTCTAACGGGATTGACTGAATGAATCGGCAGAGGTTAATACTCGTAACATACTGCTAGTCATATCATACATAGTTTTATTTGAAGAAAGACAAATTAACGGCGGCGGATGCTGTTTAAGACGTCGGGTCATTCTACGCTCGGCATTGCTCAAGCAATACTCAAAGGACCCTCTTTTCATTTCGTTTCCTTTTCGTTCTTTGTAAAATCCACCCGCCGCGGTGGCTCAGTGACTAAGGCGTTATGCTGTTGAGAACATTCCCGGTTGCGGCGGTCGCTTTTTTAATGGAGGCGAGAAGCAAAAACACCCGTGTGTTCTAGAGTTCGGAGCAAGTCAAAGATACCCAGGTGGCCAAAACTAATCCGGAGCCCGCCATTAAGGCGCGCCTCATTGCCTGTGTAGCGTCGGCGCGTTAAGCATATCAATCAATCAATCAATCAATCAATCAATCAATCAATCAATCAATCAATCAATCAATCAATCAATCAATCAATCAATCAATCAATCAATCAATCAATCAATCAATCAATCAATCAATCAATCAATCAATCAATCAATTCTTTATGAAAAGTTACATATCGTTGGTTGAACACGATAACAGCGGCCATCAGGGCCCACGACAAGGTTATTTTATTGTATCATTCTAAGATATTACGAAAAGCAATAAGTGGATAGTTGTGTTAACAATTTCCAGTGCTCAACATCCACCGAGCAGAACAGTCTTGCCGAGGTGCATTAACAAACGCTTTTTCCAGGACTTGGCGATTCGTGCGAGTCCCGAAACTTGCATAGTGTGACCATCACAGCAGTTAGCGCATGTATTTGCTGAGGCTGGAATCAGAGACGAACGCCACCGAGTGTGCGTGTGCCTGTGGTTTAAACTAGCGTGACTAGACTGATTGCCCATTTTCAATGCCAACATGACTCCTGGCAAACACGAAACAGACATTGGAATCTTCATGCCTAAGCACCTGATATGGCTAAGACAAGGACGACGCAGACGACTGGTCTTTTCTGCGCAGTACTAATGACAATGGAAAAGGCAGCATGGAGGGCTTGTTTTTCTTTCTTTATTAGACATTTTTCGTCTCAGGCTACAGCGACCCAAATGAACAACCTACCTGGTGCGGACCGTGTTCGGATCTGGCGTTGGCAAGTAAAGGATTGCCACTATCATTACTGAAAAGCAACAAATCAATCCATATCCAGATCAGCAGGTTGAGTGATCGCGCAACAGCTTCGGTGGCCACCCGTTTCCGCAATGTCCGAATTCCGCATCAACTTTTTAGTTATATGGCGAATTTGTGAACTGTCGTGGACTCCTTTTGCCAGCACAGCTGTGTTCACGTTTTCTAAACCCTAGCTAAGTAGCGATTTTGCGTAAAAAAACCAAGAGAAGAATGTACCGGTTGAATTAGCCTCTGATGGTTACATTCAAATGCCAGGAATTTTAAAGGGGCCCTGACACAAAAGTTTTGCATCTTTTTTTAGATGCGAAGCAGCTTATGGTGGCGTCTGTTCCCTCCGCTGTTGCGTGGGCACCGTTGTGTGGCGTCCACACCCCCACTGCGCATGCCTGGCCAGGCATCACTGATGATGATTGTGGCAGGATACCCCAAGGGATTGGCCAACCAAAGAATCCGTCACGAGATAGCTTCGCGTTCAACCACCGTAGTCATCTTCCCGTAGGGGAACCTCTTCCCGCAACGCCGCGATGAATGCCACGGGCAACACCGCCAGTAACGCCACCTGCAACGCCTGCATCAGCGCCCGTGTCAGCGCCACGGACAGCACCGCGGAGAAGAAGGCACAACAAGAAGAACAAGAAGAAGCAGCAGCACCTCCTCCTGCCGTGATCGTCCACCCGGAACACGAAGACGCCGACCTCATCCCGAGCCAAGACTTGGTGCGCCTGATCAAACACGCGAGTCCGTGCGTGGCCGTGCTCAAGCGCCAGGACATCATGGACCGGGACCAACACTACAACTTGATGAGGATGACAAACGCGGAACAACATGAGCTACTGCGCGAGATCAACCACCGGCAGATGACGCCGTCAGCACCTCCGCTACGGGTCTTCTTTACCGGACCAGCCGGCTGTGGCAAGACGTTCGTCCTCTGGCTTGCCTAGGACTTCTACAACCGGTACAGCAACACCGGCAACAACAACGCCTACAACGCGTTCGTCATCTGCGCGAGCACCGGAAAGGCGACTGTGGCAGTGGGAAGAACTACGGTGCACGCGGCTTTCAAGCTCTCTCGGAAGACCACCGACCCCAACAAGGACGGAGGCCTCAGCGCCAGCGAGGTGAACACCTTCCGGGTGGCCTTCTGCAACGTGAAATGCGTGATCATAGACGGGGTGAGCATGATGTCTGCGGACAACCTAAACCCAGTCGACTTGAGTCGATTCCATCGCTGCTTCGCATACTACTCAGGGTTCTCCTACCGAAAGATGGTGAATTTTTTTTGTTGCGATAAGTATCTAATGACCTACTTATAACCTGTAGAAGCCTCATTTGCTTCAGCGTGTGAAGGTTGTTTAATTAGAGGCATTTTCAATGCGGCAGTCGCAGTTTCGGTTTCAGTGGGTGCGGCGAAACGATGGATTTTGTGTGAAAAAGCTGACCACGCGACAGTCGGAGGGATATCACAGAGCAGAGCTGCCATAGCACTGTCGAATCCGCATCGCCGACAGTTTCTGCGAAGGCCCAACGTACTGATCTCGTGAGCAGTTTAATTAAAAAGCGACCGTGGACGTGACGAAGGCGCTGCCAGTGCAAATGCTACCGCGGCTAAAGAACGAAGCGTGACACTCGAGACAGTGGGTGGCAAGACGCGAGCTGGGAGCAGCCCGCCGGTGTGCCTACAGGTCCACCTACAGATGTGTTGGGCTTAGCACTGCGGCGGATATTCGATTGCCGCTCTCGTAAGCGGTGCAGATGACAATTTTTAATGCAACCCGACATTGCATCATTAAATCTTTCTCATATAAGCTGCCATGGTTGGGACTTGGATACAATTTTGTGCAGCGGTAGCAAGCTATCACTCTAGCTACCTGCGCCGGCCATCGCCACTTCACAGCCGTGGGCGCCGCCTGCACAGCGACCATGCCGCTCTCTCAGTGGGCTTTTCGTGTCTCAGGCGCGTTTCCGCGTCCAATGTAAATAAAAAGTAACAAAAACAGAGTGCCTGGAATCTCTGTAGAATTTTGGTCTCGGCCAGCTGCCCGATGAGCCGACGAAGTCACGGCGCCTCCGCCGCCAACGATCGGGTCGTTCGTTCTCGAGAGCAGAAGCTCCGCCCTCCGATTGGAGCGGCGAGCCGGGCGAGCCGGCGAAAAAGGCCGGCAGTGCGGAAGCGGCAAACCCAAACTCGTGACGTGTTTGGATGTTGTTTATTTACAAAATATCCACAGGATGTCGATTGCGCGTGGTCCTCTGCTGGCTGCTCGATTGCGTTTCATACACTTTAAAATTGATTTTAAATAAGCTCTAGGCTGTATTCGCCGCTGATATTTTGCAGATGATGTATGTGTGTTCACACCAATCTATCTCCGAAGTTATCTCGCCTGCAAAATTTTGGGTCAGTACCCCTTTAACAGCAGAGCTTTTTAAGCTCGAGCTTGGTGCGAGGCATTAGCCAAAAAGAACGCCAAGGAAAAAGCCTTCCCCGGTGCGAAACGCCCGGCACGACCTTCACGCAGTGCCTTTGGCAAAAAAAAAAAAAAAAAACCGAGCGCGCGTGAGCGTACGCCTCATGAGGAACGCCGGCGTCGTCCAGGCTTGTGCGTGACTTGCGCTACGAGAGGAGCTCCCGCCTTCATCGTCGTCGTCGTCGGCATGGTGGCCCCGCGCCACAGCGGTCGCTACAGGGCTCGCCCCGTAAATCGCGGACGCTGCGGTGTTACCGACGTGACGTTTTTGGTCGGTTGAGCTTGGGAATCCCAGCGCGGGATCGTTGAGACGGGTAAGCCCTGCGTGGTTCGCATGGAGGCGACCTAAGCGGGCTTGACCCGTTCGGCGGCGACGACGTCTTGGCGGCCGTTGATGTCCAGGGTGACAGTCTTGGGTTGCCGCTCGCCGTACGAGGAATGTGCATACCCTTGCTCTTTCTATTCCTTCTCTCATGGGAACTGCAGTCGGTGTGGAGAGAAGCTAGGTCGACCCTCATCACTGGTGTTTCTCCAGCCTTGCGCTGCTATGTATATAGTGCGAACTGTGTTAATTTTTCTAAGTGCGGAGCACTTTAGGGGCCCGGCTTGTCGTCGTAGCTCGTCCGGGGTCACAGTATCTAGCCGCCACTTTCACGCAGCGTAAGGAACCAAAACGGGGACTTCCACGAGGTAACCGCTTCCCCGGGTCAAGATCGAAACTGGGTCCCTAGCGTTACGAGGCCGACGTCAATCCCATTGCGCCGCTCAGGCACACGGTATTCATATACAAAGTGTTTGGGTAGTATTTGCGCTGTACTGTTGCCACGGAAGCTGCCATTGTGAGGCTGCAAATAATACACAATAACACAAAATACGGAAAGTCATGAATTTACTCTGCACTTTCCCCAAATTAATGAACACTCATGCGACTGAATGGACGCCCACAATTCTGCTTCGCATCATCACATAGTTCCCTTCGGGGAGATGGTGTAATTTTTTATTGGCCTTTTAAGGCGCTGCGCGCCTTATCTTACTATCGGTATCAAGGGCAGGCCGATACTAAAACTAGTCAAGACACGGCACCACTGCCCCCTTTGGCGAATCGCCGCTCCGTACTTGACAGCTTCACGTTGAGTGGATGTGCTTTCATTTTTTCCCTAAAGGCCGATAAATCTTCCGCAGCCAGGCAGCGGGCATCACTGAGCTGCTATGCGCTCGCCTTCCAGTATTCTGTATCATATTGAAGGTGGCGTCTAAACTTTTGTCAGGCCCGAGATGGCTTCGATTTTGTAATGGCCTTACGTGGCCATTGTGAATCCCGATGGCTGCGTTCCCCGCTCAGTATTGCTCAAAAAAAAAACTCCCAAGCATTTCCCCGAGGGTGAACATGGTTAAGTGCGAATGCACGGGGTGATGCTATGAGGGGGAGTAAAGTTAAAATCCGTTGGCATTCGCCCGTGAGCGCGCGCGAGCCGACCCACGGAGGTCTGGCAGTTTATTGCTGCATATATAGGGGGGTACGCCGCGCCGAGCGCGCCGAGCCAGGTGGCTGAGAGAGGAGGCGAGCGCAAGGGGAGAGGGACAGCGGCGCACGGCAGCTGCAGCCGAGCGAGGGGGAGAGGAGAGAGTGTGACGTCACGGTGGAGAGAGAGGCGCGCGGCAGCTGCTGGGGAGAGTAGGCGCGCTGTGACGTCATACCATGACGTCACGGCGCGAGGAGCGGTGCGGGGAGCGGCGCGCACCCGCGCAGCCACGGCGAGGAGGCGGAGCGAGCGCGGTCACGTGGTGAAGTGACGTCACCGCGCCGTTGCTACCGACGCTCCTCTCCACTCCACGCCGTTGCTAGGAAGAGGAGGACTGCGGACGCCGCCGCCGCCGCCGCCGCCGGCGGTGGAAGGTTTGGGGTCGCTTATAAAGTGCATTCGCACCTAAAAAAATTGCCCCCACCTCCCCGAAGGGAATCGTGAGGAAGTGCGAATGCATTTCTTGCGCCGAGAGTACACGGCGTAGTAATTCTGACATCGCCTTGAGAGGCGCCCAGCGAGCGAACGGTCTAAACTGGAGCAGAGCGAGCAGGAGACTGTAGCGAGAGAGCGCGCGCGAGCCGACCCACGGAGGTCTGGCGGTTTATCGCTGCATATAAAGGGGGGTACGCCGCGCTGAGCGCGCCGAGCCAGGTGGCTGAGAGAGAAGGCGGGCGCGCGAGAGCGAGGGGTGCGCGCGCAGCTGCAGCCAGCGAGGAGAGAGGAGGAGCGAGCGAAGGGGGAGGGGGACGCGCGCAGCGGCGCACGGCAGCTGCCGGGAGAGGAGGTGGTGCGTGACGTCACGGCGCGGGTGAGGAGAGGGATGCGCGCGGCGCACACCGCCGCGCCGCGAGGGAGCGGTGAGGGCGTGGCGTCACGTGGTGAGTGACGTCACTGCGCCGTTGCTACCGACGCTCCTCTCCGCTCTGCGCCGTTGCTAGGGAGAGCAGGGCTGCGGACGCCGCCGCCGCCGGCGGTGGATGGTTTGGGGTCGCTTACAAAGTGCATCGGACTTAAAAGTGCATTCGCACTTTAAAAAAACTTGACATATTTTTTTTAAGACGATAGTCTTTCTTGGGCTACTTAAACCCAGAAATTTTGGTCTGTCTGTATGTCTGTCTGTCCGTCTGTCTGTCTGTAACTCGATTCAGCCACCCGGCCAAAGCAGACCAATGCCTGCGCAATAGTCTAGTCACAGTTAAATCTACCCGTCTATGTCCGGTGTAATGTTCATACTTGCCAACATTGTTGAAGAAGAACTAGACATTACGCAAATATGAGACAACAAATCAATACAGTAGTGATATTTGCAGTGTTCCTTTATAAAAAATCAAACATGCTTGACTTTTGCGAAATTAAATACTTCATCAACTGCAGAAAAAGAATTCACTCCGCCGTCGCCTGCTGTCGCCCGCGCCACTATAGCTTCTGGCGCCATTTTAAGAAATTAACCGGCAACAGTTACGCAAGGTTCCACTAGATAGGTTTCACGTTCTGCTTGCAACGCACGTGTAGTAGGGAAACGCGGTTCCATAAACGTTCAAGTAGGGCGCCTCGATTAACGCTCGTCTTCGCCGTACGGCAGCGTTCGCATCGAGACACCCGGTTTGGAGCAGTGGAACGCGGGAAATTTAAAATGATTTAAGCAAACATTTGACGTCTTTACCTTGGGAGGAGCGCGACGCAGGAGGAACAACATGAGAGGTGAGCGGGAAAGCGAAGGGAGGCATTTACTTCGCAAAAGCCGATAAAGGCTATCGTCTTTTGACGGCATTTGCAACGAAAGGAGCAGATACGCGGCCATTTTTTTTTACATCATCATCTGCTACACTCAGAATCCTCGTGCCCCTACGAGAACCTGTTGTCCGCCTAAGTGACGGCAGGTTGTGTGAAATCACATAAATACTTAAACCGGTGGCACTTCAGAAGGCACGTGCAAAGGCTGAAATGCGAGGCTTTCGTCGCGTCATTTAGACAAATACCTCCCCTCTCCCATTGCCATAAGCACGCAGAGACTGCAACGGGGCTCTTCAAACAGGCCCACATGGCAGCACGTGCTTATCATGTGATCACATTAGTGGAGATACGATTGCTGGCGTCATATGTTATAGAATATTCTATTCGTCTTTTACTTGTCCATTTGTACCGCCCATAACTGCTGCAAAAACAGCTCGTTAATTATACCCCTTTAAAATTTTTGAATTCGAGCGTTGTTTTGGACTGCCCAGGAGCTGCTGACAATTGTTCTGGACAGTCAAATAAAATAGACCCTCTATCTCTCTCTCTTCGGCACCTGAGCTTGTCCACATTTTAAGGCATTTTATCAGCTTGTCGGCTGGATGTGCTTCGACTGGAGACCGCCTGGTGCTGTTGTGCGGTGCCCTCTCGTTATGTAAACGACGTTGTTGAAATGGCTTCACCTGCGTGTAGTGTTTGATTCAGAAAAAACGCCCTGTTTTGACTAAACTTAGCAGGCGGCTTTCTTTGAGAGGCACCCTTACCATTATTATGGGATATAAGAGTTCCACGCTCCTGCTACTTCCTTCTGTAGACAATACTCCACCGGCCAGGTTTCTTTACGCGTTGAAAGAATGTGACTGAACATTTAGAGAGTGTCTTATATGGCGCCAGCACCTAAAAGCTGCTTACAAGGCTTACGAAAGAAGTTCATTCTTTCGCTTGCGCCATCTGCTACATTTACAAGGTGCAAACTTGCCGGGGTATACGGGTCCGAACTTCCTAAGAACCTTACGAGCTTTGTGTGCGCGAATACCCTTCAATACTCGGGAGAGTTTCAAGGCACACAGGAGAAGCTCGAAAGTGGTGGCTTCAGAAGCACTTCGAGGCGTATTCATGTTGCCTTACTTCGCGTGTGGTGAAATGTCTCGTATTCAGAATGCCAAAGGCAGTCGCTTAAGGAGCGGCGCAACCCCTTTAATGAAGAGAAGAAAACTGGAAACACATCGACGTGTTTACAAATGGTGGCCTCCAAAGGCAACCAATCAGTCGCCGCATTTCCGGGTCATTTGTCATCAGGAAGCCCGTAACGTTTAAAAGGCCGCCTGTTCGAAACGCAATTCATATATCTCGAAATGATTAATTGCTATGTCAACAGCACTACCGCAAGTTCCATTTTTCATTTTTTTTACTTTGTCATTTTTTCCTCTCTGTTACGCCCTATTTCCTCAACGGCCTTCATTAAAGTGAAAGTAGGAGCTAACTCCGTAGGGCGAAATTATGTCGTGGTCGTGGCCGAAGCTGGCACACAAAATGGCAGGCACTTAACCGGCAAACATTTACAGCTGAAAGAGTGCTCAGACTGGAGCCAAATTTGTCAGAGAAGCTCCTGTAAACATGGCAAAGTGAAAAAAAACTTACCGAACATTGTCTAATGGGAATCGAGCACGGAGCGTACGGAATATGAGGCGACCACATGTTATCAAAGCGACAACAAATCCGCAGCTTGAGCTATAACTAAAGGCGGAGATAGAAAAGGCTTTATGATAAAAATTAAAATTAAAAAAATGGCCATGCTTGCCCTAAGTCACGCAAAAGCCTGAACCACTCAAGCTTAAGCACTCAATAACACACCCCCACGGAAAGCATTAGGTTTGAAATTGTCGTCGGAATTCACTGTTGTAGAAGTAGTCATTGTCCTATCCAACTGTATCATAGTCTTCGTCATGCATTACTATAGCAAGCTCAGATCGCTTTGTCCGCACGCTTTCACATTTCTGCGAAAGTGAAACGCGTCAGCACGCGCAAGAACGGCCGGCAACCTTGGCTTCGAAAACTTGGCGTCTGTAAGCGAGCTGTCATGTGTTCTCTCCTTGACGCTCGGATGCACTTGGTGCACCTCCTAAAGCGCATGCTTCCGCCTGCGGTAAACGGTAGGAGTATCTATATACCGCGGTTTTTCTGATGACGTCACACACATTACGGCCAGAAACAACAGCTCCGCTGTTAAAAGAATGTGTGCCTAACAATGAAGGCGATGCAAGTTACCATCTTTAAATTGTGCAGTACTTATCTCGACGACGCCCTTGAGGCCAATGTCAGCCATATATAAATAAGCAAGTATGTTCTGTCACAAAGTCGCATAATGAAACATTTGCCAAGCTTTACTAGTTAAATGCTTCTTCAATGCAGATGAAATGACGGCAAACTAAGCGGTAATTGGGTAGCGTAGGTAAAACTCTTTTTCAGATTGTTTTGTCTGACCTAGCGGATGTTTCCATCTAGATCGATCAAGATGAGCTTAACACTTCACTTCGTAAGACAAAAGCACAATTATGCAAGGCTAGCCATGACGGGTTTAGCAACCCCGGCGTCCTTTCGGAAGCTTCCCTAAGGCAGAATAATTAAACGGCATCAGGTACTTCCGGAAATTGTCCATCAACCAGCTGAGTCTTCACCTAATTCTTTCAAAACATCTTTCTCGTTTTCTTAATACCTCTGATTTCATAACTAGCTGAACTTCTCTGCAGCATTTTTTGTATCTGTTATGCACGCTTTCATTGCAGTTGGCATTTCTCGTTGGCAGTACTTGAATCTTACCATCAGAGGTTCCGCCTGCCGGTAGGGCCTTGGGCCTCCTGCTGCGTTTTGGTCCAGAAGGAAACGCGTATAACCGCATTTACTCGATTTTAAAGCACCCCTTTTTTCGACGGTGGTGGTGCCTAAAGGGGTGCTTATATCTGAAAAGCCTAAATTAGCCCCCCCCCCCCCTTCCGCCACTTTTTTCCAGCCGTATCTCGACGTGCACCTTTCAAGCAGGCCCCCCTGTCGGTGACTCAGACTTGCAGCTGACGGAAAACAAGCTGCGACAGGCCTAGATCTCACGCGTCTCACTATCCATCGGCGTGATTCAAACCGGCGTTGGCAGACGAGGCACACTTTAGCCTGTCCGAAGGACGCAGAAGCTGTTGCGGAGACCTCCTCTCTGCCCTCTCTCGGACTCAGCCTTCGCAGATACTACCGACTGCTCACGAACTCTGGAAAGAGTGTTGTGTGCATGGTTGTGTGTGTCTGTGCCGTTCGTGCCGTGTGCGGAATCTAGAGGGAACGCTTGTTTTGACCGTTGGCGCTTTGGGTATAAATAAACACCCACCAAGTGCGGTAGGTCATTCCTGTTTGAGCAGTGAATCAATGATGTCCCTCTGCTCGAGTCCTGCACTGTTACCTCGCCCGTCGGGGAATTTTTCTTGTCTGGCTTCGGCCATCACTCGCCATGAAGTAAACAAGTTACGTTTGCCTTCGGCTTCTGGGCTTCTTCGAGGCAGCAACATTGGCTGGCCACTCGCTTTATCACGCTACCAAACGTATGTCGGAGGCGACGGAGCTCGGCTCGCGTCAGCCTTCGCGGATGCAACAACTGGTTGGCAGCGGTCGGATGGTAACTTCGTAACACCTGGAGCCAGCGGTGCGAGATCCAACACCCCGGACGTCGAGGCGTCTTCGGACTTCGCAGAATTCACGGCGGTTAATGGTGAGTGCGGGACTTTTCTTCACTTAGTTTTACAGGCTTCTGAGGATATCTGGTAGGGCATGTGTTTTTGTTGCGTGGGTTATTCGCGCAAAACAGTTTTGGAGCAGTGGGAAAGAAGTACTCTAGACCGGCCATGAATTTGAAGGCGTTGAAAAAACCGCAGTTGTTGCATCTTGCAAAAGAGTTGCGCTTGGATGTTTCGGATGCGCTCAGAAAGCCACAGCAGATACAGGCCATACTCGCTGTTGGGGCTGACGATGAACAGCTGTCGGAATGCATTGAGCTGGCCAATGGCAGGGAGACAGCGAAACATCAGGCTGCAGAGGCAGAGGCTGAGCGCCAGCGTGAGGAACGCGAGGAAACAAAGTGAGTACAGGAGCTCGAGTGGCAGGAACGAGTATGGGAACACAAGGAAAGAATGCGCGATGTGGAACTCAAACACGAGGACAAGATGCGACAGTACGACCTCGAGTTCGAGCGCCTCGAACAGGAAAGAAAGGATCTCGAGGGAGAGAGACACCAACGGGAGAACAAGAAAATACAGCGTGAGATTCAACTGAAGCGGGAAGAAGTGAAACCTGAGTTAGAATTATTGCTCGAAAAAGACCTAGTTTTCGAGGACACCCCCATGCCAGCGCTGTCAGTGGCAGACGCTCGGGAGCGTGAGTCGGAAGCGACCGTTAAACGACGAAGGCGCGGCGCATGTAGGCTCCCTAACCGTTGCGGCCCAGCAGCGCGACAACGCGGCTGAGAGAGATAACGAAGGCGCATTAGCTCAGGCTGTCGATAGAGGGCGGTACTCGTCCACTGAGTGCGATAATGTGTCGGCGTTTGTGTTGGAGATCTCGGCAGAGTGTTCGGACGGGTTGAATTTCGCGGGAGGCCTCAGGAACGGCTGCCGAATTGAACGGGAACATTTCGCGAGATAGCGAGGTTTTGTTAGAATGCGTAGACCATGAGGCTACCGAAAGGCAGCAGGAGTCCGCTGAAACGAGGTTGTTTCTTCGGATGGCAGTTGAGAAAGGAGCGACGTTGTGGCAAAGCCTGCAGTCGAGGCAGCGAACGGTTTGCGCGGTTCAGTTGGGAGTCATGACGATCTCGCCACTGAACAAGCCGATTCCGTCCTGCCACCAGCTCAGGTAGCTGACCTCGAGCAACGGACAGCCGAGCTCGTAGAAATTCAGGTGTCGCGTGCGGCTGAGCCACCTTTTGAGACAGGGCACCTTGAATGTAGTGTAGTCCTGACAGTGAGAAAGAACGGGAACACGCTTCAGTCTTCGTGTGCTGAGGCTGTTGCTGAAAACGCGAGGGATGACGAGATAGGGTCTGTTGGAAGTGACGAGGTGTCTAAAGATCTCGTCGTGCCCTTGTCACTCCCAGCTGACGTCCCCGATGATAGGCCAACATCGGCTAAGCTAGCTGAGATTCCGGTGTCGCCTGCCGCTGAGCCGAATCGGGAACCGACCAGCTTAGTGGAGAGAACGAAAACCTCGAGAACGCGTTCTGATGTTCACTGGCCGAACGCGTTCGTGAAAAGGCGAGCAACGAGGAGAGAGAAAAAACTTCCGCGCGTACTTCCGGCGCGTGTTTCAGTGCGGGCACGCCAAGGGGCAAAGCCGTGAGCCCGCATCCCAGGCGGCGCAGAAAGTGTGCCCCAAGACCGGCCCGTCTATGGCCGCTTTCTGGCATGTCCGGCCAGCATCCAGGTTCTGGCAGCCACTGATCATGCGTTGAACGGCCAACATTCGGCAACCAGCGCTTCGGCATTTTTCCGTCCGCCCGTGTCCGGACGCACAACGGCAGCTAACCGGCTGCCAGATATTCAGTTCTCTTACGGATGCCGATGTTGAGAAAGAGAACGGCCGAAGTACGGCCTTAGGGCATCCGTTTTTTCTTCGGGAAGCGGTAATCGGCCGAAGCACGGCAAGCGACCGGCCACAGAATATGCGTATTCTTGCGGCAGTTGGTGTTCGAAAGGAGACCGGCCGGAGCGCGGCTGCCGTGCATTCGTTGTTTCAACGGTGAACCGCGCGTCCGGCGGACGTACGGCCCCAGAATATACGTTTTGCATTCGGTTAGCTGTCTTCGGCCGAATTACGGCCAGCGAATGGCCACAGAATATTTGGCAACCGGTGTTCAAGAGGAGACCGGCCTACGTAAGGTATCTGGTTATACGTCCTTTTTTCGGCAAACGGCATCCAGCCGAACAACGGCTCGCGCCTGGGCGCCGAGAATTCATGCACAGACGTGTTTGGAAGGAGACCGACCGGTTTTTTTCTGGGGGGACAAAGAGCCGTTAGGGAGCCGAACGACGGGGACGCGTTTTTCATCCGCTCCGTGTTTCTACGTTTTAAATGAACGAACATTGTTTGTCAAACAGTAATGAGTGTTCTCGGTGAACGGGCAAGGTACAAGGACTCACTGGGCATTAGTAGGGAACCTTTTAGGCCATCGAAATGTCATTTATTGCCACAAGAAGACTGTGCCACATCGACGGGTGAGCTAAGCCTCGCCAGTCATCGCCGCTACCACGCTTCTGCCTCCGGCTTCGTCGAAGCATCATCTCGAGGCTATTCGCCCGCTCAAGAAATGGAGAGCATTGGACACATCGATCCACCAGAGATGTCCGATCCGAGATGGGGATGGTTGACCAAAATAACTGGCCTTCAAGGGCGTCGAGCAAGCGGCAACCACGCAGGAGCTAAACCGCCACCATGTCAAGGACTCCCCACCAAAGAAAGGCAAGTGCGAGCAAAAGCGCAAGTTATTCTGCTTACAATTAAACTGCGACAAGCAATGTTGCACTATGTTGTTGGTGATAAACGTAGAAGATACTCGCTCGTGCATTGGTAGGATCAACTTCATGCCCTGCACTATGTTACTTCAGGGGATTTTACGACTGCCTATTTAGAAAAAAAAATTATTTTAAGTTTGCGATAACAACAGAGCCTTGTCACTGACGAAGCCTAGCTGTTAATTTAGTTCCGATGTTTGAAGGTGAGCTTAGCTACTCGTGGGATATGACTCATTTGGGTAAACATAATCGCCAGCATCCTAGCAAACACGGATTTTGTCAGGATTTTCTTGCTCAACGCAGATTGTTGAGTTCACGCACGATTTGGCTCTTGCAATAGATAAGCTTAAAGTGGTTGACTGTATATTCTTGGACTGCAGAAAAGCAAATGATGGTGTTGCATATCACCTTCTGCGTAGTACATTTCATCCTATGAACTGAATGAATCGGTTTTTGCATTGTTATTACTATTGGCCCTATAGCTTTGTTCAAAAGTACTGTGTAGTTAACCGGACTATAGCGAATGAACGTGATTCCGTATACCTGCAGCTTTATTCGCATTTAATCACATCCTGGTGTGCTGAATCAGAAAAGTTTTTGGATGTTAAACAGTGTGTTAACGGCACCTTTACAAGAAAACCTTCATTCCAATTGGATACGTATACCGTAAATTATGCTGCTGTGACAACGGCCGAGGAATATAAATACCTAGGAGTTTATTTAGGGAGCGGTTAGAGTTTAAATAGGCAGGTTCACACCATAAAAGTTACGGCTGCATATGTTTTTGGCTTTCTGAGACGAAATTTCAGTGAATCTTCATCTAACTGAAAAGAACCACCGTATTTCACTTATGTGCGCTCAATCTTGGAGTACGCATGTGTTTTCGTGGATCCCTACACCAAAGAGCTCGTTGATACGCTCGAAAACATACAGAATATGTCAGTGCAATTCGTATTAGGTAATTGGCACGCTCAACTTAGCATGAGAGAAAGTAAAAGTAAACTGAAATGGCAGGCCGTGAAAGATCACAGACGAAACCACAGGTTTAACTTTTTCGTAATATCTATTATTCGAAAACTGTTGTAGAAGGGGAGAAGTATGTCCAAGCGCCATTCTACATATCTCAAAGTGGGACCGCTAGCCTAAAGCAAATTATTAACTTTTCTTTAAAGGTGACGCCTTGCGCGATTCCTTTTATTTTACATCAATGCTGCAGTGTAATTATCTTCGACGTATGATTGCATTAACTGTTTATATTGACGATTTTCAGCGCGCTTTGTAGAATTATTTTGTTATTTTGTCTCATATTTATTGCTTAGTGTTATGTATCTCCCTTCTGTAATGCATGCAAAGGAAAGCAGGTATCAAATAAACAAATAAATAAATAAATAAATAAATAAATAAATAAATAAATAAATAAATAAATAAATAAATAAAACAATGAATAAATAAATGAATAAAAATAAATAAATAAACAAACAAATAAAAACAATAAATAAATAAATAAATATATAAATAAATAAATAAATAAATAAATAAATAAACTTCCAGAGGTGCAAGTTTGCCTCCGACGGGTTGAGAACCCTACGCATTCAACCTTGACCAATAAAATATTTATTGCCCTATTCGTTGCAGTATGCAAGGTTTCCTGTATACATGCTACCATTGCTATGTTATTGGTTTGAAACAAATTATGTAACTCTAATTTTACGCCTTTCCTTGCGTGAACACAAAGGGATACAACTGCAGCCACCTGAAGCAGGGCGTCATTCGCGACGCGTCTAGAATTTTTTGAACGTAGTATGACATTAGAAGAAAATTAAGTTCTTTTGGACTATTGAGTGGTGTGGACGTACACTCATGAAAACAACATTAAAATAGATTGAAAATGAAAGTACCTGTTCGCTCCTTCTTAGGATCAGCCCTGCGCAAGATCATCAGAAAAGTTGATCGAGTAGAAAATGTCTTTGCAAGAAAAATGGGCAAAAAACTGGACATACTTTTTTGTGAAGGAGTTATATTAAATGCTCCTGAGTGTTTTGTTGAGAACCAAAACGCTTCGTAAAGGCATTCACGCCGGTTTTATATACATCAAAATTGGTCAAGCAACTGTTATAAAAACAGTTTATGTAGTCATAGCATGAAAGTGTTCCGGAATATTGCCCTAAAAGAAATTGGCTAAAAGCGGCGCAATTTATCTCTCTGAAATTCAACCCACTAAAGTATGCGCCCTCCGCCCCCCCCCCCCCTTCTCTTTCCCCGTTTATTACAGGTAAGCCGCCCCACAGAGGATATTAGGATCTGGACAATACATCTATTCAAGCTCTACAAAGAACTGAATATTTTCTGTGTTCGGCAGTAAAAGAGGCACAGCAATTAAAGGACCGACAATTTGTGAGCACTGTTTAATAAATGAATTTTGCTGTCAACTGAGGCTGGTAATTAAGCAAAGCTGCGCTGAAAGCTTGACGGCTGGTGCTTGCGCGCGAACTCACTTTGATGTGGCTGCATTGGACCCAAAATGCTGGGTTTGTGCTGCTTCTGCACTGCGCGAATGAGTCATCTGCTTGCGCGACATGCAGTGACCGGCCTCAGTACAGCTAACGTACTGTGGCTGAACTCCAATGCCCGTAGCACGGCCGTATTTCCGGTAGCTGTAGTCCGGCTGGAGTCCGACGACCGCATCTCGGCTGTCCTCCGGCGGACGTACTTCGGCCGTACACGGGTGGCTTTGGAATGGCCGGAGCCCTGCGGCTGGAATCTGGCCGTATGACCGTAAGCCGGTCGACTGGCCGACGGACACTGGCCGTTGGACAGCCATCGGAGTACGGCCGTATACGGCCAAAAGGCCCACATTTGGACATGGGCCGAACATGGCTGCCGGAAAACGGCCGGACAGAAAATCACCGGCCAAAGTACACCGGCCTGTTTTAGGCCGAACAGTCCTGTGCTGCCTGGGCCAAGGGAACGTCGCCTCCAAGAGGCAGTGCACGCCTGTCGTTTGAACGCTGGAAAATCCCGCTCGCTCCTCCGCACGCTCGACCTTTGGCAAAAATAAAGGCCGATGGCCTCTCGACCGGTCGCATCAGCTTTCAGAGAACGGGCGCACCTAAGGTGCGATTCAGAAAGGGGAAAGCTCAGGGCAATGACGAGAGCTCAAATCGCAGCTCTCGGCGCGAGAAGTGGCTTGTAGACGCCTGACTTCCTCAATTTCATTGTTTTCCTGAAGCAGATTTCGCCCTTTACAATTACGTTTCTTTTTGCGTGGGACATTTCCAATCACGCGAAATGTCACCTTTCAAGTTTGCGTGCTTGGCTAAAGTACTGCTGGGCTAAAGTACAGCTAGTGCAGTTAGTTATTAGCGGATTTTATCGCAACTTAAAGCCTCGTAGAGCTTCAGTGTTGATTTGTCTTCGCACTTGCCGGCGATGCGGTTGCGTCTTCTTGTGTTCTGTCGTGTTGTGTTGTGTTGTGTTGTGTTGTTGTGTTGTGTCTGGGTTGTTCTGTTACTTGCCTGACCAAGCCAGAGACGTTCTTGGGAGCCACTATTCGTCCAGTGACCGGTCCGGAGAAGCTCCAGCCCGTTGTCGTACAGGCCAGGCCTGGAGTCGAGCATCTGGAGAGCACTTCTTTCCGAAAGCATCCCTCTGGAAATCGGTTGAAGACCCTTATCCATCGGGATTTTGGACCCCCGGCGGAGAAGCTGTTACGAATCAGCCCGCCGCTGTGCTTCGCCCAATGCTCCTCGGCTGTGCGGCGAAGCCTCCACTACGTGCGCCTTTCAAGCAGCCCCCCCTGTCGGTGACTCACACTTGCAGCCGACGGTAAACAAGGTTCGACAAGCCTATATCTCAGGAGCCTCACTATCTATCGGCGTGATTCAACCGGCGTTGGCTGGCCGCTCGCTTCACCACGCTACCAAACGTATGTCGGAGGCGACGGAGCTCGGCTCGGGTCAGCCTTCCCGGATGCAACACCACGTAGCAAGCTGAAAACACGAAAAGCTTTCGCACATACATAAATAACATAACACCGGAAAGACAAGTCATAGGTAAGATCCATAGCGAAGTGTCTGTGCTCAAATGTGAGGTTAAAGGGACCCTGAAAGGTGTTTTGAAAACACTAAATTAACTAGCGCAATCATTAGATTGGGTCGTCAACGTCATCTGTGCCAATTATTACTCTTTTACGCGCAACGGAAAGCTCACACTTTTGTCGCAAAGTTTGTCGCCCTTTTCTCACCCTTGCCTGCGTGTTTTTAGACGCCGCTATCTTCACATGTCTATGTCATCGATTCCCAGGTGTGGGTCATGAGGTAAACATCCTGTTATTGGGCGGATTTTTCACGCACCTCCGGCAAAGAGATGTGTCGTCTGCTCAGCGTTGGCTCGTTGGCTGATCTGCCAGCGGAGTGCCGGAGTGCTTGGACATTTTACGACTATCCAAACAAGTGTAAATAAACGCTTAAACGTTTGTATTGAATGCAAAATGGCCATAACACGACAAGGATGTACTCTTACCTGAGTACGTTTTATAAAGAAAGCGTTGAAGCCCCGTGGCACTTCTTTCGTGCAATCGCAGAGAACGCCCTGAGCCAAATGCCCGGGTTTGACGCATACATTTTATTCAACTTCAAAACAATCTAGAGGTGCGTTTCTTGCGAACACAACGTCACAGCATACGTTGCAAGTCTGAACCGAGATTGACAGACGATCGGTTGCCTCCTCCTTTTTTTTTTTTTATTACGAGTGTTTGCCGCGCGGCATATGGAAGGCGTTTTAAAGATAGAGGTAGAGAAGAAAGTAGGAAGGAAAGAGAAAGAGAGGCGTTTTAAAAATGGGAGTAGAGCAAAAAGTAGGAAGGCAAGAGAAAGAGAAGAAAATAGGGAGAGAGGGGCTGCCAAGAGCACAGAAGGTCACGAAACCGACAGGTGTTCAAATCTACAGGTATGCATGCAGTCCAGTGGCGTGCAGAAAGTCCATCAGCGACCTGCAGTATTTATCGTCCTGCACCCAGCGGTTGTAGTCATCCGGTTTATCCCACCGGAGACCAACCTTTCTGAGCGCATGGTCTCGAGCTGTCCTCGTTCCCGCGCACGTCCACAAAAGATGCTTGGCGTCAGCTTCAACCGCCGGAGACGGACACTTGGGACACGTTCCTGGGTCGTCTTGTGAGTGCCCCCAAGTCCAAGTGACTGAAGGTGTGAGGGCCACCCCAGCCCGAAGCCTTCTGAGAGAAACTTCCTCCACCCGGGAAAGATTAGGGGGCAGGGAGCAGACACACGGGGGAATTAGGGCACGTGTGTCCCTTCTCAGGAGAGATTTCCGGGCTAAAAGACGGGAGCGCGGATCACAAGGAAGGGGGCTAGGGGAGGACTCAGGGGGGGAAGAAGAGTGGGAAATATGGTCCGCTAATTGATTCAGTACATTGCGACCGTGCCCCTGTACCCAATGTACACGGATCGCTAGCTCTGATGTTCTGTGGAGGCTGTGAATCTGCTGGCAGATCAGAGGTGTCTTCTTTACTTGCTTCAGATGCTTCACAGCACTGAGCGAGTCTGTATATATATGCACCTCCGTGATGTTATGGAGTGCACTTGCAGCATTGACTGCGTCATGAACAGCCTGGAGCTCCAGTAGCAGCGGGTCCGGAGTGTCGGTAGCATAACAGCGCGAGCCTTTGATTTCCGGGTGCGTGGCACTGACGAAAGCAGTCCGTCCTCCGTCCGGCAGAAGAGCTGCGTCTGTGTACAGTACGCACTGGCCTTCAGGGACTGTGGTATCGGAGGTTGGCGCTGGCTGGTCACGGCGACGAAGCTTCGTCGTCTTATTCGTTGTCATTGTCGTGTACCGCCATGGTGGAAGATCGTCTGAGGTTGAAGTGACGGGGGACGCATGACAAAAATGTGAATGAAGCGCTGCGACCACTGGAATATACAAACGCTTGAGCTTCCTTCCTTCTTCGCGCTGGTTTATAAGCTCCGTTATAGTATTGAGCTGGGCGTGTTCCTGTAAGACGGGTATCGGGGTAAGACGAGGAAGTGCCGTGATGGTGCGCATAGCTTCTCGGTTTATAGTCTCAAGTTGCGCCCATTGTTGCTTGGTCAGTCTGTGAAATTGTGCCTGGTAGAGTAGGCGCGGCTGGAGAACAGCACGTACGAGTCTTCTCGCCACCTCCGTGCGGGCTCCTCCACTACGCGCTGCAATCCGGCGGATCAAGTGCAAGGTTGTCGAGGACTCCTTCCGTGCCTTCCGGAGCCAGTGAAGACCAGAACCCGACTGGTGGATCAGAAGTCCGAGCACCCGCAGCTCGTCTTTCGCTGGTATAGCAGCTGAACCAATTTTAAGTTGAAAGTTAGTCATAGAGGCTAACTTCCTTCCTGATTTATTAGCCACTTGTATGTAGCACGACTTCTCAGCTTAAATATCTAAACCGGCTGATTCCGCAAAGGCATGAAAAATATCTAGAGCTTGCTGGAGATGACGGCACTGTAAACCGAGGTCGCGGTTTGCGGACCACAGTGTGAGATCATCCGCGTAGATAATAAATCTCACGGAAGGGATGTCTTGCAACTTCCATGCCAAGGGTGCAAATGCGACGTTGAAGAGCAGCGGTGCTAGCACGGAACCTTGCGGTACCCCACGATTGGATGTAAACAGGCCAACCGGCTTCCCATCCACTCGTACAGAAAACGTCCTTGAGCACAGGAAGGAGTGTACCACTTTGGATACATGATGTGGAATCCCTAAGGACTGCATGTTTCTGAGTATTGTCCTGTGGTCCACGTTGTCATAGGCCTTGGAAATGTCGGTAGCCACCACAGTCCGCACAAGATGGCTGTGGGGTGAAACATGCAAGATATCATCAGCCAGAATAGAGAGTCCATCCTCTGTACCTAGGTGCGGTCTGAAGCCAATCTGAGCAGGATGGTATTTCCTGTTGTGCTCCAGCCACCAGGATAATCGAGTGGCCAGTATCCGCTCAAATATCTTGCATATTGTCGGTGTCAAAGAAATAGGTCTTAGTGCATTAATACCCGTGGGTGGTTTTCCCGGTTTGGGGATAGGCACTACCCCGGGCCTCCTCCTGCCCGTCGTAAATTCGACACTCACCTCACGCGCAGTTTGCGGGGACAAAGAGCAAGTTACTTAACTCTGGCGCGCAAGCCCAGAAGGCTTTTAGCCACGCACACAAATCCTCCCTGTTCTGTGCGCACGCTGCACATACCCCATGCGAGGTTGAGTCGTACGTCGCTCGAGAAAAATAATCCAGACCATGGGAAGCACTATCTATCCGCAGAATCACAACGCCGCATTTCATTGCGAAACAAACGCGTCAACAACACACACGCCATCGCCTTCTCTGTGCCAAACGCATCGCGCACTTCCCAACGGGAGTGAGTGGTACGACTGCAGTGCTCACATGTCGCGAGGTGGGGCCCCGAGCTGAACCTGGACCACGCAACCATAACTGACTTCGAGAGCGGTTTGTGCCTTGTTGCCAAGGCAACCGATGTTTGAGATTGTCAAAGAAATAGTGTCAAAGAAATGGCGCTCGCGCCTGCGCTAGAAACATGGCTAGAACAGAGCCGCGGCGGAGCATGTTTTTGCCGCTTTACACCACGCGTCGCCTCAAGCTGAACTGGTCACATGATTGAAGCGCTGGGAAGGCTACTGATTGGGAGAGAGTGGCCAGAGTAGAAGGAGAGGGCTTGTTTGGCCAGTCCGGGTTGATGCATTTGGCCTGTGGCATTGTAAAAATACGGGAGGCGATGCACACACACACACACACACACACACACACACACACACACACACACACACACACACACACACACTGCTTCGGTCGCTGGCTTGGCTTAGCTGCAAGCTTTGTTCGGACAGTCAGCGATGTTACGACGATACAGATCTGCGTGAAGGCGACGTGCTAACCACTCGACTTATTTATAAACACAGGGGCAGAGAACTTGGTTCATCGGAAGCAAATTACTGTCCACAGAATAGCGCAACCGCGTATGGTTGTCACGCTACTTGCAGCCATGCAAAAAAAGCGCTCGCTAACTCTTTGCGTACGGCTGCGTATGTTATTCTAAAACTCTCTACCGTTCACAAGATATGGGTGCAGCCTGTCAGAACACGGGTGCACGCTGCTCGAGTGCGGTGCTGGTTTGCTCTGCGCCTTCCGGTTCATCGCCACTGATAAGCCTATCTGCACGTGCGCGTTTTGTGCACGGGTTCTGTATCGGTTTAAAATGTCTTTTTCACATGCCGGTGGTAGGAATTACCACCTCCACAAAATAAGACCCGGCACCAGCGGGGCCACATCTGAGACGGCATTTTTTGGATAAACAGTGCGCGGTGCATCAAAGGGAACGAGCGCACGATCCTCCCCAAATGGCTGCGAGTTCGCCGCCGATAAAAAGCCACGTGCCGCCGATAGCAACTGCAGCAACATACACTGCGAAAGGGCAAGGCCATCCCGCACACATGCGGCCAGGTCTTTCATTCGCTTTTCCAGCCTTAGCGGAGTGCGGGATCCAGGGTGTCAACAAAGATGAAAAAGCCAAAAAAAGAGCTTGCCCGTAGCAGACGGCAGTCTGAGGAGCGCAATAGCGGAAGTACGTTACCGCTGAGGAGCGCAGCATCATGGGAGGGAAGGCTTGCGCTCCGTCAACAGCAAAGAAAAAGTTGAAAGGAGGAGGAAATGCGGCACGACGATAATGCGCGGTTTTTTATTTACGATTTCTCAGCTAATACTCATCGCTTTAACAACATTATTGCGGGAGGAGATTGCTAATACATTGCTTTATTTGGTTAGATGTACATACATGCATTGGCGGAAGGTATCTCAGAACCCCTTTAAGAGGTGTGCGTTAATTCGATAGGAATACACATGAGGCGTTTTCGTTCTGCTGGAGTACATTAGAACAATTCTTTACAATTTAACCTGCGCTCTCCATGTCTGAAACTAATCAATAATCATGGTCAGATCCCGTTGAAGGGTGTCACGGTCATCTAGGTTGTTGATAATTCAATACCATACACAAACCTCTGCGAACAGGCGCACTGGAAAAGAAATACCTGTGCAACTATCATTCATAAAAATTGAGATATCATATAACAAATAATCATAACAATTCACAGATTGTAGACATACATACATACATACATACATACATACATACATACATACATACATACATACATACATACATACATACATACATACATGCATACATACATACATACATACATACATACATACATACATACATACATACATACATACATACATACATACATACATACATACATACGTATGTACGTACGGAATTATTTGTGTTACTAAAAACCGAAATAAACTCCAAAAATTCGTCTTATTAGTACTTACGGTATTAACTACCCGTGTCTGCTGAAAATATTGCGAATATTAGCTCAATATTTAAATAAAAACATTTTGGTCTTATACACACATCTTTGTGCCGTATTGCATTATGTTTTTTTTTTGTTCGCTCTTGCAGACTGTAGTCGAGGTAATATTGGTTCCAGCGTTGTGATTTTGCTTTCCTCCATATGACACTCCTGTTCGCCTGGTTTATCACTCTAACTTATATATCTACCGCCACCATACAAATGAGGCATGTTTGCTTTTCATCTAAGTTTGTGTGCGGTCCGAGAAGATCGCAAAAAGCCGCGAAGATTCCAAGGAGTGTTGACGCGACGGTCACAAAACACGGGAGTTTCCGGGAAGTAGGGACCCATAATGTTGTCATCGATCCAAGCTTGCTCCTAAGCTAAGCCGTCTTTCATTTTTCTGTTTACAGTATATTCCGACAGTCCCGCGCCTTCAAGCCGGGAATCGAAGCCGTCAGTTTGCGGTCCGTCTGGCGGCTCACCAAGCGCTGCGTAGTTTCTGCTGAGTAAAAAAGGAAAGAATCTATACGTGGGTTGCAGGCCTAGCCCTTCCCAAACTGTTGAAGCGTAACTTATCACTTCTGCTGCTACTTGAAAAAACGGGAAGTATATCGTATTCGCAGCTAGCTCGCTACGCCAATGCCCCACATGGGTCAAAGCTGTGGTTTAATGTTTCAATGCGGGCTTGTGTCGTCGTTCATTTAAGCGCACCCACGCGGCCGGTTTCGTTCCTAAATTTCCATGTTGTGATGGGACCTCTGAACCAAATCAATTTCTGGTTCGGTGCGCCGAAGCTCTTTACTGAGATTTTCGTTAGTGGAGAACTACTGCGCTAGGAGTTGAAATTATAATTGAAATGTTATTTCTTCTTCACCGTGTGCGTCAACTTGTACGCAAAAACGTTTATTGAAAAAAAAGAGTCAGCCACCCCCTCAGACAAGAATTGAAGAAAAGGTCTCTAAGAGTTAAACGTAAACCCGCAATTATTGTCGTCGCCGCGTCGGTGTGTGACTTTCGGCGCGTCGTTGTAACACAAAAAATGTGTTTCATTATTCAACCTCGTTTGACAGCCCATTTCAAGTAAATCAAAATTACCTCCGTGTGCGTTGAAATCGCAAGCCATCTTCATTGATCGTCTGCCAACCTTTGATGCAGGCCCTCAGGTCTCTAAACGCAGTTTCTTCGGCCCAACTGAATCATAGATTTCTTTAATCCTAACTCAAGGAAGCAATGTAATTTTTATTCTCATCGTGAATGGTGGCTCATGAAACAATTTTAAAGGCGATTTAAGTTACAATTTATCACGGAATACAGAACTTCCGTGGCCTCACACAGTGACTATTCATTCGTCTGCGCCACTGATGCGTTACCTGCCTCAACTGGCCAATTGGGGGCGTTCCCATAACCGAATAAACATGAGGAATGTGCTGCAAACATTACCTATGAAGATCTGATTGCACATATTATGAGATGAATATTCTGCTAATTGAAAGGCAAAAAATTTGAAACGTCTCGGTATCACGGTGGCGTTTTATTTGCAATATGGCGAGGCGTACAAGACGAAGCACCTCGAGCTAGAGCTGCTCACGTGATCACGAGCACCGAAGATGATGATGTCATTGGTGCACCGATGATAATTATAAAGTTTCTACGACTTTAAGTTTATCCAAAAAAATCCTGTTGGCTGCCTGTAGCGGTCGCCAAAATTTACATTAGCTACAAGTGGCGTAAAACCTGTAATTTATATTCCAATTGGGAGCGAACGTGGGTCCGTGCATGACGTTTTGCTGCGACCCCGTTTGCTGCGACTCGTCATGTGGCTGTGAACGTGGCTGTACAGGGTCCTGGTGACCCCATTGGGTGTCGACGTCCCCAAGTTAACCCGAACTGTACGCTTTGAGGTTTAAGGACGTCAACCCGCTACCCGCCGCGTCACGTACATTGAGTTTGACGCTGCTTGGCATTTCGTCCGGTCGTTTCGAGGTCTGCAAACGTTAAAAATCGATCCGAGTCGAGAAATGTACCCACTCAGGTAGATTGGCCGCTGGCGATGACAGCAGCTGGCAGAAGCCAACGCCGGTTCACCAGTCGTTTGGCTGCTACGTCGACATAACAACACAGATATCTCACGCACCAAATCAGGAGTATTGACCGATACCGATGAAAACTGTCGAGAATAGTTCGCGGCCGATTCTGCACTTCCCACTAGTCTACGACGTCAACATACCGGTCGACAATCCTAACATACTCAGTCTGGAAGACTGGCAGTGATCATGATCTACCAGTCTTGAGAGCTTCATGGAAGAATCAATTTCTATAAGCAGCGATTGAAACACACCCAGGCATACGTATGCTTTCCCAACTCGAGGAAAGCTTGCGTTCCCGTATTCTCACATCACCACACAGTGTGTAGGTGCCCCGCAATTTTCATAAGACCAGGCATAACTCAAGTTAATTTATCCTCCCTTAAAGCAGCCCCTCCCCCCAACTCATAAACGAACGCCCACGTTGCGCCAGCAAAACAGGTCTGGACACCAGAAGCCTCGATTACTGAAAAGCGCATGATGTAGGGTGTAATTAAGATTCGCTGTTACCGCACATTTACCTTCAAATTTGGCAGCTGTTTCTGTTGCTTACCTTTTTTTTCAATTAGGAGGAGCTTATTCCTCCACCTCCTCCTATAAATCAATAAACAATCTCCCAGACCCCATCAGGCCGCCTGAATAAATCGCCACGCTCGGACCTGCTCTACATGCCTTGCCTTCATTCTGTTTCCAGTCGCTCGCCGATTGCATACTCTGTTGCCCCGCATGACCTAAACTTTCCTGCCACTTCCACAAGCTCAATTTCTCTCGAGCTTCCTTTTGTAGAAATGCAGACTGAACGTATTCATCCTGCGGCTTCCTTTATTCCGATCTCGCATCCAATCCTTCCGGTATTGACCCACCGCGTTACTAAAAAGCAATGCTCTCTGCTTTTGGCCAGGGACGGGAGCGTATTGGGTGGAAGTTGCCTATTTGCGGTTTGAAGGGGAAGGAAGTTCGGTGGAGATAAGAAAGAGTCGCAAAGGACGTTTTGATATTCAGTTGTCTTCGAAGACAAAAATATTAGCGAAGCTTGCATCAAGTAGCGCAATATATGAACTACAGCGAAGCAGGAGGATTTCTTTCTGTGTAATCACTGAAGGACACACCACCACGAATTGCATTAGGTTTGAAATCATTTATTTACATGTTCCGTCGTCGTTTTTCACTGTGGTAGTAGCAGCGATCGTCATACCCATGTATATCGTCGTCTTCCTCATACACGACTGATGGGCCCGGATCATTTTGTCCTCAGGCTTTCACATTTCTCTCATTGTGGAATGAGTCAGCACGCGCTAGAACCGGCGGCAACAGGCTTCGCGAACTGGGCGTCTGTAGCGCGAGCTATCTTGGGAACCCCCCTTGAGGCGGTGAAGCACGCAATCTGTTTCTTGGTATTTTTAGAGCGCCACCCGCAAGCCTAGACGACGCCGGGCGCTCCTCGTAAAACGCGTGCACGCGCGCAGTAAACGCTGGGAGTAACTATGACCGGGGTAATTTGATGACGTCGCACACATTATGGCCAGCAAAAATTTAAAACATATTTTTTTAAGCAGCGGACCTGTTGCTTTTCTTTTATCGCAAATTAAAAAACAGCTCCGCTGCTTAAAAAGATATCTTAAATCAGCAGTGCTCTACATACGTGGATTCATTTAATTTTGTGGGCTCTGCAAGTTTTTACTCATTAGTGATGTAAATTCTACGTCATCTATTTTTATATTGTGGGATTACAGCCTCGAAAATGTTGCCTGTTGAGGTTTGCCTTGTCTAGTAATTGAAGTTATTATTTTTTTTTTTACAGGGAGGAGGGAAGGGCGAGCGGCGACATGGGAGTGTTGAAATTAACCCTTTTCTCCGTCTTTTAGCGCGTTCCTAATTCTGCAATACAACGATCGCAATATTATAAAAAGGGCCCCCTTCAGATGCCTTTGGCTCCAATCCAAAATGCCTAGTAAGCTCGAGCTAAGCTTGCTTTGTGGAGGTTCGAGGGCCCAAATGTGCATCGATTTCCGGCCAATAAAGATGGGAAAAAACGCTTCGACGGAGACGGTGCGTTACTGCGAGCTCAAAAATTCCAGAAGAAATAAGGAAAGAAAGATAGCAAGAAATTATAAAAAAAACAGAAGGAAAGAAAAAGAAACCGCCAGAAGCGTGGCGCCTGCCTCCCTTGTTTGTGTCCTGTTACAGTGTTCTGTGCCTGACGAATGTTGAAGAAGCAGCTACCCACCAGTCAACACTCGTCATCCAGGCCTGTTCACGTGTTTTTTAACTCGTGCAGAAGCACTTTAATTATTCGTCTAGAGGGAGCAGCCATTGCTCATATGTGAGGCCAACCGCTCCTCTTTTCGTGTAATTAAAAACATTATTCATTTGGGGTCGCCACCAGGCTGCATGACTGAAGGCGCACTATTCGGAGCTCGCCGCTGATGACCCTTTAACGGTAATGAAGTGTGCTCCCATTTGCTGCCTTACGCAGCCAGAAGGCAACAAAGAAGTGTTGCCAAATCAACACCCCCAAGCGATTCACTGTGCCTTAGCAAGGCTTCACGAACTTTAAGAGTGTATTTGTAAACATTTCGTCTATTTTATATTTGCGGTTTCGACGGGTTATTGGGTGTGTGAGCTTTGTATGCAAAATTACGTTTTGTTGCAATGCCTCTAACATAAGGCATGCGCTGCTGGCCAGGAAGTTTTATTTGCAGGTAACGCGGGCTCAAGACCACATGGAAGAAGAGCTGGTTCCTTAATCGCGCTGGTAGGCAGTGTGTTTCGCACCAGAGAAGAAAAAAAAAAACAAGCTTTGCGTACATCCTGCAACATGTTCATGACCAGCAGCTCTGCAACAGACAATGTATAAGCTTGAAGAGTATCAAGGACATCAGAATAATTTGAAACTTCTTCGTTGCCGCGTAAGATATTCTAGAGAGACAACGCACGCTCCAGGTGAGTTCCCAGTGTCGCTAATAAATGTATCTACACGAAACGAAGTGCGGGCAGTCCCGTACAAGAAGTGGCAGACCAGCAGAGCGCTCGTCCCGGAGTTTCCGCGGGACCTCTCGACGCAAACGTTGCGGTAGTGGTTGCGGCGACGTTTAGGCGGAGGCGGAGTACTGACAGGGATGCTATAACACCGCGAAGCTAGGTGGCGAGGTCGCTAGAGGTCACCCCAGGGTAATTTCAAAACGTGCCCGCGCAGTTTGCAGCCAACAGCCATCCTCAAAGTAACGAAAGATGCACAAGAAGCTTCGCCTCAAAAATCACCGAATAATAAATTATATTTAGCCTTACCCGCTCACAAAGCGAAGCAGATTTCCGCCTCACGCCCGTACAAAAGTGTCAAAACATTACATTTTACTACAGGCTGTTTCATTGAATTCATTTTTTTTTTCAATGGTTGGATATCTCTTGTCATTTTATGGGGCTATTTTGGCCATAAAAATGCAAGAGATTACACAAGTTTCTCCACTAGAGGTCGCTGCGAAAGGAACAAACGAGCAGAAGATGAGCCTTGCGATTCGGACTATAGGAGGTGGCGTCCGTCCAGTTGAGCTGTATCGAACGATGTTCTCTTTCTGATTAGCTTTAGGATGAAGCGTTAATGTGCACTATTTTGTTTTTAATTATTATGCGCCTTGCCCTTAGCAAGACCAGGTTTCTAGGTATTTAGTTTCAAGACGGCTGTTCCACTCAGCCGGCCGGTATAGTTTGTTCTTCCGTGAAGAAGACCCCTGGCGACCCGCGTGGAACTCACTTCCTCTTCGTGCCGTTCTGTGCTTATAACCGGATGTCGTGAGCGATCAATCAGGCACCGCTCCATTTGACAGCATCGCATCAATAAAGACCCGGCGCTCTTCTTTCAACAGCCGCAGTGCATTCGAACGGCCATTCGTGGTGTATAGGCAAGCAACATGCATACAAAGCCGGCGCCTAATCTGCCTCAAGCGCATCGAACTGTTTATTCTGAATATTTATAAGTACACCCTTTGAAACCAAATGAACTCATTCAGAACGCGAATGTAGTCACAATGCCGTGGGGACGTTAATTACCATGTTTTTGTTGTGTTGTATTCCCCGCGTCCATATTCTGGCACGCCAGAAAACACGTATCCTGGAACGCCAGAAAACCTTTGCCGGAGAGGAGAATACATCTAGCATTCCCGCACGGGTGTACCTGTGTATTGTCGTGATTGCTCACTGGTTAGCTGTTGTCACGAAAATAATTTAGGCTAGCCTTGTGTATGCGGCGCCAGCTGGTGTCGGCTGGCATCGTCAGGCATCTTGCGTGCATCTTTTGCACTGTACGATTGGTACCTAGAAATGCCGCGGGGTGAATATTCAGCCTGCTCCAGAGTGGCTGACACCGTTTGTCACCGCAAGGCTTCGTTTTTCCCATCCGTTACGCGCAACAGAAATACACGCCTATTTGAATACAATTTTTATACCGTAGGCACTCCGATATTTCGTGGTGGCCGCCAACTCTGCAGTTCTAAATAATAATAAAGGTGCCATACATATTGTTGCATGCCGGGGTTGCAGGTGGATGGCAGTTTCACGGCCCTATAGTTTTGATAGATCAATGTGACACATGAAGCTAGAAGGCCTGCGAGGTTTCCGCTTGTAAACAAGGTGTATGACTTAGACAAAAATTCAGGCCAGGACAACTTGAAATCGTTACAATAAAAGCAGCGCATCGCAATGTGCAATGTGCGCACATTTGTATAAACACTGGTGTCGCTTGTTGGGGTGCATTCACTGGAAAGCGAACATTCACCGATAAGTCGTAACCAAGAGGTTTCGTCTTTGATGCGCAGCTTTCGTCACTAGAGGTAAAGATAGTGATTCGGAGTCTCGAAGCGACATCGAAACAACTCGATCACATGAATTCCACCCCAAATAAATCCGTGGTTCATGTGAGGTGGAAGTTCCATGAATCAATGGTGTAGCTGAAGTTTGCCACCTCACATGGATTCACGTGAGGTGGCAAACCTCCCATGAATTTATGATTCATGTGAGGTTTACTTGTCGTTACACATTTACGGCTGAATATCTTCCTTTTTATCGACGCAGGTAGCCTGTTCATTACATCAAAGTGCATGCTGAATGCACTCCTCTACACTCTAAGATAAAAGGGTAGAAGAAGGGAGGAAAATGCGAGTTTTCTCCCCCAGCCCGGCGAGTTTCTCCCTTTAGCTCATTACACGTAGAGCCCTCTGTGCGGCCTCTACGAAACACGAACACGGGGAGCATACGTTCTCCCCTGTCGTCTGCGATCTGCCGTCGGTGCCGACGCCGATAACGAAGCTGTTCTTCGTTGCACAACAGCTGTCGGCGACCGTGCGTACGCGATTATTCTGTGCAGTATCGTCCCTGCAATGTGGTACTTCCTTGTCCGCTCACTGTTTTTTTTTTTTATCACCATGTTCTCGCCACGCAAATGCACGGTTCTCCAGCCGTGTGTTTCGAGCACATTCTGTGGTAGCCGATGCAAGTGTGCTGGGTGCGACTCGCCTGCGCCCAGTTCAACGTTACCACTGCATTTGTGGACGCTTTGTACTCACTCCCAAGGGTAAAAGTGGGAAGCGATTATACTAAACTGCCCCTTTCTTCATCAACAAACACGGACAGCAGCATATTGATGCATCAGTGACCAACAACAAAAGGACCCCTGCGGTAGCGTTTCGGCTGGCGTCCCTGAATGGTTGCCAGACCAGTGGAGCGCTCTTCGCTAAAAGAGGGAAAGCAAGGCAACCCAAACATACGCGCCATACTATTTCGTTACACGTTTTTTTTTCTTCTTTGAGCTATTCTACTACTTACAAAACCTGAAACTAATATAAGGTTGCAATTGCACGAGTTACATTTGACGAAACAACAAAACATAGCTGAGTCTCACGCATTGCTGTGGGTTATTCGAAACAAACAGCAAGTTCAGTGTTCCTGTTTGCACGCTCTGCAATCACTGGTATACAGTCGAACACGGATATATCGAACTCGAAGCGGATCGCGAATTAGTTCGATATATGAAAAATTCGATATAAAAAAATAAAGGCCCCGAGACCTTACCTGTGGCGGACGATCACCTACAATCGGCGCATTCAAGAATGACAACTAATTCCGCACACACGATGCAACGGAATGTTTTATTTCCGTGAAAAAAAATAGCTTATCTTGGCCTGCTTCTTCGTCTTCGAAATGAAGTTGAAGACGCTGACCTCGATCTTATCGAGGCTGTCCAGGTGCGACAGCCCGGTTCCCTCCATGTCGCCCCAACAACGGCGAATCAAGCCGAACGCTGCCTCCACTTCGGCGGCGGAGTACGCGAGTGTAGCCTCCGCCTCGTTCGGACGATCTTCGTCGCCACTTGAGCTGTCGGCCTGGGCATCCTGGGTCTCTGCGACCTCAGCTGCAATGTCCTCGCCAGCGAGGCTCGCAACAGCCTGAACATTGCAGTCCACTTCCACGAAATCGTCCGCAGACACTTCGGGTGGAACGGCAGCCGGGAAGAGTGTCGACAACTCGCGAAACACGTCGTCTATGCGCTCTTCGTCGCCGTCTTCACCGGTTTCCGCAAGTTCCGCCATCCCGAAGCCTGCCTTCCGGAAGCAGTTGGCCACTGTGTCCGTCTTCACGTCTGGCCAGGCTCCCGTCAGCATTTGAATGGCACCAAGCAGGTCAACCTTCAGCTCGGTGCCCATGCGGAGGTTGACCAGCAGCCTATCAAGGATGCGCCTCCTGTAGCCCACCTTGAAAGACTTGATGATGTCCTGGTCGAGCGGTTGCATCTTCGCTGTCGTGTTGGCCGGCAGAAACTTCCGCCCGATGTTTTTGAGCTCGCAAGTGGTCTGGTGGGCCGAGCAGTTGTCCACAAGAAGGCAAGCGCGACGCCCCGACTTGCCCAGCTAGACGTCCCACGCTGATAAAAACTCACAAAACATCAACAACAAAAAAGAAAGAAAAGGCGAAAGGAGGAGGCCGCCGGCGCCCAACAGCGCAGTCCGAGCCTCCAAGCCCTCACGTTTTTCAAGCGTTTCGGGTGTCGGCGGAGGCGCTGTGCCGCGTAGGCGGCGAAGGTCACGGGGCGCAGCGAGTGCCGAAGTGCACCTTCCAGCTCGCGCGGCGTTCGATATATCCAATGGCGGGTAAAAATACCGTTCGATATAACCGTGCGAATTTCTATACTTTTACAAAGGATTTTCAAGGGGATAAATTAGGAGTTCGATATAGCCGAAAATTTGATATATCCGTGTTCGATATATCCGTGTTCGACTGTAAATACTTTGTGGCCGTTTAAGGTGTAGTTGTGCTTTGTCGTTTGCGGACACGTGAAAAGTGTACTATGTGTTGTGCAATGTGTTATGTATACGTGTATTATGCTTGCGCCGTTGTCTATTGCATGTATTGTGCGTTGACAATGCCTTCAACGAAGTGTATGTTGCTGTGTTGTGCTATGTTTCTTCCAAATTTGTGCCCGCCAGCCTACGGCCTCTGTAATGTTGCTATGCCTTGATGTAAGCTATGCCTTGATATGAGGAAATGCCTTGATGTAAGTGCCCACTGATAGTGATGCTTAGTAGCTGCCCCCTCCCTCCCCAACTGTTTTTTTGCGTCATCTATCGGTCATTTTTAAACGTTTACGATTCGAGCTAGCTAGATGGCGAGCAGTGTCATCTCTTTGCCCGGACGGATGTGGCGGATCCGTTTTTTGAGCCGCCTGCACCGCCTTTGCGCTGAGGTGCACGATTGCAGACGATCTGCGCTTTGATGCATCGGTTGTAGCAAGGTAAGGCGACTAACAACAACAGGTCGTTCTCTAACGGCCGCATTGGATGTTTGTGATCTCGTAAGTCGGTGAACGGCAGGATTACAAGCGTTTGAGAAATAAAGGCAGCATTTTGAATGCAATCGTTATGACTTCTGCCCGGTTTACAGCGGCGCGTTCGCGCTCAACGCGTAGACGGAGCGCTTAGCGGGACAGATGCAAGTCGCGCATACACGTTGGCGTCATGGCTTGCTAACCGCAGTTCTGGTGCGCGGTATGTATTGTTTTGGGTATCTTAGGCTCATTTTAAGCGCACACAACCACAGTACCTACCTATTTGTACTTGCTCGATCCTCAAACCGATCAGCTCGCTAGGCCTTTCTCGCATAACAAGCATTGCTCGGGTACCGCCGCCAAGGGAGGAACGCTCCTCCATTAGCTCACGAAAGGGGGAAACCCTCCTCCATTTGTAGGGGAGAAACGCGATCCTCCCTGTTAAAGGGAGAATATTTCTACCTTTTAGGGAGCAATATATGATACATTCCTGTTTCCCCCCTAAAGGCGAAACTACCACACCCTTTTTTCTTAGAGTGTAGGGCGACCGGGCGCCGCCTAAGCCTTCGCTTTGTGACGTCACGGCGGCAGCCTTCAGGCCTTAAAAGGCTAGAGGGTGTCCCTCTCTCTCCCTCTCTGCACGTAAGGCGAAATGTAGTGTTAGAAAGGTATTTGACAGATAATGCAAATAATTTTCGACAACTGCGCAAGAGAGTTCTAAAAAATGGTTGGCAACATTAATGTCCGCCTCGGGACGGTAGTGTTGCGCCGTTCACCTGCTTTCCCCCGTCGCCCGTAGCAAAAGCACTGATGCTATCGCGTTGTTCCCGCAGATGGAAACCGATATGGGCCACCGCAAGGAGTGTTCGCCTCCTGAAGAATTTCAAGAACGTTACGCTGCCCCAACATTGTTGCAATGAAAAAAAGTGGCAGCGATGAAGACCCTATAGCTCTGTAACTCACCACTATAACTATCCACTATAACTTTAATTACCACCGCAGACCTTTTTACATAAAGCTGGCAATGCCATGGCACTGCTTCTTGCTGCCATTCGCTGTAGCGGCTGGGATGATAAAAGATAATAAATTCATTCACGAAGCCCTCATACGATGAGCCATGATGTCGAGATCGTCTACACCGTCGCATCTTCATACATAAGCTTTGTGGGCCGAATGGCCTTACGAAATTGGCGTGTGTACATGCACCTCCCTTTTAATACTCCCCCGGAACTCTCTCATGCGAGCACGCAACCCATCCAACGACATATGCGCTAACACTTTTCATATCGCAGACTTAAAACATTTGGAGCCGACTTCGGTGCTTCCAGAGACGAAGTTTACGCGGATGGTCTTCGGGCAGTTGTGACAAGGAAGTGGTTTCAGCGTAAAAGCTCGACTGCAGCTGAAAGTGACCAGCTGTCATGGGGTCAAAAATCCAGTTACCCTGAATAAAAAAATGTATCTTATAGGGCGATCTTTTCGCAGATACCCTCTTGACGATTAAGTCGCCCGTGCCTGATTTCATGAGAACGGGTAAGCTGTTGCCATGAACAACGGCGTCGACATCGTAAGTGCCACTCGAAGTAGTGCCTTTGGTTCGAAAAATGAAGGCATGAACGTAAATTTCTCCCGGCTGGTGCAACATCTCCACGCCAGTCGCATACTCACCGATGTATTCTCCCACTCGTTGATTTTGAACTCGTAGCCTTAACCCCGAAAAATTGCCTCTACGGACCCAATAATCATTTGCGTATTTGAGTATCCTATCCCCAGATAGAAGTTCGGGGACTTTGACTAGGAAAAGACGGTCTCTGCAAGCAATGTCTTCGATCGATTGCAGGCTTCTTCATCTGTCCAAGGATGCCCTCGAAGTCATCATGCAAGTCCCAATCTCTGAGAGCCGGGGTCAGCTAGCCGTCCTCGCTTCCCGCGTCGCTCGCTCGGAAGGCAGTTTAGCATCGTTGACGGAGTGCAAGGCAACGGCGGCCTGCTCACGGGGTCTCTTCAGGTCCCGTTTCCATCACCGCTGGCGGGAGCGTTTAGAGCGATAAGAGGGCCTGAGAGATGGTTTGAGCAAAAGAGAATCAAACACTTGAAGCTGCAGAACCACTTTTTAGTCCTAAAACAGTCAGCAGTAGCTGCACTACAACGCTCATCCTTAACAAGTGCTTTTTTTTGCTCCCTGAACTATACCTCTGCAAAGCTGGGCGCCACTCACTCACACTCACACAGAAAAAATATATTTTTCCACACGCCCTCACTCACACTCACGCTCAGCAGTCGCCCTCACCACTCGCACTCACGTTCACTACGCGCCCTCCACCACTCGCACCCACCCGCGCTCACGCTTACCCCTCGCCGTTATATACGCACTTGCACTCACGCTCACCGCTTACCGACGCCACCCACGCTCACTCTTGCTCACCATTCGCCGTCACCACTCGCACTCACTCGCGCTCGCGTTCGTCACTCGTCGTCTCCCTTCGCACGCGAATGTGTGCAGCAGACCCGCCATGATTCATGAAACCGTACAGTATTAGTTTATTACGGCACCAGAAGGCCATCCAAATCATATTTCTATATCAACATGCCACCGCAGAATTAATTCTAGGGTGGCAATCCCGCCATTAACAACCATCACAGCGAGCGGCTCCTGCGACGAATAGCCAACAGCGAGTACAAGCGCAATAGTGGCGCTCACCCGGTAAGCCCTGCAAATAGCGCGAGTAGCGTGAGTGCACTTGAGAGTGGTGAGTGGGGGGGCTCACGGCAAGTGGAACTCGCACTCGGGAATTGCGAGCGGAGCTCCCCGCGACTTGCTCTCGCACTCGCGAGGGCAAGTCACGGGGGTGGGGCTCGCAGCGAGTGGCACTCGCACTCGCGAGTCGTGAGCGGGGCTCACTGTTCGTGGGGCTCGCACTCACTCGTACTCACACGGCCAGCACAAAACAGTGGCGTGGCTCACTCCCCACTCACTCATGAATGGCGAGTGGAGGTCATTGAGTGCACTCGTGAGTGAGCTTGCCGACCTATGCCCTCAACTTTCGTATACCAGGTGGCTTACAGGGTTAAGGCCGAGGAGTCCGACCATACCGAATGAACTGATAACCGGAATAAAGCTATTCCGCTCTTACAAGCCTTGATTGCATGTCCCCTTTCTGTGTGCCGTTGACAGGTTTTCAGTAAAAGACAAATTGCCGTCAGCTTCAACTTTACGCACCGCCACCCACTATTCTGTTCCACGCCTTCAGAATAATCACGGCTTCTGGCCCTTTTATTTTTGCCGGAAGAGTTGCTGATAACTGGCTCTAACGACCGTGGTTTATGGTTACATCGGTATTTCTAGCATCCACTTAATACGAGGAGGATTTGAGAAGCAGAGAATGCAGTGGCAGCAGTCCAATGGCCGCCCAGTAACAAAAGAAGGAAACTACAATTTCTGTGTAGCTACCTTCGCTTTTATTCTGATACGGAATATGCCAGAACGGAAAATAACGAGCTCGTCAGTATCCACTGATCCGCGCTTGTAATCTGCATTATCAGGGTGTCGAATGCCTAATAAGATAGATTAACCACAAAGGGATCTTCAACCCGAGCATCATTACATACCGCCTCTCCCACTCCCCCCTCCTCCTCTCCCCAACTCGATAAACGCAATACTTGTAACGAATGAACAGATGATCGAAAGAAGTGCCGGATGAAGTTGACAGGGGATGATAAAGCGAGCGCCAAGGAAACGGTACACCTCTGGCTCGGATGAAGGATTCATAATGGTGCCATTTACGGCTACAGAGACAGCTTCCACAAAATTGCCTCGTGGCTGGGCCGCACTAAAGCTGCAGGGCCAAGTACTGCTCCAAGTGGCAGCCTATTCGCTTCGGCTCATCAGTTTCCTTGGTTTTCTTTGCTTCCTTTCCTCAGTTTCATCAGTTTCCTAGTTTCCTTTGCCGGGGCGAAACAAGCTACCCCTTCTTTCCTTCTCTAACAAATTGTGGTTATCTGCCCGTTCTCATTTTCCGTATTGACGGACGTCATCACCCTGAATTTAGTCGTTTTACTCTTCGCAGGAATCCCATTCTGTTCCCCGACGTAACCGTGCACCTTTAGGAGTGTGTGCACAATCGATGAAAAATTTGAGAATATTCGAGAGCACTCTTGAGAATATTGAGAATATTCGAGAGCACTCTTATTAGAGACCATAGTTTCCGAGTTGTGTTCATTGACCTGGATGCGAAGGCCCATGAATCAGATGCTTACAGCTATCGGGATGCCATTGAAAGATTTTGCCTAAATTGATTTCACCGTCATACTCTTTGTTAAGGCATAAATGCTTTTTGAAACGATATACGGTCCCTCCGGAGCAGAAAACGGCTTTAAATAAATTAATGCCGCTCCCTTCAATGTAAAAACTGCCGGAAGTGCAGAGCAGCGATTCACCGTAATGGGCTGCGGCGCCGTTATTCGCACACTTTTACCACCCATCACGCTCTTCACCGCCCTGTCTTATTCCTCTTCTGATGAATTCAACGGAGGTTTGTACAACGCATTTCAAATTTCCCGCTTCGCAGTGCTCGCGCGCTTCTGCCTGAAACCGCTCCAGCGGGAATTGTGTTCCTTTTGTCACACAGAAAACAAGCGCTGCAAAAAACAGGGGACGAAGCGTGGACAGGACAAGCCCTAACTTTCAACGAAAGGTTTATTGGAGAACCAGTGCATATAAACACGTCTGCCTAGCATAGAGATAGGAGGAACGAAAGGGAAACATCAATACGATGGGCGAAACAAGAAAAACAGTGACGTACCGCCTACGACAAGAAATCCAGCTCAAGTTTCCATAAGGCTACAGACGGCCTGCTGACGCATTATCACCAGACCGTGTGTGACTTTTCTTTGTGACTATGAACCAACACGCACAAACCTATTGCAGAGTCCTTCAATGCCTCTGCCTTTTCCCTTCTGAATGTTCTTTTGGGGCTTCCTCTTCCTCCCGCACGTTCCGGCGTTTCACTGCCACTTTTTGTTTTTGCATATTAGCGTAAAAACCAACCCAACGGGCTTTTCTAACTCACTAAATGAACGCGGGCGCTGGCGGTTAATTACGTATATTTTGCCTGAATTGTACCGACAGTTTTCTTTGCGCAAAGCAACGAGGATATGTATGGCAAGTGCCAGCGCTTCACGAGTTTCGAACGCTTATGACTATATAAACCACTTGGCTTTCGAAGCCTCTGTGGGACGCCGCGACGACGGAACGCCGTGTAGCTCTACTTGGGTCCAGCAAGCGAGCTACGACGATAAGGCGAGCCCCTAAAGTGCTCTGCACTCACAACGACGCTGTAGAATGCGCTGGGAGCTTGCCAAGAATTGCTAATAAAGAAGGCAAACACTAAAGGAGTACTGACACCAAATTTTGACGCCCAAAAAATGATATAATTGGCTTCAGTAGTTTGTACAGATGCCTCACAGAAATTTTTGCAGCGATGCGAGGCCGGAATCACATCTAAAATCGATTTTGATTGTCCAGGCCGCGAGCTTCCACAAATCGGCAGCACTAGCGAAATCGCTTTCGGCGTGACGAAACATCGGCTTGCGTGTCTGGCGGTTCAAGGTGACGTCATATAGTCGTTTTCGGAACCGGAAACGATATCCTGAGCTGCTGTTGTCGGTGGTATTCGTTTGGGCAGGAGACGTGGGCGTAGCCGTGTGATCAATGCTTGTAAACGTTGCGTGTTCGACGTCTTTGCTCTTCAGTTCGTGGCCGGCGCATGGTGTTCCCTTGCACTGGTGCCGAAAACTGCGTGGTGCCGGCACCGCGCGGTGCGCGATGTCGACGGGCACCGCGGCTACGCGGCGGTGCGCGTCGCCGAGCTCCCCCAAGTTGTGCTATGGCAAGCTCGCGGTATGCGAAGTACTGCTAGTGGAAGCCTGTCTGAGCAAATCGACGATGACGCCAAGATGCATTATTTTCCACGCGACGACATGCAGCGCTGAACGTGGACTGAGTTCGTACGCGGCGGCGGCCGCAAGAACTGTCGCCCAAGCCAGTGGGCCCGGGGTTGCACGGGTCACTTTGGGTGTTGGGAACTTTAGGCTTAGTATCGTGGCGACTATTTGATCGCTGGTATCTGTACAACTGCGAATGACCATCCCTTACACAACTTTTCACCACACTATCATGCCTGTCCGAGCAAATCGACGACGACGCCAAGATGCATTATTTTCCACGCGACGACATGCAGCGCTAAACGTGGACTGAGTTCGTACGCGGCGGCGGCCGCAAGAACTGTCGCCCAAGCCAGTGGGCTCGGGGTTGCACGGGTCACCTTGGGTGTTGGGAACTTTAGGCTAAGTATCGTGGCGACTATTTGATCGCTGGTATCTGTACAACTGCGAATGACCATCCCTTACACAACTTTTCACCACACTATCATCCCCGTTTTCGCATATGAAGCTTTATTTTGGCAATAATTTACTTTTCAGCGATCGGTGACCAAGACATCTGCCGCGGCCTGTTTTGATTCTAGCGCGCAGGTGGCGCCATCTTTCGGCCGCTCGCCGCACCGCGGTGCCGGCAGTGCTGGGTCGGAGCGCCGAACCTCCGCCGCCGGTCAGCGTAGGCTTACCATCGCGGCAAATATCTGAACGCCGCTTTTAAATTCAGCGCTGATAACAACCCCTAGCACAATTTTTCAACACACTAACATCTACTTTCTCGCATGTGGAACTTCTTTTTCGCGATGAGATTGATTAGAAGAGGGGCGACAAGCTGTTGCTATCACGGTCGGCGCCGGTTCGAGCCGCAGTGATATTAAAAAACGGACGACGGCGAAGACATCGCCGGCCTAATCGCCTGGCCAAATAAAGTTGTTCTGTCTGTCGGGTGGCAGCGACTCATCCGAGTCTGACGATTCAGACGACATGTCGACTGCGCGGACCATGTACAATCTTAGCAGACGATGCGGCGAACGCATGGAGGAAAGAAAAACGTCCCTGACGTCACGGGTGAGACCGTGACGTAAGGCTGGCCCGCTTGCAGGCTGGCCTTCGAACGGACATTTTCCCGCGCTGCGACCAAATTTGAAATTGGTTGCAATAAACGTGCTATAATTAATTCTGTGTTGGCGGCTGACGGCTTTCGGTTCGATTTTCGTAATTACTGGACCAATAGGTATTCTTCACAGCATAAAAACTGAAAGCGAGAAATTTCGTGTCAGTACTCCTTTAGGGGCTGCGCGCTGCTGCTTCGCTCATGAAGGGCACTGCTAACGTGGAGCGGGCAACGTAGCACAACGCCGCTGCACGATGGCACACCGTTCAGTAGTTTGGGCTGTTACGGTCGTTCCCCCATTTGGCTGTATTATACTTGTACATGAGCCCTCATTCGCCTGGCCCAAGAAGGCCTGAACAGGAGTGCACGCTGAAGGAAAAAAACTCACGCTACTCGTACGACGCAAGCTTGTTTTGTGAAATGAAAGTAACGGCCCCACACTGCTGGTGTCTATTCGCCATTAAGTAAGTATATGCTTAGAATCTCAAATAGGCAAGCTTCAGGGTGATGCCTTCTTTTTTTTTTAACAGATGTTCCAGCGTCCGCTTACCATTACCGGTTCCGGTAATAGGCTAGTAACAAAGTGTTTATTAAAGTATTAAACTGGTGTAGGAGCTTGCCTTAGCGGAACGAAACCGCCTCTAATCCTTCCCTTATACTCGACACCCTTTTCTGCACCATATAAGAATCTAGACTCAGAATGAGGCTACCAAAGCGGATTCCACGAAGGCTCGAAACTCTTTAGCACCGGTTGCGTCTCACGGCAGCACTTACGAACTCCTACCGCCATCGCCTCGGTCTAACCGGAATCCCTATTTACAAAGTGGATATCTGGAAACAGTTGACCAAATCTTGCTAGAGTGTCCGGTAAATAGGCAGGAAAGAAATCACTAAGCACAAAACATCGAGTGCATCGACTGCGGATCTATATCTTTGAAAGTTCTTCTTGGACCGTAGCCCTCTCCATCATCCCAGCGAAAAGTGTTGGTTACCTTATTTGATTGTCTACACCAAATCGACGTCGCAGAGACACTCTAGAACTTCACATCCTCACCTGTGAGATCATGTGGACATTTGCGTCACCCACGCAAAGCTTCATGTTCACTTTTTTTTTCCCTATCCTTTATTCCTATGCTCAGCGCTACGTCCGTTAGTGCCTTTATTCCCTTCTCTCCATCCCCGAAGAGTAGCATGTAGGCGGGAACATGCCGGCTAACCTCTCTGCTTTCATTTAAAAACTCTCTCTCTCTCTCTCTCTCTCTCTCTCTCTCTCTCTCTCTCTCTCTCTCTCTCTCTGAACTGGTGTGACGGTTGGTTAAAATGACCCTTACTCCTCACAAATGCAAATTAGTTTCCTTCCACCGCCGCAAAAATCCGCTCCTATTTCCCCATGAAATCGCTAACATACCAGTCGAAATAACCTAATTGTATAAGCACCTCGGTGTGACATAAACTGCCTTATCTTTCCTGTGCACGCATATCACCGATGTCATTTCATCAGCTAACCGATCATTAGGATACCGAAAGTGTCACCTCCGGCACTCACCGTGCCACTTGAGACTTCTGGACTAGCAGTCGCTAATTCTGTCCAAGCTTGAATACGCATCACCCATTCGGAGCCCTCACCAAGTTTATTTGACCAACGCTTTCGAAGCAGTCCAAAATCGCCCCCCGCCCGGATTCGCTACCCTGTCACTCTACCACACGTGTTGTCACAGTTCACTCCGCCGAACACCTTATGTTGCTCCCGCCGCACTCTTTCTCCCTGCACAGGCCATCCACTTGAAGTCTCCCGACCGCAATCTGGCACCACCATATTTTCGGCAGACAGACAGACAGAAAAACGTTATTTCGGTTAATGCCATTCAGGTCGCTCTTGTAGCCGGTGGTATCCACTCACCAGTGACCTCCTCAGCCCTGTCGATTAGCCGGACCTGGAGGTCCGGATCGGAGCTGCGGAGCGCGGCCTCCCAGTGCTCCTCGGTGGTTATTAGTGGGAACGGATCCTGGGGGCTGCTTATATTATGTGAGATAGGGCGGCGTGTTCAACGCACAGGTTGCATGCGGTCTGGTAGAGGCTTTGGTGTACGTAGGTAAGACGGGCTGGGTTGGGGAAGAGTGTTCGTTTGTAGCAAACGCCAAATGTGAGCTTTGCTGTTATCTAATTAGTGGTCCGCCGGTTAGGAGATCCGGCGGAAGAGGTGTCAGTGTGTGGTGATATAATTAAATGTGACCAGGCAATCCCTTGCAGACCGCTTCCCGTGACAGGGATAGAGATTAGGCCCTGCCCGGATCGTAAGCCTTCTGGCGTGTTCGTGGGCCGTCTCGTTTCCCTCGAGGAGGCCGGAGTGTGCGGGTGCCCAGGTCATGTGAATTCTCTGGTCTGGGGATATATGTGGACATTTTTTCAGAATTTTGAGTGCCACTCGTGATAATCGGCCAGTGGCGAAATTTTCAATTGCAGTCTTTGAATCAGAAATTATTGTCTGGGGTGTGGGATTCCGTATTATGGCTAAGGCTATGGCCGCCTCTTCCGCTGTTTCTGGGCAGGTGGCTCGCATAGTTGCCGAGTTTAGAAGTATTTTAGAGAGATTCGTTATAGCGACTGCGTATGCATCGTGGTGCCTTTATTCTGCGGCGCCCACTTTGATGATATTTGGGTTATTGCTGGGTATTTTTGTGGAGCGCTTCAACCCGTTTTTTCCTCCTGGCTATGTGATGTTCCGGGTGCATGTTGCGTGGCAGTGATTTGATTATTGGCCTTGCGTGAATGTGGGGTGGTATAGGGAAGAGGTGTGTATAGTTGGTGTGGTGTCCAATAGACAGCTCTTGGAGTATGTGTTTCCCTGCGACTGATCGTGACAGTCTTTCCTACTGGGTCGTCAGGTGGGCCTCGATAAGTTCTCTGACTGTATTTTGGAGGCCTAAGCCTTCGAGGGGGGCAGTGGATGTGCCGGGGATGAGGCCAAGTGCAAGTTTATACGTTCGCCTAATAAGTACATCGACCCGTTCTTTATTATGCCTAGTGAAGCAAAGGTAAGGGAGAGTTTACATGAGTCCACTTAAAACAAAGGCCTGCAGAATGCGTACCTTTTTATTTTCTTTCACGCCTTGGTGATGATTTGTGATTCCGCGAATTAATTAGGCTGTTTGGGTAGGGTTTCTTTCCGTTATATTTAGGAACTCTCCATTTTTTCGGTCATTTTGAACAAGTAAACCAAGTACTCGGATGCGTGAGACCTCTGGGATAGGGTGTTCATGAATGTGTACCTTAATGTGTGGCTTCTCCGGTTTACAGGTATGTGGGGATAGCAAAAGTAACTCTGACTTGGAAGGTGAGCATGAAAGTCCTGCTTTGGCGGCCTCTTCGACCACTACCTATATGCCTTGCTGGAGGACTTCCTCTATATGCGCGTCACTGCCTCGGTTTGCCCAGAGCGTAATGTCATCAGCGTATAGGCTATGATAAAGTCCTTGTATTTGGCTACGATTTTGTGGGATTGTTAGAATGGACAGATTAAACAGAAGTGGTGATATGACCGCTCCCTGGGGTGTGCCGCGACCCCCTATGTCGATGGCTGGGGTGTTAAGAACACCTACGTGAAGGGCGTCCGTTCTGTCTGTTAGAAAATCCATAACGAAGTTATAGATTCATTCCCTTGGGTTCACTGACTGTAGCCCTTTAAGAACTGCTTCATGGGTGACATTATCAAAGGTTTTTTTCAGGTCCAGAGTTAGAATTGCAGCAGAGTCGTGACTGTTTGTACTAAGTTCTATAATGTGATGGTAAGGCCTGAGCATGACGTCTTGGGTAGACATGTTTGGCCCGAAGCCCACCATGGTTGGTGGAAATCGATTAGTATCAGTTATATAATGCATGAGTCGTGCGTGGATGACATGCTCCATGAGCTTACCCAGATATGATGTCAGGGATATAGGGCGAAGGTATTCCAATTCGAGGGGTTTAGTTGGCTTCGGAATTAGGATTGTTTTGGCGTGCTTCCATGGTTTGGGTATAGTGCCCGTTCGCCAGCATTCGGGACTGATACTGCGTGACTGATGCGATTTAATTATCATCCAGGTTGCGTAATGCTTTATTAGTTATTTGGTCCGGACCAGGGGCTGAGTTGGATCGGAGTTTGGATAAAGCGGCTCTGACTTCAGCTTCTGTAATATCTCGGTCCAGCTCCAGATTGGCTAGTCCCGAGTAAGGTGGTAGTTGCGATTTCGAGGTGGGGGGAACGCAGATGTCGCGTAGTGCATCTAGGAGTTCCGAATCCGATCCTTGGTAGTTCTGTATAATCTGGCTTAGGCGACCACTTTGTTGCGTCTTACTGGCACTGGGGTCAATTAAGAGCCTAAGTAGTTGCCACGTCTTCTTAAGGTGCAGGTTGCTCTGCAGCTGGTCATATATCTGGTCCCGCTGCGTGTTTTTCGATTTCCGACTGAAGGGCGGTTAGTCGTAGTTTGAGCTTATGGCTGAATTTATTTTGTCGCCAGCGTTTTTGAATGCTTTTGAAAGCTTCCCAGAGATGGGCAAGCCTGGAGCCCACTGTTAGGGAGGGAATATTTTTATTTGTTTCGTTAGGGTTTTGGTATCAGAAAGAAGCTGCGAGGTCCAGTTATCAATATCTGTTATGGGGGTCTCTTCTGCATTGTTTTCTCGCAGCGTGCGAAAGCTATCCTACTCCGTGAGTGTTTGTTGTCGGGGGACATATCTAATCTTGTCAGTGTGCGCTATAATGGTTTCTATAATATAGTGGTCACTGCCTAACGTATGTCGTGTGTTGTTCCATTTGTCCTGTTTGATGTGTAAACAGAATGTAAAATCGGGGCTGGTGTCTGCCTGCGCACTATTGGCGACTCTGGTGGCAGTGCTTGGGTCGTTAAGGATATTAAAGTCCCCTAAAATTATGAGTGCATGCGGTCCGGCTTCTTTACGAGTCAGCGAGAACAGGCGGTTGAATCTATGCTCGCGATGTTTTGGGGAACTGTATACGTCCAGAATAAAGATTTTGGTAAATTCTCGTGAACAGTTGATTTTTATAGTCGGGTCTATGACCCTTTGTTGGTGAAATGGAGTAGCCGGGCGCACATTCGCTCCCAACCTCTCCAATCAATAAACCAGTTAAACCACAAATCACAAACTCAGAACGAACCCATGCGGCGATTTTTCGCGCTCTAAGTAAATGGATCTATGAAAGAGCTATATATATACCGATGCGTGGTTTACGAGATAAAGGTATATTATTGTACTCCTTCTTCATGATAGATGCGTGTACTTTTCGTATGTATAAGTTATTTTTTCGCGATTTTCAATGATCCGGTTTGGCGCCATGAAAACCCGGTTTTACACACGTGCCGTGTGTCCGAAGGTCTTATCAAAGCTTTTCTCTCGACCGACCGTTCTGTGGGGAAATAAATTAGCTTTTTTTTTATAGGAAGCCGTCGTTCACACTAAGCAAGCTTCCGCTTTAAAATCTTGTCTGCCCAAAATACATAAGCCTAAAGTTTCCTCACCCGATCGTCAGTTCTGTTTAGGCGCACCGTGCACTAAAGTCAAGTTGTGTTTGTTGTGTTTGCCTGTACCTTCCCTCGTTTTTATTTCCTTCAGTATTGCTTTTATCCTTCTTTATTCTTACTGCAGTGTGCAGGAAAATGTCCAGTGACTTGTTCCTTCTATCGAAACCTCCGCACTATAATGAGCATTATTTTTCTGTTTTCGTAAACCCTGCCTCCCAAACCAAAACTTCCGGCGACTGCAGCACGTAAGGAAGAAAAGGAAATGCCAGAAATGACCCGATTTGCTTTAATCTCATCCTGCCAAAACCATTATCTAAAAACATACGCAACTGCAAACGGAACGCCAGGTTTAGTGGGTCAAAGTATGTCGATAGAATTGGAAGGAATCCGCTTGCGATATTAAGCAAAATAATTTCAACGAAGCCGCCTTCCGAGCGGGCTTCATAGCTTGCAGGCAGTCTTTCTTCAACGCGATCTCACAAAGAGCGAAGAAACGAGGGTGTCACAAGAGCTTGGTATGAACAAAAACAGCTCAGTGACTGGGTGTTCGGGAAGCATTTCCAGGATGACACCAAATCGAAGCAATTCCATGACGCGCAATACAAAACGTAAGCATAGCGCAGACGACAAGCGAGATAAATGACGAGCCCTTTGTTTTGGTGTAGGCGAGGCATTTTCACGGCATGGGCAAACATCTGAATAAACAGTTAACGCACTGCGGCGTCCCCTTTTCTTCCACCAGCAACTCTCAGACACCTTGCAATCGTCCTGATCCGAAGCTGATGTACAACGTCATTGCTCCTTCAGGAATAAGCTTTTACGTTTTTTTTTTTGCCAAGTATTTGAAACCCGTCTGGTTAGGCAAACATGGGAACATGGAAATGTATAACAACTCATGGACGTAGAGTGACCAGGAGAATTTCTGAGGGATCTGTGTAGCATGCACCAGCCTTTATTAAGTCGGTATAGGGGAAGATCACGAGCCTACCCAATAGTCACAAATGATCGCGTCGGTCAAATATTTCAGGAAGTTCATTCAAAACGTTCCGTAGTTTTCTTCTGTCAATCAAATAAATCCATTTTTTAATTGCGATAGCGTGCCTTAAGGCATAAAGCCCATATTACAGGTATATGGTTCGGAGCCCTAGATTTATAAGTGCAGTAGGTCCAACGAAGTAGATCAATTTCTCGATCAACTGAATGCACCACTGTACGTGATTGCTTACTCTAAAATGTTCCCAGAAGGCCTACCACTCGAACAGCTAACAATAGAAATTCGGTATTTAGAGTTTTGGTCTGGAGGCTGATCCCTTAAATCGATACCCCTGTTAAAATCTCTATGCGTAAAAGGGACGATAGTATTACACAACCTATTCAACGATTACCTTGGATAAACAGCCGAAATAGCGTAACGGATGCGTCTTATTACGAGATGAATATCCTGGCGGTACTCCAAAACTGCAGTGAGCTCGTCTCCGAGGTACGTACCGTTTTGGTCGTCCCGTTTAGCTTGGTGAGAGCGATACTATTACGTGTCGAGCCGTTGATAGCCCTTTGATAAACAGCCCACGTGTGTCTAGCGCAGCCAACGACTTGTTCCCAGCCGACAAGAAGAGCTTCGTTATTCCTTACCTACATGCATCGATGTTGCTCAAGCAATCAATCATCGGTGACGATGCGAGTAAATATGGTCGTTTTATGGGTTTGCAATTTTAGTGGCGCGAACATTATGTTACACAAAGCGAGACAGTAAAGCGCGAACAGCCGCTTATTAGTTCGACGAAAGGTCACGGCGCCGGGTACAATCAAGTGCCATTCTTCGTTTTATGTCCTAGGTAAGACTTGTTTTAAACACTATGTTCTTTCCTGGGCGTTAAGTAAGCGGTGCTATTTTCTCCGCCTGTCACTGCCGCACGAATAACTCGACATTGGGAAAGAAATTACCCGGGGAAAACGTTTACGCATAGTCACTGGAAGGAACTGGCAGGAAGGTAAATGAAGTCAAGTGAGAAAAAATTGAAGGGACACTGAAGGGATTTGTAAACATAGCGGGATTACTGGCGCAAATTGTAGTCCGGAGTCCATGGGCCATGTTTCGACCACTCTGAGTGCGTATACGCAAATTGATTTAGTAGAAAAATCAATTCGAAAATGCTCTCCTCCTCTCTGCATCCTCGCCCATTTTCTGGGGCGTTTTTGTGTGACGTCAGGAGGAGAGAAGCTGGCAATTGGCTGCGCTACTGCAGGGCTCGCTGACCTTCCGAAAGATTCAGTCGGCCCAGCGTTTCGTCCGCCGGCCGCCGACGAGTTGTCGCAATTTGTTCGCTCAGCTGAAACTAAGCCACGGCACATTTCTGAATGGGAAAATGTTCCTCAGTTTACTCTGTTCGTTAGTACACTGTAGCTTCAATTCCAGGTCGCTCCACACAAGCCCTGCACATGCGCGCATGCGACGCTTCGCTTACTGGTACGCAAGTAGGAAAATCTAAGGCCACTTGAAGGTGAGAGAAGAGTCAGCGAAGTCAATATAGATACTAAGGAAATAAAATCAACTGAAACTTTTACCGTAGAGCGTAAAACTATACAGCAGGAAGCTTTTTTTTTTTTTTGCGCAGGGTCAGCAAGCACAGTGGTCAGCAGCACGACCACACATTTGCGAACGCCATTCCGTCTAATAAATGCAATTGCTAGACGTGAGATATTGTGCAAATATGGGGGACGCTTACTAAACGAGCGCTATACAACAAATAGTCACCTACGCTGCTTGAGGTGCTAAAACTAAATGAAAGTGTAAACTGGTTATACATTATATACCTTATATAACGGATAGCGGCAGCGCTCGCCCGTGGCCGAGTGGTCTGGAATGCTAGGTGTTCTATTTTGCAAGTCGCAAGTTCGAATCCCCGAGGATCTTTTTTAAATTGATTTTTTAGGTTTTCGGCCGATGTTTTTTATACTGAGTTCACCATTTTTTGGCTGTAACGTACACTGACGCGCTAGCGAGACCTCGTTGGCGGACTGTTGCCACAAGCACCGACTGCTTGCGGTCAGTGGGCACAGGCCAGAATCAGAAGACTCTTGGCCTGGTGCGAACACGCTTTTTATGATACAGACATGAGTGAGGCAAGCTCCAAATATGGGAGAAAAGCGCATGGCATTTGAGCGTCTGCGGGGACGCCGAGGGCGTTCATCCACTGCGCAGGCCTCGGCTAGTGATCGCTACTATTCCAAGCCGTCCTGGGAGGCTTATCTTAGGCATTTTACAGCCGAAAACATGCAAGAAGCGCGGAATGGCGATTATTGAGATATCGAGAATGCCCATGCAACGATAACGTCGGATGTCAAGCATGTTGTTTTACAGAACCGAAACCGAAACTTGTTTGAATGCTAATTTGGACACCGTCCAATCACGGTGCCCCTCCTCCCGACGTCACAGCCTTCAGTTGGTGCGGCCGCCGCGGACCGCGCATGGTAGTTTTTCTTCTTTCGGGCTTTATAAAATAATTACCGACTTATCAACCAGATAAACGATGAAAAGTGTGTTAATTTGAGCCAGTGTACGCAGTGCAAGAAAAAAATGGCAGCTTGACAAATTCACTTCCGTGTCCCTTTAAAGCCCCCTTGATTGCGCCACGCATCACACTTGTTTGACGTGTGATACGTGGCTTAACTTATTTGAAGCCAAATCTAGTGAATATTTGGCAGCGGTAAATTTCAGCGAGATGTCCATCTTGTTTCATTTTTCAAACCCCCCCTCTCCGCACGAACCATAGCTGGTGGCGTCCCCCGAAACGCTGCTGGAGGTAGCACCGGGTTTCCTAAATGAACAAAAGAAACGATGACATTCTCACGAAATTAAAATCACATTTATCACCCATAATTTGTGTTATTTGAAAACTTTGTCAGGCTATTCGTTCCACACAACGGATGGGTGTTGCAGAGAGAGAGAGAGAGAGAGAGAGAGAGAGAACAGTCTTTAATGAAAACTGGCGATGTCAGCCCGGCTAAGATGCCTGGCTTGCTACGCCAGATGAATGCGATGACGATGATAATTATAATGATGAAGAGGAATACATATGATTTTAACTAATTACAAAGTCTGATCAAGACTTGTGTCTTTTAGGTATGCCAATAAGGCTTTCGTTGCACGAGCGACACGTTTGGAAGAGTTCCAAGGACCTAATACGTCCCTCAGTTCTAGTTTTGCGGACAGCGGCCGGCCCAGGGACACTGAAAGAGACACTCTTTGTGTAGTAAAGCGCACACAGTCACATATTAGGTGTTGGAGGTCTTCACGCACACCACACTGTGGGCACAGAGGCGAGGAGGACTGATTGATTTTGTAGCAGTAGTATCGCGTGTAGGCGACGTTCAACCGGATTTGATTGATTGATTGTGGGGTTTAACGCGCCGACGCAACGCAGGCGATGAGGCGCGGCGTAGTGGAGGGCTCCGGATTAATTTTGACCACCTGGGGATCTTTATCGTGCGCCGAAATCTCGTACACACGGCCGTTTTTGCTTTTCGCCTCCATCAGAAAAGCGGCCGCCGCGGCCGGGAATCGAACCCGCGACCTCGTGCTCAGCAGCGCGACGTTCAACCGGATGCGGTGCAGTACTGCTTCATCATGCTTAGATAGTCCCGGTGGCATCTTAAAATTACAATGCGGGTCGATAGAGTAGAGGGGCGCGTAATGGCGGGATGCGTCTGCCCAGCCAACATACTGATGTTTACTGGAGGAATAAGTCAAGGAGGCCCTGGGATGGAATTCTGAGTTGTGTCCCTTTGACAAACGACCATCTCGCATCCTATTCGAGAGGGGACGTAGTCGCACTTGGGTGGCTTTTAACCTGTATCCCTGTACAGAGACCAACACCCTGGTTTGCTTGCCTTGCACGTGGGCCGTTGGCTTTGATGCAAGCAGAGATCGTTCAATGAGGACACTTTGAAACAAACATGAATTGGGCAAAACTCAGAAATGTTTTCTGATTTGCCACCTTTACCGGAACCATTTGGCTTTTGGTCGTGCAAAGTGGTTCCGGCTGGGCAAGTGGGTGGGTGTAAAGGCACCAATTTAAAGTTTCGGAACGTTTAACTAGGGAGGCTCAAAGGATTACTTGTTTTCCGCGTTCTCATTGCGTCAAATTTATGGCTAGGGTCGAAAGCCTAGGAGGCAGGTACCGAAGGCTACGATGTTTTTTTTTTTTGTTTTTATCATAACAAAATCATCAACATAAACAGCTGAACGTAATTTGGGCAGTGTTGTACGGAACGGCGTTACAAGGAACGGCGTTCCTGGAACTTGTTCCTTTTTGGAGGAACGGAGGAACGCCACCGTTCCATTAAGGGTCGGTGGAACTGTAACGGTAACTCGTTACGTTTTTGAAGGAACGGCAGGAACGGCGTTCCTGTCGTTACATCGCTAGGATTTGGCTGTTTTTGATGCCAAGGCTGGAGTACAAAAATCCACAAAGCGCTACTGCATTTCTCTTCCTATAAGATGGTCAGTTTGCCCGCCCTTCAGCCGTACGTGCTTCCTCGAAGGTCAAAGGCAGAAGAATAACCACGCAGCAGGCTGCAGCTTGTGCTTGCTTTCATGCTGGTAGCGTAGCCGCGAGAATGCTTTTCACCCTTCATCGTTTGTCTGGGGAGGCCAGAATGCGCGTCTGGCCGATAGAATTGTTCCCTGGCGGGGAAAGAATAGAGAGTTTTAGCTGTTCGTCCGTTCTGTCGTATGCGTTGTTACTGGGTTGACCGGTACTCGGCTGGGCACTTGGGCATTCGTCGCGGTAGGGGGATTAGTTCCGCGGGCCTGCCTTCGCCCTGTCCGTGCCTCCGCACCCTTCCTACTCGCCCTTCCGTGCGCTCAGGAGCAGACAGGACCCGGTGAACCCGGTAACAACGTAGCAAACAAAAAGGACGGACTGCTAAACGGGATCCGGACATTTCGGTGTCGGACATTTCGGTCCAGGACGTTTCGGTGTGGACATTTCAGTGCACGGACATTTTGGTGCACGACGTCTTGGCCCAGACATTTTGAGGGAGGGGATGCCCCAGGCATTCTTTGAACATTTTAGCTTTAATATTGTAATTTCGTGACTTCATATGATGGAGGCAAAAGTGGAGGCAAAGTGGGGGCCTTAGTGGAGGCAAAAGCCTCCACTAAGAGGCTAGCAGTATGTTCTAAATAAAAAAATCACTGCGGTGACGCTTCGGAGACCGTGAACTCCACCACGCCAGTAGGATTTTCAGGGGAAACCGAAAATAATCTAACTGAAAAAGAAATCTGGTATAGATTCGAGCGTACAGGCGGGAGGTGGAAGGAGGGGGGGGGCGCTAGAATAAAGAATTAAAATGCGGTAAATGTAGGCTTGTAAACATTAAACGAAGGTTGGTTGTCCCGAACACAATGGGTGGAATTTGTATGCACAACCGGTACGCGCTTAATCAGCATTTAGGACATTAGAACCTGCGTCTGTTTCCCAAAAGGCCCGTTTTTCCTCCCCGACAATATCCTAGACCCGTGTTCACGAATTCATTTTAGCAAGGCAGCCCAGCCTACGTATTACTCTTCATAAGGTTTTCTTCATTCTGGGGGGCTAGCTAATGTTTGTTATGTTTTGGATATTGAGAGTGTGCATGTGATTTATGTAATTTGAGGGTGTGTGATTTAAAAAAATACAAAAGAGGTGGTAGACCATCGTAAACACGGGTTATTGTCTTAGCTAAAAAAGAGCAAATATAAATTAACAACCTGTCATAAATGAAAAAAAAAACGTGTGCTAAAGAATTCAATCGGCTGCATAACAGGTGTCCCCAGGAAGAGGTATTAAACAAAAACATACAAATGTAGAATTTCTAAAAATACCTGGCAAAGATCGAACATGGCATCAATCAAAAAAATAAATTCACTGCTCCAGATTGTTGTCCATAACCCACGTTAACCGGAAATAAAAATATAACGGCTGTGGCAAACAGGCAAGCACCGGATAATTTGATCGCCTTTTGATCGCTATGTATAAATGGATATAATTTATAATTTATAGTTTATGGATATAATCTATAATTTGATCGCTATGTATAAATGGAGCAACGCATCGACCATCGGCATTGGGCACGGCTGCACCGCAGGGAACATGACGCTCACCAACCATTTCGTCTTTTGTGTTCAGGTGAGAAAGCAATATGGAAAATATTTTCGTAGTAGCAATGTCTTTCTTGTGGTGCTGCGTTTGTTTGGAACAAACCGTAACTAACCTTGCACGGCAGGTCGACGACCTCGAAAACAGAAGTAGGCGATCGAACCTTATCGTTTACGGTATTCCCGAAGAAGACCATGCACCGAAATGTCCGTACACCGAAATGTGCGTGCACCGAAACGCCCGTACACCGATATGTCCGTACACCGAAATTTTTGTACCGAAACATCCTGCACCGACATGTCCTCGAGCCGACTGGAGTTTTTCCGGTGCTCCCTGAAAAAATTCACCTAGGAGCGTTTCTTTTGATTATCTTTATCTCCAGATAATCTGCTGCCGGTGGTGTTAATATTCGTATGATATACGTAGTTCGATGCGATTTTTAAATGTCTCCCTTAATTTCGACCCAGGATTATCCGACGCTATAGTTTAATTTAAAAACCTAATTGTAACGTTAATGTAACGACACGTTCCAATTTTTGAAGTGGAACTGGAACGCGTTCCTTTCGCAGTAAAGGAACTTGTAACGGGAACTCGTTTCAAAATTGGCAAGGAACGAGGAACGAGCTTTCGTTCCTATTTTGGAGGAACGTGTACAACACTGAATTTGGGTTCGCAAAGTCATTAGCCATTTTCAACTTATACCGGAAAAAATTACGTAATACGTTAGAAACTTCTGTTGACACAAAGTTATCACGAGTTTCCTGCAGATAAAGCCGCCTTTAGATGCACTGAGCACCAAAAAAAAAATTCGACAATGTTTAGGCACCTTGAATTCACCAATAATTTACGTTTTGGCAGCCGCTGTTTTCCATAAAGAGCCGCTTTAAAAAAAATTTCGCCAGTCAAATGCGCCCATATTTGACCCGTGTCTAATGTAGAAAACGATTAACAAATAACAAGCGTTTTCTACCTTGTTTGTATTAGTGTGTCCTATAAAATAGTACGCGTCGGTTTATGTAACAACAGCGGCAAGGGGCCGTATACATGTAACCAGTCGCTTAAGTCAAACGTCATGGCAAATTAGCGACAACTTTCACGTACCTTCTAATTAGTGTCCTGAATCTGAGCTCTTGTATAGCCTGCAAAATATTCAATCTACAGACGGATTACAGAGGAGCTGTTCTAGAGGACACAAAACGTACCGTCATTCCACAGCATTTACCGTGAAGCAAGCAGAAACGCATGAGAGGGACCCTTGTGTACTCTTGTTAAACCTGTACCCGCCAGGTGTCAAATTATAGCGCATAAACCTCTAGATTCGCAATGGCAGAAACAAACATGCATCTAGGCTGTGTGTGAAGCCCCCTGGGCGAAACTAAAAAAATGAACGACAAAATATACCAAGCCAGAAACAGCTCACTACTCTCCTTACAAAGAAACGTTAGGCGAAAACTGCATTACGCCATATCTGAATGCTAATGGCTTCCATCTGCATGATAAAAGAGCTGCTATGATATTTTAGTATTTTCCTTTAGAAGCCTAAAGTAGCGCTCTATTCATGCGCTTCGATCGTCAAAGGCGCTTTGTCTTTCAGAAAGCTCTGTCCATTTACGGAACGAGCTCAGGATTACACCAGCAATGTGAGAGCGCCGAGCAAGCGTATGTCCACACCGGAAAATGAACGTTGGCTCATTATATCCAAATCTGGCGAATTTTTGACGGCGCGAAATCTCAGCCTGGCTGTTCATCTTGTTATATTTTTCAAACCACCATTCACCGAGCGAAGCTGCGAGCGATTCATGCTAATGTCGTCGCCACACAAGGGAATGCGAAAGGCTAATGCTCGCATTTCGAGGATTGCCTGTTTGTTCACAGATTCCGTTCCGCGTTCGTGATTAAAACAAAGGGAGCGAAGGACGAGATGAGACAAAGAAAAAAGAACACGGCGCTAGCTTTGAACCCACGCCCATTTTTCCTAGCGCAGGGTGGAAACATATTATTCCAGTACGCTTGATTGTAATGCAAATTTTAAGTGCAGATGTAGCGGCATGTTTATTAAGATGATATTTCGTTTTATTGCTATTGGTATACGGCTTCAAATAAAGCGAAACCCAAAAGAAACCCCAGTGACAAGCGCAACGGGCTGTCGGGTATACCACTCTTGAAACGAACCATTGAACCGACGAATGCCCACACACCCCCACGCGACCAATGATTATAGCGAGCTCACGGGCCAGCGTTCCACCCACTATCCGGTCATGACCCGTTGGGCCGCTATCAAACTCCACGTTACCGTAACAACCAAGCCCATTTCCTCCCCCTGGGGCATAGAGCTAGTGAGAAACTCTACGCCCTGGGGTGCCCACTATACTCGTACCATAATTACGGCCTCGGCCAAGCCGGCGGACTCGTGATAACCCGAGCAGAAGGGAGTGTTTAGAATATTTGCACGCTTCTCTCCCGCTTTTGTCCCGACTAATCTTTCGCCATACTGTTTCACCATACGCTTCAAAGGTGGATTGCGCTTGCCCATAGCACCTGCAATATGCATAGGTCAACAGGAAAGCGCTCGCAACGCTGCTGATATAAACTTGGAGTACTGCAGGATATGTGATAACGATCAGTACTTCGCTGACCGTTAAAAAATACATAGCTCACTGAATGCAAAGCGTCTTGCTAAACCACTGCTGCGGCCAAGATTGGAAGCAGCAACCTTTACGTGGTGCACGGATGGCCAAAGGTCTGGCCTGACCTTTACTGTGTGCATCGCCCTTTAAAATCATGCCTGTGTGGATGAAGGCGGGGCGGTCGAACGCAAAACGATACTTTCATCACACTAGAGAAAAACCTGCTATTGTACGTGTAAAGCAGGGCGCGTCCTGAATAAACTGGGAGACATCCATAAAATAATTTTTTTCGTATTTACGTTCTTAAAAGTGAAAGCTCCCTTTGTTTAAGAGAAAAAGGGCGCTGAGAAGGATATTTTCCTATTATACTAGTTACCCGTATGCACAGATGTATTTGATAATTCCCGTAATGCTACCAATATATCAGGGCTATATATTGCGCCGGGATGTTTACGTCCGTTAGCCAACACTAAGCTTAGCTAATACCCACGCGAGACCAAAACTGGCGCAAACTCTAACGTCAGATATCTGCCACGATGGCTTCACTTATGAATCAGCATGAAACACCGCCCCTCGGTACAATGTAGCTTGGTCCAGTCGGACTAAATGTCGACTTTAAAAACTTACGTGTTTGTTTATTTGCCGAAAAACCTTCTCTAAAGGTTCTCTTAGTGCCACATCTGTCTACTCCAGAAGTCTGACGTTCTTAGCAAAAGGCCTGCTGAGATAATCGATTACGGCCTTTTCCCAGCGCTGTCAGCGGCCAGGAAGGCGTAAGCAGGAGAGCAAATTAAACTTGAATGTCGAGCTGAGCCAGCTTTTAAGAGGTCGAACTCGATGCGGCTTCCCATGACAACGCGCAAATGTCACAACGTGCTTTGGTAAATTCCCGAACAGAGTAAAATTGAGGGGCTGCAGATTAGGTTTCTTTCGGACAGGTAGAAAAAAAATGAGTAACGGCGATAGAGACGGCGTACTGAGCTAGCCGAGCTCTGAGCGGTAGTACAAACTGACAGCCGGCGTCTGAATATTTTATAGAGGCTTCTTTTCGGGCGCAGCGTTGGAATCACAGGCTTTACGTGGAGTTCCAACACAGACGACCCATGTTGTTGTCGGTGGCTTGATGGCTTAGCGACTTCCTGAGCCAGCCATAAGAGGCCTAAAGGGCTTTTCCCAGCACTTTCACAAAATGTGAAAGGTAAGAGAGACTGCTAAGTACTCCGTAAAAATTAAGTCTAAGGCAAACGTGTGGTCCACAGTTAACTAACGAAAGAACAGCCCTAGAAGAAGCAGTCTTTCACCCTGACGTGCGCTGTTGGAAGCAGCAGAGTCGCATTCCGTCGTGCCTTGTCAGCCAGTGTTTATGATTCAGCGCCCTCCTTTTGTAGCACACGTCATCGCATCAAAAACATCGGAAATCCGCTACAATAATGTAAGCTCGAATCTAAGGAGATAACACCCGTCCTCCTATAACAACATAACGGGCGAGGTGGTGCAAATTTCCTGGGTACAAACCAGTGCTCCGTTCGTCGAACATAAACAGCAAGCCATATATTTTTTAATTCGAAAGTTTGTCTGTGGTATGATAACATATATGTAACGCTTTGTAGCCTTACTGCGTAATATGCATTCGTACTGTAATAAAGTTCGTCGCGGTAGTATTTTCTTGTTTAGGTAAACGTTTCCTGCAACATTTGTTACAACAAATTTTCTACAGACATTTGTCTTTAGACGAGAATATGTAATCAGGCCGATGACAAATGTCTGTACGCGTCGTAGCCCCTCCCGTTCTTTGAGTCCATGCTTTCGACGGTAAATTAGAAAAAGGAAAGTGGGACATCGGAAGGGCGTAAAATGTATAAAATCCTATTGAACAAGAGTGCGAAGCTGGGCGATACTTTTTAGCCTTACAGCGTAACATGCATTCGTACTATAAGAACGTTCGTTGCGTTAGTATTTTCTTGTTTAGGTAAACCGTTATTGTCAGCTTTTCGCGTCCTGTCCGTTGCGCTGTTTTAATCATGTATAAAATCGCCAGTGCGTAAAGTAGCCAAAAAGTAGCCAAGTAGCCACACTAAAACGTCCATCGCCGCGAGTCTCAAAAACTCGCCAGTTTGGCGACAAATCTCCAGACCTGGCAACCCTATTCGCGACTACTCGCCACTAACATGGAGCAACTGGCAATTCCTGATTAGCGATAGTATCACACTGTAAGGGCGCTGGTGTATTTTTAGTTCGCTTAGTGGCCGAATAATAGAAATGTGCTCGAACCAAAATGTGTAGCGTTGTCGTGAGGGTGCTATGACGATTATGTAGAAGCAGCGCCTGTTGCCTCGCGAATTTACTTTCTTCACCTAAACAATTCCTGCACCGCATTTTAAGAAAGCTAAAAAGCTGTTCTTGCGATCAACAGCCGTTTGAGTAACAATACATGTGCCAAAGGAGATACAAAGCGTGCGACGAGACTTTGTTTCATCAACTCCCTTTTCCGGGCTTTGTTTTGAAGATCTCCAGGCTGCCCCGAATATTTTGCAGTTCTTTTGTCAGTTATAAGAGGGGCGTCTGCGTAGCATTTTCGCTGTCTCAAGTGCATTAAGAGTTGCTGCGGTATACTGGTTATCATCAGAAGACTGTCTTCCAGTAAGCATTCTAATGGTAAAAAATATTTAGTGCCCCAGAAGTTTTCATCACCTCTTCCACCTTTTGTTGTCCTTCAAGCGATAAAGGTTGTTTCTAGCGGCTTTATTTAGTTACCGACTGAGTGAAAGAAACTTTTATAGTTATTTCCCTCTCTGTCATCGCCGAGAAGCGAGGAACACTTCTCAGGGCGTAGCAACGGTGTCGGTTAGCAACACTTTGAATCTTTCGACAGCTCGCCCCAGACGAACCAAAAGTGATGATACCTGACCAGTGCTGTATTCTCGGAAAGCTGAGTTAATCCATAGAGGGTTAGTTCGTGCAAACTCCACGGTCCGTACCGTACGACAAAATTTGTTTTCTTGTCATTTATGGCAAGCGAAGAGGTGTGCCAATAACGTAGGCGCCCGAAAGCACATTGCCCGAAAGCACTACCTTCGCAAATTGCTCACTTTGAAACGGCTCCTTTCGAAGTCACCCTGACTTTCCCTATAATTCACTAAGAATTGAGCGTGACCAGGGTGATGCCGGGTGCCTTGTGATTGTAAGCGGTATCTGTGTATCGGGTATGAGAGTTTCGTGCGTATGTCTTCGTAAGCTGGCGGACCCTTGCCTCAGGGTGGCCTCGATTAAAGGCAGGGTGTATATATTCTTGGGGACGGGAGCAACCTTGAGGTTCTTGGCAATGTGTAGCGGGATTCGTTGTGGTAGGTAGTTGGTGTTGAGTCTTGGTCTTCCAGTGTTATCAAGTACTTTCCTCCCTGTAGGAGTGAGTGTTCGACCATGAAGTTGCAAGTTTCGCTGGGAATCAGTTAGTTCTTGAAGAATGTAGTGTAGCCCCAAACCCAGTAGCTTTTCATTGAACGTGTAAGCAGGGAAGCCTAATACCGTTTGAACTGCTTAAAATCAGGACCAGGGAAGAGAACACACACAACGCAGTGTTGCACGTGCTAAACACACAATGCGTTGTGTGTGTTCTTTTACCTGGTCCCGTTTTTTTGTGCGCAGTTGCAGTCATGAACCATTTGCAACTAGCCCAGCCTTCCACTCTGCGTTTTGTATGTTCTTCTTATGAGCGCGTCCAGCTTGCTGATGTCTTGAGGTTTGAGTTCAATACCGGGAGTCGCGTATGTTATCCGGCTAAGAGGGAGGGCCTGCACCACGGCATGGGTCACTTTCGATGAGACCGTGCTTTAGGCCTCGTACTCGGCATATGAGGTGGGTCAGTTGTGTCGCGGTTTGTGAAGTTGCGGTAACAGTGCGGATCCTGAAACATCATGGCGGAGAGGCACGCCAACAATTCTAAGTGTTCGCACTTAAGGAATGGGTTGCCAGAAAATTGTTACGTGTGGGTACGGAGTGCGAGGGGGTGGACATCCTCGCGTTCTTGCCCTGAGGATGAGGGGTGCTCATTTAGAAGGTTCACCTGTTAGTCCCCTTAATTGAAGGTATGAAATCGTATCATCCACCGGCTGTTGAAGGGCGTCTTGCTGCTCTCCGCTGGAACCTTTCACTGTACAGAGTAGTGAGTTGCCGGCATAGAATGCATGCTTGAGATTTGGTATTGAATTAAGTTTTATGGGAAGCGTCAGTAGCGCAATATTAAAAAGTAGAGGGGAAATTACAGAGCCATGGAGCATACCTTCGGTGGACATATTAAATGTCTGTGACACAACCTGCCGATGATTGATGGTGGCTGTGCGCCTGCCGAGGAAGGCTTTGACGTAGTTGCAGGATTTCTTTTTCCGTGAGCACTGAAGGACACATCACCGAGCATTTGTAGGAGTTTGAAATGGTTTGAGGTGCAGAGCACTTTAAGGGCTCGCCTTGTCGCCGTAGCCCGCTCGCTGGACTAGAGCCACACGGCGTTTTGTCTAGCGACGTCCCACAGAGGCTTTGAAAGCCAAGTGGTTCATATAGTCATAAGCGCTCGAAACGCGGGAATCCCTGGCGCTTCTCATACATCTCCCAATCGTTTAGCGCAAAGGAAACTGCAGCTACGTTTCAGGGAAAATATACGTAATTAGCCGGCAGCGACCGCGTCCATTTAGTTAGGAACGCTCGTTGGGTTGGTTTTTACGATAGCGAGCGAAAAAAAGTGGGAGAAAAAGCAAGGGAGGAAAAGCAAGCACAAAAAGAACAGAACTCTCGTTGGCGCAGTTTCAGGCAGGGGGCGCACGAGCACTGCGAAGGCCGGAAATTTGAATTGCATAGGGCAGTAGCAGTGAGCGGATAACAGCTCTACAGCCTATTATGGCGAATCAGTGCTCTGCACTTCCGACAGCTTTCACGTTGAGTCGAACGGCTTTAATTTATTGACATGTCCCGTCATCGCTTTGCATTGTGCTGGAAGTTGTCATCGTCACTGGTGAAGCTGCAGGATTTCTGTCTGCGTGAGCAGTGAAGGACAGATCACCACTGCGTGAGCCAGGGCGCTATGCCGTCGCCGCGAGACACGCGTTCACGAGCGCTAGGCATTATCTCACTACCGGGGAGTTTTTGCCAGTTTTTTTCATTGCTGTTGTAGTTGTGCCTGGGAAGCTCGGAGGACGCCGAGCGGCAAATTCTCACGAGCGTTCTACATTTTCTCGCTCCTCCGCATTTTTGCGCTCCTAGGGGTTATCGCCAGCTTTCTTTTTAAAGCGAAGCTTTATTGTCCTGGTTGATGCCGCTGTACGGAAACACGACCTGCAGGAAAGGCAACTTTCTCTGACGATGCTGATTAATGCTCATGCGTGAAGCGAAAGAACAGAAAAAACGCTTCCCGTCGCCGAAATCAAACCTGTTTCGCTTGCGTTATGTAGCCGGCGTCTATCACCGCTTCATCTGGAAAAATCAGACAACAACCAAAAAATCCGTCACGAGAAGAATGACGTTGTTGTGCGTGCCCTAAGGCGCTGTTAGCCACAACGTTAGGCCTAACTGCCCATTCCAAGGTTTTGGACGTTAAGCCTAACGTCACATCTTAAGGTTTAACACCTCAAAGCGCCACCAAATCAAAAAATTGCTCACTGAACGCCACGCAGCCGGTACCGATTCGCGCCGTACACCCCAAACCCAAACGTTCGGTCTACGGAGTGCATACCTGCGGCAGTTGCTGCGGATCTTCCGCAAAAGTTGTGCGTAGCTTCACAGTAGCACATATTCGCATTGTAGCATTCGCCTACCAAAGAATACATCACGAGAAAACTTCGCGTTCAACCATCGTCGTTAGACGGAGGGATGCGTGATTTTTTTTTTTTTTTGCTAAACCCACAGCGCCTGCCGCAGACGTTCGGCGGTCGCCACGAGGCACGCGACCTCTCGGCATTTTTCTGCTCCTCAACATTTTCTCGCTCTTCGGGGTTTTCTCCAGTTTTTTTTTTTTTTTTTTTTTGCTAACGCCACAGCACGTGCCGGACACGCTCGCCGGTCGCCGCGAGGCACGTGCTCACGACCGCTCGGCATTTTCTCGCTCATCGGTATTTTCTCGCTCCTCGGAGTTTTCGCTTCATTTTTTTTTCTTAAGCCACTGCGTGTGCCGGGGAGGCTTAGCGGTCCCCGCAAGGCACGCGCTCACGAGCGCTCGTCACTTTTACGCTCATCGGCGTTTTCTCGCTCCCAGGAGTTTTCGCCACATTTTTTTTCTTAAAGCCACTGCGCGTGCCTGGGACGCTCAGCGGTCGCCGTAAGGCACGCTCTCACGAGCGGCCGTTATTTTAAATGCAGAGCATTTCTTTAACTCCCGATGTCACCCGGCGTTGTCGGCGTGCCTCGGCGTCCGCAACAGCCGTTCCAGGTGCGCCCTCTCCCTCACTCCTCCTCTCCCGCATCACGCCACCCTCCTCGCTCTCAACAACAGGTCCGCACCCCTCCCTCTACACTATATAAAAAAATAATACTTACCGGCGCCTGGTTTCGATCCCATGATGCGGGCGGAACGCAAGGTACCCACTGCGCCACAAAGCCGACACAGAATGGAAGGCTACGAACGCACCTTATATCCTTGACTCATTCAAACTACGTCAAAAAGTTGCTGATACAACGCATTCACTACCACCAACTCCCCAAACACTAAACGTTAACGCAATACACCCACCCCCTATGCGACGCATTTACTCGAGTCCCCCTGGCGGCGAGATGGGCCCTTTTAAATGCAGAGCATTTCTTAGCCTCGCCTGTTCCTGCGTCGGACGGTGTCAACTGTTCCGCGTCCGCAGCAGGTGCGCCTCTCCTTCCCTCCTCTCTCTCAACAGCAGCTGGCGCGCGCATGCGTCGTAGTCAGCCCGTTCGCTCCGTCGCGGTCTCGGCGTAACAGGTGCGTGATAGCAGCGCGGTGGGGCGTGGAAGGGCGCGCGCTGCTTGCGCATGCGCGCTCTGCCCCCCGTACTGCTCTCCCTCTACTGCGCGCGCTGCAAATATAGCGGCTACCGGCCGCTCGTGTTTCAGTCACTGCGTTGCTCCTTCCTTCCTTGGTTGACGCTCGTGCCCACGTTTACTCGTGTCTGCTACTCCAGCATCACGGAAGAAGCGATGGAAGCAACACTGCCTTCAATCAGTACTGAGGCCCCAATGCTCTGCATTTACTCGTGTTCCCCTCGCGGGAAGGCGCGGGAATTTTTTTCTACTCCTCAACATTCTCTCGCTCTTCGGGGTTTCCGCCAGTTATTTTTTTTTTGCTAACGCCACTGTGCGTGCCGGAAACGCTCGGCGGTCGCCGCGAGGAGCGCGTACACGAGCGCTCGGCATTTTGTCGCTCCACAAGGTATTCGCCAGTGTTTTTTTTTTCTTGCTAAATCCACTGTGCGTTTAGAACACGCTCCGCGGTCGGCGCGAGGCACGCGCAAACGAGCGCTCGGCATTTTCTTGGTAATTGTAAGCGTTTTGCGCCACACTATAGTGCATGCTATAGTTAAAAAAATTCAGCCACCTTCGAAATTGAGATGCAAAAACAGGAACGAGCGGAGATGGTGGTCTTCACTAGCTTTAACTTGGCTTTTTTTTTAGGCATGACCCTTTTTAAGAGAAAATAGTTAAAAAACGAAGCTTTCTCCGTGCAAACTGAGTCAAAGTCCACAGTCCACCCTCCTCAAGCCCGAAATTTAAACTGCCAAAGTACGTATCCAAAGTCCACTTTAACTCAGCCAAAGTCCGAAACTAACACCCGCGCAACGAACCCAAAGGAAATGCTAGGCGCTCAAATGGGATGATAGCAGACAATAAAAAAAAATTGGCCGCGTATCTGCTCCTTTCGTTGCAAATGCCGTCAAAATACGATAGTCTTTATCCGCTTTTGCGAAGTAAATGCCTCCCTTCGTTTTCCCGCTCACCTCTCATGTTGTTCCTCTTGCGTCGCGCTCCTCCCAATGTAAAGACGCCAAAGGTTTGCTTAAATCATTTTAAATTTCCCGCGTTACACTGCTCCAAACCGGTTGTCTCGATGCGAACGCTGCCGTACGGCGAAGACGCGCGTTAACCGCGTTTCCCTACTCCACGTGCGTTGCAAGCAGAACGTGTAACCTATCTAGTGGAACCTTGCGTAACTGTTTCCGGTTGATTTGTTAAAATGGCGCCAGAAGCTATAGTGGCGCGGGCGACAGCAGGCGACGGCGGAGGGAATTCTTTTTCTGCAGTTGATGAAGTATTTAATTTCACAAAAGTCAAGCATGTTTGGTTTTTGTTATAATGGAACACTGCAAATATCACTTCTGTATTGATTTGTTGTCTCATATTTGCGTAATATCTTGTTCTTCTTCAACAATGTTGACAAGTATGAACATTACACCGGACATAGACGGGTAGATTTAGCTGTGACTATATAAGACTATTGCTTAGGCATTGTTTTGCTTTGGCCGGGTGGCTGAATCGAGTCACAGACAGACAGACAGACAGACAGACGGACAGACAGACAGACATACAGACAGACCAAAATTTCTGGGTTTAAGTAGCCCAAGAAAGACTATCGTCTTTAAAAAATATGATAGCGCAGTCGGATGGACACCGTTGTCATAACGCGGGGTACCCACGTTCGATTCCGAATACGGGAAGCGTTTTTTTTTTTTTTTCGAGCAGGGTTTTCTTCACGGGCGTGGCTTTACGAGCATAGAACGGCCCTTCGAAATCATTTCTTGTGAAGCCAGGCTATCTGCCGTCCTTGTAAATTCTTCATTAAATCCTAGAGCTTTTCTTACAAAGGTATCTTGGCAGCATGTCGCAAACCTAGACCGCTTGTCGTCTCATGTGCTAGTTTTACGCTAGAAACTATCGACTGTTTTAAAAAAGAGAGTTAAAATGTAAGCGCGCTATAACTAGATGACTATTTAAGCACGCATGCTCTCTTTATTTAAACGACCAAGGTTAAAAGAAAAAACGATGTCGTTACTCACCTTGTAAGGTAGGTTATCGCAAGCACCATTGCATCATATCTAAGAAAAGATACGCTTACGTGCTCTTACCGTATCTACCCCCAATATACAGACTAGACATAACTGAAGCCACTTACACTTGTTTAACGAACTCGTCTAACAAAAGAACATCATGTCTGTCGTCGAAACACGAAGTGTGTCGACTATATTTAGTAACAGTAACCAGTACCGGGGGGGTGCAACGAAATTTTCCTAATCACACTCTGTCTGCTGTGCATTGCATAATTACTCTCTTCTTAACCCTTTTTTTTTCGTTCACTATTTCTCTTTACCCTCGAAAAGGACTTCGATTATTTTCCATGGGCCACTTCGTCATCGCTTGGGCGACCCCGTGATGCTCATTACAGGACAAATAAATGAGGTAAGCAGTTTTGCTTAACTGACAGTTTTCACCTTTCCTAGTTGTTCCGGCTTCTCTTGCGTGACAACAGTGTTTTCTCTGTTTAGACACAAAACAGGCTGGCAGCAGGGTGTCGAACCGGAACCGGAACCGAACCGAAAACCGGAACCGAACCCGAATTTTTGCCCGGAACCGGAACTGAACCGGAACCGTATTTTTTCCGCCATTTTGGAACTGAACCCGAACCGGAACGAATCGAAGGAACCGTTCCGAACCGGTTCCGGCGCTTCAAAAATGTGATTTCTAGTTTTCCAGTTCGGTACCCTACCTTGCGTCTGAAGATATTTTGCCACTCCCCAGACAGAACCATGAAATATTTTGCGTAGTCTGTAGTTCCCAAGGCCCATCATGTTCTCTTCTAATTATTTCCCTCAATTTAATGTAAAGTTGTCCGTATATACTATCAGTTTGCGTTAGGCACTGCCCATCTCTCCCAATTATCTTTTACGTTTAGAATAACTTTTACGTTTAGTTATAACGCATATTATGAGGCAACATATCATGGAATATTCTTCATGGTTTCTCTACATGGTGTTTAAAATCGCGTAAAGTTTTTAATGTCTTGTTAATTCGCATGCATCCCTGTCCGCTTGTGAAAGCCTTCAGGGACACCATCAACAATACATCCATATCTTCCACTTATAGTTTGAATGGGCAGTTATATACAAACAGCACTGAAACACAAACACTCGCAGTTCTCAAAATTAACGTAACTTTTTCTTGTATACAGTGCCGTTGTGTCTTTCGGTTACTGCTATAAGAGAACATGAGATTTAAAAAAATGGGGAATCCTAATTTCCACTTTTAAAGTATATTTGATAGCATTTTTATGTTATCTCGAATCTGCTTAACCTTAAACTTAAGAGATGAATGGATTGAAGTCGATTAGTGCGGGTTAGCGGGTAGACTCGCCACACCCCCTGTTTCCTGGACCACGTGTGGCTTTCGTGACAAAGTGGATCCTTTAAAAGAACGCTCCGTCCACCTCAGCATCACTTGGCAGCGGAGGCAGAGAACAGAACGGTCGCCCGATAGTCGCCTTCCTATTTCACAGGTTTGAATATTCTGCAGTAATCTTTGTTCGCTTACTCAGTGACTTTTTCAGTTGCCTCTGGTGCCAACCACCCAGTGTCATTGCTATTGTGTGCTCTTGTGTATAATCCCGCATTGCTTTGGTCATGAAAACTGACATTGCTGACCTAAGACGCGAGATCCCTGATCTTAAGCGTGAATTTCGAAAAGAAGTAAGGGAAATGCAGAAAAGCTACGAGGAAATTAAAAAAGAATATGAAACCACTAGGGAAGAAAATGTGGAAATGCAAAAAGCCTGCCATTTCTTCAACAAAAGCTACCAGGAAATGAAAGAAGAATGCGAAACTACAAGAAAAGAAAACGCAGCTTTGAAAGTTTCAAGTTCGACGTTGTCATGATAACGGAAACGTGGTATACGAGTGACACAGAAGTGCTGCGCCTTTCGGACTTCAACACGTTCTTTCTAAATAGGTCCCACGGCGAGGTGGGGGTGTGTTACAGCTCGTCTCTACACAGCTTTCTTGTAGTACAATGAACGAATTTTCGACAGTTACGACAGATTATGAAGCTTTAACGGTGCAATGTAAAAATGCTATTTTTGTTGTTGTGTACTGCCCCCCTGATGGACAACTCGAAAATTGTTTCGCATTTTTAGAAGACCTCCATTTTGTGTCGTCTTATGGTTTACAAATAACTATTGGTGGGGACTTTAACATTAACATATTACAGGCAAGCGCACATTCGCGTGGTCTAGAGCTCCTTTTCGGTTATTTCGGCTGCATGAACATGATCAAAGAACCGACTCGTATGGGCCGTCTTTCCCAAAGTCTTATTGATGTTTTTATAACCACTGATACAAGTAGCAGTACCATGTCCGGTGTGACTGGTGTACATATAGGTGACCATTTACCTATATATATGTTCTCAATGCACACAGAAATACTAAGATGTAAGCAATGCCCCGAATCTTTCGCTTTTCACGATATTAATCAGAATACTTTGACTACTTTTCGTCAGAAAATTCCCTCTATTTGGTGGAACCCTTTACTTCTGTGCACCACTGCAGATGATGCTTACGATACTTTTCTAGAATCATATAAACATGCATATAAAAAGTCTTTTCCTCTTAAGATGGTCAAGAAAAATAAGAATATAAGGAAACCGTGGATTACAGACGAATGTCTGAAGATGATCCGTAAAAAAGATATATTGTACCATAAGTTTGTAAAAACAAAGAACAGGGACGATTTTGTAGCCTTTCAAAAGTACCGAAACTTTGTGACAAAGTTCCTACACTATACTAAAAAAATGTACTTCGAACATGTGTTTTCTGAGGCTTCCTCCCGGCGGTATGTCATGTGGCGGGAATTGAATAAACTTTTGCACCCACTTAACCCCCGTACGACGACTTTGAATTGACAGAAGATAATAAACCACTCAAGGGTCAAGAACCGGCAACCAAGTTTAATCACTATTTAACGAATCTTATGCAATGCTCCCACAATGAAAGCGCTATGAGCTTCCTAAAGGATTCTAGAGCCTTTTTTTCTCCGGTAACGCCTCAGGAAATATGGTTGATTTTCTTGTCACTAAAAAATAGCAAGGCCATAGACATCGATAGGCTTCAGATTCGGCCTATTAAGCTTGTACTGGACCTTCTTGTATCGCCGCTTAGCCATATATATAACTTATACCTTATTACTAGTGTTTTTCCAAAAAAGATGCAGCAAGCTAAGGCCACGCTACTGTTTAAATCCGGGGACAAAACGAATTTTTCCAATTATAGAGCGGTTTCTGTACTTCCAGTTATTTTAAAAGGCTAGAAAAAGTAATCGCGAAACACCTTGTGTCCTTCTGTGACAAACACTCTATTATATCATCAAAACAGTTCGGTTTTCCTAAACATATGCCAACGAATTAGCTTTACTAATGCAAAAAGCATGAATAATCCAGGGATTTCAAGAAAAGAAGGTAACTTTAGTTATATTTATAGACTTTTTCAAAGGATTTCATAGAATTAGTCATTTAACATTGCTTTAAAAATTACAACATTATGGGTTCCGGGGGCTTTACTCTTTTGCAATCTTATTTAAGTAACCGGCAACAGGTCGTAGAATTAAAGGAAAACTCTTCTTCACAAGAAGTAAGGGCTGGAGTTCCGCAAGGCAGTCTTCTAGGTCCAATCCTGATCAATATTTATATGAATGATATCGTAGAAATTACTGACATTGCACATTTTATTATTTACGCAGATGATACCAACATTTTCTTTCAATCGTGTGATACTACTCAGCTTTTGCATTTAGCAAATATAACCCTCCGAAAGCTTCACAAATGGACTAAAGCATACTCGTTAAAAATAAATACTAAGAAAACTAAAGCGGTGTTATTTTCACCAGCTCAAAGATCTGTTGACAGAAACATCAGTTTGTACATCGGATCTGAAAAGATTTGTATAGTTAGTGAAATAAAAACTTTAGGCATTGTTTTTTAAGAACATTTAAAATGAGATGCCCATGTCTATCACGTCTCCACTAATTTATCTCGAGCGTGTGGGGTGCTGTGGTTACATCAAATATTAAACTTATTCTTTATCATGCTATATTGACAGCTCACATCAATTATTGCAGCCTCGTATGGTTAACCAGTTCAGCAAAAAATATTAATAAGCTGCATTTATTTCAGTAAAAGGCCATTCGACATATCGCAACGGTACCATATGACTCTCACACCAACGAACTATTTCTGCAGTATAATTTGCTTCCTGTCCACTGTATCTACAACTTTAATCTTCTAACAAAGTATAAAATAGCTTGCAACACAACGGTGCAGCGTATCTAAGTCTATGTAGTTTAAGAAAACCGTTGGATGTACCGTACGAAATTAGGGGAAGGAGTACATGGTTCGTGCCGTTTTCAAGAACGAATTAGGACAATGAATGGTTGCAATCCCGAACTTCCCGCCTTTTAAATAACCTAGCCGAGAGTGGCATAGCTATAAATACAATTTCTAAGCGAGACTTAAGGAAACGTTTACTGCTGAACATAGAATATTTTTAACTGACAATCTATTAAGCGTTGTCTCTCGTGGCAACCTTGGTTTAGCCAACATTACTTGTAATATTTTTCAAGCGTTTTATTGGCATTGTCTTCATTCCCTGCCCACTTTAGCATATAAAAAGTACCGTACACTGATTTTTGCCAATATTGTGTGTATTTATTTATGTGGATACTTCTGTAGTGCAGATTTTGATGAGTGTATGCATACCTGTATATAACATGACTTTTTCTTCAATTTTTGTCTTTTGCTTTTTTTGTGTCTACACAGGTTCCGTACATATCCAATATTTCTCTTTTTATGTACCTGTGTACCCTGTTTTGGTTTGTAACCTTTATATGTATGTATGTACCTATGAGTGCCTATATGCGTGTATGTATATCATTTAATAAGTATCTTTTACAAACTGTGAGCTATTTTGCGTTTTAATGCTTTCTTTTATGTTTGTATGTAATATCGACATGTTAAGGCGAGATTTACTTTCTTAGGATTATTTCCTGTTTGTATGCTTTAAACTCCTGTTTCTGCTCTGCCACGCCAACCGTAAGGTGCAAACACCTCGTCAAGCTGCAGTTTTGCAGCTTTTTGTGTTTGTCCTCGCATTTCTATGTACGAAATGCTTAATAAAGTTGAAGTTGAAATTAGTTAGGTGAGTGAAGGAGCTAATGTGAAATATTGGGACTGGTGTGTTGATTAATTTTGATTAAAAGAATTAGCGGGTCAGTTAAGGCGGATTAGGCGGTCGGACCAAACATGATATCTTTGGGGTCCTTGGCATTTGGAAATTTTGCAGCGTTCTCCTTCTCAACCAATCAGGAAATTTTGTCACGCACATAGTAGCCGCAAAGTTATGTGACGACCGCCTGAATGCTATAAAATGTCTTTCTTTATGCCCGTATTGCGAGTTCTCCGCTGCACCACAGTGCTGAATGTATCAATATGTAACCACTCCTGCCTTGGCTGCCAACAGGTGGCTGGCAGTATATTACAAATAAATAAAATTATGTTGTTGCTGTATTAAAATTGACATCTCGGACTAAAGTTAATAACTAATTGGCTAATGCATATTGTATATTCATCAAAGAGTTTTCAAAACGTGTGTATATATGAGGGGAGACAGTTGGAAAGAAACTAAACTGCAAGAAAAAAAGGGAGGGACGATCAACTGGTTTGATGCAAGAGCCGCCCGATAGCATTCTTCAGTACCTTATCTTTGTGTTACCATTCTGCAGCCTCCCACAGGTGTAGCATCTCAACCGCCGAACACAGCCCCCTCTAAGCTGAGAAAGCGGCGATAGCACATGCGCTTAGACAAAGCGGCGTCAAAACTCTCATAACAGACCCTTAGCAGCCGTGGCCCAACTTTGCCAACGGTCGATTGCATGTTACAACACTTCCGATGTTCAACCAGAGACCAGTGTTGTACGTAACGGCGTTCCAAGGAACGGCGTTCCTGGAACTAGTTCCTTTTTGGAGGAACGAAGGAACGCCACCGTTCCATTAAGGATCGGTGGAACTGTAACGGTAACTCGTTAGATTTTTGAAGGAACGGCAGGAACGGCGTTCCTGCCGTTACATCGCCAGGATTTGGCTGTTTTTGTTGCCAAAGCTCGAGTACAAAAATCACAAGTCGTCGTGTTTCTCTTCCTATAAGCTGCCCAATTTGCCCGCCCTTCAGCGGATTGTGCTTCCTCGAAGGTTAAAGGCAGAAAAATAACCACGCAGTGGTTCGCAGCTTAGGCTTACTTTCATGCCGGTTGAGCTTACGTGGCGTTCGACGGGTGAACAGCGCTGCCGCAAGAATGCTTTTCACCTTTCATCGTTTGTCTGGGGTGGCCAAAATGCCCGTCTGGCCGATAGAATTGTTGGCGCCGCAGGTTCCTTGTGAAACCACCCCTTCTCTATATTGTCAGGGGTAATAACAGCATTAGTGCTCGCGAGGCGCGGGTGCGTTGTTGTCGGGGCAGTTGCGCTCGCTGTGAGGTCATTCAAAGGGTCGCCGGCTCTCAAAAGAGCTGGGCGCACCGCAGTGTCTCGGGATGTTGTACTGCTCGAAGTTACAGAGTACGCGCGCAGTTCGTCACGGCGCGGTCTGTCGCCGATCTGGCGGGAATGGGCCGACGGGAGTGCAAGGTGCTTTTGTATTGCAAGCGTCGTGTTGACAAAGGGCAGTAATTCTGTCACTGTTGGGCATATTTTCGTCGCGCGCCGTATGGACAATACCTGAGAGAGGCCACCCGAAGGTCAACTTCCAGCGCTCAGAGTTGCTGTAGTTGGTCGGTTTCAAGTTAAACCTGTGTTATACTTGTGCCTTGATGAATACCTGGAAGTTTGAGTGAGAGTGTTAGTGTGGATCACGTGATTGTTTGTGCACAAATATTTGGGTTTTGTTGACCTGGCCAATCAGTGGCCCAGCGTGTGTTAGAACTTAGTAGGTCCTCGAGGCTTGGTTTTAGTGTAATAAAACCGAAGTGCTTGGTGTTCTTGGACAGTCAGAGCGAGAACTATAAAGTCCATTTACAGAAGCTTGAGTCCGGTCGGTTGACAGAACCAGAGCGAACGCGGAGCCCCTCGTGAGTTAGCTTGGTCTAGCCAGAGAAGACTCTGGTTTAGCTGAGATATTTTAAGCATTTCTCTGTTTTTTATGTGAACTTCGTTTATCGGGGGCGCAGGAATCGCGCGGCGCCTGGACTGACCATAAGAGAGAGAGATAGCTGTTTTTTTTCGTTTAGTTTGAGCAAGTAGCAAGTTGGGTCTTCGTGGGTCTACCGGACATTTGAGAATCATCAAACGCCATCTTGCCTGCTCCGGCACCAACCTGGATTCTGTCGCCTGCTGCAATGTGTTTTCTTACTCGCAAATTTGTGCTGTACGATCCGCAACGCTTCACTTTTGTAACCCCCTTAACCAAATCCTGCAAAGGGTCCTGTAAAGTATTTTAAATAAACTGTAATATTGAACATAATGCAAGAAATTTAATTACCTTCCTGCACGTGAGTAACTTTGTATTCACATCTGACGCGCAAGAACCTTACTGCGTCTATTGTATGTGTTGCACCTATAATAGACGAGCACCAAAAACGCAGTTAGACATGTCCGGGGTTTGTGCGGTGCTTCCTGAAAAAAAAATTTGTCAGGGAGCGTTCCTTTGGATTCTTTTTATTTCTAGACAATCTGCTGCCAGCGGTGTTCATATTCGTATAATATACGTAGTTCGATTATAGTTTTAAAATTCGAACTCTATTTTACCTATCAGACCCTATATTTGAATTTAAAAAAATCGAATGTAACGTTAAAGTAACGAAACGTTCCAATTTTTGAACTGGAACTGGAACGCGTTCCTTTCGAAATAAAGGAACTTGTAACGGTAACTCGTTTCAAAATTGGGAAGGAACGAGGAACGAGGTTTCGTTCCTATTTTAGAGGAACGTGTACAACACTGCCAGAGACCACCAACGAGACCAGTCACGATTGTATGGGCGCCAGCTCATACTGGCATCCACGGCAAACAAGAACACCAACCTCGTAATTCGAGATTTGACTCGCTTAGCCGGCGCTGATGAAGCCCGACCCGAGTGCATGCATCCTGCAGTCACAGACCAAGAAGTTACTCAGCACTCTGGCCTCTTTCATAGAACGTACTCCTCCCCGCACAAATCGCTACCGATTAACCAGGAAACATTACTCCGCACCCTGTGGGTATACACCTTCCCACACAACGCCAGACTTCACCTCTTTGACGGGACACAACTCTCTCCATTGCGTTGATTCTGTGGAGAGCCTGGGAACCTCATACACATAGTAGGCGGCTGCGACTAGTGTGCCGTAGATCCATCCAACCTTCACCTTTCCATAGAGAATTGGGAGACAGCCATGGCCAGCTGCGCCCTGGAAGATCAGTTGTTCTTGATGGAAACGGCTGTCGATTCGGCCCCCTCGAATGAGGACGCCCCTCTTAAACATTGCCTCGATTGAATTAAACTTCATTTTCTCTCGCTCTCTCTCTACAAGTGATCATTACTGCTGCTTGTGTCTTCACTTGGCTATCATCTTTCCTAGAGCCCAATCGCTGTCACCAGTCGCTGAAGGGCCATTAGCAAGTTCCTATCTCCAGTGGTTCCCTATCCAATGTCGTCCTATACCAGCCGTCCAATGAGTCTTTAGAGCCATTCTTTCTTTCTAACAGCTCTGTTAGCAGATAAAAGATGAGCAGTAGAAAATTTTCCTAAATACCACCTGCCACGCTTGGCAGTCGGCGCCACATACTCGTCACACTACCATAGAAAACATTTTGCGGGTACAGTTAAAGGAGCTCTTCAACACCTCAGATAATTTAACAACGTAGGGATACGAGCTAGTTGGTACTCCATCTAACACCGTAGAGCGCAGTAGGCAAGACAAGGGACGTCCGTGTCCCCCCTCGTCTTTTGTCTTGCCTACTGCGCTCTACGGTGTTTAGACCTCAGATAAACTCGCCGCGGTGGCTCAGTGGCTAAGGCGTACGGCGCTGATGAGCACACAGACGCGGTTTAGATTCCCGGTCGCGGCGGCCGCTTTTCTGATGGAAGCGAAAAGCGAAAACGTCCGTGTGTCCGTAAAGATCCCCAGGTGGTCAAAATTAATCCGAAGCCCTCCACTATGGCGCGCCTTGTCGTCGGCGTTGCGACGGCGCGTTAAACCCAACAGTAAATAAATAAATAAATAAATATAACTAGGTAAATAAATAAATAAATAAATAAATAAATAAATAAATAAATAAAAAGCAGTAAATAAATAAATAAACACTTTCGAAAACGCTTTCAATCTTCTTCGCATCTGGAAGAACTGCGAAAACTATAGCTATTGCCAACACAGAGCAACAGTGCGTGATTTGCTCGGCGCTGTGGATACACCTTCCGTTTGTGCTTCGCTTTTGTGGCTTTTTTTAGATGGCTATCAAATGCGTTCTCTTCTGCAACTTGAGGAAAGTCGGCAAACAGCCGCTACACCGCTGTAATGACGTCATTCAGCGGTCGAAGAACGCGAAGACCGGGAAGGAGAGAAAAATATTTTGAGCAAGTTTCTATGCTATCTGACGAGGAGAGAACAGTAATTTTTGGCTGAGGCACATTGCGACCCCATAGTATAATGCGTTGGTTGACTACTTTCTGCAAGCACTCAAGATTTAGACAAAAGTTGAAAAACGTGTTGCAGGGTCGCTTTAGTTTGGCGAAGATAAAATATTTGGGCAAAGAAACCTTCATTATGAATTTGTTGTTATGCCGATTTGATAAGGAAACGAAAAACGAGCACAAAAAATTAACATAAAAAAGACGCCTACTTTTTTTTTCTTCGAACCCGTTTGAACCCGTTTGAACCGGTTCGAACGGGTTCGAACCGGTTCGAACCGGAACGGAATGGTGCTCTGGAACTGAACCCGAACCGAACCCGAAAGGCTTGAACCCGAACCCGAACCGAACCCGAAAAAATTCCGGTTCGACACCCTGGCTGGCAGAATTTTATCTCCCCATTTCCCCTCCGATTCTTTTGTGACGTAAATGAGGGCGTGACAACCTGCTACGCATTTCGTAAGTGGGGTTCACAGAAAGCACCCAGCGAACTTCGAATCCGTGCCGAGATGGCGGGTGAAGTGCTCCGTGTTGCTTATGATGGAAAAGAACCAAACAGCGCTGAAAGACGAAGACTTCGGATAAAAAGAGAGTCAGACTGCCGCCCCAGTCCTTTGCCTTTTCGCGCTGAGTGCTTCTTTTTTCATCATTGACGCCAACCGAATAGCACGGCTTTTCCTTTTAGTGAACGTGTTAAAAATAGCTTGAACTGGCCAGCGAGAAAGGTGACGGCCGTCTTACAGAACCCGCGGTTTTTTGGGCTCATTATATCTCAGAACTTTGTCGGAGTCTGTGGAAAACACACGCACGCACATCCGGCCGACCGACCGCACACACACACACACACACACGCACATACACACACGCGCGTGCTTCTGCGTGTGTGTATCGAGAGAGAGAGAGAGAGAGAGAGAGAGAGAGAGAGAGAGAGAAGGTGGGTGGGGGGGAGGAAGGGAGGAAAGATGCCGGAATCCGGATACACTTGAGCGGTCTCCGATCGGTAGAGAGTTCCGGTCGTTAGAGAGTCGCTAGACAGCCGATCAGGGAACACGATTCAGTGCTCGGCTCCCTGTGAGTGAACGGACTGCCTGTTTTGGCTATTCGAGGCACGCCCATTTGTGCCGTACGATTGCCGTGTACTGTAATGGGATCGTTTCCCTTTTTTGTTACAACTTCCTGTTGTCTCCTTTGACACTCGGGAGTGGCGGGTGATTGCACCGCACCGTCTACCCATCCGCCATTACTCCTAACAGTATGGCATCTCACTCAGCGATCGTGCCACTCATAAATATTCCGCTCACGTCACTGAGGGAATGTCATGATGAGGGCGTTGGCGATGGCGTCGCGACATCCTTCCGGTCACGTTTTCCCTTCAGACTGGCTAATTCATCGAACTTCGTGATAAAAAAATCCCGGGTCATCTCCGCTAACGTGAAACCTTGGGAGGGGCGAAGCCTGCAGCGTATAAGTGTACTTAAAAGTGTAGAGTGTACCTTGCCACACGGGGAGCTTATTGGGCGCCGATAAATCGCTGGTGGGAGGAGCAATCGCGTGCTTGCTGAGGGATTGGCACCCTCTCTTGCGTTGAACCTCATTTAAGCAATTAATTGAGCGACAGACTGGCCGTAGGTTGTCTTCATGTCACACGCCGCAGTATGCTAATAAGCATACTATACGGGAGAATACCTGGCGTTAAAGCCAATTTTGAGACGGAATTTAACAAATGTCTGTTACTAATTTAATAAAATCATGATTATTCCTGTAGTTTGAATTAGTTTAAATCATGTTAGTTTATATTGAACTGTTTTTTTCTATTATAAACTTGTTTTTATTATAGTTTCATAACTTGATTTATCGTGACGACATGAGACGACGACAAGAGACAACGACAGCCCCAGCCCCTAAGGTGCTCCGCCCCTAAAAAGTTAGTCTTAGGAACAGCGTTTGCTGGCGCTGATCAAAGCCCGCGGAGTCAGCCGTAGTAAGTAGAGCAGGAACAACTTTCCTTTATCACGGCCCTCGAGGCCGGAACTTGTCGAAGTTAAATAGGTTAAAACTGCCATCCTACAAGAGAAATGCATTCGACAAGAATACCGAAGAAGTAAGAATAAAATTCACTGTCTTGCCACCTTAGATTGGCCTCCACAACAGGATCGTCCGAGGATGGGGAATAAAAACCCAAAAGTATATCAAAATTTTAGGACAGTATTTTCTATATGGGGAGGACAAAAATTTTATCGTTAGCCTCCTCTTGAATGATCTCGACAAAGAAAAATTCTCGAACTTAGGCGGAGTGCTGTCGTGTGCACAAATGGTGCGCACAGCAGTTTTTTCATGACTTTTTGGTGTTGCTTCATGCTCATTGTCGTGTGTCAAGGGCAACCCGCTGAGAGGGGATGCACCACAACCCTCTGAAGAAAGAACGAAGACCGTAAATTTGAATTGCGCGCCAAGAACGGACCTATCCACGAGCGCAGCGACGGAGCCCCACAGCAGCATGACCAAACATCTAAGTGAAATTCGGAGCCATCCGAGAACACCGCGAAGGAGCAGCCAAGTGGCATCTTGACCAAATATGGAAGTTAAAAGGGAGAGGGCCAATTAAGTGTGCTGCGATGGAGCCCATAGGGCGTATTAGCGCGGAGTACAAGGAGAGAGGAGAGGCAAGGAACCAGGAGGCCAAAGGAGCACGAGAACTGCGAGGAACGAGCCACGAAGACGCGGCCAGGCTACCGACTATGCCTACCAAGCCTGGGCAAGAGCGGGCCGACTTCGCGTCGGCAGCGGCGTCCTAGTCGCCCCACCAACCTCCGTATTGGTGGCCCCAACGGAAACGGTCCGGCACTGGTTAGCCAGCGCCCACGCCCCATCGACTTTCACTTTGGCGGCCCCGAAATGCTACGTACAGCATCCTTCTGGGTACCTCCTGCAGCAGGCGCTACCACGAGGATGGCCACCGAGGGACTACTTAGGTAGGGGGTAGTTCCAACGCCGTCCATGCAACGCCGGCACCACTATGAGACGACTCCGGCTACCACCGCGTCGCAGCCACGCAACGGATCCGCCACGTCAGCGTCCACGACCGGGGTAGGCCTATCCAATAGGGACACGTATGTATAGGACACAACTAGAGACTAGTTGTAGAGATTGCGCTTACGACAAGATGATTAGCCAGGGATCCTGGTATTTTGACTGGAGTGACTTGTTTTACGGTTTGAATGGCCTTTTGTGGTATTTAATTAGGGGACTCATTGTTTATAGGTTTTGTGTTGTTTATTTCTTGTGTGGTTTACTTTAGGGTTTTTTTCGAGTCTGTAGCATAAATGAGTGTTTTGTTAAACCCGCCAAAGGCCCTCCCGCGTTCATTTCTCTAAGCTGTAGTCGAGATACCACCACAATCACGCGACACTCGTTGTAGAATACAATATGCAAAAGTAACTGCGCAGAGATAACTTTTGCCCGGGTAGCAAGCGCTCCCAACTCGCGAGAGGCCGAACACCTGATATCAAAGACCGTTCATTGCATACGACTTAGTATGACCCCGGAGTATGCAGAGGAAAACTTCCTTTTAAAGCGAAAGCTCTCTTCGTGGAACCGATGTCGTTCTTCAAAAAACTAATGCATTTTCTCGTAGGCAGGTTTGCCGACCGAAAAGCTATGTTAAGATCTCTATGGTAAGATCCATTGTGTCAAAACGGTTACTTTAAAATCGCGAAATGCGAACGATAATAGGAACTAGCAATAAGAATAGCTCTAAAACCTTTTTGCGTGAAAAAAGGGGTCTTGACAAACTTCAACACCTTTGGTTTTTCGTAGGCAATACACCAATCAATCATGAAGAACGAGTAAAATGGTATACCCTTATCTCATAAGCCACGTATCGGTATATATCTAGATCTTTCATAGATGTGTTTACTGAGTGCGGAAAAAATAGTCACATGGGTTCTTTCTTTCCTTGGTATTTCGGTCTTTAAAGAATTGTCGATCGATTGGCCGCACTTTTATCGAAGGTTGGACGCACTTTTAACTTTCGCGGTTAGCTCAACTTTCTTTAGGAAGCGATGTCAATGTCTTTCCTTGCCTTAGCTGAAATGATATTGGGAGGCCTTCACAATAACGAACTAAGTTTTTACCGTAACCGCTGAAAAATACGTGATCGTGTACCGACCTTCGGTCGGTGGCCCCTGAAGCACGCGCATGTAACACCAGACAGTGTCTTCCCGAGCTAAAGGAAACGTTAAAATTGAAATTGTGGCCCGTTGTACGAACCTAAATGTCGTTGTAGTCTGGTAGTGTAGTCAAGTTCCGACCCTGTACTCCTCACCAAATAACATATCCTGGCATTCTATGTCCCGAAAGCACACTACACACCAAACGTTTTTACACCCTTTTTGGCCAAAAAGGGTGCAGAATAAGTGTAAAAAGGGTGTTGAAAGCCCATTACATCCTTTTTATTAAATCTCAACATCATTTTCCTAGCTCTACACCCTTTTTGTGTGTAAAAAAGGGTCTTGACAAACTTAAACACCATTGGTTTTTCTTAGGGTGTTCAGAGGATGTGGAAAAGGTGTTCAGCTGTTAATTGAATAAGGTCCAGCGTGCATGCATAATTGCACTGTAAATAACAACACATCCCCTCCTACCGTCGTCTACTCGTAAGAAATGTTCAAAAGAAAAAAAATTGTTCATCTCCAATGATCGCTCGTCTCCTATACGGTGCGCCTCATGCCCCAAGTTTAGCTTTGGCACGTGAAATATCAATTTGAACCTTTAAAATTAAAAGACTATAGTTGTGTGGCAAAAGGGTGTTGACCGACTGAAAAATGCTTGGCTTTCTGTAGGGCGTTGAAACGGTGAAAAATCGGTGTTCAGTTGCAAAAAAAGAACAGCGGAGCTGGGGGTCGACCTAGTTGCTACCGTTGTTGCTACGTTCTGCTACGTTTCCTAGGCTTTGCGATGTTCTTGCTAACCTAGGATAAGAGCTTAGGAGTAAGGCCAAGTTTAACCGGGTTTCACAAGGCTGTTCCAGTGTGTCCCCTACACTGACAACGGATTCAAGGGGGAAACAAGCTAGATCGACCCCCAGCTACGCTGTTCCTCCAGCCTTGCACCACCATTGCAACCTGCGCCATTTTTTTTTGCGTTTTAGAATCCTCAAAAGGCTAGTACCTTTGAAATGGTATTAAGAGGTGCGTATACGTTTGCGCCTTCTGTGATCCCACTCGAAGAGGCTCCAAAGCCGGCTTCATTGTTATAATACCTTATCTGCGGTGGTGCACCCTTTATAGAAGGGGGGCGGGGCGGGAGCAGTTCTTTTTCTTGGCCTTTTTTTGCTAACGCCACCGAACCTAGTTCAAGCTTACACAGCTTCACTTGTGATAAATTATGCAATTTATATTGTGGGAACCATTGTGAGGTACAAATTATTCTATGCTTGTACATTGGGAGGTAAAAAAAAATTATCCGCTTCTCCTCTGGTCCATCCGCGTAAACGGGTATGAAATACCTCCAAAGTTGGTGGTCTCTTACACCTTTTTTCTCAGTTGGCGGTCTCTTCTTAAACCTTTTTTCTTGGATCATTTTTCTTTACACCTTTTTTCTTAGTTTCCAATACCCTTGTTTGTAGCTTTACACCCTTTTAGGAAAAAGGGTGTTGAAATAATGAAACCCTTCTTGAAGGGTGTTGAGAGGGCGGGAATATGTGTTGGGTATTTAATAAAATTATTTTACTTATTGAACATAATAATTACCACGCGATTTAAAAAGATTTTGCAAATCTGCACGCTGATTTGTATAAGCTCACATTAGAATGCATAATTGGGTAATTAGTGCTAAAATATCTTATTTTTGCGACAAACCCACCGACTGTATCGGAGGACTTTCTATAAAAGCAAGCTGGCTATCAAAGCAAAAAAGAGCAGATCGGTTTCCAAGTAAGTATGTACTCACGGTCCCCATGCATCCCATTGGTTTTCTTGCACAATTCATTTGATGGTCAAGTGCGACTTGTGCATGTTGAATGTGTCTGCATGTCATGCTGCACTCTCGGCGCATTCACACCATCAGGCGTAGATTCGCTGGCCCCACCCTTATTTTAGGGTGTTGAGCAACCTTACACCCTTTTTTAGGGTGCTCAAAAGAGCGCGCTTTTTTTTTCATCCTTACCCCCTTCATTAGCCAAAACACCTTTTAAAGGTATTCGCCATGGGACAAGGTTCTTACACCCTGTTCGGCAGAGGTTGTAAGAAAGTTTGGCGGGTGGCATCTACCTTGTGTCGAATATGCAGCTGAACAAATCATCACCGTTTAGTTAATGGTGCGCTTATGGTCCGCGTACTGTGACGCATCACATCCTTCTAGAAGGAGCGCCGATTTGCGCGACCCAGTTTTTGGAGGCGCCATAATGTGGCTAGTACATCAAATGCCCCTAACCACTGTTTTCCGTGAAATTCAAAGAACGTGAGCTACAGCGCTCTATCTAGAAATTAACAGCCGCAGTTGTCAAGAGCAAAACAACTGCTTCCTACAAAAGCAAGGCACGCAAGATAACATCATCGCCTAGAAGTTCGTTTTTGAACAGGGTGGGACGAGAGAGGGTCGATTGCAGTCCTTGAAGGCAGCCAATCGATTCGCACAGGAAAAAATTTCCCGCATTTCCCCGAGGGGAAGAATGTGAAAGTGCGAATGCAGGAGTTGAATTTGCGCGGTTCGGTAATGTTCGCGAAAGAGAGATCACACACACACACACACAACTACAAAGAAAGAAAGATGCATTTATTCACAGACACCTATTTGTGTTGTCGTTGTACTTGATTGCTAGAGCGGATCTCAGCTTTGAAATTTCGTGTCAGTACTCCTTTAAGCGGGTGCATTAGCCCCTCTCACGCCCGATTCCTGGCCAATCCCCCTCGTGGGTATGTGCCATGCACAGACACCTATTTGTGTTGTCGTTGTACTTGATTGCTAGAGCGGATCTCAGCTTTGAAATTTCGTGTCAGTACTCCTTTAAGCGGGTGCATTAGCCCTTCTCACGCCCGATTCTTGGCCAATCGCCCTAAGTGGGTATGTGCTAAAGAAATTAGGAACTCTTCTTGGCCAATCGCCCTAAGTGGGTATGTGGTGCGGACGGACGGACGGCGGTGGACGCGTGATTCAGATTACTTGGCCAATCGCGCTAAGTGGGTATGTGGTAAGGAAATTAGGAACTCTTCTTGGCCAATCGCCCTAAGTGGGTATGTGGTGCGGACGGACGGACGGCGGTGGACGCGTGATTCAGATTACTTGGCCAATCGCCCTAAGTGGGTATGTGCTAAAGAAATTAGGAACTCTTCTTGGCCAATCGCCCTAAGTGGGTATGTGGTGCGGACGGACGGACGGCGGTGGACGCGTGATTCAGGGTCGCTTAAGAAGTGCATTCGCACTTAAAAAAAGGAAGGATGAAGTTGTGGATGGTTAAAGACTTTATTTTCGTCTGGTCTTGAAGTGGCACCCTCATCTAGCCCATACGTTTTCCTCTAAAATTAAAAAAAAATGGAACAAAAAGAACTTTCTCGCCGAGCTGTTTAACCTTACACATGGTCTACATTTTGAAAACGTTGATGCTCAGTTTCAGACAAATTGTTTCCAGACACACTTCTGTCCTCATGTTATTACAAAAAATAACCTAATGCGTGGGCGATTCTACTTGGGATTTGAGGCTTCAGCTGTCAGCCACGCACAACAATATATAGAGGAGGCGGCAGATACTGAATGTTAATTCGTAAAAAATGACGTAGCATAACTGGACATAGGAAACCTCTTTTCGCCCAGCGATGACTTTATTGCCGTTATTGTGGGGTCATTCATAGGGGAGACGCAATGGTCGCCTCGCACGCCCGTTTGTGTCGTCTGCGAGTTTCGTTTCTGCGACTTTCTTCCGGACCACGCCAAGTACTGAGAGCACAATTACGTGCCGTAATCAATAGCCGACTTCGACCATCAACTCATTGTTCATAATTTGATCGCGTTATGACGCCGCGCTGCCGGACGCCTGAAGTAGCTTCGCGTATACGCGGAAGTAACATTGACATTTGGCACCTCGTTCGTGTGGTGCCTAGTGAATCGTCGATTGTTCGCCAATGTGGCCGAAACTTCTTCTTCGTTCGATACGTGTTAACCAGGGAATCCCAGAACGGGCTCACGCCGCTGTGGCGTGTGGAGAGCACGACCTTTGGTCTTTATTCTCGGAAGTGGCACATAGAGACTCTTGAGCCCCGCCCCGCCTTCGGCACTGCTCGATAGGAGCGCATGTCCCCTCGACACGAAAGCGCCCCGTTTATGGCTTGTTTACAGTGCTGAAAGCTTTCACTCGTCCCACTGGGCGCCTCGATACACAGGGTGCCTTGTTTCTGCATCGGACACCCAGTGCGCATCACGGGATAAATCTAGTTCCTTTAATGGCAAGGGCAGGGGAATACTTTGTTTTAGTTCAGGCCCAGCTTTGTATTGCGCATTTGCGCTGTTGTAGTTCCCCCTGGATTGCGCCGTAAAGGGGACCGACGAAAGCTTAAACGATGTCGTCGTTCTGCTACTTATATAGCGGTCTCTCGATTTCGCGTATTTCAAGGCCTCCGTTGACGTTGATGTGATTCACAGATGGATTGCTTTAGCTGCCCATGACTCTGACGGAATATTGTATTTGCGCAGCGGGGCAAATATCGAGCAACTTTCCGTTCACTTGCTTTGAGTTCGTCGTAGGATAGGAGGTGTACGATTACAGAGGTAAAGCGTGTAAACGACGCAACATGGACATGAAGCTTGTCTTATCTAATAATGAAGCCAAGGAGTAACCCACTTACTTTTATTTCGTCGAATGCTGTCGGATCAGATTTCTAGGATCGTGTAGGACCGCCTAGGATCAGATTCTGTGCAGAAATTTGTTAGCGCATGCACAGCCAAAGAAGAAAAAAGCAGCTCAAAGCAAGGGTATAAAAGTCAGCCTTTCATTTGAGATGCAGCCACATTGCAGCGGACTGTATGATCATGCGTTAGTCGACCAGAGTTAGGGGAAATCCCGATGGAGGAGTAAGATTCTGGGAATAAAAAATGGACATCCACGTCAATGCAGCTGTACGACTACAATGGAAATTTGTGCTGCTGTATCCACACGGCATTCAGATGTACGATGTTTTCAAAGCTGTATGCACATGACAGGCAAGCACGAAGCCCAGCTTAAAAAGACATCCAAATATTTCTAATTTTGCACTTTGTTATTCGCTTCTGCATTCACCAACACTTTCTCTCCGCTTCTCTCTCTCTCTCTGGAAACAAAGGGATGATTGCACACGCGTTTACACCCAGAAATACGCATTGTTCGCGTCGTCCAACAATGGCAAAGATAGTAAAAAAGTTTTTCTTCAACGTGTTTCCTACTTTATTTTTGTTGCTTTACGGGCAGACGGACAAATTAATAAACGCCAATGACTAAAACAGAGTGTTACGTTGAATGAGTCGCCTGCATGGCAGCCACTGCTGCTGCGGTCACACTGCAAACATCAGAGAGACTGAAGCAGTGGCTGCACTTTCCGGAAGTTCCGAAGGTGGGCGTGCTGCGGTGGCAGTAGCAGAGTGTTGGTTCAACGAGCGTGACGACAGAGTGCAGCGGTTGCGTGTAAATAGAGCCACATCCGCCCGTCTTCTTCCAGGAATGATCTCAGGCTAGTGGTCACGCAAAACCGTATGGACAGGCGGTCTTGCGCTGATTATTTCCTTATTGTATTTTTCTGCAGACGTAACGTAAAGGCCGTTCCCAAGTCAATTTTGCACCGTCCCGCTAGAAGGAAAACACCGCTTCGCGCTCTGTTTGGTCACGCTGTTTGCTACCTCTACTACTGTTCGCGTTCTGATCGCTGTCGATGTTCTTTTTTCTTTTTTTGCGTGTCCTTCCTAGAAGCTGAGACTGTTTGCGATGTAAGCAAGCGCAGAACCTCGAGTGCTTGCTAATACTACGTTGGTTTCTGCACGTGGCGGTCTCTCAAACTCCTTAGAAAACGACCTATACGTCTTTTTTAAAGGTTGAAAAAAAAAACTGGACGTCAACGACAAGACAACAAGGAAGGGACAGGACGGGCGCAGACTCACAACTAGCTTTACTGAAAAAACGAACATGACTACATACCATCTATGGCACAAGCGCACAAAGAAGCCAGTCTTTGCTCTTTTCTTATCAATGCACCATCCTTTTCAAGAACTCAGTCTCACTTCCGTACAACGTAACAGATGCCTCGCTCACACAGTTTTGATGGTTTTTAAGAATTAAAAAATTAGGCCCATCTCCCCACGAGGGGGGACTCGAGTAAATGCGTCGCGTAGGGGGTGGGTGTATTGCGTTAACGTTAGTGTTTGGGGGGTGGTGGTGGGGTGGTAGTGAATGTGTTATTATTATTGTTTCTTTCATATATTAATTATTACTTTCGTGATTTTGCGACTTGAGTCCCCCTCGTGGAGAAATGGGCCCAATTTTTCTTCTTTTTTTTTGTGACGCAGGAAGTGAAGGCAAGGAGTAGGTTGTTGTAAGTCGTTAATTATTTATTTGTTGCTGTTGTCGTTGTATTGGACGGTGAGAACGACGGCTTCGTGGTCGCTAAAGTGTACTGTTAAGGGGTCTTTAAGCCGTGGTTGTGCGTTGCAGCAACTGGTGAAGACGAGATCGATGCAACTGCTGCCGTGTATCAGCAGCTTCTTGACGTAGTTTGAATGAGTCAAGGATATAAGGCGCGTTCGTACTGTTTGATTCTGTGTCGCTTTTGTGGCGCAGTGGGAAGAGCACCATGTACCTCGCGTTCCGCCCACAGGGTCGTGGGATCGAAACCAGGCGCCGATAACTATTATTTTTTTTATATTAGTGTAGGGGGAGGGGTGCGGACCTGTTGTTGAGAGCGAGGAGGGTAGCGTGATGCGGGAGAGGAGGAGTGGGGGGAAGGCGCACCTGCGCGCTGAGCTGTTGCGGACGGACGGCGGACGCTACATGTGAGTTAAAGAAATGCTCTGCATTAAAAAAAGGCTTCTACCAACTCTCGGGTGACTCGTTGCCGGCTTCTGCTCAGCACTACCTTCCTGTCCCTTCATTTAAAAAATGCTTCTACCAACTCTCGGGTGACTCGTTGCCGGCTTCTGCTCAGCACTACCTTCCTGTCCCTTCATTTAAAAAAGGCTTCTACCAACTCTCAGGTGACTCTTGCCAGCTTCTGCTCACCACTACCTTCCTGTCCCTTCCTTATTTTTTCTTGTCCTTTATGTGCAGTTTTTGCAACCCTTAAAATGATTCACCAACTAGCCCAACAACACACTGTACTGACCTATACGTCAGCGATGCCTGGAAAAATTGATTTCTGATCATTATTATTATCCTTGTAGTATTTCTCGAATATTCCTCAAGTTTGTCATTTTTTATTTTTCAAGCTTCCGTCAAAACATGTGAAAATCGTTGCTCCATTTCAACTCTTTCACACACTCTCTCGTTTGCAAAGAAATGTTTGATATATTTTGGGTTACATGTTCGCAATATACAAAATGACACCAAGGTAAATGTAACGCAGGAGCGATATCGCTTCTCTGGCTGACATCATCTAATGGTACGAATATTTCGTAATCATAAAAGCCAGGTGCTCCCTCCCGTGTGTTCTGGACGTGCTTCAATATTTATGCCTCCTCTATTAACTAAAACTTCGAAACAGGGTTTCAAGTCTTGTGCTTTTTTTTTTATCGCGCTCAGTTTGTTGCTGGTTGTAATGTGGTACGTTGGCTAGGCAAAGTGGTCTCGTTTTCGCGACGTCATCAACAGGATTCCTCGCTGCTGAGTGGCGAGATTCACCTTCCGAATCAGCCTGGTTATCACTTTCGCCGCCCTCCTCTGAACATTCGACACGTACACCTGATCGATTCTTCACCAGAGGAAAGGGAGAACAATTGTCGCAGAAGCTGCGAAAAAAAATGGCCGCGTATCTGCTCCTTTTGTTGCAGAGGTTGTTAAAAGACGATAGCCTTTGTAGACATTTGCCAAGGAAATGCCCCCTTTGCTTTCCCGCTCACCTCTCATGCTGTTCCTGTACCGTCGCGCTCATCCCAAGGTAAACACACTAAAGGTTTGCTCAAGGCGATTTGAATTTACCGCGTTCTAATGCTGCAGGCTGGGTTCCTGATGCCAGCGCTGCAGTACGGCGGAGACGCGCGTAAATCGAAGCGGCCGACTTCAAGGTTTATAGAACCGCGTGGCCGTGCTCCACGTGCGTTCCAAGCAGAACATGGAACCTAGCTAGTAGAACCTTTCGTTGCTGTTGCCGCGTGATTTTTCAGTACCGCCAGGAGTTGGCGCGGGCAACAAAACAGGAGGCGGCGGTTTTCTGCAGTAGTTGTAGAATATAATTTGCTATCGAAAAACCAAGCATCCATGAATCTTTTAATAAAGGAACACTGTAAATATCCCTTGTGTACTAATTTCCTGTCTTGTATTTGCGTAATATCTTGTTCTTGTTCAACAAAGTTGACAAGTATGAACATATAAACCGGGCTTAGACGTTTACATTTGGCTGTGAGTACATAAGAATATTGCGCAAAATCTATTCTACTTTGGCCGGGTGGCTGAATCGAGTCACAGACAGACAGACAGACCAAAATTTCTAGGTTGAAGTAGCCCAAGAAAGACTATCGTCATTAAAAAGTACGCTCCGGTGAACAAACGAGAAGTTTGTGCGCAGGTCGACTGCAGAAGCCCACCGTATTTCCTTTGCAAATAGTTGGCCCCGTAAGCGGGCATGCGTCATCAGCAAACTGCGGCGCCAATTGCACGACCTGGCGGTGAAGCGGCTGTTTTGTGGAGTCAGGAAATCGCAGCACACCCAGTTGGCGGCAATTTCCCGTGAGCGGGAGTGCACCCACTTGTATAGAAGGAACTCTCAGGCGAAAAGGTGGCAAATGGGTTGGAAAGGTTGGTGTGTATACGAAGCTGCAATCACTGCGTTCGTGAAACTGCTCTAAATAGGGTTACGAAAGATGGTTATGGCGAAAGATGGTTATTGGTTATTACAGGGTTCCGAGAGATGGTTATTGCCTATGTAGTCTGGTTTGCTCACCTCGGTTGGAAAGTTGTGTTTCTTGCGATGCTGTTGAAGTAATTACATGGCTGTACGGTAGACAACTTTCTTCCAACTGTTACAGGAGCAAATGCTATTGTGCGGTAGGTACTATCAGTTAGCGTATAAAATTTTGCCGCGTCTCTGAAAACGCTTTCAAAGCATAAGAATTTCATGGACTAAACAAGAAAGCAGTCTGTTCGTGCGTAGTCTTTAATGCGTCCAACTTTCAGTTCACGAAACTTTCACTAATGAAAAGCCCTAGGGGTTGATATGTTCAAATGGGACCGCTTAGTGTCTTTAGATAAGTATACATAGTATTGGCCCACTTTTCCTCTATTGTTAGGCGCCACCGCCATGATCATTTGTCAATTAGCATCACTTGGCATTTGTTTACAATTAGACGGATTATGGGCTCCACCATTTTGTTGTTTATTCCTCCTCTTTTAGCTGGTGTCTCGGTCTGTTTCGCTGCAAAATACTCTGTAAGGTGAGTACATAAGATCGTTGCAGAGTTGCCGAAATCTATCACCCCAGGAAATTCGCAAAACGTGCTTGGCGTCTAGAATGTAACGAGCGCCCGCTTGCTCGAAGCCCAATAAGACACTTATCCGCAGTCTAATCTTATTCGCAGACTTAACTGGTGTCTTATGTTCCGTGGGCTATAAGACGCTTTCCAGAAACTTATAAAACAGTGAATGAGACTCCAAATAAGAATGCAATACGACTGTGATGAGCCTGCTCCGAGCAGTCTTATTCGCAGACTTGTGCTGACTAGCTCTGTAGAACTAGTTGCATCCGTGTGGAAGACGAGGAACCCGAAGCCCACCCGTGAATAATTCCTCACGAGACAAAACATCACCTTCGCAGCCGCTGCCTAGCCCTGTAGAACAAGCCGCCGCCTGCGCAGGGCCTCCTTCACGCACAGAAAGCATGGGGAGAGCGTACACTGCAAAGGCGCAAAGAGGCCGCGTCACGTGAGTTGCCCAGTTACCGGGTCATTGTAAATGATTTGTAATAGTGTTCACATAAGCCGCCCTATAGGCACATTGCACCGCACAGAGGCCGCTGTGAGCACAGCACTTTTCCTATAAAGTTGTCTGCGCACGCTATAGGGCATCGATAAAGGAACGGCGATCTCTCGAGCAGTTATCGCCCACTGCCTGCAGCATGCCGTGCCAACAATATATGGGGTTGACACTGAGACACGGTGTAAAGAAAGACGGACTTGATGAATGCATCGGTTCCTCCCTGCCATTTGTATTATCTGCTGTCTGAGTGGTCGGCTACAATAGCAGAGACTTACGTATTTTCGTCTGCGCCACTGTTCATTCTTCATGGCCTTGTTATCATGGTGTTACCTTACATACCTTCCTTGCGTGGGCTCCCGTGCGTGACACGTGATAATCCCGGCTGTTGGTGCCTGAGACAGAGCGCCGACACTTACTATGAAGGCTACGAAACGAGCGCGTGATATGCGTGGAATCTTTCACAACAGAAATGACCCCCCGAACCACCAGGGTATAAAAAACGGTGTTGCTGCTTGCGAAGCAAGCATCAGCGCAACGTGCATATAGGCCTCGGTTATAGTAATGTACTGATAATGGTTCAAAATTAACGCTTTCTCTTGGCCGCCCACGCCAAAACGGCCGTATTTTAGCCGCATTCCCCGCTGTACCCTAGAGGCCCCTCCCGTGTGCGTCTAGGTACCCGCGGTCCTTGTAGACTTCAATAAGACCGCTCTCTAACCTAGCCTGTGCGCTTTCGAAAAAGTGCACTAGTCCGAATCTTATTCGCGGACTTATTGAAGCCCGTGAATAAGACTGCGAGAAACACGTTTGTTCGAGCAAGCGGGCCTAGTTTGGTGCCTAGCTGGCGTTTTTTTTAGAAGGAGTCCGTGGGGAGCGTGGCAACTAAAACTCTCCCGGAAAGAAACTCAAGCAGTGGACGAGTGTCAAGGAAGAAAGGTTGTGTTGGACCTCTGGGTCTTCCGGCTGCGGCGCGATGCTCAAATAGCGGAGCGACACGTCTTGTTGCGATGAGGGTTGAATGACATCTACAAAAAGAAGTGGCGCGAGCCGACGCAGCCACATGAGCATGCGACAGCTCGTGACAAGCATAATGAATGCTGATGGTTTGCGTCGTCTGCTACAAGGGATGACAGAGAGGAAGTCACGACAAGCTGTAATCGCAGTATCATTATTTTTCACTTTAAAATTACCCTTAGAAACATAAAGCCTTTTGGGCAGGAAGAAAGGCTTCTTGGTGAACGTATCCAAAAACTTGAGACTAGCGTGAACGCATTCGTGCGTGCGTGCGGGCATCCATGCGTGAGTGCGTGCCTGCGTGCGTGCGTGCGTGCTGGACGGGAGGGTTGACGCAGCGCAACGGTGCGACCGTCCAATGTATGTTAATATGGTCTCTCCCTCGCATCCTGTCCTCAGAACCTGGTTTCCACCATTAAAGCAGTGGCAGCGCAACTGCTTACGATATTGGAGGCGCAGCCGTCAATATAGCGCTGCAGTGCATCTGAGCCTTTGTTTTACCGCGATGTTTTCGGTTACTTTTATTTGGTGAGGTGTCTCCCTTCGCAGTAATTGCCAGGAGACCTCTTTGTCTCCTTTTGCACCTACCTACACGTCTAGTACCGCGCGAAAAAAAAAACAAAAAAAAATTTTCTCTCCGCCGGTTTGTCGGTCCCATGATAACTTTAAATCCCCCTCGCCCTACCCGCCGCTGTGGCTCAGTAACTCAGGCGTTGTGTTGCTGAGCGCGAGGACCCGGGTTCGATTACCGGCCGCTGCGGCCGCTTTTCTGATGGAGGCGAAAAGCAAAAACACCCGTCTGTACGAGATTTCGGCGCGCCTTAAAGATCCCCAGGTGGTCAAAATTAAACCGGAGCCCCCCACTACGGCGTGCCTCACCACCTGCGTTGCGTCGGCGCGTTAAATCCTACAATCAATCAAAATCCTCCTCATCCAACCAATGGTGCCCGGGCCCTTTGTGCATCGAATGCTAAACCCTTTTCTGCGTGTAGATATTTTTCAAGAAAACGAAACTATGGCGGCATTCCATCGCCTACAGGTAACTTTTGTTTACTGCATAAACCAATATATCAGCGACTCTGGTTTCCTCGAATGAAATATTAAGCTGTAGCGGCAAGCCACAGTGTCAGCGGCAGCAGCGTTACGTAGGCCAAGGATGTGCCATCACCAGCCAGAGGGCTCACACGCCCCTGGCATCAGCAGGTGAGGCCCCGCTGCGTGGGTCAGGTCCTCTCTTTCAACGCCTCCGTGGCGTGCTCTCTACAAATCTTTTCTCTAGCGGAAACATTTCACAAAAATTTCGCCGCGTTCGTTTCTGCAACGAATAGCTTGCACTCTAGAAGTACGCGCTTGTATGTTTCGCCGTGACGCCCTAGAATGGCCTATCTCTGAAACTAACTGGTGAGGGTTGAGCAAATGTGCCAGGCTTTCATTACCATTAAAGGAAAACAGCCGAATGCGGCCGAGGGTGTTGCGCAGTGCCGAGCGTTATGTTCGTACTGCGCAGTTTCTCTCAGCACAGGTTAATCCCATGTTAAATTGCCGCGCTGTTCCTCGACATTTCTAAGATCCTCATTTGTTATCGGAGCCGTTAATAAATCTCGTGTCTTGGGGGAAGCGCAGGTGTGGTGTCTTTTGTTTTGTTTTTAACGTAAAGTACAGATTTTAAGAACTTTTTCTATTCTGCCTGCCGGAGTGGTTCAAGGAAGAAGGCGTTTGCTGAGCACAACCACCCGGGTTCGATCCCGGCCGCGGTGGCCATTTTTCTCATGCAGGCGAAAAGCGGAAACACTTGTGTGTCGAAATTTCGTAGTACGTCAAGCAAGCCCAGAGGGCTCAAATTAATCCGTAACCTACCCCTACAGCGTTCGTTCAACTTAGCACGTGCCACCCAGGCGTGTTAAACTCTCAAGTTAAAAAAAAAAATCAGTCGCGTCACATTTTGGTGCTCTTTTTCAACGGCACAAGTTCCTATTAAGCAGCCGATCTTGTGGCAGTGATAGCGCAATCTTATTATAAAAAAATACAGTTGTATTGGTTCGAAGTCGGAGATCTCGCGTGTCGCTCGTGATTGTTCGAGCTCCCTCGTGGCATTACTAGTTGCATTGCTATTTACTAGTAATAGACCCCCGCCCCGGTGGCTCAGTGGCTAAGGTGTTGTGCTGCTGAGCACAAGGTCGCGGGCTCGACTCCCGGCCGCGGCGGCCGCTTTTCTGATGGAGGCGAAAAGCAAGAACGCCTATGTGTACGTGATTTCGGCGCACGTTAAAGATCCCCAGGTGGTCAAAATTAATCCTGAGCCTCCACTACGGCGCGCCTCATCGCCTGCGTTGCGTCGGCGCGTTAAACCCTACAATCAATCAATCACTCGATTACTAGTAATATAATTTCAGTAATGTAATTACTAAAAACTAACAATGGGGAAAATTGCTGTTTTCGGAGACACCATTTTCTGAGTACTTGCCATCTCCCAATATTCCTAAGCGCCCTTCATGCAGCCTGCGATGACAGTCGCGTCAATCTATAGAAATCGGCCTATTTTTCAGTGACGTTGGTGTCCCTATAAAGCTAAACGCTTAAAGGGGCCATGAAGACAAAATGCGAGTTTGGTTCATTCAAAAAGATTGCCTCGTTAGAATAATGCTGATACCACTTTTAACGTAATTGACATCGCTTAAATAAGCTGTATAATTAGGAAAAAAGGGAATGGCCATGCGACCCACTAGCTCATTAACCGCAACAGAACCTATGATGTCATACCAGCCAGCTCTGTGATTGGCGGAAGCCGCAAAAAAGGAAACCCAAATTAGGCACAACTGATAAGCTTGCCGAACAAGCTCTTTGCGCTTAAATTCAGTAAGAATATCAGTAAGAATGGTGGGATTAATTAGTGGAAGTTACGAAAGCCCTCGTAAGCATAGAAGTACCCATGCGTACTACTGTTGGTACTGCGCGCACTATGCTTCGTTTAGATGCACAGCACTGCGGGGCTTTCGGGTTGTCTCTGACGACACTGGCCGATTGACGCAAGCGACTGTGTCTTCCGTAACCATATTTGTCGAGCGAGCAGCATGTTTCACGAAATGGTTATTTTCTTCATGAACAAAAGCAAGACAGGTTTAAATACGGTCACAAACAAACCCAAAGCTGAAACCGGCTTGCCGCGGTGTGGTGGCGCCATCTAGGTTGACTAACAGTAAGCAAGTATCCGCTACACACAAAGTTTAGCTGAAAGACCTTTTCTTGTGATGTCATTGAACAAGTCGTTCAAACACACGTTTTGGCACGAGAATCAAAATTCTAGCTTAGATTGATTAATTTCACAGTGAATAAAGCATCGTTTGCTTGCGGACAAGCGCTGGGGGCACTATGAAACACGAAATCTTCCGAATAAAACAAACTTGTTCTTTGTCTTCATGGCCCCTTTAAAGCGATATCTTTCTTAAAGTGTAAAGTTATATTATTTTTGCAAAATAATCATAATGAATTTATTAATGACATTCATGATGTCTGACAAACTACAGACAAAGAGAGTAGAACGATCTTTAAAGGGGCCCTGAAAGGCGTTTTGAGCACACTAAATGAAGTAGCGCAATCGTTAGATTGGGTCGTCAACGTCATCTGTGCCAAGTATTACTCTTTTACGCGCAGCGAAAAGCTCACAGTTTTGTTGCAAAGTTTGTCGCTTTTTTCTCACCCTTCCCTTCGTGTTTTTGGACGCCGCCATCTTCACATGTCTACATCATCGATTCCCAGATGTTCGTCATGAGCTAGACATCCTGCTATTGGGCGGCTTTTTCACGCACTTACGGCAAAGAGATGAGTCGTCTGCTCAGCGTCGGCTCGCCGGCTGATCTGCCAGCGGAGTGCCGGAGTGCTAGGACATTTTACGACAAACGAAACAAGTGCAAACAAACGCTTAACCGTTTGTATTGAATGCAACACGGCCATAACACGACATGGATATTCTCTTACCTGAGTACGTTCCACAAAGAAAGCGTTGAAGCCCCGTGGCACTTCTTTCGTGCAATCGCAGAGAACGCCCTGAGCGGAATGCCCGGGTTTGACGCATACATTTTATTCAACTTCAAAAAAATCCAGAGGTGCGTTTCGAACGAACACAACGTCACAACATGCGTTGCAAGTCTGAACCGCGATTGCCAGACGATGGGTCTCCTCCTGCCCGTCGTAAAGTCGTAAATTCGGCACTCACCTCGCGCGCGGTTTGCGGGGACGAACAGCAAGTCACTTAACTCAGGCGCACAAGCCGAGATGGCTTTTAGCCACGCACACTGCACATACCCCATGCGAGGTTGAGTCGTACGTCACTCGAGAAAGATAATCCAGACCATGGCATGCACTATCCACCCGCAGTAGCACAACGTCGCATTTGATCGCGAAACAAAGGCGTCCACAACACACACCATCGCCTCCTGTAATGCCAAACGCATCTCGAACTCCCCAACGGGAGTGAGTGGTACGCCTGCAGTGCCCACATGTCGCGAAGTGGGGCATCGAGCTGAACCGGGATCACGCAACCGTAACTGACTGCTGGAGCGGTTTGTGCCTTGTTGCCAATGCAACCGATGTTTGAGATTGTCAAAGAAATGGCGCTCGCTCCAGCGCTAGAAAGCTCAGAGCCGCGCCGGAGCATGTTTTGCCAGCTTTGCCGCTCTCCACCACGCGTCGCCCCAAGCTGAACTGGTCACATGATTGAAGCGTTTTGTGCACGGGTTCTGTATCGGTTTAAAATGTCTTTTTCACATGCCGCCGGCCGGAATTACCACCGCCGCAAAATAAGACCCGGCACCAGCGGGGCCACATCTGATATGGCGCTTTTTGGATAAACAGTACGCGGTGCATGAAAGGGACCGAGCGCACGATCCTCCCCGAGCGGCTGCGAGTTCGCCGCCGATAAAAAAGCTGTTATTTTAGGGCGCAGCCCTTTGGCGGCCGTTTCTGGGCTCAGCAGCGTCACCGTCCTAACTGAGTGAATGATGACAAGACGACGGGTGGAAGAAATGCTGTGCCCGAGGACGCGGGTTCCATTCCCGCCAGCGGTAGCCGTTTTCCTGATGGAAGAAACATCCCCCTCGCGAGGGGCACGATCAAATGCAGAGCATTTCCGGAGGCGCATGACGTTAAGTAGTTTGCGTTACGTTAATGTTGTTGCACTTGTGGCAACTGCTGACGAGAGAGCGCGGCGATGAGTGCGTTCCAGCCTCGCCGACAGCCGCCTTTATCACGCCACGATCGCGCCACGCGCGCGCGATGCTGACGTCACGATCAAGCCACAGATGTTGTTGATCCCGCGACGTGCGCGCCCCCACGTGTTGGGCGCGAACCGACCGCGGAGAGAGCGCGCGATGCGAGCGGAGAGTAGGCGAGGAGGAGCGGGGCTGACGAGATAGCGCGGCGATGAGCGCGTTCCAGCCTCGCCGACAACCGCCTTTATCACGCCACGATCGCGCCGACAGGGCGCACCTGCGAGCGATGCGGACTAAGGTCCCTAAAATTTAATTTTAGGGACCTTAATGCGGACAACTACGGACGCCAAGAACGGGTGACATCGTGAGTTAAAGAAATGCTCTGCATTTAAAAGTCGCGTGCCGCCTATAGCAACTCCAGCCACGTACAGTGCGAAAGGGCATGGCCAGGCCGCCTCACAAATGAAGCCAGGTTTTTCGTTCGCTTTTCCAGCCTTGAGCGGAGTGCGGAATTCATGGTGTAGACCATGGAGGAAGAAAAAGTTAGGAGACGGCATGACGTCACGCAGCTAGCCTTCGCAAGCCCAGCTCCTTTGAAGCCGCTCCCTCCGCCGTTTCTCTTTCTCAAGCCGCCGCAATCGGCCCAGCACGTGACCTCCATGGTCGGGTGGGCCGGCGGCGGCGGCGGCGGTCTCCGACTCCGGCGCATCTCTCGTGTTTCGTTGGCGGTAGCTTTTCCCCGTCCTTTCGGCATTTGTCTGCTCGGCGATCTCATTCCCGGTGCGGGCAGGAGTGCCGCGTACGTGCGGAAGACAAAAGCCGAGGGAAAGAAACCAACATATAGCAGGCTTCGCGACAACGGGCCGCAGAGCAGTTTCGAGCAGACGAAATTGAAGAGTGCGCGGCGGGCCATACAGCGGCGGCGCGCTGGGGTCACGTGGTGCAGTGACGCCTGGGCCGACTACGATTTTACTTTTTATGTATAGGCTTCACGTTTCTCCGGCGGCGCCGTCTCCATGGTGTAGACAAAGCTTGCCCGTAGCAGACGGCAGTGTAGGAGCGCCATAGCGGAAGTACGTCATCGCTGAGGAGCGCAGCATCATGGGAGGGAAGGCTTTCGCGCCGTCAACAGCGAAAGGAGGAGGAAACGCGGCGCGACGATAATGCGCGGTTTTTGATTTACGATTTCTCAGCTAATACTCATCGCTTTAACAAAATTCGTGCGGGAGGAGATTGCTAATACATTGCTTTATTTGGTTACATGTACATCCATGCATCGGCGGAAGGTATTTCAGGACCCCTTTAACAAGTCTTGCAATGGTAGCCGCGCTGGGATGCCTAGCTTTATACCCCAGAATAATGTGAAAAGGATAATGCGTTAAGGATGATAAGGATGATGTTGAAGAAGTGGATGCGCACGGATGCGTTCAGTCTGGTGAAGACATATTTCACAGGTACGTGACCAGAGCTTTCTTGGGCCATACGAGGCACGTTACATTAACACCAAACTATTTGCTAAAAGCGACAAACGGCAACGCCCGCAGGTGTGTTAATCCGACCCCCCATTCCACTCGCTCCCTGTAGACCATGCGTGAAATTTCAACGCCGTTCTCTGAGGAGAAAATCCTGGGCCATTGGCCTTCACCGTCATCTACGCACAGGGCGACAAAGGCGCTCCTGTGCTTCCTAAAAACAAAGAACTTGCACAGAACACTGTAGCACAAAAGACTACTCTCTATGAAGTCAATGAACTCTGTCGCAACGCTAGCCACACCTCTTTACGCTCTGTCCTTACCTTTTCCGTCTTTTACTGTTTTCATCTTTTTTTCCCATTGTCCCTCTTCCCCACGTGTAGGATAGCAAACTCGGCCACAGCCTGGTTGACATTACTGCCTTTCCTTTACCTTTATTCTTTATTTCCTTCCTTCCTTCAACGTTTATAGCAGCCATTCGAATTTATTAACTTTCGTGGCAAACAAAAACGAAACAGATCTCTATCGGTTTCCTTTAACGGGAACAGATTCAAAAGGCGGCCTCTTTAGTGGACGCAATGCCAGCGTTCCCAGCAGTGGACTACGCGTCAGCCAGTCTCGGCACCGCTCCCGGTAGGAGACCCGAGCGCTTGCGCTGATCTAGCACGGGCATCCATCACCCGGGCTTCCGCGCCATCCACGCGCTGAGCACACTTTCGTTCGTAATTATAACCTGCGTCGCGCCTCGCTGCAGCCCAGACCCAGTGCGAGGCAGATTGGTCAGCTCGTTTGTCACGCCGAAAACTTCGCCTGCGGCGATGATCGTCCTCGCCATCTGGCGGCTCAAGCTGTGCGCAAATCCCGTCCACGCGCACCGTGCGGCGTGCCCGCTGGATGACAGCATGACTTACGGTTCGCCGCTTCCGCAAAGGTGTCTAATCTGCCACGTGTTGCTGCTGGGCGGGAGCGATACACCGAGCGCATGGAGGCGCGACTATGTTGAACCGGCGTTAGATGCTTGAGATACTTTTAGATATTTTTATAATACTTTTATAATAGCACGAAATGTGGGTTGCGCATTGTTCGAAGCAGCACATAAATTGTATACGAGAAATAAACTTTAGGTAGGTTAGTTGTTTTAATTGATAAATATGAGTAACAGGACGTGCTAGCAGAGTCGCTACGAAGGGAACTAAATTCAGAAGTGACTGTTGTTGACAGGAATAAAAAGTAAAAGTGTGTTGGCGAGGCACCCATGCGAAGAGTATAATTACTGCATAGAAGGCGCCGACAGCTTCATACGACCTTCTGCAATCAATAACATGAATATTATTCGGCGCGTACGTGCGTACGTGCACCTATCCTATAAATTCGACCCAGTCGAAACAAATCACGGTCATGGTTTCAGTCTCCAAACAACTACAGTAAAGACATTACAGTTCCACATGCCAGATACCACGAAACATGGTTGACTCGAATAGTTTTTTTTTTTTCGCCGGTTTTCTCTTGAACGGGAATGGCTTCCGAATCCCAATCATATCGCATGTGGCGTCAGTGCATGTCACTACATCAGAAAGCTATCACGGCGTGTCTGTGGCAACGCACCCGATTTAACATGGGCGTGACTTTGCATAAGCAATGCGTACACTGTACCGCTTCTTGCAACTAACATGCGCATACAATTCACGTTGAATATAAAGCAGGTCTGCTAGAGTGCTAGAGACACCGCTGCTGGAAAGCATTCGTGATTTAATATTTCTGCTTCTTTATCTACTCTATGGCAGCATCACTTACCTCTGTGTGTGTATTCTGGCTGCAGTGGAACCTTTGGGTCAATTTTCCTCTCTTGCTTGTGTTCTTCCACACGTACCGTGTAACAATGGTCCACCCATAAATAACAGCAAGGATAGCGGTCACCTTAGATGACTATCCGGGAACACGGGCACAAGGAACCAAATATACAGAAGCACTGGCAAGAGATGCATGCCTGGCGGCTGAGGATTGATGGACACGCGGAAATATGATGGTCCGCCTACTCGACTGCGCGCTCGTAAACAGTTTCGCGCAATGTAGGGGCGCAACACTATTTCTCATAACACACATCGGTCTTTCTAGCAAGCTGGTTTCAAAAAACTTGTGTTATAGGCTGTTACCTTCCGTGCTTTCCTTTTCGAGTCTTTCTCGTCCACCTAACGGTTTCCTTTCTTCTCTCTTTCATTTTGCGCTAGGCTCTCCGACGCCGACGATGTTGGTCTGGCGGTGTATATTTTCACCCTCCATGCCAAATGGACGGTCCGCATGATAAAACTGACAAAAAAAAACCCGGTCACCTCCCTAACGGGAAACCTGAGAATGGGCGAAGCATGCCGTGTACAAGTGTATTCAAAGATTGTAAATCTTTCTCTAGCCACACGGCGCGCGCTGACATACGCGACATACTAATTACGAAGGCGAAGGAGAAGGGAAATTCAAAATGGAGAACTGCAAATTGTAAAGTTAAAGTGAGTACGGAGGGAAATAGAAGCCAGCAAGCAAGCGCGAACGAAAAACGAGTGTACCGGTATGTTCTATTAGTACGTGTTTTCGCCCATGGAGATGAAACGCTGCGAGGCGAGGCGTTGTAAAAAGAGTGTCCCGCTATGTTCTTTTAGTACGTGTTCCGTTCTATCGCGATGAGTTAGAAAATAGTACCACGACTACATGAGAATACGGCAACATGAGACGACGACGAAAGGAGACGACCACGACATGAGACGACGGGGACACGAGACGCAGACAGTTCAAGCCTCTGAGGTGCGCCGCACCTACACAAGCATACACGACATTCAATTTGATCTGCGACACATCTTCACGCGGCCCTTTGGCGATTCGTTGGGCTGATGGCGATCATTTAAGTTGTTGTGAGGACGTTTTCGCGCCCGCAAAATCTCGTTCCTTATAACACGTAAAGCAGAACGAAAGAGAGATTTCTGCAGTTCATGCATCCCATTTCAATTCCGTGTTCCCACTAATGACGATTTCAACACGGAATCGGAAGCACAAAGCGTGAGGATGGCTGAGCTCCGTATGTGCTGTATAGTATAAATATCTCTCCTTGCGCTTCTCTGAGAGGCGGGATTGATTACACATCACTCCTACCGTGTCAAATACCACTTCGCCCTACAACTTAAGTTCATTAGGTGATTTAAAAGGCCATTATTTTTTCGCCTTGCGATTAGCGCTATAATACTCAATGTAATAAACAAAGGCAACCAACAAAATATTTTACGAAAGCTATGACTAGGGTATACAATGGGCATATTTAACATCAATTTACTACTTATCCTTCTGGGACTTTCAATATTGAAAGGTGTAAAACAAGCAGTAGATTGAGGCTGGTCTTCGAGTTACACAATGTGCACGTTGCACTGTATACGCTGTGATGTATGTATGTATGTATGTATGTATGTATGTATGTATGTATGTATGTATGTATATATATATGTATGTATGTATGTATGTATTTATGTATGTATGTATGTATGTATGTATGTATGTATGTATGTATGTATGTATGTATGTATGTATGTATGTATGTATGTATTGTACAATAGAAAGAAAGGAAGGTCCACCAACAGACGAAAATTGTCTCGCCTAGGGGCGGACACCGGAACGCCTGCTGGTGTAGGGGAGGTGGGATAGGGAGGAAAGAGTACATAGGAATAGGGGGATAGGGTAGAGGGCTAACATAAATATATAACGCATGGGCAATAATAACATATATACAACGTTAGGTGAAAGAAAACAAAAACAAAAAAACGATACACTAGACATATAAATAAATATAAAAAATACAGGACACGAAGGAGTAGCAAAAAAGACACCTGCACACATACACACGCACACACACACAAATACACACACAGGAATTCTACACTAGCAGCTACACTCCACTGCGACCCGGGCAGTTACGTAAAGTTGTAGCTTAGTGCGTTGTGGAGCCCCGAGGACCCCAGGTATGCTCCCAGGGACTCGAGCACTTTGTCCCGCTCCCTGACACTGCCTGGGGGCCAAAGCAGTTCCTCGAGTTGCCGCACCCCTCGGACTCGGAGCACGGCCAGAAGCTCCGCTCGCCCTGCCGCAAACTTGGGGCACTCGTACAGTACATGCGGCAGGGACTGCACGGGCGCTCGGCAGTGAGTGCAGGCGGGACTGGCCACCCGCCCCAGTCGGTGCTTCCGCTCTGCAGTCCACGCGGCCCCCACGCGGAGGCGCAGGACGGCCGCGCGCAGTCGACGAGGCAGGCGTGATGCCCGCACAGACGACCACAAGTTCAAAGAACCTGCATAAATTCGAATATGTTTCTTAGTGGTGGTGCTATTCGCCTGGAGAGAGAGAGAGAGAGAGAGAGAGAGAGAGAGAGAGAGAGAGAGAGAGAGAGAGAGAGAGAGGGGGAGATGCATAAATTCGAATATGTTTCTTAGTGGTGGTGCTATTCGCCTGGAGAGAGAGAGAGAGAGAGAGAGAGAGAAAGTATTTACTGAACAAAAAAAGAGTGGGGTGCTTCCGAGTTTGGAAGTGTATGGGTGGTCTTGTCGCTGGCATCTCGGCATGTGGTGGATAACGCGCTCTCCGATTGCTCACAGGAAGGGTTGGAGACAAGGGTAGGTCGCACTTTTGGCCGCACTTCCAGACTACGTGGGTGAGGGGGCCTAGATTGGCGCAAAACGTATACTACGGGGAGCATTGTGTAAGGAAGTGGTGATTTCACCGTACGGAGTTTGGAAACGCATGTGTTTGAGTTCGTCTTACTCTGTTTGACTCCATTTAGGATAAATTTGGGCTGGATGAAAAGGAGGGTAACCCTACATAGTTTATCATAATGAGTTTTATTTTAGTAGGTTTTAATCACAGTCGGACAGTGTTCATCTTCGCTGCCCTGTTTGTGAGTTTGCGGGCCTAGGAATGGGCAATGTCGTTGCCCGAGAGACGAAGAGGGCGGGTCCACGCAATTCTGGCCGTACGAGAGGGAGGAGGTTTGCTCAGGAGATGCAGTTCAGTTGAAGAAACTTGTCGAGCAGCGCAGCCTTTTACTTCCGCATGTTGAGAGTCGATTATTACCGTAATTGCAGTAGTATGGAGTATGAACAATGATATGGCTACTTTTTGCACTTTCTCGACGGAGTCGGCCTTAAATTTGAGACTGGGGAGTGGTTGAGCCTTGAGGGGAATCCTGAAGCAACTGCCCACCGTTAGCACTGGTATGAGGGCGCATAGATATATCTTACTGCACAGTTTTCGGAATAAAATTTGTTGAATGATTCGAGTCTTGTATTTTCGCCTTCCTTCATGCATGATGGTCTGGGTGCAAATTTCTGGGGATATTTGGGACGTAGATGATGTTTCTGATATCCAATGGAAGTACCTGCGAATGCGAGCGTCCATTATCCGGTCATTTATATGTCGCCAAGAGCAGTTGCAAACCTGGTGACAAGCCCAATCGTAGTATATGTCTTGCGAGGTAGGCGTCGATAAGTTTTCCGACCGTGTTGCGGAGGCCGAGATTGAGCAGGAGGGCTGTTGGATACTGATGGGTAATCCCAAAGCTGGCTTGTAGGCTTTTCGGATGATTGCGTCCACTTTTTATATTTCTTAGAGGGAGACGACTGTGAAGAGGGCTGTGTACGTTACCCAGAAGGTGACAGACGCTTGCACAAGTCAGATTGTGTCCTGCTCCTTCATGCTGTGCGGTCTGTTAGAGACTGAAAATCGCATGCGAGATTCGCTCCGCTGATTGCTTCCCGTGATGCATGAGGATGGCGTTTTTGCTCACATATGCCGGTTAGGGGGAAGTTGTCGTTTTTCCCACAACCCAAAATGTTTGAGCTCCGGGGGAGGGGGCGGGATGCAAAAGGATGCTATATCTCTTCATATCTTCAAAAAAATGAATGCCGGTAATAATTTTTGGGGGGGAAGATTTACGTCAACCTTACGTGGCTGCTTTAATGTACGCTCTCCTCATAACGATCAGCCCTTTTGCGTCGCCCCTGTGCAGTGATGTTCCGTGCGGGGAATTTTCAGTTGTAATTTTGGCCAAAAAAGAAAGAGGAAATCTTTCACAAATGCAGGGAATTTTAGGAGTCATGGATTAAAAAAAAAGCAATGTCATTAACTGGACCTCACATAATATTTAATTTTTTTTTTTCAAAACTTTCCCTTAAAACTTCGTCGGATTTATGTTCAAATATCCGCAGTCGTGTTCCCTCAAGCCAAAAGCATCCAAGATCGCTTCCAATCCCGTTCATACAACAGGCGGATGTGGTGGGTATAGAGGAAATAATGCTTCATTACAAAGAGCTAGTACAGCGTGAAGGGGCGGTGGCTGAATCGTTGAAGCCTGTTCGAATGCATTCCTGCGCAATATACAAAAAAGTATTTCGGGTGCGCCTTGTTCGGCGTGCTGTCAACAAGAGACAGCACCAGCGATCCCGGCGCTGAGCTAAAATTACCTCAGTTACCCAACGATGTCTCTTTTTTTTTCTTTCATACGTGCAATTTTCCCTTGGAGCTTCAGTATGCAGAGTAAACGTACTGTTTGGTACAAAGTGTGAAATACATAGTCGAATGCTGCTGAGCAGCAGATGTAGTGGAATTTAATTCACGTTGAAAAACTGATTCCCTGAACGGCGTCTGCGATGGGAAGGCTACGTAAAGTAGACATTAGTGGCTCTGGCTCACGCCCGAAACTGAGCAGGCATCCATGTAGAAAACAATCAGATGCAAAAAGAGAATTCAGGGAAATTTGCTGGGAATTCTTGAGAAACTTCCGGGGGAAAGATCGAAATGAGAATTTTCCTTCCCAGTACGGAGCATCAACGCCATTAAGAATTAAACATCCACAAACAGCCGAAATGTCCTGTAGAGTACGGACACGTTACCAAAAAAGGGTTCGTTCAGGTTGTATGTAAATTAATTCTTTGTTCAAACTTTTTTGTTTTTATTTTTTTTCCCTAGTTACTTGTTATTATCCTCCTTTTCCTGCGTTCACCTCTGAAAGGCAGCCTGACGTGAACTTTTTGCGCAGTTTGAAAATAAAAACGGATTCTAAATCCCAAGTTCGAGTACGCCTTTAAATTGAATTGTGACAAATTGCCATTATATTTACGCCAAGCATGCAAGACCATTAGTACACGTTGAATAGCCAGGATGCAAAGGTAAAACTCATCCTCGTAAATAGGTTTAGTAAATGCTCAATATTCCAAATCTAATATTCACTTTCGTACACCTAAGCCCTGAGGTTAAAAACTAAAGTCACGAAAATATTACTTTTTATGGACTGGTTAAGGGAGTAGCCCCGATCACTCGCACTCTACAAAAATGCATTTTTCGCAAAAAGGCGTTGTGAGGAAGGAAGTGTGATCGCATGCCATCCTCCTGTTTTTACGGGGAACCGCAGTTGCGGATGTCTTGACAAACTACGTTCAGATTTGGCAAGCGGGCCACTCAGGCGATGAAAACGTGAGCACGTTTATAACTCGGTCGAAACGACCTCCGCTTCTACCCAGGTATTTATCTCAGTGTGTTCCCATCTCAGGATACCATGAGTTAGACTGCCGGATCGTTTCACCGGAGACAGGAGAATAGATTTCCCAGAGTTAAATTGTGGGCATCACGTACGAGCAGACGCAATGGCTTTACGTTTTATTTCGCTCTTTCTGGAGGTCGGCCAGCTGGGTGAAAGTTAGTTTGCTAGATTGGGTTTTTGCTGCTCTGTAACCAAAGTGATCGCTGCGTAACGGTGTGCTAGTTTGCGACTTAGTACCTGTTATAATCGCGTGCGAATACCTCAGCAAACAAACACTCGGACGCGCACATTAATGAGTTTGGTATATCTGCTTGAATGTCAGGGTAATGTTTTTTTAAGGGAACGCCAGAAATTCTACGTGGGTAAACAGACGGAAACGAATAAGACCCAGGCCTTAAATCTGATCTCGCATGGCGTGGCTACAAAACGTAAGCCTTCCCTCCCGCCTCGAAGGCAATAAAAACAAACATTCTTCATACCCTGCCTGTACGTTACATCACGAGTAAACAAAACGGCGATGAACGCTAGCCACATTACAGCATTGATAAACAACTGGCCGCGTATCTGACTGCTCTAATACAAATTACGGAAACAGGATCATCTTGTGCCGTCCCTGCTTTGTGACTCTCTCCCATCCCACCTTTCCAGATGCTGTTTCTGCCTTTTACCTCTGACCCTCCTAGTAGATGGAATTAAGTTTCGCTCAATTCGATTAAATTTTTCTGCGTTCGTACTGTTCACGCGCCTACTTTTGGGACCTATTCTCTCAGGAGTTCTTGAAACAGCCAGAGGAGGCATCTTTTCTCTCCAGTATTTAGTTTTATCTCGCCTGGCTTCAGCACCCTTGTTACCGCTTTCGTAATAAAACCAATCGCATGTACTTCGTTAATTAAGAAACCGCTGTTACTGTCAATTTTTTACATATATTTCGCTTCGAATATTCGTAGTCTTTTCTGTTTTGGGAACAATGTTCACCTTCGTGACGCACGCTACCAGTTTCAGCAGTTTGTAACGGTCTTGCCTGCATAAAATTCTCGTTACGGCATTCTTTTAACTTTTGACCTGGCGAATCGACTGGCAGACATCCAGACCGAAATTTTCGCGTTTAGGTAACAGAAGAAAAATTATCATTTTAAAAAACCCATATGCCTACTGCACTAGGTAGGTGTCTTCAATGCACAGGACACAAGTTTAAGGTTTCACAAAGCGTCTGCATGGCTTACCGTTCATGCGTCTGCATGCTGTAACTACAGGTCACCGCCCCCTTCTAACCACGATTTGCCATGAAGTCTTTTTCTTTCTCTGGCTACCCCCTAAAGGAGGTAATGGCAGCGCGAGTGATAAGTCCTGGGGTCACAAAAGTGTTTTCGAGCATTGCACTTTATGGCCCTGCTTGCATTGTCCTGGGTAATTAATTAAGGTCATGTTAAGGATCTAAGTGGCAAGTTCAGGTGGCGAAACAAACTCCTGTCACCACGGCTTAAGGTCGATTGGCTTTTCTCTGTCTTTCTATTAAGGTGTGAGGCCAAGACACATGGCAAATTTTAGATGCGACGGCATCTCATTCACTCGCCTTGTCCCTCCATACGGCGTTGTCGTTGTCCGTCCACACCCCTCCCCCATTCTCCTCGCCGCGTGAGCTGCGCTCTCCGCCGCTCTCCGCCGCTCACCCCCTCTCCTCTCCGATAGCGAACACTCTCTCGCGAGGGGCATTGGATTGGATTCGATTGGATTGGCTTGGCTTGGCTTGGATTGGATTGGATTGGATTGGATTGGATTGGATTGGATTTGGATTGGATTGGATTGGATTAAAGTGGACTGTGTTGGATTGCGTTGCGCCATAGCCGCGCCACGTTGCGTCATAGCCGCGGCAGGGGGTTCACGGCACGTTTCACGCAATGGAAGAATCAACCTAACGGAAACAACAACGGAACCCCCTATGCGTCGCATCTACACAGGGATTCCCGCGAGGGGAGGTGGGAGTAATTTTTTTGTAAATCTCAATTTTTTGTTTTCCCCTTTGTTAGATGTGGAATGTATCGGACATCATTTTGGTGCAAAAAGTTTCTTCCTAAACAGTTTCTTTCAGAAGATACACAAACAAATGTAAGCCCACTAGACGTTTGCGAAACCGAAATTGATACTGCCAGTTTTGTGCGGAACACAAAAATGTTTGGAGTGCTTAGCTTGTTATTTAACAATCGTATTACGTACAAAAATGTAATCATGCCTAATAGAGTTTTCAACACTTTATTTATCAATTAAAATGAAACTTCTCACCAGGCCGATGCGCGCTGTTTCGGACGTGTTGTTTACATTCTGGAGCTTTTGTGCGCGCGTCAAAGGAGCTTCGAATTGTTTGGTGATGTGCTTAGTCTCGGTCGCTTACTTTTCCTTACTTCCAGCCAAAGCATAGGGAAGTTTAGAGTGCAAAGACGCGCAAGAGGAAAAACGAAATACCAAAAACGAATGATCTGCCGGCATCGCAAAGGGATTCTGCCAGAGCACTGATACTGCAAAGCAAGCTAGGAAAAAAAAGCGAGGTGCCACACGAGCAAAATCAGACACGAGCAAGACCCAAGAAGGAAGTAGCTACAAATCATTTTTGTAAGCGCTGCACCTGCTTGAAATCTTTTTTGTTGATTTTCTCAGAACTTATTTTCTGGTGATTTCTCCACGCGCGAGCATTCATAACTTTTTTATAATAAAGATTTTGTAGGGAAACTTCGCACAATTCTTCATCAGAACCTTGAGGGTGCAATGAACATCAAGAAATAAAATCTAGCCCCAAGTTTTATATGTCCACCTTTTACGTTCAGTTGAAACGTTCAGTTTTTTTGGTTATTTCATAACTATGCTTTGAGGATTCATCTGATGTAATCACTTTTGGTTCATTGGACAGACCAAAGCCCTCCCCCCTATACCACAACGAAAAATTGTGTTTTCATGGACCCGCCGCGGTGGCTCAGTGGCTAAGGCGTTGCGCTGCTGAGCACAAGGTCGCGGGTTCGATTCCCGGCCGTGGCAGCCACTTTTCTGATGGAGGCGAAAAGCAAAAACGCCCGTGTGTACGAGATTTCGGCGCACGTTAAAGATCCCCAGGTGGTCAAAATTAATCCGGGGCCCTCCATTACGGCGCGCCTCATCGCCTATGGTGCGTCGGCGTGTTAAACCCTACAATCAATCAATCAATGTGTGTTTTCATGGAGTAATGAGTAATAAAAGACCCACATTTAATACAATTTTCAAATAAAAAATATGAACAAAAATAGGACATAATTTAGAAGGCTCTCAAAGACCTAAACAAGTGTGCTTTATAATGTAGACCAAAAATCCGCATTGTTTATCTTTAAAAAAATCCACAACACTGTGCCGCATACCTTAAGCCTTCCCCCCAGGCACACATACAAACCATTAGCGCCCTCTCTTCGTGTGCTGGTGTTCTAACGCGAAATCCTTACATGTCTCATCAGGAGAAAAGGCCACATCGTCGTTGTGACCGAAATATGGTCATAAAAGTATGTTGTCAGGCACATGCCGCCCCATAAAAAGGAAACACAAAAAATAGAAGTGCTTGTCCCCGTTACCAGGCAACGCCTTGGCATGCGAAGAGCCATGTGGTGGAGCGTAAAGTACAGCGCCTGACCGGTCTCGCTTTTCTGCCGAGCGAAAGAACGCGCTGCCGCTGTCCTTGATAACACATCTCTTTAAACCGGTTTGATCTCGATATGTTCTCTTCAGAGTAGTAGGAGATAACTATCTCGCAGAGGAAGGGGTGAGGTTCTTAGGAGCCCAGGCGACGTTTTGTTGCTGGGCTGAAGTCCAGCACTGACACATTGGTATGCAAGGGTAGATACTATGTATTATACACTGTTCACGTTAATGAATCAGCAAATAATGCTTGCACGTTTAAAGGGCGACATCCCTTCCCTCTGTACTCTGCGCTGGCAAAAAAATAAAAACTCACGCGAGCTCTTGCTCAAGCATCGTGCTTGCCTTCCAGCTCTTCGCCGTACACCAGTCTCAGACGCTCGGTCGAAGCGGCCGGGAACTCTCCCACTTGTCTCCCATAAATCTCTGTCACAAGCAGAGACGACCCCTGGCACAAGATGGCCCCCTGGCACAGGGTCTGTTCGGCAGGCTTCATAAAATAACACTGCAAAGGTCGTTAAAAGGGCACCAGAAAATATTATAATAAAAAAAAACTCCCCAACGTACCACACCTGTTTCCCGTTTCGGAAACCCCATTTTCCACGCACTCTGAGGGCGTCCGAATGTTTGCTCTATTGCGTTTAGTATTAACGATAATCGAAACCGACAAAAGAAAAATTGCAGAGGAAAGCCCCCCGATCCAGCAGAGGAAAGCCCCCCGATGGAGTCAGTTGGCTTGTCGCAAAAAACTGATATTTTAGCGCTAATTCTAGAAGTCTGGATTTTACTATTGGAATATACAAATCAACACGCGGATTTGCAAAAACTTTTTAATTACGCGGTAGTTTTTGTGATCCATAACTTATAGAATCTTATTAAATACCATACAAATCTTCCCCGCCACCTCAACACCCTTCAAAAAGGGTGTTCATTATTGCAACACCATTTTTCCCAGAAGGGTGTAAAGCTACAAATTAGGGTGTTCGAAACTAAGAAAAAGGGCGTAAAGAAAAAAGGGTGTAAGAAATTGGGTGTAAGAAAAGACCGCCAACTAGGAAAAAACTGAGGCACCTGTAAAGGATGCACCACCGCAGATAGGGTATTATAACAGTGAAGTCGCCTTTCGAGCTTGTTAGAGTGTGAGCACAAGGGGCGTATGCGTATCCGCACCTCTTACTGTATCATTTCAAAGGTACTAGTCTTTTTTATTCTAAAAGGCAAAAAAATTGGCGCAGCTTGCAATAGTATTGCAAGGATGGAGAAACAGCATAGCTGGGGTCCGACCAAGCTTGTTTCTCCCTTGGATCCCTGGCAGTTGGGCGGGGGGGGGGGGAGGGGGCACACTGGAACAGCCTTGTAAAATCCAGTTAAAGTTGGCCTCACCCCTCAGCGGTCATCCTAGCTTAGCAAGAACATTGTAAAGCTTAGCAAACATAACAAACTTAGCAACAGCGGAAGAAACTGGGCTGACCCCCAGCTCCGCTGTTCTTTTTTTGCAACTGCGCACCTATTTCACACAGTTTCAAAAACCTACAGAAAGCCGAGCGTGTTGCAGTCGGTAAACAACCTTTTCGCCACACGACTAGTCTTTTTAATTTTGAAGGTTCAAATTGGTGTTTCACGTGCCAAAGCTAAACTTGGGGCATGTGGTGCACCGAATAAGGAAGCGAGCGATCATTGCATATGAGCAATTATTTTTTTTTTGCGTTTGGAAATTTCTTGCGAGTAGAGGAGTATTTGAGGGGATGTCTTATTCTTCATAGCGTTATTATGCATCAAAACACGGCCTTATTCAATGAACAGCTGAACACCTTTTCCACACCCTTTCAACACCCTAAGAAAAACCAAGGGTGTTGAAGTTGATCAAGACCCTTTCTTTCAAACAAAAAGGGTGTAGAGCTTGGAAAAGGGTGTTGACACTCAAGAAAAAGGGTGTAAAGGCCTCCCAACACCCTTTTCCACTTATGCTACACCCTTTTTGGCTAAAAGGGTGTAAAAACGTTTAGTCTGTACTATACTGTTACGGGGGATGCTTAAAACTTTCTAGGAATGCGAATGCGAAAGCCTAGTTGTAACTTTTTTGACATGCTGTAGAACCTTGTGTCGAACTTTGTGGCCGCGCCCGTCCCCACTTGACCAGACTCATGGACAGCGCCTTCCAGAGCTCGTCTCGCTGGCTCAGCGCCGTCAGGAGCCCCCTGTTTGCCCCCATCGGTTCCTTAACCCCTCAAGGCGGTTGGCATTTCCCGTGCTGCAGTGGCTGGACCCTCTTCAGGGGTGGCTGTCACTCTTGCCTGGTGTGCACTGCGTCGCCCTTTGTCAGAGAAATCAACCCTCCAACTTTCCTTCCGCTCTACTTTCTTCCTTGCCAAACTTGTGATCCACAGCTGGCGCCTTGCGTTCCGATTTTCCGTGCGATCCTGTGTACCTCACAACAATTTCGTGCACCTCACGCGTTCCAAGGAACATCGAAGTCTAAGGCTTCCTCCTTCAAAAAAAAAAACTTGAAGAGATTTCTCTGGGGACGCGAGGATGCGAAGCATGGATTAAAGCAATAGCGCAAGGACACCTGTCGTGAAGGATCGTTACTACGGGAAAAAAAATCTGACCAGTACAAGTTCCCGTTCACAACCTCACGTTGTGAACACCACAACTTACGTTGTGGTGTCCTTGGGCCATACGAACGAGGACGCAAGGCCAAGTAGAATTAAGTAGAACTAACCAGCGAAGCCCGCAAATACGGTCACCACCGAACGGTATAGCCACTAGCCGCTGTTCCGTGGTTAACGTTGCCCCAACGTCACCGACGTGCCTCATAGAAGCAGCGGCAGCACGCGGCAGTGTATACCTCTGTAGGTGTAGGCCATGTTCAGACTACCGACGCAAGGGGCATATCGTGTTCTATGGAAATAAAAAAAAAGGCATGTCAGGCTGTTCGGTTGGCTGAGACGTGAAATGACGTCATTCTTTAAAGTTATTACGGCAGTTGCAGCAACAGTCTGAATCCGGCCCTATACTATCCGAACGTATTGGCACAGCTTGAGACGACAGCGTGTGGAAGCATCTTTTTATTTGTATATTAACGTCGTCGTGCCAGACGCAGCTCGATACTTCTTTTGTTTTGCGCTTGCGCGGGCCTCCCCTACGTATACTTCCTGTCCACGCTGCAGATATTCTTCTGCAACCACCCCTAAAAATGGCTTAAAAAAATAACGAGGTTGTCGCTAAAGAATCGACGTGAGAAACCTGCCAGGCTTCGCCTTATTATGCTTCACAAATAATAAAAGTGCTGTAAGCGAAAATTGGAGTACATGAGAACAGTCTAACCTAAGACAACACACCGAAATAAAGAAGCCCCTGCCGTCGCCTTTCACAAGTTTCTAAAAGCACTCTCACTAAAGACTCCCGCTGTCCGGCTACGTTCCTTGCCTGTTCACTTTACCCGCCCGTACCGGAGTACCAGAACGTTCTTACCTATTTCGGCATTAAGTTTAAGGAAGAAGTACCGACAGAATCGCGACGAAGAGAACAGCGCGAAAAACAGACCTAAAAGAAGCGGGGCAGACAAAAACAAGCGCTGAGTTGTGAAGATCCTTGCGGGGCTCCCTTCCTTTTGTCCTGTTTTTCGTGCTATTGTCTTCGCCTAAAGTTGCGTTCGCCAACTTTCCCATCAGGAAACCTTACTTGAGAGAAAAACCATTTCACTACTAACAAAAAAGTTAAACTATCTCCCCCCTAGCGTCGCCACCAGGTCACAATGAGTAAATAGCAAAAAAAGACACATTCGCACATCGATTCAATGTTACTCTTTTCGGTCGTCGAAACGTCAGCCTTTTTCGGCGCCCTTGTCAGCCAACGCCGTCAACGGAAAAGTAAGAGGAAACCACGACACGGGTTGAAAAGAAGAAATTATGCGCGGAATTGCAACTACTGTGTAAGCACATTCACCCTCTACGTCGTCTCCATACTCTTCTGAACCTCATGGTGACTCTGACCCTCTTCTTTAAACAGTAGTTAACTCCAGAGGGGCCTTAGTTTAACTGAGGGCCTCTACAGTGTAAGCTATTGTTGTAATTTATTTTGTGCCTCCGTCGTCCTGTTCAACCCCTGTGCACATGCTCAGAGAAGAGGAACTTTTAAACGGCGGGTGTTCCAGCTCAAGTAAACACCGCAAAGTGTGCCAAAGCCGAGGAATTGGCAGTATGGTGTTCTTAAAAGAAGGCAAGGAAAAAAAATTACACCATCTCCCCGAAGGGAACTATGTCGTGATGCAAAGCAGAATTGTTGGCGTCCATTCAGCTCATCGGACGGTGCAGCGTGCCTCAACCGAATTAGCAACTGAGGAAGCAGCGTGCGGACCGGGTTTATTATATAGAGCAGATGGAGTGGAGAGGAGGAGATGAGAGAGGAGACGCGCATGCGCGCTTATCGCGCAGCTGGCGTGTTTCCGTTATGTTGAGTGATCTGGCGTTTAGTAGCGCCAGAGGGAATTCCACGTCCGGGTCCACACTGGTGGCAAAGGCACGCAAGTAATGTTGTGTTACGGTGAGTAGGCGGTGGTGCTCGAGGCGCTGAAACTCGTACATCATGTTCTTGTCGATGTTGTCGTCTCTGTGGTAGAATCGGCCAGCGTTGGTGAGGGAAAGGTTGTTGACGTTGGTGCACCGGCTGAGAGCAACGTACACGCCCTCGTTCTTCGCAGCTTTGTCTTCTTCCCCTTCTCCTTCTTCAGCGGTTCCCCCACGGGAAGATGACGACGGTGGTTGAACGCGAAGCTATCTCGTGATGGATTCTTTGGTTGGTCAATCCCTAAGGGCATCATGCCAAAATCATCATCAGAAGCACTGCGGACGGGGCGAGAGCAACGAACACGCCCTCCTCTTCGCAGCTTTGTCTTCTTCTCCTTCTTCGTCTTCAGCGGTTCCCCTACGGGAAGATGACGACGGTGGTTGAACGCGAAGCTATCTCGTGATGGATTCTTTGGTTGGCCAGTCCCTAGGGGCATCCTGCAACAATCATCCTCAGAGGCGCTGCGGACGGGGCACGGACGCGGGAAATCCCCCCGAGCAAGAGACGCTAACATCCTCCTCTAAAGTTTTCAGTTCGTCGTTTCTATTGACATTCAGCTTCGCGTGCCTTCATTGTATCAGTAACTTCTTGACGTAGTTTGAATGAGTCAAGGACATAAGGCACGTTCGTAGCACTTGCTCCTGTCTCGGTTTTGTAGCGCACTGGGAAGAGTGCCGCGTACCTCCCGTTGCGGCCAGAGAGTCGTGGGATCGAAACCGGGCTCCGCTAACTATTTCTTTTTTTAGATGCGACTGCATCTCATTCACTCGCCTGGTCCCTGTATCCGGCGCCGGCGTTGTTGTCGGCGCCCGCCCCTCCCCCATTCTCCTCACCGCGTGAGCTGCGCTCTCCGCCGCTCACCCACTGTCCTCTCCGATAGCCATGGAGGAAAAAAAAGCTTAGGAGAGGCCCCCAGCTATCCCCGCGCATTGGCAAAAGTGTGGAGGAAGTCACGTGTTTTCGGCGGCCATTGTAAGTAGCGTTAGCAACGGCGTCCTAGCAACAGCCCGCCCGCCGTTCGCCAGTCATGAAGGAAAGGCAGCGCCTGCCTTGTCGTCCGATTGCGAAGATTGCTGCTTCGCTTTGCTGCGCTGTGGTCTTGCGGAACTCGAAAAGGATGCTGCGAGTTGCGACAGCTGCGCCGATGGGAATATGTCATTTAATTTCTACTTGCAAGTGCACCTTGTACCGCGTCAAGCTATTGCTCCGGTCGCGATCACGACGCGCCTATTGAAGTGCAGATATCGTGAACGCGCCGTCCCGTCGTACGCGCGGACACCCGTCTGGTAGATTTTCGGGAAGTGATACACGTGTGCAGTACGTAGGCGACTTGCAACCGAACGATTCGCAACTCAATTTTTTGGTTATCGCCGCCGCAATATATAGTTTGCTAGGCCGGCAATGCGCGGCAGTGCTTTTGCAACTGTTACAAGGTAGATTCCCAGTTGATATAATTCCATCGTCCTATTACCTTAGTAGGTGTCCGTCTGTTGACTGGAAGAGTGCTGGATCTGGAATCTGGATCTTTTTGTGGTCTCGCTCTGGATTTCGATTTTCAACGCTTCATACTGCGAGGTTAGTGTATGAACGTTTTCAACTGATATCACCTTGAATTTATTGTCACAGAGACAAGTTGAAACTTGGCGAAAAAAAGTTTATTGACGCCACCCACCCTCTCATTTTTTTTTTACTCAATAAAATGTTTTGCCTCCTCCTCCTGCTCCTCCTCCTCCTCCTTCGCAAAAAATTCTATCGAAGGCACGCGAACAACGGTAAAAACATTCCACAATTTTTTAGCGTGAAATCTGCATGAAGTACTGCTTACCTATATATACAGAACGGCCGTTTAATTGACTAGTCATCTCTGGGATTGCCAGTGAAACTGCAACGCAAACTTGGGCACTTTCCAGTCCGGTAGCCGCATGGCGTTCGCCCACTGTTTGCGGCGTTCTCCATCGCTTGGGCACCTATAAACGGCGGCGATTGCAAACAAAGGATGAATGCACACCAATGTACAGCAATACTTGTCAGCGGAATGATGCACTAACCGGTGGAAAGTGACGCCCAATTCCTTGGGTACCGATCGCGACTTGCAGCCTGGCACCGAGCATTGCGGCATTGTTAGAGCGAGCCGCTTCGCAAACCTGCTGCGGCCACACTGAAGACGTGTAACAGTGTAACCGCGCGTTTAGGTTCACGGTCACACGCTGCAAAACGGCCTTCTACCTGCCTATCAGCTGATTTCCGCCGGCTCGGCGCTGGCAGATGCAGACGACAAGAGAGGCGATACAGGACGGAGGAGGCGGAGAAGGTGCACCGAGAGAGAGAGAGGCAAAAAGAGTCCGCCAATGGCATGGAGGGCCAATGGTCCGCCATTCGACTTACAGAAATGGCGTTTCCGGCTGCGCTGGGTGTGACGTCAGGGCCTCTCCTAAGCTTTTCTTTCCTCCATGCCGATAGCGAACACTCTCTCGCGAGGGGCATTGGATTGGATTCGAATGGATTGGCTTGGCTTGGCTTGGCTTGGTTTGGCTTGGCTTGGATTGGATTGGATTGGATTTGGATTGGACTGGATTAAAGTGGATTGTGTTGGATTGTGTTGCGTCATAGCCGCGGCAGGTGCACTGGCGCCCGCGCGTCCCCTCACCGTTACGCGCGCTATAAAACGCGGTGCCTGCGCCGCTCCGCTCCATCGTTCCAGCGCCGTTCCTCCGCTGTCCAACGCTGCAACGTGAACCCCCTATGCGTCGCATCTACACAGGGGTTCCCGCGAGGGGAGGTGGGAGTTTTATAGTGTAGGGGGAGAGGTGCGGATAACGTACGGACGCCGGACATAGCCCCGAGCAAGAGATGCTTTGCATCTAATATTTGTTTGGGGACGCTTTGACAAAGTATAAATACCAAATGCAAAGCTTTGTACGTAACTTCAAAATGTTTCTGTCGGAAGGAAAATTTAAATACGTAGATACAAAATATATATCTGCCCTCGTGTGGCTGAGCCGTTTTACGCAGGAAACAGATATCGCCAAAGAAATCATAGAAAGAGTCATGCCCTTTTTATCCGCCACCCGGTGACGATGTCAAGAGAGAGTGGTTGTACGGAGCCATATGGATGTTCATTTTTACTCTTCCCATCGGGGCGGCTCCGTGGCTTACGTGTTCTGCTGCTAAGAATGCGTAAGCCCCTGAGCTTCGACCGCAGCCTCGGTGGCCTTGTATGTGATGGACGGGGAAAACGCGTACTCTCGTGTGTCGATATTTCAGCCCACATTAAAGATGTCGAGTAGTCGAGACTGAGCAGCAGATCACCACTACTGCACGTGTCATAGCTCCGGTGCATCCTTGGCACGCCAAACCGTGGTTTCGAATATATTTCTGGGTGTTTACGTTTGTTGTTATCAAGACATCATCTTGCATGGCTACACAAGCAAATTTTTCACTGGCTTACCCTAAGTCAGTGGTTTATAAAGGTGTCCTTAAGATAATTCACTGGAGTGAGGGGACATGCTCGAACAAGATTCGTGTCGCGGTTGAGCGAAGCTGAACGATAAAATTCGGCACTGCGCCAACAATATGGTCGAAGGCGCCATTGTAATGGCGGAATAATGTACGTGATGGTGCTTTCTTGAAGTGGGCAAAAAATAAAATGAAAACTTACATGAACAATCACATAAACAATTAGAGAAAAAAATGAACAATAGCGGTATAAATGAGAAAAAGGTCACGCAAAATACGGGTTCTCTATCGTTTGCGCATCCCTGTAAAAAACAAAAACAAATAAAGTAAGCCGTGACGTTAAAACACAAATACCCAAAATACGCTCGACACTTTGTCAATACAAAATAGCCGTGTTGTGATGTAAAAAGAATAAAGTCGGCCGTATCACTGTATATGCGCAGTGAGAATTCCAAAGCCATTTGGTCTTGTTCTTTTTGTTGAATTCCCCTCGGGCCGTTTAATATGTCTGAATGTAATGTGATTTAGAGGCTGCAAACTTCGTATGAGTTACAAAATGGTTTCTCAAGTCAGTTGGCTTGTTTAAGTAAAAAAAAAAAAGACTGCCACGAAAAGTAATATTTCCTAATGTGTTTTGAGAAGCGTGCGGTGGATTTAGAATGCTGGAGTAAAAAATCTGAAGCAAGCGCAGCCGAGAAGGAAACGTTGTGGCAGCACTTGGTAATTCCTTCCAGGCCGCTGAAAAATGCCCATTGTTACTTTCTTATTCACAGTTTCAGCAAACATCGCCCAACTGCCTGCTGGCATGGCGGTACTAATGCAGCGCTTTTGTCTACGTTTAGTGTTTTGTTTAAATGAGGCATTGTAGAGGTTCCCTGCAACACTGTCGATAAAACGTTTTGGCTCTTTATTTCGTGCATGGGAACAGTTACCGCCACCAAAGAGCGCCGCTGACTGCGTGACCTACATGTCATCTAGTCTCTGCTTTGGGTCTGTTGCGATTTTCTTTAAATCCGCTATCAACGGCGTCTATTGCTGCATTTGAAAGGATGCCGGCCAATAGTCGCGATATGGCTTGTATGATGTCTCTCAGGTCCGCAAGGATTGCCGAGACCGACAAGGAGTTTTTTTAGTAATCTGAATGGCGGAGAGCAGGGTAACTGGCTTGAGTAATTTTTAGCCATTTAATCTAAGCACTGTACGTGTTTGTTGGCTAATTGTTCAAGAAGAGTTAAAAAGAAAGGTTCTCAGAGAACCTTCAACTCCTACGCTACATTAGCTTTAAAGCTAAGCCTAATTCATTACTCGCCGAGGAACGGAGTGGGGTATTTGAGGGTTATTTGAGTCCATTGGCTATAATGTTTTTTACCTTCTTGTGAAGAGAAAATAGGTATTACAGTGACAGACGACAAGCAGAAACAAGAAGCTCCAGTGTCACCCGGAGACACAGTTATCGCTCTGTGTACATTCAAAAGGACACATAAGCTAAGCGGGATCCAGGTTCAAGTTTAGCGGGTAACTTTTCTATTAGCTTGGAACAACAGAATTTGGCCATCAAAAATATCCCGTGCAAATATTAAGGCATGGCTATAGCGCTTTGCACAAGCGTATAAGGTGAAGCTATGTAACATTTTCAGTTGTCACTGCTTTCATCAGTTCATTCTTTTCGACATTTACCATCGACTTTTTTTTTTCCTTCCTAGATTTTTTTAGGGGCGAAGTACCTCAGGGGCTCGGGCTGTTGGCGTCTCATGTCGTCGTCGTAACCATCGTCTCATGTAGTCACGGTAATAGAACACCGGGACACTTGTTTACGCCTCGCGCTAGAACGCCTCGTGCTTCGAAAACACGAGACTTTTATAGCAAAGGTGTATACCTCTACCTTTCAGTGGTTTCATCTTCGCTGGCAAAAACGCCAATACTCCAAGAATGCACTTATACACTGCATGCTTCTTCCCTCCCCAGGTTTCACGTTAGTGCAGATGGGCCAGGATTTTTTTTTCGCTTGAAACTTCGTGCCTCACTGTTGCGCGAAGCGTGCACCACACAAACTATTAGCACATGTTTACTGACTAGCTGTATTGATAAAAATGCGTTGTTGTTTTATTTGTCAATGCCCCTCAAGGTATGTAATCACTGTGCCCCGTTAACACAGCAAAAAAAATGTTATAAAAGTTGACCCTTCTGTGAAGAGAAGATGAAAAATGTGCGACCGCAACCCCGAGCCAAAACAAATTTTATCATTGCGACAGAGAATGAAGCTGCCAGAAAAAAATGAAAAAGGCAGGAGTCACAGACAACATTTCAATTGCCAATGCGTTGTTTTTCTTTTACTTACCGTCCTTTCGTTGCGCCAGCAATCATGGCAGTCGCGAAGTGTTTATTGAGCTCCCCTTTCGTTTCCGTCGTCGCGGAGAATAATAAAAAAAAAATCCCGAACCAAAATCAAAATTGATAGAATCAGCTGTTGGTGCATTTCTCTATTTAAGTTTTAGGCGTAGCTCTTTCTGTCGTTTCGCAAGCCTGGCCGCACGTGGATAACCGCAGTAGGTCACTACTTTACGGTCCCCGAAAATTAATGACCCAGAGCTCTTTGCTTTCCGGTGCACCGCAGAGCCAATAAATTCCAGCAATGGAATTAGCGTGGGTCGTTAAGGGGACCGCAATTGTGGAAGAAAACAAAAACACAGCCACGGAAAACCTAGCGCTTGAACCACTTCGCGTCTCGGAGGACAAAAGGGAAGAGCAAGATGAGGGCGGGTGGAGAGAGGGGGACAAGCAGGAGGGGATGAACGGTTTCGAGTGCTCGCCGGTATGGCTAATTATTCGTACAGCCTTTCCGTGCTGACGCGTCATTTCACGAAGACGTAAACAAGGAAAAGACGAATAATTATCCCGAAAGCTTACTCGACGCAAAACTTCCTTACTACCCCCCAGTAGCGCATAAAAATAAACAACGTAAAGCTGACTGATACGTTGTTTATTCCTAGTCATAACGCAACAGGCGCGTCTGCCTGTGCATGCGCTATGAACGATTTTTCCTGTTATGTATTTCCGTTGCCTCTGCGAACGGGTGTGGGGCAGCTTCGCACTCAGTGTAAGCACCACAGAGCAAGTGAAATGTTGCGCCAAAACACAATTAAAATTACATTCATTCCTTCCATAAGCTTACCGTGCTTATGAATATGTGCACCTGTGTAATTAATTGAAGGAACACAGAAAGGAACGCCAGCTGATAACTCAGCCACAGTAACAAAAAAACAATAAAATGCTGGCTGCATTCCTCAGTAGTTATAGGAAGGGGTAGAAAACGTATACATATTCATGTTCCGACTGGCAGACAGAGCTTCTTTAGCAAGGCATGCATTCATGTACAAACGCTTTTTTCCGGTCCCATGGATAACGACAAGTAAAATTGAGGAAGCGGCTGACCAGGTAAGTGATGGTGACTTCGTTCATCGGAGAGACAGATTGGTAGTGCCGGACGATCGATCAGGGCCGGCTATCTGATCCACCGAGGACCAATTTATATCCTCACTGCGTAGAGCCATCAAATACGAATGGTCCAGCGAAATAGTTTTTGTTACTTTTGAATCCCAAGTTTCTTACCGGCGTCAGATAAATCGATCACCAGCTGGCGGTTAATTCGATAGGCTTTGCGAAATATTAGTGCAACTCGCCGATGAGCGAGAAAACGACGGGGCAACCTAAGCAATCATGCGATGCGTAAATGCAAGTAACAGCATTTTATGTCGCTGAGTTTAGTGTTAACTGAGGCGCCTTGTTGCTGAGCTAAGTGCTGTTTCTGGCTAGCCCCACCGAAAGGCCACCACCTGAGCAACGTGCAGAGGTGCCGTCTCTTGCCCTTCAAAACCATCTAGGATAAATAAATGTTGTTTGTCACACCCTCTCTTGCTTTCATAGCTCCCGATTGCCCAGATGGCTGACTGCAGGCTCTGCAGATTGCCCAGCTAGGTCCGCACCCATTCACTATCCACTTCTTGTCGGGGCTTGGTGCCCGTGAAGGTTGCTTCGCTGCAGCATCTCGCTACGAACCTTTCGGTCGTTGCGATGGTCTCGTCATCTGCCGTGAACTGGCGCTCATGACCAGCCTTGCAGCCTCGCCCGATGATGTAGACGCGAAAGATACTGTGCGCCTTATGCGGCTTGCGCAATCTAATAAGTCGCTCACGAGGCAGTGCCCAACTCGAGCCACATGATAGGTCGCAGTCAATGGAAATTTACGTGCCGTCTGCCTGCCACAGGTTTCTGACGACTGCGGGGTTTTCGAACAATGAACCAAGGACTGCGCCGCACCTCTAAAAAAAGTGGCCGCATTTACGGATATGATGCGCCATGAGGGTGCCACACCGGACAGTAGCACGATATAAAACTGGCCGCGTATCTGCTCCTTTCGTTGCAAATGTCGACAAAAGACGATAGCCTTTCGTGGATATATTTGCCAAGTAAATGCCTCCCTTCGCTCTCCATGGTCCGCTGCCGTCGTGGTCCTCCCAAGGGAAACACGCTGGATATTTTCTCAAGTCAATTTAAATTTACCGCGTTCCACTGCTGACCGGGTGCCCCGATGCCAGCGCTACCGTAAGGCGGAGGCGCGCGTGGAAATACGCGCCCTACTTTATCGTTTGTAGAACCACGTTGCCCTACTCCATGTGCGTTAGCAGCAGTGCGTAGAACTTATCTAGTGAAACCTTTCGTAACTGTTGCAGATTGATTTCTAAAATGCCACCAGAAACTATATTGGCGCTTGCGGCAGCAGCCGACGGAGTGAATTTTTTTTCTGCTTGGATGTAGTATTTCATTTCGCAAAAATCAAACATCCAGGAACGTTTTATAAGGGAACAATGTGGATATCACTTATCTATTTATATTATTTCTTATATTTGCCTAATCACTTGTTGTTGTTCAACAATGTTGACAAGTATGAACATGAACACCGGACTTAGACGTTTAGATTTGGCTGTGAGCATATAAAACTATTGCGCAGATTTTGTTTTACTTTGGCCGGGTGGCTGAACCGGAGTCACAGACTGTAGGCAGACAGACAGACATGCAGACAGATCAAAATTTCTGTGTTTAAGTACCGTATTTACCCGATTCTAACGCGCACCCGATTTTCCTGGCAAAAAAAAAAAAAAAAAACGAAGAAACTTGCACCTCCGATTGTAACACGCACGGGACTTTGTGACCCAGTCAAACGAATGCGAGAGAAATGGGCGAGTTATTTCCCGAAGTAATCTCACTCATCTCACTCCTCGTCGCTCTCCGCTGACCACAACATCTCGGCCTCGGTGCCTTCAAGCGCGTTCGCGATGCCACACTTCTGAACGAACGTTCAACCATGGTCTATGGGATCGTGGCCCACGCCTCGCACGCCCATCTCGAGAGCTTCTCCAGAGGTGCACGCTTCAGCCGACCGCTTGTTTTGAACGCGTGGGAGCCGCTGCTGCCATTGCTGTTATCAAGCGCGCAAGTGGAACTATTTGGCGATTTGTGTGAACTCCGATAGAAAAGCCTAGGCGCCTAGGCTTGCTGCGTCCGAAAAATCGTTGCTAAAAGCTTTGGCGCCATCTTGGGATGGCGATGGGTGGGACGAAATTTCCGCTGTTTCGGCAGTTTCGGCTTTGTATCCGATTCTAACGCGCATGCGATTTTTCGGCCTATTTTTCCGGAAAACAAGTGCGCGTTAGAATCGGGTAAATACGGTAGCCCAAGAAAGAACACCGTCTTTAAAAGTAGAAGTTACGACAAAGGAAAGTTCGACGAGACGCCGGCGGGAGGGCGGACAGAGGAAATATTGAGAGTCAGGTGATGTCTCCACTCTGGACTCGTTGCTTCCTTCAGACGAAGGAAGCAACGAGTCCAGAGTGGAGAAGAGAACGAGGAAAGTGGCAAGTAGTTGGAGCTTTTCAAATTGTTTCACTCTCATTATTACCTGCCGCAACAGTCTATTTTTCTATTTGAAAATTAGCCAAACTTCCAATTAAACAAAGTGCGAAACAACAGCATTGTTAATAGTCCGCAGCGCGTCCCACTTCTTGATTCCGTTCAGAATCTCCACTTTCGTGCACAAGTCGAGCGTAGAACACGGGTTGCCATGATAGTTGAGACTTATCCCTAAAATTGAAGAGTGAAGCCTCTACCACACGGACTGCTCACACAACGCTGATCGCAACAATACAAAAAAGGTTGCGAACCACAAAAAGAAAGAGATGAATGCGCTGGCGCGAGGCTCAACTGGTCTGCCTCTTTATCAACTGAGCTCTGCCGCAGTTGCGATGGCGTCGACGCCAGTACAGAGCACGGCGCTGTTTTACCGCTTAAAAATTTTGAATTTTATCGAGAAAGGACGGTCACCTAAGTGCCTCTTATTCAGAATAATTCCCATTAACCGATGTAAAGACTTGTGCCTTCGAATTATCGAGTGATGTCTTCAACTGGATCGCATGCAAAATTTCTGCAACCAGCACATCCCTTCCAATTATCGGAAAATGTCAATTAAGCGACTTCGAATTATCGAGAGCACATTGCGTTTATTCTGCTTCCAATATTTGTTTACGCATCTATGTTGTAATTTAATTAGCAGGCGATGAGGGAGATTTCTACCGGGAAAAGTGTTCGCGCAATCAGTTGTAAATAGTTTTTTTTATCAACTTTGAGTGTTTCACTCGCTCTCGGCCTCCGATCGGGCTAAGAGCGCGTAGAAATGTAGCATTAAGGGTGAAATTAAATGAGCTTCCATGAAGGGTCTTTTAAGTACTCCGAAATCTTTCCCAGGCGGATGGTTTTCTACGCGCTTGCAACTAACTACTCGTGTCCACGCTCAACGAAATTTCTTGTCCTTGTAATCTGTCATGACAGGCGAGGTGGTTTGTCGTTAGCGAAAATTATCATGGCTGAAGTTATGGTCGGCCATTTATTTTCACATGAAGGGCGCGTCTTCATCACCGCACACACTGTTCTCAAACGAGCACGCTGGCATTAACAGCGAGAGGGAGAAACGCAGTTATTGGAGGCAAGGCGGGCAGACGGGTTAGGCGGGATTAGCGGGTTAAAGGATAGACTAAGATAAAGTGAGCTATAGAATTGAGAAGCTCTTAGTCTTGTCGTGAGTCTTCTTGGAGAAGTGCTAAGGAACATATGTAATGGGCAGATAACAGAATGCGCACGCATGATTTACTATACAGTTCGCTCTCGAAGCAACATGTCACAGACATCAAGGTGGCAATGAAGCGACACAGCAATAAATATGCTCGGCTTTGACCTTATTTCTCGGTCAAAATTGTGACAATTTCCTCAGCATACTGTAATCAAGTAAACGAAAACTGCGAGGTACTCTTCTTAGAACTAGCGTAGTCACCTCTGCACTGTATAGCCCCCAGCCGGCGTGTACGGCTAACCTATTTGGCATGCCTCGTATTTGTTCTGCTAAGGATTATAATTACCTTGACATTTTTTGTGCAATCGCGTGAGTATGGGTCGTTGAGGAAAAAGCCCATCATACGTTTCATTTTGCCGAATAATTGGGGGCTTAACGATTCAGAAACGCATTAAGGAGCGAACATCATTTCCGCAGGTGAAATGGCGGCATCGAAATGATTTTCTTTGCCTTGCTTGGGCCATATGAGTTAACATTCCTGTTATACTTGTCCGTTCCCCTATTTGGAAAATACCGCGTACAAAAAGGAAGTATGACCATGGGAAAAATAAAGCATAGACCTCAAAACAAAGCTAAAGAAGAACAAACTTAAGGATATGATGAGCGCATAGTCTGCCAGTTTTTTGTTTTTGTTTTTTTTTCTGCAGAGACATTGCGGAATAGTTGATTGCCGTGGTTACAGTAGGCGTCGTAGCTGCGTTAGATTGATGCACCGTTTGCGGCAGGAAAATGTGTGCTGGCAGTTTGTATTTGGTTACAGGCAGGCTAAATGGCCTCGCCCATGTCGCCCCCCCCCCCCCCCCCCACCCGTCCCCTTGCATGCCTTTCCTGTGCCAATGCTATATTGTACGCACGTTTAGCAAAACCCGTTTAGTGAAGCAAGAGCCCGTTAAAAGCTTATGCGTCTTTTTAGCGTGGGTAATTAACATTAGGTACAACTTCATGCCGTAGAAATTAAAAAAAAATTTATGAACCGCAGAAGAAATGCCTACGCAGCTCACAAGTACCGGACCTCCTTGTTCTACGGTTTACGAAAACACAACCTCTTATATTTATTGACGGGTGCAAAGAAACGTTCTCTCGCACAAGGCTACAAGCAAGTCCTATGAAAAACGCCGCCAAGTGTCCCGCAATCCGCTCCACGCATGGCGCCCTCGCATTTTGTGTGCCGGGAGCATGCGAGCCGAAATGTTTGCTTTCCGCGTGTCGTATTTCGTTAAACATGAAAACAGACGGGTTAAAGGATGGACTTGACACACTTGAGTTCCCGTGTTGGGCATGAGACGCAAGTCATTCTACGCATTCCTTGTGCAAGCCTCGATGTTGGTAGGATGGCAGTCACATGGCACCTGCTGAGATTCCTCGCTGATAAGGAGCGATCATGTGGATACAGTTCCGGCAACGACAGGTCAACTGAGAGGTTAAAGCTCGCAAACTTCTTGCAACAACCGGGGTCAACTTCGGTAATTTTTGATGTGATTGCGCAACTGTACCTGTGAGCTCTATCTCGTGTAGCGGAAACGATTCGAGTGCATGAGTATTTTGTTATTTTATTTTATCTTTCTGAGCGACCGGCATATCACGTATATGATACAATTGTGCTTTGGGCAATGTATGAAGTGAAATGTATTTGAACCAAGCTGTCGGGTTGGGCGTATGGGGTCTTCAAGCTGCATTGTTTGCAGCTTTTTCCCATGCGTCGTCTCTACTGTACCGCAGCAAGAGAGAACTAAAGTTTCATTTCAACGGATTGCAAATCTGTGTGATACCAATGCTGTCAAAAAAAACACACAAACCCTTCACGTCGTCAGTGACACCAGCTGAATAAGTGAGATTCTGCCAACTGGCATAATTCCGTTTATAAGGCTATTGATCGGGACGGCGTTGAATGGCACATGCCGAGGTATCGTGGCTTCCGATCATTGTGCTCCACAACTTGACCCGCGTGGATAGTGGGTGTCGTGAAGGGAGGAGGACGTTATCACGTTGGCAGGCAGCGCTGAGCCGGTTCATGCATGTGAGAGAAAATGTCGCCGTAACCCGGCAAGTAAAGGGGTCCTGAAACACGCTTCTTGCATCGTCCTTGAAAGGGACCCTGCAACACTTTTTTCAACTTTTTTGGAATCTTAAATGCTTGCAGAACATAGTCACCCAACACCCTTAGTACTTAGATTAGGGGTCGCAAGTACCTCAGCCAAAAATTACTGCTCTATGCCCATCAGATATCTTGTAAACCCACTCAAAAGATTTTTCTGTCTTTCCCGGTCTTGAAAGTTCTTCGCAGGCTCGAATTACTTCACTAAGGCCATGTAGCGGCTGTTGGCCGGTTTTCCATCAGCTGCAGCAATGGACGCTTTTCAATAGCAGCTTAAAAAAAGTCACAAAAACAAAGCCGAAATGGAAGGCGTATCTGGTGCGACGAGCAAATCACGCACTGTCACTTCGTGCTGGCGATAACTACAGCTTTTGCAGTGGTTCCAGACGCGAAGGAAATAGTGAAAGTGCTTATCGAAAGTATTGCAGGGTCCTTTTAACTTGTGCAGTTGTGAGGCTATGTGCCTAATTAAGGATATCAGGGTCGAATAACGACTTTCTGCGGATAGCAAGAAGCCCAAAGTCACGATACAAAGTTTGCCACACTTTCACTGCGCTTATTTTTAGGCACCGACAACCTTCGTGTCTCTTTTACCCGTCACGAAGCAGAATTCCTGCCATTGGTCAGCTCTCTTCGTGCACTTCGCGTAGGGAATTCGGCCTTGCATCATCTGCTCACCGTCAACGTCAATATTCACCAATTCCTGTTGCCTTAACATGATTACGTGTTGTCGGGAACGCCTGCTTTCATACTTTTGATAGGGATCTTATCGTACATCTTTTCGCAAAAGATGCACGCACATTAAGGGAACAAATTGGATTGATTGCATAGCCCGAAGCTTCTTTGGCATATCGCTGCTACGCCATCCAAACATATCACCCGTAAGTACGCTTAAGGAAGCGTTTAGTTGACCCAAGCTTCCCCGTCTTTCCCAGCGAGCGCGGAAAGACGAGTTACACAAACATGGTTATAAAAAGACGAACTGCTACTGGCAGCCGCTACATTTTCCCCGCTGAGAGACGCAACTCATCTCATAAACTCGAAGCGTGCGCTCTTCTAATGGGTGCATCGATTGCTACACCATATGAAGCGGTAGTGGATGCGAAGCACAGCAAACGAAGAATCAACCCTGGGGTTAAGGATAGCATACACATGTTTTTGAGCGCGCTAAAAACTTCCGCCCCGGTCGGTAAACACTGCTGATACGCAATTCCTCGAGCAGACCGTGAGCACCCGACTGAAGTAATTGTAGGAGAACTTGCAACAGAAGGGGCCTTCAGTAGTTAATTAGGCCGTCAGTCGTCCTCAGACGGCTCACTATTGTCTCGATCAATTGCTCGGTAGCTTCCGCGGTGTTACGGATGGAACTGGAGGAAGCGTTCGCAATATGCGTGCTTTGGATACGGCGTCAGGAGTCTGTATGTCGCCTCATACCGTGGCGTTGATGGGCTTATGTCCAGACGGGTTTATTTCCGCGGAGAGTGTCCACTCGTGCACGCGGGGACCTCACTGTGCCGTCATGGGAAAGCGATTTCGCTAGAATTGTCATGCGCTGGCGACTCGGTATGATTGGCGCTGTCATGCGGAACTGAACGGCAAAGGTTTACTTATTTCATTTCTCAAGCGTGGCCGAGTCCATATAACGCAACCAAAAAAAAAAAAAATTTCGCCGAAGCACCTGTAGTGAAACTTGGTCTTTAACGCTGCACCCAAAAAATGAGTCTAGCTTCATTGACTTAACATCCTGAACGCTGAGAGAGAGAGAGAGAGAGAAGGCTCTTTATTGAAAAAGCAGAGAGTTTTGCCGGCGTTTGTGATCACCTACATGCTTCTCTGCTAGGGGTCGGGGATGTAGGGAGAACAGGCCCTAGAGAGAGGTGGGCAGAAAAGAGAAAAAAAAAAAAAAAAAGAGAGAGAAAAAAAAACGAAGAAGCAAAAAAAAAAAAAAACACTGGCGTGGTTTGGCGGGCTTGGCGGACTATTTTTTAGATTGTGTTACAGAATTTACAATTTTGAAATGTGGCCTATGTCCTCCAAATATGAAAACAAACTGATGTAAACAGCGAAGCTGCTTGCGTACCCTAATCGCAAGGCTAAATAACATAAAACTTCATCATTGCTACTTTTATCCAGAATTTAACTTTATCCGCAGAGAAGTCTTGTGGTATAGTCCCCGTTAAAACAAACCACTCGCTTCCCTTCTTTGGTGACACAAAGCTATAGACGTCTTTGCCACCACTATACTACTCTTTACCCTCGAAAGTAAAAGTTCTGCAGTTTACTTTGTACATTTCTCTCTGTGTGGCGCAAAGCGGTGCTGAACCATATAACTTTATGAGAAGGGTAGACCGAAATTTCACGTTTTGCCGAAATTCTGACAGCCGGCTTAAGATGCTCATATTTGAGAAGCAATGGCAATCACCAAATTGGGAGTTTGACCAACCCGTGCATGTTTTTTAAAGAAGTGACGCAAAACTCAGTGTTGTCGGGGGTGGGCGAGTATCTGGGGTCTTAAAGCCATACATAACGGCAATAAAAAGAACTTTTGTCCTTCTGTTTATTACCGGCGAATATATGAGCTTCTTTGTGCTAACAGTTTGAATTTGTTTGATCTTTTTCGCGGGGTGGACAAAGAAAATGTTCTGGAATCCCACTCTCACAAAAATTTTGTTTTCTTAATTGGCACATCAGGTTTGAGTATATGTATAATTTTCCCCGACACCGCTAACCGCGAAAGCGCTCTGAACCAACACTTTGTCGGCTATTTGATCGAGAGCAAAACTGAAGCTACGACGACCTCGTTACGCCGAATTTAAATGCGCGAATTTAAAGTTTGTTTACTGCGCCAAGCTTGAAATATCTCGGAATGTAGTATTTTTGATGGTATTTTATGCACGGGACATTTTTGGCATGCCAAAAAGCCCCAGAGCACAGATTTTATTCACAAAGTGGCTTGCTCGTAAAATATTCTAAGAGCCTTTTGTTTTATGATTGCCCAGCGCCCGTGCGCGGTAGTCTCTTCGCAAAAAACGAGGTATGTATTAGTCAACGCGGCGGGTCATCATAAACTGCTCGCACCCTATTTTAAGTGTCAAGAGCTTGTTAGTCTGAGTGAAGGAATTGCGTTCTGTAGCTGAAGGTCGCTTTGCTTGCGAAAGCAACACCGCAGTGTTTTTCTTTTCGTCGCAATCCTTGGTTATTAACCTGGGGATTTGGAGGTTTCGATCAAATTCCTATTCGAGTTTCCTTTGCTTGGTGTTTTTTGGAGTCCCTGTAACCTGCGATGACAGCCAGCTGGGTTGTCGTTAGCAAACGTTGATCATCGCTGAAGTTACGGTGGGCCGTTGATTTTCACATAAAGGGCGCGTTTTATCACCGCAAACACTGATCTCAAACAACCATGCTGCAATTATGAGATAAAGGTAGAAATGCTCTTATTGGAGGCAAGGCTGGGTAAGTGGGGTATGCGGGTTAAAGGACGGGGTAAGACAAAGTGAATTCTAGAATCGAGAAGGTCTTGGTCTTTTCGGGAGTCTTCGTGGAGCAGAGAAGTACTCTCGTGTAGGAACGCATGTATTGAGCAGATAACAGAATGCGCACGCATGATTTACTACACACTTCGTTCTCGAAGCAACATGTCACAGGCATCGACGTGGAATTGAAGCGGCACAGCAATTATTTATTCTCCACCTTGACCTTATTTCTCTGTAAAAATTTTGGCAATTGCCTCAGCATACCGTAATAACTTGTAAACGAAAATTGCGAGGTACTCTTTTTAGAAGCATCGTAGTCACTTCTACACTGTATAGCACCCAACCGGCGCGTCCGGTTAACGTTTTCAGCATACAGTCGAACACGGATATATCGAACTCCAAGGGGATCACGAAATAGTTCGATATATAAAAAATTCGATATAAAAAATATGGGCTCTGAGACCTCACCTATGGCGGACGATCACTTACCGATCGTCGCATTCAAGAATGACAACTAATTATGCACTCACGACGCAACCGGACGATTTATTTCCGTGAAAAAAAAAAAAAAAAATCGCTGATCTTGGCCTACTAATTCGTCCTGGAAATGAAATTAAAGACGCTGGTGTCGATCTTCTCGAGGCTGCACAACTAGAAAATTCCAGCAGTACACTGCGCCTTCGCACACCATTCACAACACGCACGCAAAAGAAGAACAGCGCACACGTACCACAAGAACTTTGAAGGTAACAATTCCAAGGCTTTCTGAACGGACTCTAACAAAGCGCTCGCGATGGTCATCTCCGAGAAAAACAGTGATCTCCGAAAGGTGCGGGACAACTCGCCAAACAGCAGCAACATCAGCAAAATGCAAAAGGAGGAGGAGGCCGCCAGCGCATTCGTTCCCTCTTCCCTTTCCCGAAATGACATCGGGGGAAGACAGACCCAGAGAGAAAGGAAAAAAAAAACTTTTTCGGCAAGCTGGGGAACGTACGCAGCCGCAAAAAAAAAAAAAAAAAAAAAAAAAAGGGACGTGCGCAGTCGGGGCATCCCTACTTCGCACTGCCACATTTCCCGAGCGTTCGGGCTTGTGTGCCTAGAGAGATTTAGCATACCGGGCTCCGTCCGCTAACGCTACGGCGGCTGGTAGCGGGGCCCGAGTGGGCAGGCGCAAATTCGTTCCGGTATTAGGGATTAGTTCCGCGAGCCAGTCTTCGCCATGCCCGCGAATTCCTCTACATCCTCCTCAACCTCAATAGGGGGTGCAGCGACCGCCGAAGAGCACCTTCCAGCTCGCGCGGCGTTCGATATACCCAATGTCTGGAAAAATACGGTTCGATATAAACGTACGAATTCCTATACTTTTACACAGAATTTTCAAGGGGATAATTTATGAGTTCGATATAGACAATAATTCGATATACCCGTGTTCGATATATCCGTGTTCGACTGTATTTCGAATTTGTTCCTCGAATGTTTATAATTACCTTAACATTTAGGGTGCAATGGTGTGAGTAGGGGTCGTTAAGGACAAAGGCCATCAAATCATACCTTTCGTTTTTCCTAACAACTGGGAGCCTAACGATTCAGAAGCGCATTAAGGAACCAACATCGTTTCCGCTGGCGCAATTGCGGTCTGGTAAATATTTTCTTTTTCTCGCTTGGGCCATCTCGGTTAATATTTCTATTCCGTTTGTCCGTTGCTATAGCCGGCAAATACAGCTTACAAAAAGGAAATATGACCAGGGGAAAAATAAAGTACCGACACCAAAACCAAGCCAAAGAAAAAAAAAATTTAGTGATGTGATGCACGCACAGATTCCACAATTTTACCGTTGTATTTTTCCAATTTTGTTTCTCCGTAGGAACATTGCGACATGGCTGGTTGCCGAGGTAACAATAGGCGTCGGGGCTGCGTAGGCTTGATGCACCGTTTGCGACAGAAAAGTAGTTATCGGCACTTTATATTTGGTTATACGCAGACTCAGCGGCCTCGTCCTCTCAGCCCCCCCTCCCCGCCCCCCCCCCCCCCCCAAAAAAAAAAAAAAAAAAAAACTTTCCGCGCAATTGGTAACGAGTAGCACGTTTAGCAAAGCAGGAGCCTTTGAACAGGCCGGGTGATTTATTTGCGTGATAATTATTTCCATGATACTTAACTTAATACACCAAATAATAATATTCGAAAAACGTTGAAGAAATGTCTACTCGGGCCACATGTTCTGCGCTTGCGAAACGCGTAACCTGAGATTTATTTACTGGTGCGAAATCTCCCTCTAGCATGACGATGTCGCCAATGCATCCCGCCATTCGCTGTACGCACGGCGCCCTCGCAATTCGTACGCTGGAAGCGTGCGAGCTGAGACATTTGCTTTCCAGGCGTTAGAACTTTTTAAAACTCGAAAGCGGGTAGATTATAGCCCTGGCTAGAGACACGTAACTTCTTTTGATGGACGGGAGTGACAACACATTGAACGCATTCTTTGCGAAGGCCTCAAGGTCACGTGACCCCTGCTGCCAAGCCTCGCTTATTGATTGATTGATTGTGGGGTTTAACGCGCCGACGCAACGCAGGCGATGAGGCGCGCCGTAGTGGAGGGCTCCGGATTAATTTTGACCACCTGGGGATCTTTATCGTGCGCCGAAATCTCGTACACACGGGCGTTTTTGCTTTTCGCCTCCATCAGAAAAGCGGCCGCCGCGGCCGGGAATCGAACCCGCGACCTTGTGCTCAGCAGCGCAACGCCTTAGCCACTGAGCCACCGCGGCGGGTAGCCTCGCTTATTAAGGAAGCGAGCCTGCCGAGCGGCAACGACACATCGCCGGAGGTGTTCAAGTTCGCAGACTTTTGCAACATCCTGGCGGGAACTTGTGTGAGGTTTGATGCGGTTGTGCAAATGTATCTATAAGCTAAATGTCGTGGATCGGAAACGTTGCACATCCGTGTGATATTGTAACGGTGAAAGTGAGCACTGGGGTTTGTAGCAATAAAGAAAAGCACTTTATTTAGAGGGCGAACTTGTGCCCGAAAGTCTCCTGTCACCGCTAGCTACAGCGTCCACCGAAACTGTTCCTTCGTCTTTCTCTCTGCCTTTTCCTCAGCTGCTGGCTTCAACGTCCTCACTTCGAATACTGGGTGTGGGTCGCTGGGTCTGTCTGGCAATGATGATAATAATGCCGTGGCAATATGCAAGCTGACCGCGAAAAGACTCAAACCCTTCCCACTGTTGCTGACACCAGCTCAATATAGCGGATAGTTGCAAATAGAGCTGTTCGTAAGTCTTTTATTCAACATAGTGGGGTATGACAAAGCGGGATATCATGGCGCTCAGTAGTCGTTCACTACAACAGAGGGGAAGCTATCGCGCGGATACGGGGCGTCATGAAGGGAGGAGAGGGTGTATCACGTTGCCAGGCAACGCTGCGCAGGTTCATGTTCGTAAGAGAAAGCGTCAGTGTAAGCCTGCACAGAAACATGTCTTTAACCCCATCCGTTAACTCCCGCAGTTCTGCGCTTGCGTTCCTAAGGGCATCGATGTCGACTTAGGCATTTTACCGAACAGAAGGAAGCTTACTTTTATAATGCAATGCTTGCAACGCGTTCCCTGCGCTTAGATCAAGCCACCGACAACCTTCGTGCCTTTTTTATCCGTCATGACGCAATGCCTGCTGTGGGATCCGTCGACCCCCAAGGACGAGGCTCGATCGTCAAGGGGGGAGAGAAGCGACCATGGAGGTCTGCATTTAATGGAACGCCGAGTGGTAAGGAAGACGAAGAAGCAATGCGTGCGCTCGTGCGCCCCTAAACATGCGGATGATGCCAGAGCACAGGGAGATTGACATTTGACCCTTCAAGACAATCGCTGGCCACACCAGGCCTATGGCGGTCGATGTCGATGCGGCTGCGACCCATTCAAAGAGATTCTACACCTGCTATTGGTCAGCTTTCTTTGTGAACTTCCGGTAGCTTATCGGTCTTAGATCATCTATCCCCCGTCGCCGTCATCATTCGCCTATGTCTGTTGCTTCAGCATTGTTACCTGTCATCGGGTTCGTCCGTTCATCTTCTTGCTAGGAATCTTATCCCACGCCTTTCCGCAAGACATGCGCGAACTTTAAGAAAAATTGCTTTCGGATCTATACCCCAAACTTCCTTAGTAAATCACCGTTGTGCACGTCCAAACATATCACCCGGAAGTGCGTGTACTAAGCGTTTTGATTAATTGCGTGTGGGAATGAACGCGCTGACGCTTCACAAACGATATGGCACGCTGTATTGAAAAGCTTCGGATTAATTTTGACCACCTGGGGATCTTTAACGTGCGCCGAAATCTCGAACACACCGTCGTTTTTGCTCTTAGCCTATATCAGAAAATCGGCCGCCTACTGAAACACTTAGTGGAAACAAGGTACAAATCTTTTCCCACGAGGGCATAAAGACTGAATAAAACAAACATGTTTACAAAAAGACGAACATCTCAGTTATTGGCAGACCCTCCAGTTTTCCCAGTGCGAGACGCAACACGTCTCAGAAACCCGGAGTGTTCGCTCCGTGAACGCCAACGATCACTACACCATAACAAACAGTACTGAAGGGAACAGAAATCCGAATATCAATTTTGGGCCTTTTCATACCGTACACGTGTTTTTCTTCGCGCTAAATACTTCCACCGCAATCGGCAAACACCGCTGATACGCTACGCCGCGGGCAGACCGCAATCCCGGCTGGAGCAGCTTATTATAAAAGAAGTGATTGCAATACACGTGGTGACCACTCTGGCCATAAACGAATTTTTAGCCGGCAATTCGCAAGACACGCGCACATCTTAAGAAAACAAATTGCGATGGCTGGTAGATCGATGCCGCGCACGTCCAAACATCTCATACGAACTTGCGTGTAGGGAAACGTTTGGTGGACCCAAGCTTTCAAATATTTCCCATCGAGGGCGGAAAGGCTGATTTACACAAACACGTTAACAAAACGGCGAACTGTTATTGGCAGCCGCTTCTGTTTTCTCACTGCGAGACGCAACACATCTCAGAAATTCGAAGTGTTGCTCCGTTAATGGACGCATCTATTGCTACATCAGATCTAACAGTACTGAAGCGCTCGTCCTGTTGTCTCCTCTTTGTGTCGTCGTTCCGCTCAATCCTCATGGCGTTTCAAGAACATCAAATGTGGGGCTTAGCAAAGCGCACGCATGTCTTTGTTCGCGCCAAAAACTTCCGCGCCAATGGGTAAACACTGCTGATCCGCAACTTCTCGAGAAGACCGCAAGCACCGTAGTGGAGCAATTTTAGGAGAACTTTCAAGGGACGTAACCACCACACTGCCCATCAACGAGTTTAGCCGGCCGTTTTTCGCTGACGTCCAATAATGATCCTGATCCACAGCGGTGATTACAAATGGCGCGGGAGAAAATTTTCCAAATAGGCGCTCTTCGGATATGCGCTAACAAAATTTTCAATTTTCCTGTTGTTGCTCAGCTTATTTTTTCACAGACCGATCTCCGTATCGTCCACTGGTGCACACGCGGGCGCACATTGCGCCACATATAAAAAGCGACTCCGCTGAGAATTGTGCAGCTCGGGCGACTCGGTACTGTTTGCACCGTCACGCGAAACTGAACGGCAAAAGTTCGCCGGTTCATTCCTCAAACATTGCGGAGGCCATGTACCACAGCCATAAAGAAACCCGACGAGATACGTGTGGAGATGCTTAATCTTTGAAGAAAAAAAAAAAAAAGCTCGCTGCTAACGCAGATTGTGCTTTAATAGGAAGTAGCAAGCCACAGCGAATGTTAAGTTAACGGGGAATCGGGTTCAGAGTATATTACAACTGGGCTCAGTGGAATTCACGGCGCATATAGCAGCGAAGAATTAACTCTGCCCTCGGCACTTCGATGCCTTACGTGTGCCTTCGAAACGCGAGCCAAGTATTCCCTCGATATTTTCCCAACAACCTTTGAAGGAATTTAAGTTGTGCTATTACAAATAAAAACTTAGCAGTTTAATTCCAATTCTAGTTTCCTAGCTCTACTTTTTTTATGTCTACTCTCTTGCGTTAATTTTTGTAGTGGCATTGCCACCGTGGAGCACACTGTGTCCTTTCTTTATGACGTTTTACCTCTTTTATTTCGCTGCCTCTTTTTGTCCGTGCTCTATTATTTTCCTCACCCCCCTTTTTTTTTGGGCTCTCTTACACTTCTACTACGTAGGTCTCTTTTAATGCCTTTTTCTCCCGGTAACGCCGGTATTTTTGGGGTGCAGGGTAGCCGACCTGGCGTTTCTCCGGCTACGCCCCAGCCTTTCCCGTGCTATTTATTTTTCTAGATTCCTTCCTCCCATCATCAAATTTTGTTTTTCGTCTTTGATAAAGCAAAAAACTTTGCCGGACAGCGAATTCATAGCTTGCATTATATATTGCGCTTCCTTCCATTCCTACTACTTTTCTCCCGTATTAGCATCATCCGCAAAGAAATCTTGTGGTATAGTTCCCGTTGAAACAAACCTCTCGCTTCCCCGCTTCCCTCCTACAGGGCCGCGAAATATACCCTAGGGTTCTGGGGCAAATAACTTTGCATTATCCTCATCGAAGTTTTTACACCCACTAGTCCATTCTCTCTGCTCGAAAGTTCAAATGGTGCAGTTTGTTTTGTGTATTTCTGTGTGTGGGAAGAAAAGTGATGTTGAATAACTTACAAGAAGAGAAGGCTGCAATTTCTCGGTTTGTCGAACTTCTGACAGCTGGCTCAGACGCTCATGATGGAGTAGTAATGGCAATCACGAAGTTGGGAGTTGGGCCAACCCTTGGAAGTTTTCTTAAAGATGTGAAGCAAAACGCTGGGTTCTCCGTGTTGGGCGAGTATCTCGGGTTTCAAGCCTTTTATAACCGAGATGAAAATAACTTTTGCTGTTATTTTTATTTTGTGCTAGCAGTACTTGTTTTGAGTTTCGAATTGCTCTATGTATTCCTCGGGGCTGTTAAAGAAAATGTTCCGAAATCGCACTGCCACAAAATTTTGGTTCCATGAAGCGACGCATAAGGAGTGAGTATAATTCTACCGGTATCTATTCCGGAATACCGCAAGCCTCGGAAGCGGCCAGCAACTTACAGTTTCTCGGTGACTTGATCGAGAGCAGAACTTAAGCTACGACTACCGCATTACACCCAATTTAATGCGTGAATTCAAAGGATGTTTATTACGTCTAGCTGGAAGTATCTCGCAATGTAGTATTTTGGATGGCATTGCATGTAGAGGAAATTTTAGGCATGCCGAGAAGGACAAGAGCACAGATTCACAGGGTGGTTCGCTGGTAAGATATTCATTATAAGAGCACTTCGTGATTGGCTAGCGCCCGTGCCCGGAAGTTTCTCCGCGAAAATTGAGATATGAATCAAGGCACCGGCTCTGAACAGACTGCTCGTACCATATTTTACGTGTCAACAATTTGTCAATCTCAGTAAAGAACCTGCGTTTTGAAGCTAAATATCGCTTTTTTTTGCCCAAGCAACACCGCAGCGTTTTTTTTTTTTTTGCGCACCATTTCTTCCCTATTAACCTGGGGTTTTGGAGGGTTCGGACCCAATTTTCACTCGCATTTTCCTTGCTTGGTGGTTTTTCGCGGGCAGAAAAACCACTAGCGCCATCTATTGGCATTCCGTAAAACCATCTTAAGACGAAGCCTATGCAGCCAGTGCCTTCCGAACCCGCTACTACTAGTGGCAAGGTTTGTTCCAGTCAACATTGCTTAGCGATCATGTATCCTAGGACAGACTTAAGCCTTAAGAGAAATACGTAACCCAACCTCACAATATCTTGTTAAGTTTATTATACATATAATATTATTGTTATAAACATAGGCTTGCAGAATCGGTCGAGAGGTTCCTGACGTCGCACAGGGCACGAGGGCACACGTAGAGGTGCGGAGTAAAACATGAATTAAGCCCGCAAAATAATTAACAATATTACGAAAGTGTTATTAGGCAAGTGACTCTAATAACAAAGAAAGATAAAAGACCTTATCGGGAAGTCCAGAAAGTTGCCTTCGGGCTTCCCCACTTCATTCGCACTGTCCGCCTTTTCCAATCACGATTTAAAACCCTCGAACTACTCGAAGCCCAGCGGGTCCACCTGCTCACTGCTACTGCACAAACTCGACCACACTGCACCTAAACCTTTCGGAGCCCCACCCCCTCCAGAATATCTTTTCCTCCCACCGCACTCACATATCCATATCTCCAATCCGGTTAAGACAGAAGACGGACCCGAGTCACCCTTCTTTGAGAAGTTAACCAAAACAAACCGGACAACCCTGAACACAGCCGTTACTCCTCACACTGCCCGGTGCCCGATCCGCTCATGCACTGGTTGCCGTAGACTCAAAGTAAGCCTCCCCTCAACCTTCCGAAAGCACCCATCTCGATGGCATAGGAGACGGTCACCGCTCCGCCAGAAACCACTCCGTACTCTAACTACGTGGACAGCCTCGCGGACTTGAAAAATGCTGCCGCTGTCTTCTCCATGACCACTGGATACCAGGGAACCTAAAAAATTACGCAAATGGCAAAGGCGGGACCCCTTCTGGCCGTCTTCAAGGTTGTTGAAGAACGTCAAACTGAACTTTAGATACCCCCCACGGGCTTATGGGGCAGCGAACGGGGTCAGGCAACTTGGCCATGTGCCCAACCGTGGTATACTGCATTCGCAGTCACAAAACCTGCATCGGAGGAAAAGATTGATTGATTGATTGATTGATTGTAGGGTTTAACGCGCCGACGCAACGCAGGCGATGAGGCACGCCGTAGTGGAGGGCTCCAGATTAATTTTGACCACCTGGGGATCTTTAACGTGCGCCGAAATCTCGTACACACGGGCGTTTTTGCTTTTCGCCTCCATCAGAAAAGCGGCCGCCGCGGCCGGGAATCGAACCCGCGACCTCGTGCTCAGCAGCGCAACGCCTTAGCCACTGAGCCACCGCGGCGGGTATCGGAGGAAAAGGTTACGAAGAAAGATGAAGCCAGGGGGAACCCTCCACGGGCACCCATTCTTGGACAACGTTCCGTTTGCTCTCCGTAAAGCACCCTTACCTTAAAAGTCTCGGCGAACAAATCTGACTCCACTGCCTCGGTGCACGGCTAAATCGACGCTATGTGGCGACCACGCGTGTGAGATAGGCCTTCGCCTCGATGTCGCAGTAGTGAATAGCGAGAAACATCATCTGACGAAGCCTTCTGTTTCTTTCCCACAAAGGACTGATGTTCTGGACCTTTAAATGGATTTTTTTATTTTTTTAAGTCCTCGTGCCTCCACCCCCCCCTTCCCCGCGAGGGGCAGAGACATAACCGCTCCGCCAGAAACCACTCCGTCCTCTAACTACGTGGACAGCCTCGCGGACTTGAAAAATGCTGCCGCTGTCCTCTCCATGACCATTGGATACCAGGGGTCAATGCTGTTTATATTTCAATTTTTCGCCCGGATTTAGTTCTTTTAGTTAAATTTCAGTCAACGATTACAAATAAAATATATCGTAATCAATAACTAAAAATCCTGCTGAAGTTCAGAGAATTATCTACTACTGCGTAGCATTCTTATGCCACTTGTCTTGAGTGTAAGTCACTTACAGTAAAATTTTTGGGTTTTTCTGAATCCTATCCGACAAATTACCTCCATTTACGCTATTATAAACATTAGAAGTGGAGATTTCGCGAAATGTGCATTATTCTGGAAATGCAGGACGTTGTACGGTTTGCCATTTTCCGTACTTGCTTAATATATTTTCATTTTTTTTGTTTTTAATATTTCGTCAGACCAATTATTTAAACTGACGTTACTATTAAAATTTTAGAACTTTCGCGAAATCTGCATTATTGTGCAAATTTAGGGCGTTACGCGGTTCGATATTTTCCGTAATTATTTTATATTTTTTCTATTTCTTTAATTTTTCAAAATTTCGATCCACCAATAATCTCCATTTACGCTATTGTAACGATTACAGGTTGAACTTTCGCAAAATCTGTATTATTGTGGAAATGCCACACGTTATACGTTTTGCCATGTTCCGTACTTTTTTTTTATATTTTTCATATTCTCTAGTTCTTCAAAACTTCGTCCTACCAATTATCTCCATGTACGTTATTATAACGATTACATTTGCAACTTTCCCAAAATCTGCATTATTGTGGAAATACAGGGTGTTACATGGTTCGCCAGTTTCCGTGATCATTTCATATCTTTGTTATTGTTTTAGTTTTCCAAAATTTTTTTCGACCAATTACCTCCATTTACGTTATCGTAATAATTACAGGCGAAACTTTCGCGAAATCTGCAATATTGTGGAAATGCCATGTGTTATACGTTTTGCCATTTTCCGGATTTTTTAATATTTTTCAAATTTTGAGTTTCTCTCAGATTCGTCCGACCAATTATCTCCATTTACGTTATTATAACGATTACATTTGAAGTGTCCCGCGATCTGCATTATTGTGGAAATGCAGGGCGCTATACGGTTCCCAATGTTCAGGTATTTTTCTTATTTTGTTAGTTATTCTAAATTATGTTCGACCAATTACCTCTACGCTATTGCAACGATTGCAGGTGGAAATTTCAGGAAATCTGCAGTATTGTGGAAATACAGGGCGTTACACGTTACGCCATTTTCTGTTATTTCTTTTTTATTTTTGAGCTTTTCAATATTTCGCGCGACCATTTATCTCCATTTACGCTATTATAGGGATTACACGTGGAACTTCCGCGATATCTGCAGTTTTCTTGGAAATGCAGGGCGTTACACGAAATCCGACTGGAGGGGTACTCAGCAAAGAATGCTACGCATTAAAATGTTTTACAAGGAAATAGGGTGTTAATGTATAGAATACGGTAAACTCGTAATAACCCGGGCCTGCACATACGCACGGTCAGGAGCAAAGTTTTTCCTGTTACAAGTGTAGCGGTCGAGGCACCCCCATGGCGGCCAGTCCAGCGCTCTGTGCATGTACAGTTCTTCCCTTACTGGACTAACAATAGAAGGAAGCAAACATTTGCTGACGTATTAGTAGATGAGTCTACGAATCAGCGCCGGGCAGGAATGAAAGAAAACAACGACAGTACAAGCGATGTCACACAACCAGATGATTCCTCCGAGCGCTTCCCGGCGCTGTTTTACCGAAATTGTCATGTAACCGACTACCGCAAATTAAAGCTTTAGTTCATCACTACAGACGTGTTTTAAACCAATGGCCTCAATTCACGGCACTGTGGTGCCTAAAAACGCGTTTAAATACGTCGCCTTGTCTATTCGGCGCAACTGATCATCACCTACAACTCACTCAATAAAACATGGTGTTGGGCTAGGTGGTTTTGCATCCTTGAACGTCTAGCTGCGGACGCGGACGTAACAGAGAAAAAGAAGTGGCAGGGCGTGTCCGCAGTTTGTTTGATTGATCGCATTTGGTTTAACGCGCTGACGCAACGCGGCGATGAGGCACGCCGTAGTGGAGGACTCCGAATTAATTTTGACCACCTGGGGATCTTTAACGTGCGCCGAAATCCAGTGCACACGGGCGTTTTTGCTTTTCGCCTCCATTAGAAAAGCGGCCGCCGCGTCCAGGAATCGAACCCCCGTCCTCGTGCCCAGCCGCACGATGCCTTAGCCACTGACCCACCACGGCGGGTATGTGCGCGCAGTTTTACAACCCATACGATGAGGGTATTTTCGAATTCAGTTGTCGCGGTTTCGGCACTGAGATAACCAGACAGCAGGACCGCCAGTGGGCGTCGTCGCCTCGAGATTGCCAGCCAGCCAGGCTCTTGTGGCTCCTACTCGTTTCTTTGACGGTCGATGCTCCCTCGTTCCCGGCAGCTCTGTCCCAAGGCACGCTGAGGAAATCAAACCGTCATCACCCCCGTCGGGTGCCATTCCATCAAACGACTTCTGCAGAAACAAGTTCGGCTTTTACTACAATGGTGTCCCTTGTGAATTCGGACCGCGGTCATGATGCGAAAACCTCCAAAGGGTAACGATGCAGACGGCCACACACGCGAGCCTCGCCTCAAGAAAGATGCTGCAAATCAGCAACAAACGAAATCGTTTGTTCTTTTCAGTGAGGTGACGAGATTTCGCTTTGTTTGTTTTGTGCGCCCACGTGATATTCCGTCTATACTGCGAGCACGTAGAAGATTGCTGACCTTGCCATGCTGACGTCCCTTCGGCGATGATGCCTGGAGTGCAATAACAAACGTTACGTCACAGGAATAAAAGGGCTGTTGGAAACCATGCAGATAACCTCATGTTTGTCATGGTATGCTTCAAATAAGCTTGCCCTAGTATTTTAACAGCGGAGCTGTTTTATGGCTGGTTCTGACGACAGTCTCTGCTGCACACCTGCCAGATTTGGTGGGATGGCATTAGGGAGATCTAACCGCAGGGGAAAGGGGGGTGGAGTGAGGGATAGAAATATTAGTAGCAACAGAATGGCTTACTTTACATGCATGTCTAATTTAGTTTTAACACAGCAGGCGCTGAACTGTTTCGTCCATCTATTAGCAATTGCAAGCTACGCCACTGATCAGTTGATAAATTTTCGATGTGGCTGACGCCGTCCTTTTAAGGAAGTAGAAGAATAGAAGAAGAAAAAATAGGAATAGAAGAATAGAAGGAAGTAGAAGAAGAAGAAGAATACTGTCCAGTGTAACAATGTTCGCTCCCACTTCTTCAAAAGGGTTGCATCAGACATGGATGCTCAGAACTGGGTGAAAATTTTCTCTAGTATATGCGGAACTGCCTCTCGCATTCGGCGTTTCTGTGGTACTGACCAGTTCAACGTTCCCGCAGGGACGCTGTGCTTTTTTAAGCTCTTCACTGATAACGATGTCAATGGGTTTAGGACTGGATTGGAGTGCCAGATTGCTCCGGCGCAAAGTGGACAGACGAGGAAAGAGGTTTGTTCAAACACGGTGCGTATTCGGAGCCTACTTAGAAAAACAGCACTAGACGATACGACAGGAAGACAGACAAACACTCCATATTCGGAGATTTTTTGTGCCAGTCCTAGACTCGTACAAAACCAACAAAATTCGGGAGTTTCCGTAGAATTAGAATGAGCTTCTATTGTATGAAGACTTTTGTTTCACCCGACATGGAAGTATAGGACAATATTTTGTAGCATTTTAGTGCACAATGGCTTCCCTATGGGCTACAGACAACGACTGCAACTGTTGTTTCGCTTGAGCTATCCGGAAAGAAATAAAATGATAATTAGCCGATACGACGACTCTAACATTACGCAGAAGAAAGAAGCCGAAGCTAAACGAAATCATTATAAAGACAACGCACAGGTCAGGTGTTTCAGCAGGTGCTGTACTCGCTTCACTGGGTAAAAATGGGTTTAGTTTTTAGTTTGTCTGTACAGAAACTAAAATTGAAATGGTCGGGCGGTGAGTTTCTTACGTAATGTGGCGACGGGAGTGCATGCACTTTGACCATGGCAAAAAAAAAAAGAAACAAAATAAGAGCGAGAGCACAAAATCCGCCACGCAATAAACATAGACTGCAAATTGGGAAGCCTTTGTCAGAACGTGATTCGTGCACTTCCATTTTGCATGGCGGTTATTATCTGTCGTCTCTAGAACAGAGGTACTAGCAGATATTCTATTTGGAATTACATGCCATTGAAAAAAAAAAGTGTTTATTAGTGGACATAAGCACTGAATCACGAGTGCGAATACCAGTATGCTGCTTTAAAATGCCGGAAAGCGAAAACCTACAATAATTCTGGGCAGGTCAGCACACGAAGCGAATGTGGTAAAGCAAATAAAAGTGATAGTGATAGAAAAAAATTAACAAATCCCTTCCCCCCAAAAACAGGGGCGCAGGCGAAGCTTGACCTCAGTGAAAACGAAAACGGCCGAAATTGAAACGCAAAACGAAAACGAGAACACTTCTGCGAAATCAAAACGCAATGACCTAAATGTAAACACAAAGCCGTCAATCGACACCCTTTCATTTTTGTTAGCTTAACCCGAATGGAAATGTTTGGTATACGTTATTGTAGGTCCTTCTTTGATTAATTATGAACGTTTACGTTCTTCAATGGCTGCCCGCTCTTCCGAGGAGCGAACTACGCGCGGCCTACCCATGCCGCGTTTGAAGGTGAACTTCCCGACGTGAGCGAGCGACAGCACGTGCGATGTGGCGTGATGCAAACAGCAACACTAATGGATTCCGATTGTGTCGTGATGCAGCGGATTTTGTGCGCCCGCGTCCGCGCTAGCTGTGAACGGCGAACGAGAGCTGCGCTCTAAGAGCAGGTGGGTAAAGTTGGCGTAGTCAACGCTTTCTCCTGGCCAATCCCCCCGAGTGGGTACAAGTCAAATACTTCAACATCATCATCATCATCATCATCATGGTCATTAGAGCACGTGGATAAAGCCGAAACCCCTTGCTGCAGGGGGTTCCGGTGTACGCCACCACCGACGGTGCAAGGCAGCCACTGCAAGCTTCGCTTCAAAAATATTCCAGTATTGTTAAATTTAGAGGAACGGATGAAATGAGGAACATTTTCGAGTAGAAATTGAGGTGGGGACTGTAGGAGGGCAAGAAGCCACCAATGAGAAAGTCCAAGCTTGTGACAGGAGATGTAGATGGACGGGTCGACGTGGTAAAAACTGAATCATAGGTTACGCTGATCCGAAGTTCACTGCGCACATTAACACCCGCAGCACAAACCCCGCTAATCTATACGAGCGGTGCAGGTAAAGTATTACTTTTGCGATCTTATTCCCACACTTAGAGCACAAAGGCAATAACACGGGCCTTCTCCAAGACCGAAATAACGTAAAGCTTATATAGCACCGAACGCGTTCATTGTCTACAAAATTTAAGAAGCTTGAGCTTAACAAGGAGTCCACCCACATTTATAATATAAATGACTATCCAGAAATAATTCCAGGTGGCACAAATCATGACAATCATGCCTGAAACATACCAGTCCACTTAGGCTTACAAAACAGGTGCTCTACCTAAACAGATAACATTGTGTAAACTGTTCAACCAGAGAATGAAGAAACAAGTGAATTGCGAACAGAACAAGCGAAAAGAAACAGTGCAAGCTGCAAAGCATGAGTGTCCTCTTTCGTTAGCATGTCCTTGTAGCTCTAACTGTTTTCCTGTGCGTTTAAGTGGCTTGAACACTGGGCAGAATGTGACAGCTAAGCCGGAGGCAAACAATAAAAATCCATCACCATATCTAAACTTTGTGAGACTTACTTATTTTTATATTAACTGATTTATTTATATATACCGTCAACCCTCACTTGAGGGTCATTGCAGAGAGGGAAGCAAACGATACGAAAAGCGAATACTGACATTTGCGCTTTCAGCAACTTAGGACAAAAATACAATCACATATGTATTGCTGTGGGAAGTAAACATCACGAGTGAAACATGGTTAAGTAGCGCGGTAAGGACGGGACAAAAGTAGAGACCACACAGGACTAGCGCTAGTCCTGTGTGGTCTCTACTTTTGTCCCGTCCTTACCGCGCTACTTAACCATGTTTCACAGTTCGAACCAACTAGCCCACATTTACGCGTTGACAAACATCAAGAGTGCATTCAAATTTTTTAACGGCAAGACTTTCAAAAATACGGCGCGGCAATTTGTTCCGTGCTTGTATAACATCATAAACAAACGAATTACGAAAGACGTCCGTGCGAGCACCAAAAGGGCGAACTGCCGCGTCACGGTTCATTCGGCTGCTGAGCTTATTCAAAGGGGGAAGGGGGGGGGGGTACGTAAATTATTTTATGTGTTTTTATTTCACCTTGTAATATCTGGAAGAACTATTTTAAGCGTTGCTTTTGTCTTCTAGTTTCCAGAGATTCCAAACTGCTTAGTTTTGACATCTGGGTTATTGAATCCATTCTTTTATACTTCGAACATATAAACCGTGCGGGAAGTCCCTGCATTCGTTCTAGTTTAACAATTAAATCCTTTTGAGCGGGGGGGGGGGGGGGGGGAGGGAGGGGGGGCTCCAGGCAGCACACTCAAATTCTCAAACAGGGTGCAGAAATGTTGTTATGCAAGCAGTTTGACGTATTTCGTAGCGTTCGGTAATTTAGCGCGCAAGAACCGCACTTTTCTGCGGGAGGCACAGCATACTTTCTCAACATGTGCACGCCATTGCAGCTCACTCGTAACTCCCAAACTTTTAAATGCACACACCTGCGTAAGTAATTAGGTTCAATGGTGTAGGTGAATGGTAGAACGTTTTTGTTATTTGTTATATGCGTACATGTCGTCTTAGAATACATATTTTTTATTTCCTTTTTATCACATTATGTTTGAAAATCCTGAAAGAAATCATTAATTACATTTTGCTCATTCGTACTCGACACTAAGGCATAAATTAACCAATCATCGGCAAGCAATTTATTTTTGCAGGAGGGTTAACAACATCAACAACATCATTTATGTACACCAAAAACAGCAATGGGCCCAACACGGACCCCTGCGAGACACCGGAAAAAACATCAAGATATTCAGACTCCAACCCATCAATTCGCACCAACTGCTCGCGGTTCGTTCAGTAGGCCTCAATACACCATATTACAAGGCTCGAAATTCCTTGTGGATCTTTTTCTGTAATGCTTACGTTTAGGAGCAGCCTTAAATAATCACAAATGAGCAGAAAATTGCTTAGCAAACAAAAATCCCAAATTCATTGAAATGAAATATTTTTGTTGAAAATATAAAACAATATCAAAATTATTTTTAATGCATTCAATCTAGGAAAAAATTGGACGATATTTGAATCAATAGAATAGTTATGTTTGGCGACTGTTTGTCAAAATTTATGCCTTTTCATTTCACAAGAACGCTTGGAATGAATGAGAACGTCATGATTAGTTACCGAGTCTTAGGAAAATGCCTATTTTGTTCCTTGCGCTCCTAACACGCCAATTTGATATATGAGCATGAATTACAGGTTTCGAAGGGCTTTTGTGGTGTTTTTATAGTTCCCATAAATGTCTATTTCGGCGTTCGTGCCTAAATGGCCATAAGTTCCTATAAATGCATATTTTAAAAGTCGGCGCCTGTATGAAGACTTTTAGCCTGCCTTTTTTAAAAGTCGGAGCCTGCATCAACAAGTGTAGCCTTAACTTTCGCTTTCGAGTGCAGTTTAAGATCGCTATTCATGTTACGGGCCAGCTAGCATCGACCGTTCGGAACTCTATCGGAAGCCAGTCTTCTAGCGAAACCGACTCCCGGAAAACAATTCATAGCAGCAGTCGAATGGGATGCAGTGACAAGAATCCAAAAATCTGGAGACGATGGTAGTTGCTGTTGCTTCCACAACTTTTACAGTGATTCTTAGGCTACCTTTCCGCGTGCTCTCCAAACACATTTCTTCAAACTATGCTGTCGCATCTTCGTTTCCTCGTTCCCAATAACGTTTTCGGTTTATAATCATAGATACAAGTCGCACGCATACTCGTTTGAAACTATCAAAATTTAAGTAAAATATTACGGTGCCTATATTTACGATGTTAGAGGCCTAAAATGTTGTTTTTCCTGCCTATTTTTGGCGACTGAAACGCTTTTTCTTGATGCCTAAAAATCCCGCATCTGGTCATGATTGGGGTTGACGCAAACATTACAGATTTCTATCTGCGAACAACAGCGTAAATACACAGACACTAGAGGAAAAATGACAGGACTACGCGAACAGCGTAAATACACGCGTAAATACCGCGCAATTATACGCTGTAGCGTCTGTGTATTAACTCTGTTGTTCGAAGATGTTTAACCAGTACCAGCGTGCCCAAATGTCGACCCTTCTGCAGATTTCTATACCCGGAAATTGCCTTTTTTCATACTATTTATTGCGCTATTCGCTCCTGTCACGCCATAAAGTGATGTTAAAGGTGTTTTTTTACATCCATGACTAAAGTGGCACTGGTGTTGCTGAGTGCTCCATACTCACATACTAAGCTTCTGCTACGCCAACCGTCTACTAATGCTATTGTGAAATTCAGCAGTTATAGGCGCCCTAATGGCCCTATTGTTTTGCTAGCCTGTGACATGATGTTGCGTCCGCACAGCTGAAACCTCTCGCTTCTGGGTTTGTTTAAGCCTATATATTTATATTTCTGCATAAATAACAATGATAACAGCTTTTAAATGGCAGTTTCTCATCTTCCTGAAAAGCGAAGTTTTGTCGTCTCTTCACGGTTTGAATATGTGGGACGAAGGAACGAACCAAACGAAAGTTCGAACGCGCTTTTCTATGGACACGTAGATTGGAAATACCGGCAACTTCATTTAGGTAAGCACGAATTGGGTAAAGGGAGTTCATTGCGAATGTCGCTCGGGAATCGCAATTCCAACTTTAACATGTTTTTTTACTTTCCACCATCCATTCACAGCCGGAAAATAAAAGAGAGCGCACTCTCTGCATAGTGTGAGGGCCGTGAAAAGGTTATGCCTCGTCCGCTCTATGTTGAGTAACATGCTCATGTGTTAATTATTTCGCGAACTACTTGTTACTCACAGAGAGAAGAACAATGCCGCACTTTCCGCCTATAAGTATCTGTAAAGTGTCGTCCGCGTTAAAGCGTTTCTGCAACACTTTCAATAAACACTTGCACTCTTTCCTTCGCCTGTGGAACCACTGCAAAAGCTACTCTCATCGCAAGCACGGAGTGGCACTGGCTGATTTGGTCATCGCTGCAGATACGCCTGCCGTTTATACTTTGCTTTTGTAGCTTTCTTTTATCAGTGGGTATTGGATGCGCTCACTGCTGCAACCATAGAGTTTCATACTAATATACACTAGAGGGAAATCTGGCGCCGCCGTCTAGGGGAGCTGCGCTTCGGCGAGCGTTCCGTCATGTACCAGGCAGGCATGTTCCACTTGTCCTTGGCATGGCTCTTGAACAGACTGAAAGGTTGGCTCTGGCTGCAAAAAAGCAATAATATTACTGTAGGAGGTTCATCAAATTTGTTTTGTTAGTGTAAAATTGAACCTCCGGAAAGATTAATTTGTCACTTATTATGTAAAAGCTACAGGCAGGATGAAAAAGAAAGAAATGTTCCCCCCTTTGTTTGGTTTTGGCTTCGAGACAAAAAAGAAGCCATATGGCTAGCTTTGCCAAGTAGGCGAGGAACGCCGCTAGCGGCGATGGCGCCGCCCACGGCGGCCCGCGACTGCAGCAACAGATTTCCCTCTAGTAAATATTAGTATAAAACTCTATGGCTGCAACTGAAGAAAATCCGGCCAATAGCCGTTACACCGCTGTAATGGCGTAATTCAAGCGGTCTGAGAGTACCAGGACCGGGGAAGAGAGAAAACGTTTTTGGGGGAAAGTGTCTTAGTTATCTGGTTGGCATACAGCAGTAATTTTTTGGCGGAGGTACGCTGCGACTCTTTAATGTAGGTACTGGTTTTGTTGGTTGACTACGTTCTTCAAGCACCTAGGATTTATTAATACCTGAAAAAAATGTTGCAGGGTCTCTTAAAATGAGCGCCGAAGTATTATTTGCTGGGGCCTTTTTAGCCTCGCGTGAATCTGCCGGCAATTGCTAGGAATAAGCGTCACCATGCCGATACGAAGACACGCAAAGTAACCGCTCATCACTTAGCCCTGTGGCTCGCAAGAAACTTCGCGATAACCGACAAACTCGGAAGTGCTCCGTCAACGCGCATGAGTGTTCTGCATCAGGCTCTGGCGATTTGCTTTGCAATTTTTTAAATGCGAATGCATTTATTAGCCGGGGGTTGTCTTGCTCCGTTGGCCGGCGTGCGCCTGCATTCCTCCAGCGCGAGCGCACGTGAGCGCGCGCCTCGTAGTTCTGCCTTCGTCGTCGTCGTCGTCGTAAATGCGAATGCATTTCTTAGTCGGGGGTTGTCGTGCTCCGTCGGCGTGCGCCCGCAGGTGTTATCTCTCCGCGCTCCTCCTCGCCGCGAGCAACAGCTGTGGCGCGCCTAGCAACCGGAGCAGGTGGTAGCTCGGGCGGGAGTAGCGGAGGGAAAGGGGAGAGGAGGAGCGCGCTTGGGCGTGTGAGGGCGCTCGCATCTCGGAGCTCGGCGGGAGAGAGAGCTCGCGCGCGGGGCGGGCGTATTGCGCGGGTCTCTCTCTCCTCTCCGCGTACCCTCTCTCCGCTCGCTGCGCTCGGAAAATGTATATAAATGCAGTGGAGCGCACGCCTCTCTCCGTTACTGCTTGCCGCAGCGCACTCATCGGTGCACCCAATGCATTCGCATTTCCGCACGATCCCCTTCGGGGAGGTGGGGGAGTTTTTTTTTCATGTCCTCTATTTTGGCTTCGACGAGTTAATATATATCTTTTGTTTCATTTATGAGCTGACGTGAGCACTTCAATAACAATTTTGATTTTTCGGGGAAAATATAGCTCCAAGTTTCTTATTGAAGCTATTTACATTTTATTTCGTACAAAAAAATGTTCGCGCAGTTTTTTTTGTTGCACGCATAAAAACTGGGTGGAGAAAACTACACTATTTGCTGAATGTGATACTTGAGTACTGCTTACGGATATGTTCTAAAAAGAACGATCATATACATAGTGCCTTTAAAAGGCCTATACACTATAGACTATCATTTCTATGTTCGCCACGCGATTCATGTGCGAATTTTCGCGATAGGCGGCCGATATGTCTTCCTTTAATAGTTCTGAGTAAACATCCGTCACTGGGGAAAAACCAGCAGACTGTCGTTGTCAACGTGGCATTCTTAAAAGCGCTGGCAGATGAAGTTTTAAAGAGAAATACTAAATTAAGCTGTGATAATATCCTCAAGCATAGAAAGGTTCTTTTTGTTTCAAAACTGGCTCTGATCTTCCGTATTTTTTAAAACTCTCCGCTTTCCGTGTTCTGGGGCTTAAAATCTGAGGATGAGATTTCCACGAACGCTAGGAATAATAATCAGGCGTTTTAACGAAACAAAATTCGTTGAAGGTTCGGCTACGGGGCTGCCGTCGCCGTTTCATTGCGCGTTAAAAGACCTTGTTGCGCCTCCCGCGATACCGACAATGCCCGTTGACCTGCATTGGGCACGTAAAGCCTTGCGCAAAATGAGTGCGCAGCGCTTGATTGAAGGTGCCGTCGAGTGAATTGGGCTAGGGCACGGCTGGCACACAATACCTTTTCAAAAGAATATCTGAACAATGGGCCTTGAAGTACGGCGGGGAGTTGAAAACAACCGGCGATTCAACGTCGATCGATGGCAACGAACCTGGGCATGTACGGTCCACCCGTAGTTTTTGGACCTTATTCATGTAGGTGGAAATGCACTGCCGCCATGGCTGGTTAAATAATTAGGTGGTCTAGATGCCTTACGCGGCAGGTGTTCAAGGCTTCCACTCGAGGGATATGGAAAATTGGCGCACAGTGATTTTCGTCTTGCCGCGGATAAATGTAACATCCGGAGTAGTGCAGCGAAAACAAACAACTGGAGGGGATTTTTTTTAGGGGTGGTGGAGAGGTGAGAAAAGCACCAGCAGAATTTATCTGATGATTGACGTCTTTCATTGCGAAGTGCTGTTTGGCTTCAAGTAATTGCCGTAGAATCACTTCAAACACCCTGAAATTTACTTCTTTCCCTCGAATGCCCTTGCAATTTACTTATAATTACTGTAAATTACATTGACCTAGACACATGCCACGGTTGCTAAAAGGAGATGAAGGCTTGGACGATTCATCTACGAAAATACGTGGGTGCGTGCCTGTGGGGCGCTTTATGTTAATACGAGAGCAGAGAAACGTACGTATCGCGAAGTTTAGGTGAGGTGGCTTACGATTGTGTCGCATTGAAATTAGTAGGTTTAAGACGAACGTCTTGCTCGAGTGATATCGAGTGAGAGGGACAGCAAGAGAGTGAGAAATATTTTACTATGATCACGGTATTGGCTTGGTTTTGCAGTTTTAGGGAGGCGCCCTCAGTCCGAAGTTGTTTAATCATGAGCGGCAACGACAGCCCTTTCGGCCGAAGCTGGGCGTCCAGACCGGAGATCGCCAAGGCAGTCTCACAAAGCTGGGTTGTGAAAAGGTAAAGCTTAGTCGGGTTTCGTCGTACTGGTCTACCACGTGTCTCAGCTTTCTCGGTTCCGCGCAAAATCCCAAAATCGGAGAGTACTGGCCAGTCTAGTGCCTAGAATCGCGGGGTCGCAACGGAGCGCCCGAAACAGCGTTCACCGTGCAGGCGCTCGTCGGTGCTCATTCGTCTGCGCTCTAAGCCGGCGCGTGGCGCCGGCTTAGGGCACTGACGAATTGGCGCTACAGGGCCCCCCCTCCCAGACGGGATGTCAAATTGCACAAGACGGCGAGGCAGGGGTGGGCTGGTGTCGGATATAAGCAGGTGGGAGGTTACGCCTGTGACTTCTGAACGGAATTCGTTTGGTGGCGTCTCGAAGTAGGCTGCTTTCAGGCGGTCTAACGAGACGACTTCTTCACACCCATTAAAAAGGATGGTGACGGACTTCGGCGTGTTGTTTAGAACAAGGTAGGGTCATCGTAGTAAGTGGTGACTTTACAGCATCTCGCCTGAAAAAAACGTGGGTCGAAGACGCGAGGTCGGGATGCACAAAGCCGCTGCAGTAAAAAGATCGAGATGGAACCGGGCGCAGGCTCTGAATTTGGAGGTACTGCAGCGGATGGGGTGAAGAAGCCGAAGGGACGAACAAGTTACCAGGAAGTCGTAGGGGTGCGCCGTGGACAATTTAGACCGTTAAACCACCGAGATCACGATGAAGGACAGCCCGCTTGACAAGATGAACTATTGGAAGGGGATCAACCCAATGCTGTCGACCCAAGCGAGCAGTGAGGGAAGTCTTGAGCTATCGATGCCGTTGGCACAGGGATGGTATGCCGTTGTGCGGCAGTGTTTAGTGCCCATTGGGCGGTTGAGGAACGTGAAAGAAGTACCTTCAATCTGCCTGCCTCGGCCCGTGGTAACAATGCCAGGGCAGCCGAAGCGGCAAACTCATGTTGGAACAAAGGCTTGGCGACAGTTTCTGCACTGATCTATGGAATGGGCACGGCTTCGGGCCAGCGGGTGAAGCGGTCAATCATTGTCAGAATGTACCTGCAGTCACGTAAAAGAGGAAGTTGTCCAACCAAATCCAAATGTACGAGGTCCAAGTGACATCTAGGTGGCAAGAACGACTGTGGGGGAGTCTTCGTGTGGCGGCTCACTTTGGTGGTCTGACAAGCGACGCACGAGCGGGTTTGGTGGCGGACATCAGTATTAATGTTCGGCTGGACGTACTGGTGTGTAACGAGGCGTTGAGTGGCTCGGATGTTGGGGTGGCAGATGTCGTGAAGTGATTGAAAAACAGCAGGGCGAAAGGCAGCGGGAACAAAGGGGTGAGGTGTAGCCGCTGAAATGTCGCACCACAGGGAGCCAGACACCAGTGGATGAGGCGCAAGGTGTATACGGAGGAAGACGGGGCGGTCACGCAGTGCTTGCAGCTCAGGGTCTTCCCTCTTCGCCTGAGCCGGACGCTCCCAGTCTACTGCAGATGCAGAAGTGCTGACGGAGGTAACGCGTGTGAGAGTGCATGAGCTGCCTCGTTCTCGGTTATTTGACTGTGTCGGATATCCATTGTAAATTCCGATATATAAGCAAGTTGACGAAGATCACGTTCGACGTACTTGGAGGAGTCGGTACAAAAGACGCACACATAGGGTTTATGGTCCATCAGAACGTGAAACAACTGGCACTCCAAAAAGCGCCGGACGTGCTGTTTGCTGGAGTAAATGGCGAGCAGCTCACGACCGAAAAAGGTGTATTCAGTCTCGACAGGTTGATGCTTTCGAGAAAAAACCTTCAACGGGGCCCACTCGGAGTGAATTTTCTGCTGGAGAACAGCGCCGATTGCTTCGCTGGTGGCATTGACCCTAATGGTCCTCGGGTGAATGATACACATCACATCTCCGACGGCTTGTTTAGCAGCTTGGAGAGCAGGTTGAGCTTCAGGAGACCAGGAAATCGCCGTTGAGGAGCTCTTGGTTGTGCGAAGAAGTTGAGTAGGTCTATGCAGAAGCTCGGCGCAATGGGGTATGAAGCATCGCGAGGAATTTACTAAGCCCGGGAAATCACGAAGCTTGTGGATGCTGGTAGGAGCTGGAAAGTCCTTCGAGGCCTGAATGCGAGATGGTAAAGGGAAAATTTCCGGCGCCGAGGTGCGGTATGGCTAATTAACTCGAGCTCGGAATACCCGAAGACGCATTTCTTGGAACAGGATAAGCGCCAGGCTCAACTGGAGGAAGGAAAACAGACAGGAAAGGGGCACACTAAAAACTGAGCTGTATTCGCTCCGAAATCGATTATATAGGCACGAAAAAACACCATGTAATACTAGTTGCACCACGTGTGAAAGCGATTACAGCTGCAGCACTTGCCTTATTAATCGTCCAGATAATCCACCTCGCTCTAAAGAAGGTCAACTGAAGGCTTTCTGACACGTCCGTCCCCCATCTGTTTTTATGCCGTAGGCCTCGAACACTTCCCGTTGTTCTTTTTTGCGGTATGAATATAGCACTCGGGTCCTATCGAACGCTGGTATGCAGCCCCTTGGATTTCCTTGCGTCTTACAGTGAAGCGCCAGATTGCTTCCTGTTCCCGTCTCCAGCGCCGCCGCATGCTCACGCAACCGGTCGTTGAGGCGGCGCCACGTCTGTCCTACGTGTACACGGCCGCACTTCAAGGGAATCTCATACACTACGTTTTTCAGTTTACGTTCATACAATGACTAGATGGTGAGGCATGCTGACGTCTAAGTCGAAATGGGTCAGGAATTCGGATCCGACGATTGGCCGATTGACGTCGGCTACTACGAAAACCAACCGGAACGTGCGCCGTAAACCGAAGTCGAGGGTGAGAGACGGCAGACCATACGTGGCGATAGTGGCAGAGATTACTTCGCGGAGCGCAGGCCGAGGGGACTTAAGGAGCGGTCACCCTTGCTGGACGGGAGTACTCTGACCTCAGCACCCGTGACTACCAGGAAGCGCCGACCGGAGATGCGATTCATGACAAGAAAAAGGCGGCTTTGTTCTCAGACGAGGTCACATGCCGCCACCAGTGATCTCGCGTCGCGTTTCCCGACAAGTTGGATGGGGAAGTGCAGTGGCGGACATGGTGTCGGAAAGTTTGATGGTACCAGAAGACAGCCGAACCTCGAAGGCTGCGCGAGCAGAAACCGCCAGGGGAACACGAACGACGGCTAGGCTATGCAGAGGAGCCACATTGGAAATTAGACGTCCGAAGCGCGTTGATGGAAGCAGCCACCTCATCGACCCGGGTCTCCAAGCGGGACACGGCTGATAATTCCGCGGTTGAAGCGATGGCAGTGACAGAGGCAGACGTCACGTCATTGGTCGATCAGCAAGCCCGGTGAGACGGTCGAGGGTCAAGTCCGCTAATGCAGCTAAGACAACGCGGGTAGATTGCGGCAAGTGCTGCAGAAAGAGCTGCTTTAAAAGCGCACCGTTCGAGTCAACGTTGCCGGTTCCGAGGGGCTGCTGCATGCTGTTGAGCAGCTGGGATGGACGGCGATCTCCACGTTCATCGCGGGTACGCAGGTGCTGGAGGCGCGTGCTCTGGAATTCCGTGGTGCGATCCAGAATACTCTCCTTGAGCCGCTGGTACGCGGCGTCTCTCAAAGGTGTGCCAATGACGTCAGCCGCTTCCTGGGCGACATCGGGGGCATATTGCAAAGCAATTGGCGAAAGCGAGTAGTCTCCGAGGTGATGTAGTGAAGATCGAAGGTGGCGTCGATGTGGGCGAACCAAATCTGCGGGTACTTACGCAGAACGTTGGCAGCCGCAGCTGGACGACGGCGACGTCACATGAGCGCGAGGTATCATCAGAGGAAGAGGGCTTGAGGGCGCAAGGTTCTTGGAGTTGGTAAACTCTTTTTCCGGAGTCAGCAGTGTCGGGGATCGCGTGGTCGCAGCGCAGTGCTCGAAACAGCGTACCTCCATGCAGCCTTTCCAAAATCGAACTGCCGTGCTGTGCTGGCGCATCAAGCCCGCACTGCTCGTGTCTCTTTATTTTAAAAAGGATAGTGTTTCTTGGGCTACTTAAAAGCAGACATTTTGCTCGGTCTGTCTATCTATCGGTCTGTGACTCGATTCAGCCAACCGGCCAAAGTGAAGCAGGAGCTGCGCCATAGTTTTATATGCTCACAGCCAAATCTGAACGAAGTCTGGTGGCAAAGTTCATACTTGTCAACATTCTTCAACACGAAGAAAACATTACCAAAATATCAGGCAGAAAATCAATACATGAGTGATCTTTCAGTGCTCCCTAAAAAAAAATTCGTGGATGCTTGAGTTTTGCGATGCAAATAAAATACGACATCCACCGCATTCACTCTGTCGCCTGCTGTTGCCCGCGCCACTATAGCTTCTGGCGGCATTTTAAGAAATCAAAGGGCAACAGTTGCGAAAGGTTCTGCTACATAGGTTCCACGTTCCCCGTCGAACGCACGTGAAGTAAGGAAACGTGGTTCTATAAACGTTGAAGTAGGGTGCCTCGATTCACATGCGTCTTCGCATTACGGCAGCGCTGGCATCGAGGTACCCGTCTTGGACCAGAGGAGGGCGGTAAATTTAAATTGACTTGGGCAAACCTCTAGAGTGGTCACCTTGCGAGGAGCGCGACGGGAGAGGAACAGCATGAGACGTTAGCGGGAACGCGAAGGGACGCATTTACTTAGCAAATGTCGACGAAAGACTATCCTCTTTTGTCGACATTGGCAAGAAAAGAAGGAGATACGCGGCCATTTTTTTTAGCCTTTCGTAGCCGGCGTCACGCACGAGCTTAGAGTGCCAACGAAGTGGCGCTACAATAGAAATAAGGGGACACGGGTGGGGCGTTCGCATTGGTTTGGAGGGTGTATGAATGCCGTTCGCGCTGACGGGTTAGGGATTTATGCGAGGGGGTTTGTGCTTGTCGCGGCAGTCTCTAGTGCTGCGCGATAAGAGGTGAAGGGCTACTTGCGCCCGGGTTCGGCAACGCAACTCTTGGAGTTCGCTCGGTGGGCCAACTGTTGGGCGATCGCATCAGCCGCCTCGTTTCCAGGGGTGCCGTTATGTGCCCGAGCCTGTACCAAGTTTACTGGCGTCCTCAGTCTCTTATTGACTTCTTGGGGGCTATTGTATATTCCACAGTATTACGGTGTGCGGGCACCCGCTAGCGATATACCGGCAGGCCTGCTAAATGAGTGGGTTTATTTGCATTCCTTTGCCGCTTATTTCTAGTCTCTTTTATTTGACATCTTGGACTGCTCGGGACTGCTCCAAAGCAGCTTTGTATATTGTTTGCCCGTAGAATGTTGATTGCGAGGAGAGTTTTGACCGACTGAGGAACTACTCAGAACTTCTCAGGGCTGTCAAATAAAAGAGGCCATTCATCAACTCTTGACGTATTTTTTTTAAGGTTGACGTCTTAAGTGCTCCATTGAGCGAAAAAACTTTTGGAGTCCTTTAGAGAAAACGGCCGCCATTGTAAGGAATAAAGAAAAATTTAGAGCCCTTGCACTACTGCGAAGATGGAAGACCAGCGAAGCCGTATTAGGGGGTGAGTACATAAGGTATGCATGGTGCATTACGATATTGATCGAATAAAAACGCACACACACATTATTTCCTTAAAATGAACTCCGTATTAAATCACATATAGTTTCGATAAAGCAAGAGTTACGGCCGTTCTCCATACCCAATCACTCTCCGTAAAAGGCCACGTGTTGAATGCTGTCACGTTTACAACGTCAGCAGGAATTAACTCACCATGGCACGCCAGTAAAACTAAACGTAATTATAGAGTCATCTTAGTGGCCAATTTGAGTATGACGTTTTCCGAGTTGCCTTTATTCGATTGAGAGCTACAGAGCATTTCACTCTATCTCTGGAGCGAGCGCCTGCGATTCTTTGTCGACGCCACCCAATAGACGCATGCCAATTTCGCTCAGACCTAGCACAAGATACCTTCGCCGTAAGAACGCATTTGAGAAAATTTGGGCATTGAAGCCGGGTCTCCAGAGTAGCAGACCGGCGCGCTGCGCTGTTTCAGCTCGTTGCCAGCGGTGAAGAAAAATTTAGACCAATCGATGCCAGGTGGATAGAGAACGTGACGGCCAGCGATTAGAAAAGGGGATCGCCAACAGCGCAAGGCTTTGCTTTTAGGAAAGCTTTGGCCAGGGTCACTAGCGTGCCGGTGTAAGTATTTCGCGCCGTCAAAATGCGTTGGAACGAAAGCAAAGAAAGAGACGCAACAGGGGTGCTAGAGAAAAGAAGTCGTTGGTTTGTATCACCCGGCTTTCGTCTTTAGAGCACGTAAGCAGTCTTAAGGGCCCCGAGTATATTATCCTGTGGAATTTAAAATCTGCCGTTTAATGTGCCAAGGCTACACCCGGGCTATGAAGCAGTCGGATGCCGCAGTGGGGCTTGTGGATTAATTTTTACTCCCTGAGGACATCTCCTTTGAGATCGAAAGCTTTCTCAGTTGGACCGATGGCGTTTTGCCAAAAAACTAATGCATTTCGGCATAAACCAGTTGGTCCACAGAAAAGCTATGATAATATCTCTTGACACCAGGCGTGTGCATGGAACCGGGCTTCCATTGTGTCAAAACGGTGAACCAACAATCGCGCAAAAGGAGCTGTTCTAGATAAGACAATACAAGCTGTTCCATCCGGAAAGGCCGACACGAGCCGAGCTCCGTCGCCTCCGACGTACGTGTGGTAGCGTGGTGAAGCGAGCGGCCAGCCAATGTTGCTGCTTCGAAGCAGACCAGAAGCCGAAGGTAAACGTAACTTGTTTACTTTATGGCGAGAGATGGGCCGAAGCCAGACAAGAGCAATGCCCCGACGGGCGAGGTAAGAGTACAGGACTCGAGCAGAGTGACAGCATTGATTCGCTGCTTAAACAGGAATGAAGTACAGCGCTTGGAGGGGTCTTAATTATACCCAAAGCGCCAAAGGTAAACAAGCGTTCCCTCTAGATTGCGCACCCGACTCGAATGGCACAGACACGTACTCTTTCCAGAGTTCGTGAGCAGTCGGTAGTAGCAGTGCACGCTGAGTTCGAGAGAGAGGAGAGAGGAGGTCTCCGCAGCGGACAAGTCCCTGCGTGTTTGCGACGGCAGCCACCGAAGTTTGATCCCGCCGGTAGGGAGGTGCCTGCGATACAGACGTGTAGCGACGCGTTTGAATCGTCGGCTGCAAGCGTGAGTCACCGACAGGGGGACCTGCTTGAAAGGCGCACGTAGTGGAAGCTTCGCCGCAAAGCCGAGCAGTATTGAACAAAGCCCTGCGGCGGGCTGATTCGTAACAGCTTCTCCATCGGGGACCGAGATCCCGATGGATAAGGTTGTTCAACCATTGTCCAGAGGGATGCTTTCGGAGAGAAGTGCTCGCCAGATGCTCGACTCCAGGCCTGTGCTGTACAACACCGTGCTGGAGCTTCACCGGGCCGGTTACTGGACGAGCAGTGGCCCGCCAGTAGACCTTAACCTTGCGTTTTTATCGGACCATGTATGTTGGCTTTACATGCCAAGGGTACGCAGAGGTTTGATGCGCTATGAGTACGCACAATCAAAGACGGTTAAAAGGGCGGCTGCCATGGTTTGTTTTCAAGAAGCGCTTATGAAGTCCTGACACCAAAGGTTTTATCAACGTTTCGTCACCCAGGTGCCTAGGTTGCTGACAGTTGGCCTCCGTTTGCTGGTCTCGATAGCATTGGCCGAGTCGTTGTTGTAAGTGGTCCAATGCAGCGTAACCCGTGAGGCCCACGCCCCTACGCGCAAAAACCCAGTGGTCTTACCGAATGTCCACAGAGTGGCGCACGTCATGAAGAAAGTAGCCAACAGACACGGACTGCCGGTAGGGTTTTCTGCCCCTCGCAAGTTGGCTAGATTTTTTGCGAAGATCCTCGAAGGATCAAACAGGCCACAACATGCCTAACGAAGCATGCTACACCGATTGTGCGATGTGCTAAAGGTGTCGTATACTGTATACCACTCCCTTGCGGGAAGGTATATGCGGGCCAGACTGGCCGTTGTGTCAATGATGGCTTGAGGAAACAGCAGCTATCAATGATAAAAAAAAACAGGGTGGCATCTTCCCGACAGTTGTTTCACCTGCGAAGACAAGCCATGGCAGCCGCTGTTGAATGACACAAAAGGGCTGAGCAGAAGCCGGTAACGTGTCGCCCGCGAGCTGATTGAAGCGTTTTTTATTCGTAAAAACCATGAGAATAGTGTAAGCGAGCCTTCGGTTTTGTTCTAGGAAAATGAGTTTGAATTTCCGAACCCGATGGTGCATTGATAAAGAAAAAAAAGAAAACAAAAAATAATTGACTGCTTCGTGCGTATGTGCAATATATGATATATATTCATGTTCGTTTTTTCAGTTAAACTAGTTCTGAGTCTGCACACGTCCTGTCCCCATTACGGTGGTTTTCTCTTTGATGCGTTGTTTTTTTCTCCTCTTGAAATGCAGAACCAACTAGCCTAATAACATGCGGTACCATGCCTCCACAGCGTGTACGATACAGCGAGCTAGCTGCTGTTACTCCCGCAGCAGAAAATCGAGGCCAGATGCAAATCAGTGCTCGGTAATCAAGCGCACGGCGCACGCCAGGCCTGATGATGAATCATCCCACCCTATTCTGCAGTTTATTCTTCAGGTACTATCGGCGTCAAATGAAACGCGAACACGAAAATATGAACCTGAACACAGAAATAGAGCGATTTCTTTGCATGCAAGCAAAAATGACGCGTGGCTTAGTTCCAGAAACAAAGTTGGGGAACGTGGATTTCCAAGCATACCAATAGCAAGCCATTATATGAACTCTACGAACAGTATTTTTCAATTTCTCATGTTTTGGTTCATATTTTGGTGTTCACGTTTCATTTCACGCCGATAGTACATGTCACGTTGAGGCGCCGAGGATGCAGCCGATGTTTAGGCCTTCTGGTGAGGCCGCGTTGAAACCTGAATGCGCTGTGAGGGTCAATGGCGTGAAAAAGTGGATATTTTCTGCGAGGGTCCTGCCATTTCAACATTTGCTGCAATCTCCGTAACACCGCTAGGAAAGCACTCCGGTTGGTGAACTCACTTGCGTTGTCATCGTTGTGTCCTCCGTACCTTTAGGTACGAACGCCACACCAACAACCGCAGTAAGCTGTTGCGCAAGTATCGAACGTCCGTCGTAAAAAAACTCCACACAAACATCGTCGCTCTCATCTCTACCCGCTCCAGCTTCTCGAAGGAAGAATATAGCGCATTTTACGCCAACTGCGGGCCAACTCGAACGATCCTCCACTCTTTTACGTGTATCCGCACATTTTAGATGAAGGCGTAAAATAAACGCGCGCGCAAAAGACATAAAAACTTCCGGGCGCACGGCGTTTCAGAGCAAGTATACGAGCTGGAGTAGTTCAAACTACTGCATTAGTATCCACTCTGCTTGCCTCACACGCTATGAGTGTGCGTGTGGCTCCTTTCACCCCGGATTTTACATTTTCGCTCTAACCAAAAATGTACATATTCGGTGCCTCCAAGAACATCGAGATCACGCATATGCTTTTCTGAACTCGGCAGAAAATAAGGTTTATATTGGGCGTTAGCTTGAGTTGCCCGAATAGCGTGCTTTTTAATTAGCCGCCTTAGCAATTAGCCCACGCGATAGCTTGCGATAAAAAGGAAGCAGTATGTCTCTTATTGCGGAGTAAACTAAACGACACGACGTATGCCAAGTTGCATAATTTCTCACTGAGTAATTGCCGCTGATTGCTCTATGTTGTGTGGGGTTTGGGCGCGCTAAAAGTAGAGCGTTTCAGTTTTCCTTTGTTGGAGAGTAGAATGTTACAAATCATTCAGGCTAAGTAAAGTTTAAAGATCAAATATCTCCCGACGTTTCTCGGCCTAACGAGGAACTGTACTCCCACGGGCGTTTTCAATGTTTGGGAGGCACACTGTAGATCTCTGCAGTAGCAAAAAAAAAAAAAAAAAATCCTCCGCGATGAAAGCAGAGCGGTGTTGAGGGAATATACTGTAGGCAGCTCCTGACCCTACATGCAAAGTACTTGTAATTTGTAGTCAACAATTTTCTATTGAGTTGCCAACTCTCAAAAGATTTGACCGTTTGCCTGCAGTCCCTCTCGCTGTCCCTGCACTTGAAGGTGTTTCTAACGGTCAATCCTCAAGTATTGCAATTCTCCGTACTCTAGAATTTTACTTTTACCTTGCGGACTTCTTAAATTTTCGGTTTTCCGATCTGTTAAAAATTTGCGTGTTGTTACGTTATTCACTATGTAGCATAATAAAATATCCTTATTTCAAGGAGTTGCTTATTTGCCGTTTATTGGTCCCCTCATGGGATTGGACTTGCTATATTTTAATGCTAGGAAGTGGGATGGAATGAAGTGGTTTTTCAGGAAAGTTTTAACTGAATGGTGGGAAAATGTATGAAGTACTTCCAGTACATGCGAGCGTGCTGTTATGCGTGATCATGCCAGCGCGGAGCTGAAGGAACGACTCGTTTGACTGGCGACACTCTACAGCACGTTCCTGAAAAAATATATTCACAGGCCACCCACTTCATCGCAGACGCTTTCCTTCTATGGCACTTGGAGTTGGGACAGGCTCAGTAAACACCCACTATTTATAGTAATTTCCCACAAGCACACACAAGGCATGCCCGAGGGCTATTCACGTTGGGCGCGTGAATGGGTGAACAGAACGAAATAAATAAAGGGTGAAACAGAACGAAAGGGTGAAACAGAACAGAACCAAACAGAACGAAATAAATAAAAAAACGCAGAAAGCCTACCGACGAAACCGGAAAAGCCGTACCTGCCTTCCTCGATTAACGCGAAAGAGCACCACGACAGTCAAAGGAACTTCTTCTCTAGAGGGATTCTGTAGCGGCGCAAATACAAAAGTTGCCAGCTTGCAGCTCTCACGGTGACTCCCTAATCCTTGAACTCAACGACGCAAGGAGACTCACCGCGTGTGTGTCCGCCTTATTCGCCTTGAGTGCTCCAAAAAGCAGTTTCGTGTATGAGAGTTTCCCCAGTAGCCCCACCGGGTTGCATATTTAAATAAATAAATAAATAAATAAATAAATAAATAAATAAATAAATAAATAAATAAATAAATAAATAAATAAATAAATAAATAAATAAATAAATAAATAAATAAATAAATAAATAAATAAATAAATAAATAAATAAATAAATAAATAAATAAATAAATTCCGCATATTCTTCCGGGAGGACACGTCATGCATTTAGTTGTTGTGAATACGAAAAGGGTAACTTACTCTCCAAATGAACGGTGCTTTATTGAACACCGGCTGGTGCTCCTTCGAGGTTGGCGTTGCGAGGCATACTTTCGAGTTCAGCGGTGAGAGATCTTCGGAGAACTGGGGTGGACTGCCACATGTTAATTTCAAGGTTGCGGCCGCCGCCGATGTAGATGCTGCGCAATTCAATGCTGCAGGGTGCGCACTGCCGCGCAGAGCGGCCTGTGTAGCTGGTGACTCTTACACCATCGTGGGGAGCGGCTACCTGCTGCTTTTCGGGTATGTAACACATTGTCTGTATGGACCAAACGGAAAATAATGGGTCTGACAGTTGACCAACACGCTACTCCGGGCGTGTGCCTTCTCGGGCCCTGGCCCTGCTTAACGTTATATGTTGCCCTAGCGTTGAGCCTAACGACGCACCGAGCAACTTCTACCTCACTATACGGCAACCTGCGTAAATCCGTTAACGTCGTCAGACATCAAGGCGTGAACGTCAGGTGTAATGTCAGAAAAATCCCGCGGCACTCAGCGCAAAAAAAACGCTAAAAATGAAACTGCGTCATCGAAAGAACAAACATTATTCATGGGTGCCTCGATGACAGCTGGACAGTGGGAACACTTGATGGGTCAGGCTTTGATTTCCTCTTTCAAACGGTAAGAAACAGCAGCTTCATGTGCGTATGGGAGCAACAAGAAAAGTGCGCCAAGCGTTGAGAGGCACGAAAGCAGAACAATTAAAAGGCACTCAGGAGAGCCAGATGCGTCGATACTGAAGGGAAACGCGTTAAACCGTGCTTGCAGGACAAGAGGAAGGGAGAGGGAAGGAGAGGTGTATGGTGTGGGGAAACTCTAATGGAACACAACCCATAATACTAAGGCGGGGATACTAACCGTAAGTTGCGTTGTCTGCCTGAACTAATGCCCAAATAAATTGTTCGCCGGGCGACGAGCAGTGGGGCTTCTAAATGACGAGCTGGTGTCCCGCTGCCGACAAAGGGTGAACAATAAACTCCAGTGTTTTTGTTTCTTCGCATTGCTGTTGGGGCCACAGACTGCGTGGCCTGAATTGCCTTGGTATCAATGGGTCTTAGCCACATAGAAGTTTTTTTTTTCGAAGGTCAATTCCTTTTTAGAGACACCTAATTCTTTGCTCTCTGCTCCTTGGTTTTCGTAGGCATCGCCTTTGTTTAAAATAAAAAGCACGAACTGTGGACGGCTCAGGAGCAGAACTTTTCAAATACAGCACCAGCGTGCCAGCACAATCAAGAACTATGTGCACATAAAGGGGGGTAGCCGCACTGTACCATAAATATCAATAATCATCTATACGCGCTCAGAGTAAGGGTTAGACCGAAATGATAAGTAGGGCTGTCTAACGTAGCCCGTTGGCGTGCGTATCTAAGCCGACAGTTAAACACAGTCTACTCATACGGGGGAGACAGCATATAATTTGCTTTGAGAATTATGTTTTTAGCCTCCGAAGTAGGCCTCACACTGCGTGCCACCATGAGATCCTGATTTGATATCCCTGTTAGAAGCGTGTGCACTGGGCAGATAGCAGGCGAAATTTAAATACGCCGGATCTGCCTTGGGTTTCGTATAATTAGCGGGACGAGGGGCGTGAAAACCGTAAGCTTGAGCTCGTTGGCCTACAGTGTATACCGTTCACTGGTATCCGTGGGAGGGGGTGGAAAGCCGGACTTAGGGGCCGCCGTTTGCACTCGAATATTTCGAGCTTGAATGGGCGGTGGGGATTAAACGGGGCCACTATATCTACTTGTAGTCAAACAGGCCTACCGATACGTAGTTCGCCGTCGTTAGCTGCCCAACAACATTACGCGCCAGCATTGTCTGCTCCAGGAAAAGGACCTCCCCTTTTTTTTAATGCACCTGAACAAAAAGTTCACTGAACGTTTTGCACTGAACTTTTGTGCAAAAGTTTACAAAACAATGGGCGGTCATATAGAGCACGCAGGCGTTATGCCAAAGTCATTTATTGATGATTTTGTTAACTTGTAACACAAAAGCATTTAGCGCGAAAACGTGGCGTTGGGAAGGGAAGCCACTGACACGCGGTGCCAAGCATGTTACCGAACTGCTACTCTACGCCGAAACCATAGGAAGCACGGCTTTCGAAGTACTTTAGATATAAAGGGCGCCAAAGGCAGAAGCTCATTTCAATCTTAGTGCGACAAACATACATTGAGAGAATAACGTGCGCTGTTGCAGTAGGAACAGATTGATTGGGGACTGATGACATATTCAAGCGTAATAAGGTGTTCACCATCAATATCGCGGCGCATTTTAGAAAGCGCGGCTGCCTGGATGCAGGAAAGGCAATGCCGCTAGCAGAGTACTGGGCGTATTTCGCTTTCCCGTAATTAATGCTAAGCCCCCCCCCCCCCCTCCGATACCACCACTGATGTACCAAGTGAATGGGCAACGGAAACAAAGGTTTGCGCATAGGGAGGTGAAACTTAAATTTGAGGTCTCGAAGAAATTCAAGAGAGCCTTTAAAGGGATCCAAGAGCTGCATGGATACATTCATTCGCTTAAGACGTGCCTACACCAACTCGCGGACCAACTTCACTCCTACATTGGAACTGCGAATTTGTATGAAGTAAAGCTGGAGAAACAAACCATCCCAACACTGAACCGCCACCCGCAACTCTCAAACAGGCTCGTCATTCAATGGAACTGTTGCAATTTTCTCCAAAATGGCCCACTCTTGAAACACCAGGTTTACTGTTATAATCTTCTCGCTATACTCGCACAGGAAACACGCGAACCATGTAACATTCATAAGTATGCTACTTTTATGGATCCCAAAATTGTGCACCCTGGAAACAACTCGACCATTAAAGGGGGTCAAACAGCCATCTTAGAAGGAAAAGATAATGAAGCCGTGCAGCGTAAATGGGACCAAATGAGTAACGCCCATAGAAAAATAGTTGTGGTCAGAATCAAACCTCCCGGCAATATGCCTATTCTTCCCATCTCAGCACACTACCGCCCCCAAAGCAGATCAGGGTACAGAGATGATTACGATTGGATTCCTCATCTCGCAACCATCCGTTTCGATGCCCCAGCAGTTCCCGGACGCGACTTTAACGCTCGAGGTACCAAATGGGGCTACCAAACCTCAAGTGCCCGAGGAAGACACCTGGAATCAGCACTTGAGTTCAGCAACCTTATCCTTTGAAATGAGCCTTTCAAGCCTAAACGGACGGGATTGCACCCCAAACAGGCTGACACCACACCCGATCTTACTCTTTCAACACCCGGATTCATACAAAAATGGGAAACGTCCAGTACGACATGGGGTAGCGATCACCATCCCATTTTCCTTGAAATAAACTCAAAGAAAATACCAGAACTGAACAAGGTCCGATTTCACAATTGGGACAAGTGCAGGACCTGCTTCGAGCTAGCTGCCTCCTGATGTCACACTCTCAATCATTGTCACCAGTATTAAAGACGCTAAGTCCTCCTGCGTTGAATCGATATCGACTACTCTCGAAATAGAAACATTGGACATGCGCATGGAAGAACTGCTTCGTACTCCCGAACGCATGACGGGGCGAATCCGAAGAAATGGGAGGCAATACCAGCCCTTGATGAAGCTAGAAAACCATAACAATAAAATTAATTAGTGCCAGGGGATGCTCCAGAATGAACAATGGCACGACCTATGCGACTATCTAGGGAAGGAAAAAAGGCTTGCCAAAACTATGCGGCATTTTCCGCAGTCTCGTTCAGAACTCAAAAACCAAGATTGCCATTACGGAGGAATTAATGTTGCTATATTTTGATGATTGATTTTATAGTGGGGTTTAACGCACCGACGCAACGCAGGTGATGAGAGCGTCGTAGTGGAGGACTCCGGATTAATTTTCACCACCTGGGGATCCTTAACGTGCGCCGAAATCTCGAACACGCGGGCTGTTTTGCTTTTGGCCTCCATCAGAAAAGCGGCCGCCGCAGCCGGAAATCGAACCCGCGACCTCATGCTCAGCAGGAATGAACGCTGCAAGCGCAGCCGCTCATAGTGGAGGACAAAGTCATCCGCCCCTTCTCTTCCACCCAACTCGCACATTGAACCACTTGCCTCCCTTAACTCGCCTCACAATCCCCAACCCAGAAGAAAATCTGGAACAACCCGTTACTATAAGCGAGCTTGTCTTGCCCCTGCGGCGAGGGAAACCGCGCTCTGCCCCTGGCCATGACGGTGTCACGTTGCAAGATCTACGTAATCTGCCTACAGTAGCTAAAGAAGCCCTTCTTTGCACAATTAATCTATCCTGGGAGCAAAGAATGGTGAACGAACATCTGAAACTAACCATCATTCATCCCATTCCTAAGCCTGGAAAAAACTCTCGTCAACCTGAAAACCTTCGACCGATTGCCTTCACACCTACTATTTGCAAGCCCACCGATAGGCTCATCAACAACCGGTTGCAATACCACCTCGAGCAAACGGCCTACTTCCAACCATTCCAAACCGGCTTCCTCCCCAGCCTGGGTACCCACGACTACATCTAGCTACTACGCCGAGTTATTAATAGAAAATCTCGAAAACAGTTACCTGATTATCTTCTGGCCGTCGATATGCGGAAGGCATTCGACAATGACAGCCAAAATGTCATTCTACAAGAACATGCAGCTGCGTTCCCCAGCCAGCGAGCTCAGAACTGGATATGCAGCTTCCTGGAGCACGGGCACACTCGATTACACAGCAAAAGCTCCCAGTGGACACCTCAAACTGTCTTTCTTGATATGGGAGTTTTCGAAGGATCAATACTAGGCCCACTTCTCTTTAACTCTTTAACTTGGCCATAAATATTGTGCCTCGCGCACTAGTGCGCAATACCTCAGCCCGATTTGCTATTTACGCCGATGATATTGTCGTCTGAACGGAAGCGGCTGATTACAATTGCAAAGAACGCATGCAAACTGAACTGCAGGCAGCAGTATTCAGCCTTAAAAGTTCCCAGAACTTGACTTGTAACTTTCACCCAGCAAAACAGAATACCTGAGTATAGACGGACGGCAACTAACAAACCCGGCCGAATAACTGACACTCAAAATGGGCACCAAAACTTTGACCTCGAAAAATGGCACTATTTGACGAGTACTCGGCGTCCAAGTTAGCAGCTGCGACAGTACCAACGTCAGTCCCCACAGTCCCCATGACAGTCCCCACGACGTCGTGGCCATTTCCTGTCCATCAACATTTTTCGACCAACTGTCTGCACATCTTTCGCAATCAAAACCCGTGTCAATAAAAAAAAAACTTTATTTGTTAACCCACCCCTTCTGTAATACCCCCTCGGGGGTCTTTAAGAAAATAAAGTAAAGTGAAATGAAGTGAAGTGTGGATTTGTACTCTATATACAATGCACCTAATTATTCGTACCTCAAACAAATTTGGCGGATCCAGCCAACGAGCCTGTGTTACGCTTGCGCGAGCGGTTGCGGTCGGCAGAATCACTAATGGAATTCCAGCATACATTTAGTCACAAAAAGAGATACGGGACCTGAATGACTTGTATCGTGCAACAATCCGGAAAATCACTGGGCTCCCTAAACATACCTGCATTAATATCCTCTAACAGGCCGCTCAACTGCCGCCGCTCACCAGCATATTGGAAAAAAACGCAACTTAGGCACCAGCAACGCCATGACCTCCCACCGCAAGGCCAAGCACTCAGACGATGGAGTCTGCAAAACAGTGAAATCGACTCTACGCTAATACCACCTTCAATGCCACCCTGAGTCCGCCGAACAACCGGTATCGTACGTTGAAAACCAAGCGCAAGACAAAATACGGCTGTACGGGAAAGATATCTACGCAAACTGAAGCAAGATAAAGGTCCTGATGAATGGGACATCTTCACAGATGCCTCACTTGATAGTGGGCAAGCGACCATTGCCTGGGTATGCCCTGAACACCCTGACTTCAATGGCCAGTGCCAAATTGCGCACACCTACGGCCTCCCCAAAGACGCTCAGCTCCTTGGAATACTCGGGGCGCTTCAACAACTGCAACACACTGCACCAACTAACGTCACCAAGTTTTACGGACTCTCATATAGCGTTACACGAACTCAACAAGGCCTACACTCCCAATGCAACTCCCAATAACATTATAACACTAATACAGACCCTCCAAGAATAAGGCACGATTGTTCGACTTGCGTGGACCCGTGGTCACACGGTAGGCGCAGATGAAAACCAGCACGCCCACGACGCTACAAGGAAGTGCCTCTTAACCTCTCCTCCCCTGGTTTCCAACCCTACGTCTGCGCCTACTCCAGTGACATGGTATTTGCAGCGCCAACGCTTTCAACAAGAAAGCCGTAAGCGACTCCAAGGCATTACCCCTCGGGGCTTCCTTCCTGCTGGAATCCCCTTGAGATGGCAAGAAGAAATTTTTATTAACAAGGCCTAGGCAAACGCAGCATATACCCCAGACGTAACACGAAAATGGTATAACGGTGCCACTTCCGTCACATCGGCACCCACGTGTGACTTTTTTGGGCAGGTTACAATGCCTAACCTGTACCATTTTATCTGGCACTGTCCGACATTTGACAAGGGCAGAGTTGCCCTGCGTGATAAATAGCCATTGCCATCTGACGCTCATGCCCACTTACATCTACTTCGGACTAACACATCCTTACTCGGAGCAATAGGCCGATACGCACTAGAGAGTGGTCTCTTTGAAACAGTATAGAGCGGGCCTGACAATGTTTTTTTAAGCGGCACACAAGAACGAAGACGCTTACAAAAAGACCTATGTATGATCCAACAAAGAACTTTAGTGGCATCCCACTGCATCCCCTCCCTACTTACCTCCTTCCCCCCAAAGGGCTTCGTGCCTCCTTTATAATAACGCATATTCATCCATTCATTCATTCTTTTACGCAATGCCTTGGCGTAACAGCCTGTGTTCAGTCGGGTAAGCTTGTTAGTCCCTCATTACGATACTCAAGACAAGGGGCAATGTGAATGAAGTTCCCACACCTAATGTCTCTTTCCGCAACATTGAAGGTGGGTGTGCAGGATAACGTTTCTTGTCGATTTTTATTGCAAGAAATAGACTTACGGTTTCAAATTCACGAATTGTGTTTTACAACATAGAGTAATAACCTGACAAAGCCATTATGAGTTGAGCGTAGTATTTCTACTCACCAGGGCGGTGTCTGCTGCGTACACCGAGTGCATGCGTGCTGCGTATTGAACATCGCGGATGGGATCTGGCTGTGTTGATGAAAAATACAAATGTGCCCACGAGCTGTTACAACTCCCCACCTCGTTTATCGCCCTTGTGGCCTTGAACAGAGGCGTCATTGAACGCGAATTCAATCACCGAGTATAAGGCTCTCGTCTTGATACGTGTGTGGCACAGCTGCCATCTCCAAGGGATAACACGGAGCACCAATGTATTCCGGTCTCCTCGGTTACACTCAAGACGTTATTTAACTTTGGTTGGCTCCGAACCTCGTTCACCCGTGCCCCGTAAAAAATTTAGGCTGCTATGAATCGGGCCAGAGATTCTGTCGTCGCTGCGGGTGAAACTAGATTCAATTGGGTGTGGTAAAAATATATATAAGGCTGCTTAGTGTTCAAGATTAGGTGTAGAGAACACGACTACGATGACGACGACGCCCAACTCGCGGTTATTCTAGGAGTTTGTGTATCTGTCCATCTCATCCGCACCCTCCTCGTTTCGTAATCCGCGAAGCGGGGACCGAACCGGATATAAAATTCCCCATGATGAAGGCATCTGACCGTACGTTTCGCCAGAATACGGCCCCGAACTCAAGGCTTTAACCCGATGCGACTGTTACACAACGCACCGGGCCGATTTTTTTCTTTTATGGCTGTGATTTGCTTAGTGTGTTTATGACTTGTTCCGTGAAAACACAGGATCCACGTGCAATTATTCATACGGGACTAGGATACTGGATAAATAAAACTCGAGACAGCGTGTCGTTGGACTATACTTGGTGTTGCGTGTACAGTTACCTCTTGGGCTTGGGTAAACGAGTTTATCAATTTGGTTTCGTAAGGCGTCCGCTGGGCTATGCAAACGATCACCGCGGCTAGCATTAATGTGTCATCTCATCAGAAGGGAGCTTTATAGTTGCCAGGGTCGAAACCATTTCTCATTACCTTTGTTAACGTCGTGAGGTGATTGGCCGCAGGAAAAATCTATTACTGGGATTTTAGGTCTTCACAGTTAAAGAAAAAGTCGGATTTGTCATCCACTTTGTTCTCACGTCGGTATAGGTTTTGGTTATTCATTTTAAAGCCCAATACCTGGGTCTTGATAGCCGAACACGGTTTGTGATTTCGTATACTGCGCTGAGAGAGAGAGACACACTTCTTTGTAGAACCCAGGCTTTAGGATAGGGAAGAGCGGTAGACCACAGGGCTACCGCAATCTCGAGGGCCCGGCCGGTGGCCAGCTTTGGCGGTCGCGGTCCGAGCAACCCAGAGCCTGTTTCCAGTGGGTGGGAGAGGGGGGAGGGGAAGGGGTAGCGTAGACATTCACATAGAGAGCGATATAGCGTGCCTGGGGCGTTACACGAGAAACGGTTGGGAAAGGAAAATAGGTGAGCTGACGTATGCACAAATAGAGTGCGATGAGAAAATGTTTGCGTCTGAAGAAGGTGCCACAAATGGGGAAGTTGGACTGTGAGGGAGGGGTGAGTATGGAGAAGCTGTCTGTGAAGGAGGGTGTAATGTTCGGTGATGTCCCGGTATGTGAGAAGTACAGAACGGGAAATCTCGGCAACGCCGTTTTTAGGTGTAAAAGAATCGCCTGCCCGCGGTATCATAGCTCGAGCTCGGTGGTGGGCAGCCCCATTACCACCCTCGCCGGTGTCGGCAGGGGTCCACAGTTGCGTCACGGATTCGGAAAGGGCTGAGTGCGAAGAATTTAGAAAGCAAGTGATGAAATGGTGCCCTTGAGGTAATTTCGGATGATGTGTTGCGAATCTGATAATATAACGAGAGGGGTCTGTGTTTGAGTAAGAGCGAGGGCCGTTGCCACCTCCTCCGTGGGGACTGAAGTCGAGGTGTGTCCGGGGGCTCAAGCTTGGGTATCTGTGCTAGGGGCTCCTTTTACCGCAATTGCGAAGACTGGCTTATTCGGATATTGAGTCGTGTCTACATGTACAACGTTCTGGGAAAGGTGGCAACGTCTGTGACGACCAAGCCGAGGGGGTGTAACCGGTTTACTTGTACGCAAAAAGTAACGCATCAAATGACTATGGTGTGCCATCTTGAGCGTCGTCTGGGGTACACACTAAATCAGCTGTGTTCTTTTATCAGCTCTGTTCAACCTTTACAACTTAATGCAACGTTCAACGTTGATACCTTCCATCACTTCGTAATTGAAAATTCAGTCATTGTGCGTGTGTCACGAGCACAGTTAAACAAACGCTACTTGCTGCGACACAAGGTCGCACACGTTGGCTGAGCGCAAACATTTCCTAACCCTTGTTCATTATGCATGTTCCAACTTTCGACAGGCCGAACAAATGTTACTGGAGAGCTTAAGGAGCACGCTGCATTACGTTGTAATTCCTGTGCGGTGTCTTGCCCAAGACCCACGAAAACGTGCTCTTTTTTTGCTGCCTCACAGCATCCCGTAAACGCACGCCACGTCATCTGCTTCGCTCCATTGATCTCCGTTTTCATTAGCGCCACTTGCTATTTATGTACGCGCACTTGCACTGCATGCAAACGGGCAGACATAAACTGACGATAACGGCACAGCGTTCTGTTTATCAACAGCCGCGCTTGCGATCCTCCCTTTAACGCGCACGAGCACCGCAGTTCGGTAAAGATGCGACGGAATGAGGAGCTCAATAGATGGGCGCAGCTGAAAAACAAGACATCTATGGATTTTGCGGGAAACGTAATAACGACGAGAACACGCCCGACTGCTTCAGGGGGGTAGAAAATTATAGCGGGGCTCCAATACAACGACGCATGCGTGCTGCTTGCGCTGATGCTCACTTGCACACACACGCAATACGCCCCTGCCCGCACACACACACACACACGCACATGCGCGTACGTACACATAAGGAAAAGAAACACGCACACCGGCTCACTGGGTCATCCCCGGTTACAAAAGAGGCGGTCGTGAGGATTATGGTGATTATAATGATGTGCTTACGTACTACCCGAGCTTGCAAACTCGGAAGTTGGTATTTGCTTTCTTTATGAGACGTGGGCGAGCCAGAGTTGCCCGATATGTGTGGTTTAGACGTCAACAACAAAGAAATTGCGCTTCTTACGCCGACTGCACGGGAAAACGTTAACCCTTAACGGGTTAACCCTGCTAGTGTAGAAGCAGTAGAAGGGTTAACCGTGCGGTAGCAGAGGTTTTTGCTTATGGGTAAAGGAGCACCGATGGCCACAATGAAGAAGATGAATAGATAGGGGTAGAAAGAAAAGAGGTAAATGGCGGGAGTTTAGAAACTCAGGCTCAGTCGTTTACAGCAGAAAGAATGGGCACGTTTTTTGAACCTCCACAGAAGCAAGCAGGAGCGGAGCGCTGGGGATCATCTGTAGTTGTTCGCTGCAGGCACATCCGGTGAACACAGGCAAGCATTATGTGATTTTTAAAAATGCACTGTTGTTATTAGGTCATGTTACTACGATAAATATAGACGGCCAATTTGTTTCTCCAAGGAATGGGTGGCGGTTTTGTGAATGAAACCAGTTATAAGAATCGCCATTACAAATTTCGCGCCCAACCACTTGGCGCCGAAAGCACCTAACGACAGCTGTTTACATGCGCAATATGTTTAAAACAGTACAGGAAAGCACATTCACGTGAATTTAAAAATCCGGGTAACATCAGGCCGCGTGCTTTTTTATATATAGTTTCCCTTGTCTTTCAAATCATTGCTTGATTGATTATGGGTTTTACCGCGCCGAATCTAATCGGGTTATGAGGCGCGCCGTAGTTGAGGGTTTCGGATTAATTTTTATTACCTTGGGATCTTTAACTTGCGCAGAAATCTCCTACACATGGGCGTTTTTGCTTTTCGTCTCCACCAAAAAAGCGGCCTCTGCGGCCGGGAATCCAGCCGGCGTCAAGATGGCCTACGCAAGCTACCGCAGCAATGGAAGGGTCTCGCCTGCCGCACTAGCCCTTCTGTCCAGACGTAGGCCACCGGGACCAGCCGTAGAGCTCGTGTGGGTGCCGACTCACTCGCAGGTGGAAGGCAACGAACTTGCCGACCACTACGCCCGAGAACTGACCAACGGGGCCGAGGACGAGCGGGGACTACCGCGCCCTGTCACGAGCTACAGAGATATTACCGAGCTATACAGGGAAGGCAGGTGTAAGTTCCCTGGACCTCACCAGAACCTAAACAGCAACCAACAGACGATCGTACGCAGAGCACAGGCGGGGTTGCTGGCGCATCCCGTCCTCTTACACAGAATGTACCCGGAGGAGCACGATATCAAGTGCCCAGTCTGCAAGAGCGAGGAAGGCAACCTGGCACGCGTCATTGCGGGGTGCACTCACCTCAAGAACCCCCCACCACCCCTTCCCCCCAACATCCCCAACCGCAACCCCTGAGAGCGATGAGAGACCTTGTTGTCCAGGCCCGACCTGATGACCAAGCTCGCGCTGGCAGTCAGGGGCCAGGAGTTGCTGGATGCATGTGGGACCCGCGAAGAAGGTTCCAGCCCGTCTGGTGCCAGCGTGCACTAACCACTTAATGGGCTCAATAAAAGTTGATTCTCTCTGTCTCTGGGGTTCGGCAGCACAACGCTTAATCCACTCAGTCTCCACGGCGGGTTGCGTTCAAATCATAGCGGACTAAAAGATTTAAACGAGTAGAGCGCCGCAGTTTTCTGAATCATAAATGACAGGAAAGAAAAATTAGCAGTGGCTTAGCTCGGCTATGCCAGGATATACGTAGCGTGAGTTAAAGTTCAGCTGGTTATTCTTAGCTTTCCTGGTTGTCTAGGATTAGCTTGATTATCATGCTTACTGCTGCTTCAATGACACACACACGGTATGCGCATTATGTGACACATGTACATTCATTAAGCGGCTCCGGCGCCGCGTCCCCAATCTCCCCAGAGCTAAGCTGGTTCCCCAGACGCACACCGGTGTTGCTGCAACGCACGAGCCATCGGTTCCACATCCGGCCACCCCTCGCATGATCATCAAGTGGACTGGGCGGCCATGTGCGGAACGCAGGTCGGGGAAGACGCTGGGCTCGTGGGGTGTGTGAGAGACGCCGAGCAGCAGCAACATTCTGTGCTCCGTGTGACGTCACTGCTCCTCGCGCATGCGCAGCACGGCTCTCCAGGAGCCACGCGAAACTGCTCAACCTCGGCCAGTGTAGTCACTCTACAAAACAAAAGTACGGGTCATCGTTCCAATCGAGGAATTGCAATCGAAGTTATCACTTAGATTCACTTCATCCTCATTCCCTACGCGCCACTGGTCACTGTGTTCCAGCTCCTTTGCCGAGGCTTCAAGCCATTGAGAGTAACGTACAACAACTCCGGGTTATTTCCACAATGACGCCTCTACTAATAGGAGAGTGAAACGACCATCATCAGCAATCGTGATGCGCGCTCCGAATCACGGGAAATGTTTCCAGGGATTTGAAGCGTGCCTAAAGGGACACTGAAAAAAACAATTAAATTTTGTTTTTACTAAAAGATCACAAGTTTTGTAGCTTTCTCGGCTGTTCTTCGACGAGCAACGATACGTTATTTTCTAAGAAATAAGTAAATAAAGCTGGCGTTTCTCTCACCCGCTTCCCTATCATTTTTTCGGAACGTAGCCTTACTCTTCAGGGCAGAAATTTGGGCTAGTTGGTGATGGGACTTCGACATGGTAAAAAAGCGCACTAAAACGAGGACACAAGAAAAAGGCGGTGACACGGGACGAGCGCTAGCCTTACTTCACAAAATAGGAGCGAAGCCTCGGTGCGGTCTAGAGCATGGACGCTGGCGTCAGTAGCTTTTACGTCTCCAAGCCATGGTGGAATACAGCAACGCTTCTCTTGACAAGGAGGCTGGCTTTCACTTTTAAGTGCGGAGCACTTTAGGGGCTCGCCTTGTCGCCGTAGCTGGCCTGCTGCAGCCAAGTAGTATATAGAGCCGAACGGCGTTCCGCCGTAGCGGCTGTCGTCGCGGCGTCCTACGGAGGCTTTGAAATCCAATCGGTGTATATAGTCATAAGTGTTCAAAATTCATGAACCGCTGGCGCTTGTCGTACATGTCCCCGTTCTTTACCGCAAAGAAAACTGCAGGCACACTTGAGGCAAAATACACATAATTAACCGGCAGCGCCCGCGTTGATTTAGTTAGGAACGCTCCTGGGGTTGGTTTTTATAGTAGTAAGCAAAAAAAAGTAGCGGTGCAAAGGCGGAGCGTGTTGGAGGAAAACCAAGCACAAAAAAATTCGTGCCCTTCCAATCTGTGCAGAAGGATGACCTGCAAAGCTGGGCGCAGTCCACGGAGTGCACGAAACAAAACACGTTTATCGTAATTTGCGATGAAGCATTCTACTAGCCAATTAGCTGAATGAATCCCTGACGAATCCAAGCTTTGTTCTTGCCGATAAACATGGAACTGTCTGTGTACCTCCCGCGTCTCTAAGCATCTCGCTGTTTGTGTAAGGTAGGGTTCGGACTGTAGCAACAACTGCTGTAATAACTTTAAAGAACGACGTCATTTCACGTCTCAGCCAACCGAACGGCGTGAGATGGAACTTTTTACGTCCATAGAGCACGATACGAGTTTTGCGTCGGTAATCTGAACATATCCTAACATACAAACCCAATCCGCTTAACCACTACGGACTTCAGACAGGTCCCATTGGACCGTTTAACGACCGCGTTTAAATCTCGCACCAGCACAACGGACATGCCATCCATCAGTACGGGCATGAAACCTATAGCTGCGCGTGCACGCCTCCACTCCTCCCTCCCACTATTCTCCACTACAAACCTGCGCACGCATAAACCGGCAACCGGTCATGTGCGCGTGCTTAGAAGACAGACGCCGTCGAAAGTATCCCCTGAAAGCTCTCTTAAGAAGTGATCTTGGCTCACGCCAACATTCCAAGCGGGCACTTTGCTGTTCATCCGGGAGGTATTCGCCGCTGCTCCACGAGCTGATCTTGAAATGGTAACGGCGGTGCCAGCAGCTTTCTGTTGTTTTTGCACTCATTGGCGCTTCTGCCCGGGCCAACGCTTCGATTCCTGCTCTTCCTCCAAACGAACGGCATGCATCCGTCTCATAACGATTCAAATCCTGGAAGCCCTTGGGCTCTATTCTCGCGTACAAACATATGGCTGTCCGTTTTTCTTCCCCCTCGTATGCTTCTTACTGTGTGTGTAAGATGTCCGTGTAACACATCAACCCACACCCGAACCACTCGATTGAGGACAGCCGACTAACCGCATTGAGCCATGTAATTTCGACAGCTAAATACCAGCACAACCGGCATTTCATCGGTATAGGCATGAAGCCTAGCTGTGCGTGCAGCCCCCCCCCCCCCCCTCCCTTTTCTACCCTCAAACCGTGCACACATAAAGCGACAACCCGTGACGGCGAATACGTGTCAACGGTGGGGAGGAGGAGCTCCGGAGTGGCGCCGAGTAAATCGATGACACCGGAATGAAAACTGGGGGGTTAGACATATACTGCTTTGCAGTAAAAGAACAGAACTCCCGCTGGCGCTGTTCCAGGCGGGGGGCGCACGAGCACTGCGGAGGCGGGAAATATGAATTGCATTGGGTGGTCGCAGTGAGCGGATAAAGGCGCTCAGCCCATTACGGCTAATCACTGCTCTGCCCTTCCGGCAGCTCTCACGTTGAGTGGAACGGCTTCAATTTTTTTAGATGCGCCGCATCGCTTGCTCTGAGGCATGTCCCTCCTGCGTCATCGTTGGCGGCGGCGGCGTCCGTCCGCAGCCCTCCTCCGTTCGCCTCTCCCACAGCTGTGTGCAACGCTCTCACTCCGGCGCATTAGCATAACGACAGCTGTCGCGCTTGGTTGGCGCGCGCTTCGCTGCGTTAACGCTGCGTTAACAGCTGCTCCGGTGCGCATGTGCGCGCATGCGCGACTCTCCTCCACGGTCTCCTCTCCTTCAACCCAATGGAAACGGCAATTGAACCCCCAGATGCGCCGCATCACACCAGGGTTCCCTCGCGGGGAGGTGGAGGCAATTTTATTTATTTTTCGACGATTTTTCACTGACGGAATGAGAAACGCGTTTAGAAGCGCGAGCGGCCGGTGTACCCGCCTATTTCGGTGTCCCAGACTCCATCGAGCCGGCTGCCAGCCTAAAAGTGCGGAGATATTTTCGACTCCCGTTATTTTTCTTTCCGGAATTATGCACTTGCATTCAAGCTTGAAATTATTGCCTATTCGAGTTGAGGTAATGGCCGTTGAACTCATTTCTTACCGCTTACGTGGCGACTGTAAATCAGTAGCTTGTACATTATCACGGTGTGGGTTTGGCGTGCATATCATAAGTAAATGGGCTGACGTGCAGAAATCTGCGAAAATGTGCAGGAAGCCTGATTGCAGCAACTCTTGCTTTTCATGTTCTTTCCTATAGCGACTCAATGTTGTAAATCAAATGTCCATATATGTGGCTTCACCGTGAATTTAGTAAGTTTCGTTAGTCTGATTTGTCTATGAATTTAGGTAAATTCACCAGTGTAACTTGTCTTTAAATTTCGGCCTCACTAACGTAGCCTATCCAGAGACTGCATGTGCGATTACGAAACGTTTCCTAGGAGCAAATGGCTCCACGGTGTTTGTTTAGCTTCTCCGATAGTTTAGCTTGTTTAGCTTCGCCCACTATCGGAGAAGCTTAGCTTCTCCGATAGTGGGCGAAAGTTGAGCGACAAGTTAGTTTATTCACACGTTGAATTCAGCGGAATTCTGCCGGAGAAAGCACCGGCCACTTTAGGGAAAAAAACACGTCTTTAATCACTTATTTGATTGTAGTCCACCAAAAACAATCCACTGTGGTTTGAGTGTTCAATAGGCGAAGCTACTGAACACGGGACAACGCGTCTTTCCACGTTGTTAGTGCTGGGTTTGTCGCCTGAGAGGCGGTTAGCGCAGGCGGCCGAGGTGGTATGGAGGAGGGAACTGTCCTTAGTCGCTGTTGACGCGTCCCTTCTTCACGTATAGGAGAGCCAGGTGGCCGCGCAGTAGTGGAGACGGTCGCTGTTGTTGTTATTTCAAGTCTCTATTCCACCTGAATTGCCCCTGGAGGGAGGGGGAAAAGGGTTGCTGTGAGGTGTAAAAAAAAAAAAAAAACAAGGAAAAGAAATAAAGGGAAGGGAAAGGGAAAACAAAGTTACGGTGTCGTCCGCTTGAAACATCTCGGAGGTGCCGGGCTTGCGAAACACCCGTTTAATTCGCTGCTTGCTTGGAATGTGTACTCTTAATGGAGACTCACCTGTTAACACTCTTATTGGACTGAGCACTTCATTATGCACGGACTTAAAAGCCACCGTACACAATATAAAAAAGTCTTACAAATACATATCAATGTTTCCAACGGCCTAGTTCGCTTATTTCAGAGATGTGTCACTTCTGTCATAACATAAAAAAGTAAAGCTCTTGCTTGCTAGACAACTAGCGCCATCTAGTGACAAATGGAGAAACCTAAATGCGTTTTTTGTTTATTTTTTTATCCCAGTAAAGAAGTGATACAGTTCTAAAAGCAGCAAACTAGGCCACTAAAAACATTTCTTTGAATTTGTGAAACCTTTCTTATCGGGACACGGTGCTTTTTAAGCCCGTTGGTCAAGAATTAGTCAGTCCCACAAAAATGTTATCAAGTGAGTCCACCTGCAGTGGTCGTCACTATCCTAGCGGAAAGACGGTGTCGCCGGGCAGACGCGAGACGGAACCGTCGGGCCAGGCTGCCGAAACGCTACTTCAAAGTGCCGTTCGCTTTGAAGGTTTTCGCGTAGCGGAGAGTCGTCGTTTAGCAAAGCGGTTTAGCAAATCGTTAGAGTTTTGTGTCCGCAGTTAAAAATACCAAGAAAATGCCGAGCGCTCGTGTGTGCGTGCCTTGCGGCGACCGCCCAGCGTCCCCAGCGCTTGTTTGTCAAGCCAGCATACCCGCTTTTGGAGATTGGCCAAAATTGCGGCGATCACCCGGAAGCAGCGTCCCTGGCGCACGTTTGTCAAGCCAAGCATACTCGGTGAGATTGGCCGAGATTGGCAAAAAAAAAAAAAAACTCCAGCGTTCGCCGTAATCGTGGCAGCACTTGCTCGGAACGAGAAAGACACCTAATAGCGTACGACCCTCCAAGGTGATGTGCCGTGATTATAACTTCCAAAAAACTGAAGGAAGCTTACACTTATAGCAACAACGATGGAGTAAAGGTCGTTGCGGCAGCGAAGAAGAAGCGAATTGGCTGCAATAGTGGACTGGACTTAAGCTGTCGTAATGGTCGTGTCATGAAAAGTGTTAGTGTAAGCTTCATTCATATGTTTTAATAGGTGCAGTCGGCAAAAGGCTTGTCTATAACGCGCGAGCGGCGTGCTCCGGACTGCGCAGGAGACATCTAGCGATAACGCCTGGTTTGAGACTGGCAGAATGTGAGCATGCGCGACTCGAATCAGCGCGATGGCTGTTTCCCTTGTCGCAGTGCCCGTAGCCTTGGCTTCCGTACCTTCGCTCGGGGTGAGAAGCGCTGCCTGCACTGCCTGGCCGGGAAACAATGGTGGAGATTAGCGATTGTTAGTACAGCGTTGGGTGCGTTTAATTACGTGCGACGCCTAATATTCGCGGCGCCCAACGCAATTCATACAGGAGTTGTTCCTTTTTTTTTTTATTCTATATGGAAGAAAACGAACAATCAACGAAGGCGCATCGCTTCCGGTTTCTAGAATGACTAGACATAGGTCTGTGATCGCTTGCACAGTGCATTAAGTATTGTGGCGTTAGCCCGTCAGAAGTGAGGTGCAAATCCGACTGCCAAAACCGGATAGTAGTGCACGCGGTACTCATGCAGCGTATTGGCAGAACGATGACGCAATGAACAGTAGCGCGCCAAATCTAATGCAGACGAAAAACTTGCACATCGCGCGCTAAGGCGGCTAATCTCCGCTCTTGTTTCCCGGCCCGGAGGCGCAGGCATGCAGCGCTTATTACGGTCAAAGAAGGTGTGGAAGCCAAGGTAAGTTGACGGGCACAGCGAGGAGGGACAAAGCCATCGCGCTGATACGGGCCGCGCATGCTCACATTCTACTTATCTCAAACCAGGCGTTATCACTAGGCGTTTTCTACGCAGGCACGCCGCTCGAGCGTTACAGACAAGCCTTTTGCCGACTCTACATACCGTAAGAGCAGAAGCACAAATAAAAGGGGTGCGTAGCGTGTTCAGGGGGCGCAGCTTCGTATGATAGGGGGTCTCGTCAGCCTTCGCCATATCTCCATAAGGTGGCAACACGAGTAACAGGCAAACGTTTAGTGCGAAAAGGTTGATTAACTCAGAATTTCGAAAATATGTGGTCCCTGACACAAAGACTGGCCGATGAAAGGCACACAAAAAAAGCAACGCATGGCACACAGTATGTACAATGGCTAACAAAATAACAACGGGTGAAACAATGTTTCAACATCAAGTATGTATAACCAAGACCTTTCCAAGCAACAAAAACTGCTGGCATTGATTATTTCAGGCAGAATATGTGGACACAACTGAGAATACAAGCGCTGTTTTAATTTGGAATACGCGTACATTGCATCGGTTTTTAAAGCGGCATCGCGCTTATAGTTGGCGACAGCGGCCCGACCGTCGTGAGGGTCTATTTCGGCCGCGTTTGAGGGGAGTTAATTTCCTTTTAAGCAGGCTTTGTTCTGCAGTACATAATGCGGAAAGCCAGCTTACAAAGATAAAGCTTTAACCGGTCTTCTTAGAGTCGGCTTTACTTCTAAACCCAGCTTAACTGCTCAGACGACATTTTTCTCGTGCAGTATACGCCTTCTAATACTGAAATATGAAGTGCCGGAGATGAACAGGTGGCCGAAGGGAGAGGGGATGAGGAGGGGAATGGCTTACCTCGTCTTAGGGACGCTGTAAAAACAACAGATGAAAAACAAACTTTTTCGAAGGCAGGGGATATCAAAACAAACACCTAAACAAAATTATTTCGGCTCGACCTGCTTCAGGCTAATCAACAAACAAAAGATAAAGAAGAAACATTCGGCGCTGTCACAACAGATGTAAGAACATAAAATTGATTTGTGGTGAAATAACGTTATTACAAAAGATTGCCTAAGCCCTAAGTGGTTTAAAAAAGAGTGAGATAAAACGGTGTATACAATACATGTGCAGAGAGAAAAGGTAAAAAAAGGTGATGCTGAAATTGAAACGACACATTTCAGTATACCGTAAGGAGCACTTAGGTGATCGTTCCAAAGCGGGTTCTATTAATACTCGTTTCTTCCGAATATTTTCTGAAGCCTGAGATTATAAAAAAATGTGCAATGTAAAGGGGAAAGTCTTCAGGCCTTCTAGCAGTCTTGACATTGCTCGATGGTTTGAAAAGCCGAGTATGTAATTAATATACTATAATTGTAATCGCCAGCTGGCCCTTTGATTTCTGTGATTGGCTCTAACGTTTCCCATAAATGGCGAATAGGGCAAAGGGACTCCAGTAGGCGTGGTATATTGCAAGCACATCCAGGCTCCAATACGAGCGAAATGGTAAAACAGGTACGTGAACAACACTCAGCCACGTCGTGAAACGGTTGTTATTTATTCATGTAAAAAAACGCAGGTATAAATCCGCCACGGAGCGCAGAAAGAAAAGGTGTACACAGTTACTGACAACTTTTATGTCATGGTGAGCAAACCGTAAATCGTTGCAACCTTGAAGTCCTTGGGCGAGGACAGCTGGGAAGGGGACGCAGAAGACATGAATGATTTATTTGGCGGGCGCTATATTTTTAGGTGCGGAGCACCTTTGGACCGCACAATGTCTGTCCGCGTTCGTGCGAATAGCATTTACAATCGCAAAAAATCACACAGGCACCGGCACCGGCAGTGGTACCGGCACCGGCAGGAGTCGAGCCTGTGTCTGGTAGACCAGACAGAGTTAGTGTCAGTCGTCTTACCCATTGGGCTACGACCGTGACTTAGTTCCCCGAGATTCAAACAGGTTACTCCCTCGCCTGTAACAGTGCGGGGTACCTTAGGACCTCCCAATGTCTGTCCGCGTCCATCCGTGCGCACACCACTATCAAGCGGAAATCAAGCGAAATTCGATGTGAGCCTTGAGTTGCAGTTTCATTTAGGGAATAATCAAGGTGCAACTCACGTCTCCAATCGAATGACGGTCGGGGCGCAACTTGGATGTCATTTCGAGTCCCCGTACTCCGCACCCTTGCCATCATCCATGGAGCGGAGATGCTGCCATTTTTTTCCTTTCTGGTTCTATTATTTTCGCTAGCCATGTCTGAGTAACCCTCCTTCAAATAAAAAGAATTGTTGGAACAGCTTCCGCTGCGACGCCCACACGTTGCTTCTACTTTCTTTGCGTCGGCGTTCCCGACGAAAGCTGGAATCGGGAACGTCGTCTGTCTCGTGACCATGGTCCTAAGACGTACACACCTCAATCTGGCCTCAACTCTTGATCGATCCCTCAGGATCGACCACCTACTTCCCGGTGTGTGTTTCGTTTCAACGTGTTCGCTCTGTGACGGGTGCTCGTTTTCATCGAGCAAGGTATTGATCTCGGCGAACTTGCGAATACTGACATCGGAGAAAAGGTCGCGTGTTTTACTCGGGGAATGTCGCAGGACTGAGTGAGCACCCAGGGCACGTTCGTGGTACCACCCGCATGCAGAATTCATATGCAGACACCGCTACAGTGATTTATTGAAAAGGGGTCTGCCCTGGGGTCTGAGTGCTCGTTTCACAACCCGGGGAACACACTGGACGCAGAACCCTGAGTGAGGGAGGCGGGTAGGTAGAGGCTGTGTTTGTATTTCATAAAATACGCCATATTACAATCACTTTATTGCGGAGACGAAGACGTCAAAGCCGATCGCTTCATCCACACCCTTATACGTCAGCAGTGCCTTCGTGCGTGGAGGCAACGCGAAAGCTGTGGTTGTCACCCATCCAGGACCCAACTCTGTTGGCGATAACTCGCTCATTTTCTCTTCACAGAAGATGCCTCTGCAATGCTAATAACGTAGTGAAATCTCCTTCCAGTTTCTTTTTGCCTGTCGGTATCGGTTCAACCCGTACATTTCCAACCGCTTTTACGACGTCGGGTTTAATTCTACCTCCAAAGTGATAGTGGTTAAGGGAGCGGAGGGAATAGGGAGGAACTAGGAGGGGATCAGTAATTTCACCTTTTCGGTTGGCCGCTATCTGTGTAACAGTTATTGCCGCGGCAGGGAACAAATTTGACCGCTAATTTGAGCAGCGTGGCAGGAGTGTTTCGTGTATTCTTTGCTTTTGTGGAGATTGTCTTTCCTGCGGCTATCAGATTCTTCTCTTACAGCAACTGATAGGTAGCCAGCATACAGCGGCGATATTTGTCTTGTGACGTGGCATGAGCACAAAAACAAACATAATGACATGAGTTTACATAACACCAGGGAAGAAAAATCTCTTGATAGAGTTTCGACTTCCTCTGATGTTCGTAGAGCAGCAATATTTTGCGGGGATGTTTAGTAGCCACCTGATCTCAAAAATACTTGCGGTGATTGCCGGTGTTATAAAACCGTTTCCTTTGTTCGAAACAACTCGTCTCAGAGATAACTGAAGAGGGAAAACCTCAATGATGGTAAAGCAAGGAACGGTATGTGACTGACACGCCCTGAATATGTTTTCGAAGCTTGCACCAGCCTGCACCAACGATGAATAAAACTACACGTTGCCTTTACAGATGGCGCACGAACAGCGCGAATGACCGAACATCGACTCTAATAGAATAAACTTGATTACAAAAAGGATCGACAATGGCCTAAGTCGGGAAAATGGAACGCGGGATAACCGCTTGGATGTGAAGGAAGGAAAAGGTGTAAATGGAAAGGACGACGATGACGACGACGACAACGGCACGGCGGTGATGATGACGATGAGGATGACGATTATGATGACGATTGCGACGACGACGACGATGATTACGATGAGGAAAATGGTGGTGGTGGTGATGATGATGATGATGATGATGATGATGATCACAGTGAGAGGACCAGTGGCGGTATTCTCGTAACTGTCCCTTTTGAAAACGTCCCTTTTGCGCCCCTTTCATCGTGACGTACTTCCGGTTAAGCAGTCGGCGTTGGCAGTATGTTTGCCGCGCTTGCGTTACGTCACTTCCGATTGTTTGCTTTTAGCCAATCAGGGCTCGCCAAAAGGGACACTTTTGAAAGGGACGCAAAAGGGACGAAACTCGAGAATACCGCCCCAGTTCGGCAATGGGACATTTTGCTTTCACGTTCAATACATCGTAAGAAGTGCCTAGGTGACTTCGCATCTTTTATAATTGTGCGTATCTGTAAATTAAACTCGGGGAAAAGACCTCACATATTTGTGTTTCAAAGAGGAAGGGCTTTCCATGTAGCGATGATGCTCGTGCTGTTCCTCGCAGAAACGTTTGGCCTATTAGAGAGAACTCAAGGAACCTGAAGCATATAAACTGTGTTTTCGGTAGCAGGTTCTAGCTGTAGTACTTAGGGAAAGTGCCTTCATAAACGTAAGTGCGATGAGAGCCAGTGTACGCCCTGGCCCTTAATTGCTTAATCATCTTTAGTGGTATGCTTTAAATCAAGGTAACATATTCCTCTCGAAGCAAGACGGTCTACTGCTGCACGGTCTATGTATACATGTAATAACTAAAATCGGGGTGTTTAATTAGGTCAGCATACTGTGCACTTTGCTTTTATCAAGAGCAAATTATTCCTAAACAGTTCACTGATGGTAATGCTGCTATCATTTGGTTTAAAAGCGTCCATTCGCATGATATGGCCGGTATCTCGGTCACTATCCGACCTTGATTTAAGGCCGACACATTTCGAGCGTTTTATCTTTCGAGGTATTTCTATCCTTACCCGTGCGCCCAAGTAAAATTAAGGGAAAAGTAGGCCGGGTGTAGCGGGCGCATGCTGGCGACCTTGATGGTGACATGACCCTTAAAACAAAAGCCTCCACGAACGATATCAATTACGCCCGCGCTTCGAGGGTCGGAAAGCCATACCGCTGCTCTTGGCAAAAAACGTGGGGGACCCTTGATAAGTAACCGCTGAAGTGGTAATTGTAGAGCGTAAAGCAATCAATGTTCGCTCTGGTCGTTTCAAAACGCCCTAGGTCGATTTCGTTCCGCCACAATCGCTGAAATCGATCAGCTGTACATAACCGGTGTTGCACGTTCGATATCGTTAAAGGAGGTAGTTCTTCAGTTCAACAACGTACCAAAACGCAATCCACATCTGCACGGCTGGCTTTTAAAAAGCGGTGCTAGCTATACTTTCGATTTTGTATCCCGCCTGGTCATTCGAACTTTCGTATCTAGTTCGTATTAAACTAAATGAAGGTTTCTCCAAGCTCGTTCTCTTCGCTTAAAGCTAGAATGTGATAAATGTAGAAATTATTTTAAACCCTTTGCCGTTCTGCTTAATAGCGGTCGATATTGCCTCAACGTACCAATAAAATAAACTGACTCAATATATAAGAGAGGGGCTTATCGCGGGAAATGCATCATTTAAGGCATCGACTATTCTCTCGCTCTGACATGAACAAAAGAGTCGTGTGAGCAGCACTTCTACAATGCGAGCAGGCCTAATATATGCCAGTATGGTGGAAATGGGGAAAGTGGAAGGGAAAGTGGAAATATCGAATGGAAAAGGCGCTTACGCCCGATATCACACGCTATCTGAGTGCGAAGCGGAGCAACGAGGGAGAGTAAAGACGCGCAAATAACCTGCGAGGCTGTGCAAACATTGCGACGTTCTCTGACGCGGGAAAACGATGGCCTTCAATTTCGGTAACTGCGTTTTCTTGTTTAACCTGTCTCGAATGTGACGCCTTTAAGGCAGGTATTCCCTGTGGAGTACCAGAAAAAGCAGGCGCGACGGAAGCGCGGTAGAAGCAAGCATGAGAACGAAGCAAAGAAAGAGAAGAAATCGGCAATGAAAAGTTATATTGTAGCGTGAGCTACAGTGGGCGAGGTTGGGCAGTTTCGCGTGGCTCCTGGAGAGCCGTGCTACGCATGCGCGAGGAGCCGCCGCCACCTCGAGTGGACTGGACTGGACTGGATTGAATTGGCTTGGATTGAATTGGATTGGATTGGATTGGATTGGATTGGATTGAATTGAATTGAATTGAATTGAATTGAGTTGAAATAAATTAAACTGAATTGAATTGAATTGAATTGGAAATCGTTTTAGCAGCAGTAAGCATGATAATCAGCTAATCCTAGACAACCAGGAAACCTAAAAATAACCAGGTGAACCTTAGCTCACGCTACGTATAGCCTGGCATAGCCGAGCTAAGCCATTGCTAATTGCTAAGCTAAGCCATTGCTACACCCCGACCACGCAGAACTCTAATCCTCGGGAAGTTGCGGCGTACGATTTCGCCAGTCTGCCGGGCGGCAACAATTTTCCCCGTGTCTCGCGGTACAGACTTGTAACTTGCCAGGACGATGTTCTGAACGGTCTGGAACCTAATAATACGTGAAGACGAAGTAAGGAAAGCGAATAAATAGACGGAAATACCATGTAGCAGTAATGGTATGGGTGACTTGTAATACAGCGTGAGAATTAAGCAGGCGCCACAAGCCAGCGGTGAACTGGACTAAGGGTCCCACCACCAGCAACAGGGCCACAGGAGCCCGCTGCGAGGAATCAATAGTCATAATTAACTGCGCTCAATTCAGTCCGATCGTTGTGCTGCTGAGCACGAGATCGCGGGTTCGATTCCCGGAGGCGGCGACCGCTTTTCTGATGGAGGCGAAAAGCAAAAACGCCCGTGTGTACGAGATTTCGGCGCACGTTAAAGATCCCCAGGTGGTCAAAATTAATCCGGAGCCCTCCATTACGGCGCGCCTCATCGCATGCGTTGCGTCGGCGGGTTAAACCCTACAATCAATCAATCAATTCACTCCTATTCTATCATGGATGTCAAAAAAAAAATCCCGTGAAATGTAAGGGCAAGGGTAGGGGAAGATTGATGTAAAAGAATCGATTGGTTGATTGATTGAAGGGTTTAACGCACCGACGCAACGCAGGCGATTAGGTGCGCTGTAGTGGAGGGCTCCGGATTAAATTGGCCACCTGGGGATCTTTAACCTGCCCCGAAATCTCGTACACACGGGCGCTTTTGCTTTTCGCCTCCACCAGAAAAGCGGCCGCCGCGGCCGGGAATCGAACCCGGGTCCTCGCGCTCAGCAACACAACGCCTTAGCCACTGAGCCACCGCGGCGGGTGATGAAAATGAATTGTAGTAACAAAGAAAGCTGGGCGAGATGGTAAGTGTTCAGAATGAAACGAAGCGCGCAAAACAACGACAAAACCAACGAAGAAACAAGGACAACGTTGTTTCTTCGCGCTTCGTTTCACCGTGAAATAGAATTGGTTCATGACATTTCGCGCACGACAAATTTCGATAAACATCGCCGGGGGCAGCAATAATGCCTTCACCTTCAAAGCACGTGAGCAGACTGCAGTTCGCGGAGACATTTTTTAAAGGAAAGTTTTCTTTGTGATATGCCGGTGGCTTCCCGTTAAAAGCCTAATGCAATTTCTCCACAGACCAGTTGGGCGACCGAAAAAGCTCTGATAAGATATCTGGACACAGTTTGTGTAATTGAAACCTCGTGTAATCACTGTGGATATCATTGTGTAAAATGGTCATTTGAAAATCGCAAAAATAAACGGTTCTAGATACGACAGTATATGCATCGATCACGTAGAAGGAGCACACTAGTCTACCTTTATCTCATAAACCACGTATAGGTATACATGTAGATCGTTCGTAGATGCGCTTACTTAGTGCGCGAAAAATCGTCGCATGGGATGATCGCGTCTCAAGGGCAACGATGACAAACTGGCGGAATTACGTTCGCGTACTCTTGAACGTAAGCGCGATCGAGAGAGGTTTAAGCTTAGCGATCCAGCGGTGTGTCAGAACGATGCCGAAAGGAAGAAAAACTTTACCAATCCTTTCCGCCAAAATGGTTGGCTAAAACGTCGGCCGCATTTTCGATGCAGTTTTGATGGGAGAAAGCTTTCCCGCTTCTCCCGACTTTCTTGATGAAGAGATGGGAAAGATTTTTCATCTGTCTACTACTCGGTTATTTTAGTTTGGGGTAACTCACACTTTCCCACAGCTTTTCTTACATATACGCGCGCATGGGCGCGTGTATGCCCGCTGGTATGTTTTCACACTGTCGTTTTTCCGCGTTTCCTTCCTTTTGATCGATTGTAGGGTTTAACGCGCCGACGCATCGCAGGCGATGAGGCGCGCGGTAGTGGAAGGCTCCGGATTAATTTTGACCACATGGCGATTTTTTACGTGCGCCGAAATCTCGTACACACGTGCGTTTTTGCTTTTCGCCTCCATAAGAAAAGCGGCCGCCGCGGCCAGGCGTTTCCTTCGTTTTATGGGCGTACTAGCGGTAGTACCCGGCGGTGCCCGGGTAGGCCATTATATTAGGGACAGCAATTGGAATTTGTTAGTCGCAATATTAGGCTACTTCATTGGGAAGCGGTACACACTCGGGAGCGTCTGCCTGCTGTCAGAACATAGGCTCCTACTGCAGGCGCATAGTGGTAATGTGAAACGACTGGTGTTTTACTCCAACTCTCGCTGAACAAATTGCACCAAGATGGCGCGTTTGAGCGAATGAGTCAGTGAGTGAAAAAGGTTTCATTGAGCCGGCGAAGTGGGAGTGGTTCCGAATTTCAGAAAGCCATGTGATGAGTGGGCAGCCTTCGCTCTGGAGAAAGTATTGTCTGGACATTTAGATCGCTGTTAGTCACCAGGTTCTCCCACAGCTCTAGGTTTGGAAAAGTGGATGGAAGAAGGAGCTTGGTTTGCTTGCACTCTTAATATGATATGAGGAAGAGTGCCAGGTTGCAAACACAACTTGAATTCGGCCGGAGATTGCGCTGGGAACACATGATGGAGGCCGGCTGGGTGAGGGGTATTCTTCCTCGTAGGAAGTGCGATCTCAGAAGATATGGACGATGCTCATCGGTACAGTTTTATCATAAGTAACATGGGCTCCCTACGGGAGGCGCGAGATTGCAGGAAGTCCCAGCAGAAGCCGAGGGCTAACCTTTGCGCTTTTTACTGGTACATCTTCTCTTTTACATTTATGATATATGACACCTACGGGAGATGCGTAGTTGCCGAAGGTGTCAACAGATGGTGACCGCTAAGCGAACGCGGGAAATCTCAACTGAATTTTACGTCCAAAAGAATGCAGATTAAAAATTCTCGCTGCCCTTCTTATCCGCATCTTAGGAAAAAATCCTGAAAGTGGTTTTTGGGCAATTAAATGTGCAGCATTTTCAAGAAAAAACGAATAGGAGATATCAACCGGCTGGGTGGTTATTTACGATAGTGTAACAACACAGTGTTTTCCCGAAATCTTGCTTGCCTCTATTGGGAGGGTGTCATAGAAAAATATTGTATAACATTGTTGAGATACGTGAGTAAGTTGCCTATCCCAACGAAAATCAGTTCGATATCTCAGATGGCGGGCGGTAAAAAAACTAATATCTGAAAAACTATTTTACCGCTTTTTACTCTCTCCATGGTGGAATTTTTAAAATTTTAAGAAATATTGACCTCCAACACCGCAATCAAAATGTGCCCTTGCAATCTGTAGCCGTTTGAAAGAGCAGTTTGGCTAGACTTGTACATAACCTGTGAGGCCTTTTTGGCTCATCAGCCGTGTCATTTGTAAAAAACAATTTGACCCTTTTAGCGGCATCGCAGAGCGAAATCTTTGAAAACGGTTCTGTGCATTTGTATGAGTAACATATTCTAGCAAAAATCAGTTGGATTACTGAATCGGTGAAAGATTTATTTGAGAATCTTTAGGAGCACCGTTTTAGTTCCGGAATGCGGAATCACCTCGCTGGTGTAGGTTGGGGCGAAATCCAAAAACTACTTTTTAGGTATTCTTAAGGGCTACTTATATCAGCAAAAAGCGCTTCGATATGTGAATGGGTGACCGAGAAAATCACAAATTCGTGAAACCACAATTTCGACCTTTTCTTCGGTTAGGAGGGCAATTTCTGAAAAACCCGCCTTAGTGAGCACCTACTCAATGACGCAAATAAACTCGTGAAATTTCAAGTCTCTAGGTCTAACAGTTTTGGCTGGACGTTGATGAGTCAGTGAGTCAGTCAGTCGGGCACTTCTTTTTATATACCCGCCCCGGTGGCTCAGTGGCTAAGGCGTTGCGCTGCTGAGCAGAAGGTCGCGGGTTCGATTCCCGGCCGCGGCGGCCGCTTTTCTGATGGAGGCGAAAAGCAAAAACGCCCGTGTGCACGAGATTTCGGCGCACGATAAAGATCCCCAGGTGGTCAAAATTAATCCGGAGCCCTCCACTACGGCGCGCATCATCGCCTGCGTTGCGTCGGCGCGTTAAACCCCACAATCAATCAATCAATCAATCAATCAATCAATCAATCAATCAATCAATCAATCAATCAATCAATCAATCAATCAATCAATCAATCAATCAATCAATCAATCAATCAATCAATCAATCAATCAATCAATCAATCAACTTCTTTTTATAGGTATAGATTGGCGGTGAGATGTTTGAGTGGCGCCCCCTGGCTCTGACGATTGCTTAGGGACTCGCGCCGCGGTCGTCTGCTACCCTCCGCTTGTGAGGGGCAGCAGGACGTGGGCTAGAAATCGCCCGCTTTGATGCTTGAGGTCATTGAAAAGCGTATTTCGAGCAATTCAGCCATTTTTGCCATCTTCTGACACATCTGCATAATTTCAAGCTGTATCCCCCGCAAGTTTGCAACACTGGAGGAGAGAGAGAACAACTTTCTTCAGAGCATCGGTCGAATGTAACTCGTGTGTAACTCAGGTGTAAGTCGACCTTTCTAGGTTATTCGCGAGGTCCAACGCTAAGAGCTCCTAGATTGGTATTCAAAATGCGTAGGCTTCCCTACAGTATTTTTGAGATGCTCTTATGAAGACTCAACGGTCTAATCTTACGTACCAAGTAGCGGGTCCCGACACGCACATCGCACTGCAGAAAATAAAGCAGCTGAGGTTTCCACCGTAGTCGTCGAAAACAAGCCCCGTTGCAGCCTCTCGCTTGCCGGCGACAATACTATACAAGCAGAGGAAGTAGCAATCGCCCTCGCCGTCGTACAAACTAATGCAGCGGTCATTGTCACCGACTCGCAGCAGGCTTGTCGGAATTTCGTTAGGCCTTCACACAACAACTTTACGCATCATTCAGCAGCAGCCCCTGAAGAGGCTAATCAGGATTGTATGGGCTCCCGCACATCACGGTATCCCTGGAAACGAGGCGGCGGACGCCATCGCTCGATAATTGACCCACCGAGCGGGCGCCGAGATCAGCGTTGCCGAACCCGAGCGCATGCAGCCCTTGACCTCTTACGCCGAGATCACGCAGCACTACAGGCTGTCACGTCAGACACTCGCTCCCCTCACAAATCTCTACCCCGAGAGCACGAACGTCATTTACGTGCTCTCCAGACTAATACATTCCCCCATCCTATCCGGCTTCACCTTTTCGACCGACAGAACTCCCCGCTTTGCCGATTTTGCGGAGAACCCGGAACGCTACGCCATATGGTCGGGGGATGTGACCAATCTCCACTGATTCCTCCCAACCTGCAACTTTCCACTGTCGAGCTTTGGGAGAGCGCCTTGGCGAGCACCAGCCTGGACGACCAGCTTCGGCTGGCTCAAAGGGCTGTCGATGCTGCCCGCGCTCAAGGCATCCTGGACTGAGGACGCCTCCTTCAAGCTTCAGTACAATCCCCCCTGTTGATTTAAATAAACGTTTAGTCTCTCTCTTCTATATCTTTCGTTCTTATTGACTTTTATCAGTTCAATGTTTTTTTTTGTTTTTTTTTCTGTTCCTGATGCATTATTTTTCTGCTCCGTTACATACGTCTTATTAGTAGGTTTGGGGATGTTTGGGAGGCGCACTAAGATCGTGTGAGTATTTTCTTCAGGCTGTATGGCACACATTCCTTCTGCACAAATTGGCTTTCGTTATGGCTACGTAGAAGAAGGTGCATATCAGCATCGCGCGTTGTTTATTCACATGCAAATACAATGAGAAGGTTTGTGCTACACCACCGCAATCGCGCCCCAGACAACGTTTTCCAGAGTACTCGAAGGCGACTTTTATGCGGCAAATTTCTATGGTAACCATCGTTATCATAACGAACTGACTCTCAATCCGAACAATTATAACATGATTCCGGTGTTGAGGTGTTGATATACTCGCTAACGAACGCAATAAATACTATACGCGCATATGTTACAAGAAATTAGAACCGATGACTATTCCCAAGCAGCTCTTTATTGTTTTCCAACTCTTCTAGGCGTAAAGAACAAACTCTGGTGCACTCGGGATGGCTTTCTATAAAATGAAGAAAATTACTCTTACTCTTTTGTGCTGAACTGAGCCCGGTCCATGAACGAACTAGATTTTTCTGTTAAATAAAGTTTTCTCCTCCTCCTTCTCCTACTCCTCTTGAGCGCAGTTTTCCTATAACACATCTCTGAATATTGTGAAGATATGGCTATGGAAAATGGACCGAAATATCCCTCCACGTCTGAGCAAACAGTGTTACTGTATCTTTACCGTAGACGTGACTCGTTTTGCTCAATAGATCTCCCCACTGGTTAGAAGCATAGTATAAAACCAACACACAGTGGGTTATTTGGAACTGAACCTACAGTTTTTGCAACCCATAGTGCATGCCGGCATACTTTCCTGGCATGGCAACGTAAAGTGTTGTGATACGATACTTTCAAGCATTCGGCAAGGTATCAAAAACTGTTTTGCCTTACATGTGATTACCGCGATTCGTAATGCCTCCTGCCAATGCCGACAGCCCCGAATGCCTGGAATTTGTTTTGGTCTTGTATTTGCGCTGTTGTCGGTTACTAGCAGCTGGCTGCTCCCTTTGTTGGAGAAGATGCTGAAAACAGAAGCTGACGCAAAACTCCGACTCTTCGCGCTCCGCACAGCACCGGCTTCGCAAGGAATGGGGTGGCGCCGGCAATGTTTCTTCCATAGCGGTATCAAAAACTATACTTTAACTGACGCCTTGAGCTAGTGTATGCGATTTTAAGTCTAATATTATGATAAAAATTTACGCACACGCAAAATGACGGCGGACAAGCATCAGACGTCAACCGAGCGCAAAGAAGCAGCAGGGAGAGTGAGCCCGAGTGAAGCAGACGACAAACGCGAGAATCCCCAAACCGACGTCACGGAGGCGCTCTTCGAAGCGCCGCCCGTGGTCGCGCTCACCGCCAATAGGGGCTACGCAAACAGTGCACGGATCTCTTTGCGTCTTGCTCATTGTATTAGAGCGGCATCTCTCGTTACGCGAGCCTCAGTAGTGGAGCGAGTTGCTTACGCAATGAGGTAGCGAATAATATACACAGACCCGCGTCGACTTCATAGCAGGCGACTTCCCGACCTGCTGTCTTTCTGCTATCGATGAGGGCGCATGTTTGATATGCACCGTGCACTTTCAGGTTGTGCACCAGGGCATGCGATGTCTGCAAGAGCGCCAAGGGACGCAATTTTGCTCTTAGGCGGCATAATGTTATGGTGCTTTTATACGCACAGAGGGGAACTGGCGTGTTGCAAGTCATGCTCCCGTGGGATTGCATAGTTAGCTATCTCAGGCGGGTCTTCGGATAACCCTGTATCGGGTTATCCGAAACTGTGTTGTGCGCTTTACAGCGAGTTCAATATATTTTCATCGGTATGTTGTTCTGCAAACATTATTTAGCTGGATAGTTGCGTTCAGGTTAAATAACACGGTTTCTTGAAATTTCTAGAAAATGATAAAGGGCGGGGATTCATTACCTTAGATATTTCTCTCTGTTTATTTGATATAGAACTTTGCGCATATTGTTTAGGATCTATAACGCTCTAGATATCCGGACTTAAATGTTGAGAGCGAAAACTGCAATTAGTCCGTAGTCTTTATATTGGTATTGCTTGTGCATACACGGAGCATAAGGGCCAAGAAAAGAAAAGATGCACACACGCACGCACGCACGCAAGTACACGCACACGCACACGCACACACACATGCAGGCACGCACGCACTCACAGACACCCGCACACACACAGCCGCGCACACACACGCACGCACACACAAACACGCACACACACACACACCGCACACACACATACACACGCGCACACACACGCACACACACAAACACACACACCCGCACACCCCCCACACACACACCCACACGCACACACACACACACACACGCACCCGAACACCCACGCGCGCGCACACACACACGCGCGCACACGCACACCACACACCCGCACACACACACGCACACACAGACCCGCAAACACACCCACCCACACACACACACGCACACACATATACACACACACCCGCACACACAAATACCCGCACACCCGTACGCACACACACATACACACACATACACACAAATCCGCACAAACACACACACACCCGCACACACGCACGCACACATACACACACCCGCACACACACATGCACGCACGCACACACACACTCACCCGCACACACACACACGCACACACACCCACACACCCGCCCTCCCACACACACGCACACACACACACGCACACCCGCGCACGAACACGCACACACCTGCAGTACACACACACACACCAACATACAAATGACAAAGAGAAAACGACCCGTCGAACGAGATTTTGGAGCAAGGAACTGCCGGCGGTATTTAATTATTGCGCAAGACCATGAAGAGGTTCGCAGGTCATAGTCCATCCAGCTGGAACAGCATTGTGTTAAACTTCACATGAGAGTGAAGAGCTTAAATGCTGTGGAGCTCAGACCTACTGTGGAATATCAGCAAAGACGAAAGGAGGAATTAGTGCTTCCGCTTTTGCATTTTAAACTAGCAAAATCAACGGCACACTCCCAAGATTTCGTCAGAATTAAAGACACCGATTGAGGCACGATACTAACAGATATTTACACTGTAAAGAGCAAGCTGGTTAGGTTTTGGATCGCAAACAGCCTTTTGACAGCGAAGCTGTTTAGCAAATCATAATTTTTCGTGCTCGCAGTTAAAAATACCAAGAAATTTCCGAGGCGCTCACGTGAGCGCGGTCGTCGAGTCGACAGCCCGGCAGTTAACAAAACCAAGAAAATGCCTTGTGCGCGTGTGTGCGTGATTCCCGACGACCGCCCAGCGTCTCCTATGTCCGTTTGTCAAATCAAGCATACCTACTTAAGGAGATTCTGTAAGATCGCGGCTACCGCCCGGCAGTTAAAATAACCAAGAAACTGCCCAGCGCTCGTGTGCGTGTGCCTCGCGGCAAGCGCCCAGCGTCCCCTGCGTACAGGGTTTGTAGTTGGGCAAGTTGGTAAATAACTTTAACAAAACATTTGACTGTAGGATTTAACGCGCCGACGCAACACAGGCGATGAGGCGCGCCGTAGTGGAGGGCTCCGGATTAATTTTGACCACCTGGGGATCTTTAACGTGCGCCGAAATCTCGTGCACACGGGCGTTTTTGCTTTTCGCCTCCAACTTTAACAAAACAGCGTGAAGCACGGGACAAAGGGAATAACTTTAACAAAACAGCGCGAAGCACGGGACAAAGGGAAGACGAAGACTACACAAGCCCTTTGTCCCGTGCTTCGCGCTGTTTTGTTAAAGTTATGTACCAACTTGCCCAACTACAAACCCCTGCGTACGTTTGTCAAGTTAAACATACCCACTTAAGGAGATTCCCGAAGATAGCGGCGACATCAGCCCGGCAGCTAAAAATAAAAAAAAAATGTCGAGCGCTCGTGTGTGCGCGCGTCGGGGTGACCGCCCAGCGTCCCCGGCGCACGTTTGTCAAGCAAGACTTAGGTTGATTGGCCAAGAGTGGCACAAAAAACTTTAGCGTTAGGCGTCATCGTGGCAACACTTAACTTAATCGGAATAAGAAAGACAACATCGCTCGCCGTAAACATGGCAACGCTTGCTCGGGACAAGAACGACACGTCATAGCATATGCCTCTCCAAGATGATGTCCAATCATGATCACTCCTAAAAAATATAAAGGAAGCTCAAACATCTAGCAATAATGATGGAGCAAAGGTCGTTCTGGCAGTGAAGAAGAAGCAAATCGGCTTCAAAGAAGAAGCAAACCTTCATGATGATCGTACCTTCAAGTCTTACGCGTTATTGTGAGCTTCCTTCATTTTTGCATTTTTGTGGAAATTAGACGCGCACAGAGAGAGGTTAATTATCATCATCATCATCATCATCACCAGCCTATCTATGCCCACTGCAGGGCAAAGGCCTCTCCCAGTCTTCTCCAATTACCTCGGTCCTGTGCCAACCGTGACCAATTTATCCCCGCAAACTTCTTGATCTCATCTGCCCATCTAATTTTCTGCCGCCCCCTGCAGCGCTTGCCTTCTCTAGGTATCCACTCTGTTACCCTTAACGACCAGCGGTTATCTTGCCTTCGCATTACATGCCCTGCCCACGTCCATTTCCTCTTCTTAATTTCTACCAATATGTCTTTAATTCCACACTGAAAAGTGGAATGAATGCTTATAGATGGTACACGATAACGTGGCTTCCCTGTTCTCTCTCTCTCTCTATATATATATATATATATATATATATATATATATATATACAGATATATATATATATATATATATATATATATATATATATATATATATATATATATATATATATATATATATATATATATATATATATATATATATCGCTACCTCTCTGTTTCTTTGAAGGTGGTAACCATTTTTAACGAAGATTTGACTTACGTCACATCCGTCACGGAAGTGACGACAGGACAACGAAGCAAGCGGCCTGTAAAGGGTGCACCCCAGCAAACAGGATCTTCTTGCGGGGAAGCAACCTTTAGAACTAAAGTGTGCGTTTTACTTCGGGTTGCTCGTTTCCGGGTTTCATATTTTAACATATTTTTATATTTTATATTTTTATATTTTGTAATATTTTTTTTTTTGTGCCGGAATGAACCAAGATTTTACTGACGTCATGAAAATAACGCCAGTACACCCTTGCCGAAGCGACCCGCCAGCAGGACGTCGCTCTCCAAAGCACACCCACATGACTGCCGCCGGCCCGCAAATCATGCTCATCTGCAGATTTCGCTGCACATTTCACTTTTGTGTTTTATTGATTCCTATGACAGAGGAATCAACCACAGTTTTTTTTTTAGATAAAGCACTGCCGACGTGGATGTGTTTCGGCATTTGAATAAGTCTGTGGGTGAACACCAAAAGCAGTCCAAGAGGAAGGTACAGCGTCAGACTCTAAACAGTATGTCCGGTGCGAACGCCGTTAGTCGCACAAACTGACCAACGAACGGTTAGGGATGGAGGCGAAAAGCAAAAACGCCCGTGTGTGCGAGATTCCCAGGTGGTCAAAATTAATGCGGAGCCTTTCACTACGGCGCGTCTCATCGCCTGCGTTGCGTCAGCGCGTTAAACCCCACAATCAATCAATCAATCAATCAATCAATCAATCAATCAATCAATCAATCAATCAATCAATCAATCAATCAATCAATCAATCAATCAATCAATCAATCAATCAATCAATCAATCAATCAATCAATCAATCAACGAACGGTTACGGTGGACCCGTCCTGCATCTGTCTCTGCACCTACTGTGAATTGTCGCATCTGAAACGCTGCACTCCAGCCGAGTAGACAGTGTGTGCAGATGCGGGCACTTACAAGGTGCACACGTGGACGGAGCGGGAGGTCTACAACGGGGTTGTTCACAATAAAATTGTTTTTCAGCTCGCTGGCACGGCGTCAAGTACAAAAAAAAAAGGCAACAAACGGTTGAACCATAACGAACAAAAACACGCGCACGGAAAGAGCCTCGTCACAACGGGAACCGCAAAGGGAAACATTCTCAAAAAAAAAAAAAAAAAAAAAAACGAAATCAAAGGCTTGGGTGCTTATGACCGCTATCCTCGATGTTTCCCGCGTTAACTAAGCTTGCTATTCGAACTCCGTGTTCGTAGAGAAAGTAACTGAAATCGGCAGCGGCCAAACGAGGTTCTTGTTTTTTTTTTTTTCAGACAACCGTGAACCACGGTAACCTGTTTTCGTTTTTGCCACTCTAATCGGGAAGTTGATGCCAATGGGGCCCGTTGCAGGGGCCTCTAGCTACAGCTTTCGCTGGAGTAACATCACTGAGTGCGCAGGATCACGTTTATGCGGGTGCCTCCTTCTCGGCTCCTGCAAACGATACCGTCTTCTGCTTCTCGTAACAAGATTTGATTACCCCCCCCCCCCCCCCCCCACACACACACACACACGCGTAGTCGGGGAAACCACGCACCGACCCCGATTTAGGACGCGTATCTGTGGTACGCCAGCACCAGCAAAATGGAGCCAGATCAAAAGAAAAAAAAAAAAAGCCTTCCCCCAGCCACGTGTGAATAGCGGGTTCCTCTTCCCGAAACATGCGCGTCAAAGCCGTAATCATCGCCGTAGTCACAGACATTGCTATTATGGAGCCGAAAACAACGAACGCCAGCGAACGAAAGTACAAAAAAAAAATAAAAGTGGTTTCGCTTAAAACAAGCAGGATGAGAACAAGCAACCAGGCCTTATCACCAACTGGTTGTTGAAGACACAGATCACTTGCACAGAGGGGTGCGCTTTTAGCGACTCTGAATTCCAGTTATTAAAGGCCTTCCGATCTGAGTGGCAGAGGCAGCCAGCTCCTGTAATACCGAAGGAGGTAGAGAGGGTGGGAATCCGTCGCTATGAGGAAGGAACGAACGCTTCCAGGAAAGCGGAAGGAGTCTGGCTCCAAGGGTGACCTCGGCCGCTTTCGCTCAAAACCACGGATCCATTGAGCAGGGGCGCTTATCGAATTCGCCGGTCGCCTTGCAGAAGTTTTGAGTAAACCCTTGAAGGCGGTGTATGCTTTCGCTGCAAGTTGAAGCGGGTCACTTCGTTCTCCGTCCATATTCGAGATGTCTTTCTTATTATGTAGCTTGCATATCTTTTGTAACTGCGCACGCACTGATACGTATTTACAGAAAACGAAGCAATAAGATTCCGCCGAGACCGGACGTTTTATGATTTCTGGTGTTGGGATGTACGAAATCTTCTTTGACGGAAAGAAACAGAGGTGTAAAAATTTGCATCTTTTCTTTTCCGAACGATTGGAGTTACATCGATTTAAACGTTACTAATATTCCTAATATGACACTTTCAAATAGACACTTTCTTAGACTTTCTATTATACACCTTGTATTACGTTGATGAGACCAAGGAATGTTGAGCCTGCTGTTGAGTCCGTCGATATACAGTTTTGCAACCTTTTTCCTGTATATATAGAAACGCCAAACACGATTCGAAAGTTGTTTGCACTGATTCAATAAAACAAGGACAACAGGCAATCAGGCACCTCTTAAGGGCCTTTCTTGTTCCCTCTTGCAAGCAACAAATTCTTCGTAAAAGAAGTCTTCCCGTTTCCGTAGCATTCATGTTAAATTAACATACCCGTAGTTATCTCGGAAACGGAAAGCAATAACAAAGATTAAGTGCTGACCTGTCTTTCGAAAGAAGGGGCAGGAACCCACGGTACTATTGAAGTGGTAGCACGTGTAAACGGCTGACTTTTTCTATGACGAGGAGGAAGAAAAGGGAGAAATTGGTTGATTCATGGATGGCGTCTGGTCGGCTCGGGAAATGGGGTCGTGAGAGATGTCAATTCATGCCTGCTTCGCTTGAGTAACTGAATCACCAACTTCACTGATGGCGAGGGAAGAATCGTGCACCTTTCCTGAAAGGCGACGCGCCATTTTTTTGTTTTTTCTGCTCCTTCTCCGCTGTAATTGCAGGAAGCGGGATTACGTTAGCCCTCACAGCCCCGCTCGCCACGTTATTAAGGTATCGCTACCCCCTAGTCAGTGAAGAGAGGAGACGATTATAGGGAGATGATTAGAGAGGGGGTGGTGGTGCTGTGGCCCATAAACGTGGTAAAAATAGTCGTATTTTAAATGCGATTTCTATGTGAACCCGACAAGAAAACGCGTCTGCCCGCCTGTTATGCGTGATGTGTCCCACTTTCGTCGCCTACAAAAATGCCATTATTGAAAATTTGTAGAGCCTTCACATTTTTATATAGGAGCACCTGTACGGCCTCTGAAACAATGTCTACTCAGCAAAGCACCACTTGAAAGGGCTTGATGTATAGCTCTCTCTATAGATACTTGGGACTTCATGGAGGTAATTAATAAAAGGCACTACGCGGTTTTGATATTTTGAAATCGCACTATTATTTTGCCATTAAGTATGTTTTCCTAGCATAAAATTGTGTACACTTGTGCAACCGACTAGCGACTTTATAGCGCCCCATAGTGATGCACTGGTTCTTCGCTAGGGCGTTCCTGATTTAACACCAAACTTCTAGTGTAGCACATGAACATGTTCTTACCACCAATGCATTTCTCGGAGTATTGAACATTTGCGTAGAAAAAGCTCGTTGTATACCATTTTTAGGACACATACGGTTTCCTCGATGTATTTAAAATAAACCCCGGTGCCTTCCTGCATTGGTACCAAACTGCTTGCCCAAATTGTTCCCAAAAAGGCTTTACGGGCACCGCGTTCGGTTAAAGCAACGAAGCCGACTTTAAAGGAGCTTGGTGTATAGTATATTGGCTTGTGTATTTACCCCATAAACCCCACTCGGGTGTTTCTGCAAGTTCTTCTGTGCTCGCAAGTCGCTGCTTTGTGTTTTGTGCTTTCAAGACTCACTAAAACTCCAATAGCTATAAAAAAATAACCCAGTTTCACCCAGTTTGAACTTCGCTGAAACAGCGAAGCTGAGCTGAGGTTGTCTTGTGTAAGCTCGAACTCCAATGGACGAGAACGTCAGCCGAGAACGGCAATGCCGTCACCCCGCAAATTCTACGATTCGCACAAAGGAATCGGCAGCTAAACGTCGGTGGTGGGGACACCCTACCTCTCCCTCCCTTAGAAGGGAGGAAAAGAACTCGCCTCTGCGAAGCCCCTGCGCCCTCTAGGGGTGGGTCTGGGAACCTGTTCTTAGTACTGCATGACTCACGACGTACAGCAGGCTTACGAAAAGGCTCGCCGTACATCTGCACAGGGAAAAACGTTCAATGGGGCCTATGATTAGCTGAGCGTGCGACGGGTGCCGCCCCAAGCAGTGAGCCCCCGGATTTTCAGGAATCCTGTCCTGTAGGTAGCGCCAGCGCTGCTTTTCTAAATTGTATTTTGCTTGCACATCGGTTCTTTCTACGCCCTTCATTCAAGGGTGTTTTTGCAGCGTGGCCTCAACTGTACATTTGTGTTCCTGGTATTCGCACTCATCTCTCTTGCATTGGACGTAGAAATTGTTTTAAGTTAGGGCTTATTTTATGCGCCGCCTTCCCTGCGGGGGAATGCGACACGTAAACACGTAAAATAACCACACGCTCGTTGCTGGTATGCTGATACTGCCCCTCACTCGGAAGAATACCGTACCGTATGTTGTGACGTCATGTCTTCGCTGTGACGCTCGGGCAGTTAGTATGCTGGTCATCCCTATTATTTCTGCTCTCGAGTCGGTGTGGACTTCAGCGGGATAGAATCACTGCCATTCGAACCCGGGTTGTAAGGGAAACCGCCCCTATGGAACGGGGCGGCTATATAGAAGAATTCGATTGGCTGTGGGGTTTAACGCGCCGACGCTTCACATGTCGTAGCGGAGAGCTCCGAATTAATTTTTGCCTCTTTGGAATCTTTAACGTGTACCGAGATCTCAGGCACACGGGCCTTTTTGCTTTTCGCGGCTGGACGCAATCAACTTTCCTTTTTTAACTGCCCAGATAAATTAAACAAGAAATTTTCTAGGTAAATTTAAGACCAAACGCTTAAAAGTATTTTTCCGATCTTGTCTAGAATATTGTTCCCTGGCGCTCACTACGCGCACCTGGTAAATAGTTACATTCGTAAAGCGGCTAACAGAAACAATTCCACCCGAAGAGAGCAGCACGTTGTTTGGGTTCTACATTGCATGGTCACGGCTATCAGTCGAAAACTTCCGGACAACGTGGATTTCGTTTTCGGCGTGTGTGACGAGGTTTGTACTGGCGTAGAATCATCTGTTCAATGTAACCTCACACACTTACATACGCTATGAAGCTCGCATGGCGTCATTATTTATTTATTTATTTATTTATTTATTTATTTATTTATTTATTTATTTATTTATTTATTTATTTATTTATTTATTTATTTATTTATTTATTTGTTTGTTTGTTTGTTTATTTATTTATTTATTTATTTATTTATTTATTTATTTGTTTATTTATTTATGTAAAATGCGTTACAGGCCTGTGGTAGGGCATAGAGTAATGGGGAGCACACAATTATAAACTGAGGTAAAAAAGGACACATGGGTGCCATCATCGCTCACTCCTTGACTTCATCCGCGAAGCAAACATTTTCATGTTCATGTAATCACCTTTCGTCATCAACTCATACCTTCATATATATGCGCTGTGGCAAAATAAACGCTTATAAAACAACAGAAAATACAAAACAAGAAATACCACAAAGGAAAAAATTAATACATAAGAAAACAAAAAGCAGGAAACGCAATACAAAAAAAGAAAGGAATTCCAAAGTAGGGAAAGATCAAATCAAGTTAAAATAGCAGGTTATTAAACTGCTGCAAGCATGTAGGTATGTAATCAAAAGTAAAAACAATATCTATGCAAGACACGCTAAGACGACATGTGCACATCGAGGAAAACAGGTATCGCCAAATGCCCCGAAATGTTATTGAAGCACGATTTTACGCGTCGGCATATATGGTATACGCTCAAACCGTAAAGAAGTTTCTCACGGGTAGATAACGCGAAAGCCGCAATGTCTAATTGAACGCCGCTTAGGGGTCTTGCAATTTTTTTCTCCAAGAGTGACGTTCTCGAGATTTGACGGGTTTTGCGAATAAATGGGCGCGGGTTATTGTTCGGTGTTTCAACGTTACCATGTTGGCAATTGGCAGGAGTCCAAGACAGCTCAGACTTGTACTACTTCTATTGTCCCGAATTCAAACTTTACCGCGCATGACATCCCAGCGTGGATTTTGAGAAACGAAGGCGAAACTATTTCGTAGCGTATGCGAGGCAACACGGTTGAGGCAACGCCACCTAAGCATAAACCTGGTCACACACACCGAAAACAAACTCCTCATTGACTGAGAGAAGTAAGTTGCAACAAAGCGAGCTGGAATAGGACGTTAGGTTCATGGCAGGTAACACGAGATTGGCCAAGATAATCCTGACGTCTAGACTGCCTAATGGGCTTTATCCTACTTGATCCGAGGCTCGCGCAACGCTGTACAAGGCCTAACTGTTATCCGCCCAACTGTTATCCGCCCAACCTAACTGTTATCCGCCCAGGATGCGAACATGGACAACGAACAATGGATTGCCCTGGTCCTGTGAAGGTGGCTGTCTTACCGTTATTCCATTAAGGCTGCTTACTGTCAGGCGCCGTAAAAGCCAGGGCCAGGATACAGTTTTGTCGAGAAGATTGGCGAAATCCTATCTGTCATTAAAACTGCAATATAAGCTAACATTTTCTTGTTCAACATAGTTGTGCGGATATTGCACCCCAAGGAACTCCAACCGAATTGAAAGGAGAGATAATGGGGATAAAAAAACAACCTACTTATATTCGGAGTGTCTCAGCGAAAATATGCCATGTTAGCAAGGCTTCACAACGCATGCCATTTTCCCGAATACGGTGTCATAACCATTGACTTGATTGTGGAGTTTAACACGCGCCGACGCAATGCAGGCCTATAGTGGAGGGATGCGGCTTAATTTTGATCACCTGGGGATATTTCACGTGCTCCGAAATCTCGTCAACATGGGCGTTTTTGCTTTTCGCCTCCACCAGAAAAGCGGCCGCCGGGGCCGGGATTCGAACCCGCGTCATCGTGCTCAGCAGCACAACGCTATATGGTGTAGCTGTTAGTAGTGTTAGTGAAGGTGGTTCTGAAACACGGCATATAAATGCTAGTGAAAACGCTTTCGAAAGACACAGAGTAGTTTTAAGAAAATCTTTTTTCTGTTGTTTTCATTTTCTTGTTGGGGAGATGACTGGTGCGTTGTCCGATATGGAAGAGAACGAGTGCGGTAAAATACATTGCGATCGGTTTTAGTTGGCGAGTATTAACACCCCTGAGCGAACGATCGTAATGAGAGTTGTAGCATTAAGGTTTGTCCAGGGGACAAACACGAGAGCATTAAAATCCGTTTCGCATGCATTGTACCAACTAAAATTGGGGACCGCACCGGACCGTTTTCCGAAGAGGCGGGGAATATTATTCTGTTTAGTAACGCCACTGCTTATTATACGTGGTAGTATGGGTATCGAGCCCTGTTTAGCAGTGAGACGTCGTACACTTACGCCTAATGCCGAACACGAGTTGAAACAGTTTTGTAGAATGATACTCCTCTGTAGACGCACAAGTATTGACTGCGGGCGGGAATTTCGAAACGTTTAAACTAACGCATAAACAGTTCGTGAAATTCAGCGCAGACCCGCCGCGCTGGCTCAGTGGCTAAGGCGTTGCGCTGCTGAGCACGAGGTCTTGGGTTCTATTCCCGGACACGGCTGCCGCTTTTCTGATGGAGGCTAAAAGCAAAAAAACGCCCTTGCGTACGAGATTTCGTCGCACGTTAAAGATCTCCAGGTGGTCAAAATTAATCCGGAGCCCTGCACTATGGCGCGCTTCCTCACGTGCGTTGCGTGGGCGCGTTAAACCAATAATCAATCAATCAAATTCAGCGCAGTATGGTATACTCTTTTCTGGGATGTTCGCGCTAGAACGCAAATTTCAGAGCAATCTGCTGTGTTATCATCTTTGGTGCTGCAGCATGCGCGCTCCGCTATCAGCGGTGGGCCAGGGCTGTTCTTCCACGTGACGTCAATTCCTCGCTGTGATAGTGGCTCGAGTCTGAACATAAGCAGCCTCTCTTTCCTCCCAGATTCTTTCATTGTGTAACCGAATAAATAAGTGTTGCACTTAGCCAGAGTGTGCTGCCAGCCTGTTCCTCCCAACCTTCTTCTGCGAAGACTCAATAGTATCTTTGTTAGGTTGGCTTAGCCACGAAGCCTTGAGGTAGTACAGTCGCGAAAGATCGCGGGGAGAGGTCTCACCAAAAGATTCACAGTAAAAAAAGCCTAGCGGCCATTTGACTCCTTCGTTGTAATCGCAATCTCGCATGACCGGAACGAGAAATTGCTTTTAAGCTTTGCTTGCATGTCCGCAGATGCAATAAAAAGAAAAAAAAGCACAGACGCACATGCCCACAATAGCATCCAACTTTCCACGTTTTATAGCGTGACTCTTTCGTCTCGTCACTTCCTTTTATATCTTTTGTTAGCATGCCTGGCGTCGGCTGTTAGAGGCACTCGTTTGAACTTGGCTAAACCGTCCCGACAGCAGAGTGGGTAACTACTTTATACTGCTGCGTGTTTCCGTTTGGAAGCATGGTTTCGGGCAAACCGGGTCGGAGTAGTAACAACTGGATGGGCACGAAAGGGGGCTGGAAACACCCGCCCCTTATCGCAAGAACCATCGCGCGATTTCCGGGAAATCTCACCGCCGTTTGCGAAACGTGGTACGCATTCGGTCGCCACCGAAGCAGGCGTATATCGACAGAGCTCGTTTGCAATGAAAGTGTAGCGAAAAAAAAAATTGCCATCGTGGCTGCTGACGTTGCCAAACTATTATTACGTAAGCATTAATTGGTGACTCAACTACACAACCGAACAACCGTGACATGTTATTGGCGCCCTATATCTGCACAATAGTTTGGTTATAAGTGAAGGGTACAGATGTAATGATTATACTAAAGTAAGTTTAGATGACTGGTCCCTTCGTAGTCGATAAGAACGGAATGGTAGAACAATTAGAAACGCGTTAAACGGTACGCTGTGGAAAGTATGCATAGGACCGAGTCCTATCGGAACGGCTGAAATATGCAAACTTAACGTGCCGTTGGCCAAGTTAATACCTGCAATAGTTACAGTAGTGCAAATTTAGATTATTGGAACCTTGTGAATGGGTAAGGAAAGGTTGATAATAAAAAAAAAAGACACGTAAAACAGTCCACAGGCAAAGCATTTGTGCATAGAACTGACGTCGCTTTTAAAGGGTCCATGAAGAGAAAACACAACTTTGTTTAACTTAAAGAGTTGGGCTTCACTCCTCACTCAGCTCCATTCCGGCCACGAAAGACGTTTTTTAACTGATAAAAAAACAAGAAATACCTACGAACTTTCAAATTTCGCGCCACAGTGACGTGTTATCGGCGCTAGGCACGTCATATGGGCCAGCACTAAAACATAATTTTCGGTGGGTTGGGTGCACGTTAGCATTCAAGTGATTCGATCAAACGGAACTAGCGGCCCCACTACAATCATCCAGTGATGTGTCCTGGGGATTGATTAGTTCGGCCGCCGTCAATCGTCCATACAAGATTCTGTGACGTCATAGAAAAGTTGCTAGAAACTGGCTAGCGAGTCGCCACAGCTCCACACGTTTTCTTTCTATCTCCGTTATTTTTTGGAAGTTTGCGATGAAATCGGTATCATTTTTATCAGAACAAAGCAGCCTTCCTAATAAAACAAACGTGTTTTTTGTCTTCATGGCTCCTTTAAAGACTACATGTAAATTGTTCTATGGGCAGGAATAAATGGGAGTCGATACTTCCATATGAGAATCTTTACAATATCCCTAGTAAAATGGTTTCCCAGAAAGGGAGTAGTATACAGTAGTGAAGCCTACGCTAAAAGAACCTTTGAATGTACAGAGTGGTTGGAGAGAGAGAGAGAGAGAGAGAGAGAGAGAGAGAGAGAGAGTAGAGAGAGAGAGAGAGAGAGAGAGAGAGAGAGAGAGAGAGAGAGAGAGAGAGAGAGAGAGAGAGAGAGAGAGAGAGAGAGGAGAGAGAGAGAGAGAGAGAGAGAGAGAGAGTGAGTGAGAGAGATTATAAACTACATAATATTTCGAGCCATTCCTGATGTTTTTTCGTGCTTGAAAGAATGATATTACTTCAGTACCATTTTACAGCTGCCTGTGTACCGAACCACATATTTATGAAGTTAGCAGCACCGCGCCTCAACCTAAAGCACGAGACGGTTGCTTGACATGGTTGGGGTGATGAACAAGACATTTTTGCATTTATTTGAACAGTACGGGGATTTTCTTACGGCGTAGTGAAAATATTGCTGTTGATACACCAAGCGGACTTCCAGGTGGGCTCCCGTTTTTTACATGCAGTCATTCTACATGCGTCTGAAAAGTAGGGCACAGGGGCTCTTTTATATACAGGAGCGGGGCCCCTTAGTTCCAAGCTATGATTAGTCAGTCAGGCTTTCTTTGCCTTCTCAAGACTGTGTCGCACTTTTTTCGAGATAGGAATTGCTGTCGGAGTTGCGAATCGGCACGCGATGGCACACTTTGATGCAAACTAGACACCGGTTCTTATACGGTGCAGCAAATAATTTTCATAATGCCAAACATGTCTTCAAACTCGAAGTCGCCGGCATCGTAGATTTCCTAATTCCTGTTGCTCGAAAACTGCTGAGCACGCGATATGCAACTTTCCTCGGAAGGCTAAATTATACATTCGTCGTCTTAGCGCTCTTGCATTTCAGCAGGGGTGCCGTATCTCAATTCATAACAGCGACGTTCTTTGCCACTCCTGCACCCATCTCTTCCCGCAGCTCCCCTATACGAAAATTCAAGACGTTGAGTAATAGGTTCTTGGTTCAACTTTCATCTCCCAGATCACGTGACATAATTTCCGTTCTACTGACTGCTTGAAATTCTTCAACTACAGTAGTCGGCCATGTTTTCGAACTCGAAAAATTTGGACTTGCTGTAATTCTGCACTTTCCAGAGAAACCGCGAGTTGTTCCATCGGTGCAATGTAAATGAACAACGGATATTTCGGACAAAATAAAGCCAAGAGTGCGATTTTCTTGACGAAATTTTTTGCGACGGAGCCACGGTTACAGTGTACTAGAAGAGAGAGGTGTGTCGTTCGGGGACGATTAGGGAGTCCCTTTAGCGATGAAAAATTCTGCTGAGGAACTCCCTTTGTAAGCAGCGCCCCTGGCGGCCGCTTCTTACCAGTTGGTTTCATAAGTTTTGTTTGTTAAATAAATCCTTATTTTCTGACCTAAATGTTCTTATTTCTTTATTTTATGATATAAAGATTTATATTACCCGCCAAATAACTCTTCAGTTTGATTTAAAAAATTATAGGTGGCGCTGGCTGCAACAGGAGTTCTCTGGGGAACGCCTGCTGTCCATACAATTTTTTTCATCACAAAAGGAACCCGCGTTCTCCATTGGTTTTGCCCTGAACGACACACGTTACCTTCTAGTACACTGTACCACGGTGCGACTCCAGGGCGACGCCATTTTGAATCCTAAGCCACCTGGCTGCTTCGGATTCGATGGGGACTGGCTTGACTCCCGCCGGGGTAAGAAGTCTTGATATTTGAGGCCATAATTTTGTATATAGTCTGCAGCAGGAGCAATCTCAAAAGCCGGAAACGGATCATACGTGGAAATTTTTTTTTAAACACCACTTTTTTAGGCACCAGGTGACGCTGACAATAAGCAACGCCCAACGCCAATGCGAACGCCACCGCCGAAGACAGCACCGACCGAGTCGCCAACGGCGAGCAGCTGATTACCGACTCGCGCAGTGGCATGGACTTTCCCGCTGCCGTTGCATTTAGCGAGTTTGCTGCAATTGACAGCAACATAGTGTTGTTCAGGGAGAGACCATACGACGGAGTCGTGCGCCAAGTGACCGCGCTGCCGCAATGCGACTCTGACTCCGACGAAGACATTCACGACCGCCCGCAACCGTCCACTCAAGACATTAGAGATTTAGTATAGCGTTTTCAGTCCTACGCAAGTGGTCACCGTATAATATCATCGTTCGTCAGTGGCACTGCGAATGCGCTCTACACAAAGTTGGTTTTACGTTTAGCGGCCGTAAAGCGAGCGCACGCTGTTTTAGCAAAGTAGCGTGCGTACGCTACGCCCTTGCGCGTCCCTGTGTTTGCAACATGGCGGCAGGTAGAGCAGAGCGCCTCAACGCTTTCGTTTCTCTGTGAGCAACAATTTGCATCTTACAGAACAAGTTCTCCGCTCCTGCTTTCTAAATAGGTCCCGTGGTTTGCACGTTGCTCTCGCGGTGAGCGAAACTTACGTGGCATCGCTGACTGGCCGAACAAAGCTCCTGCAGGCCGTCGTTCGATGATGTATGTATGTGCTGCTGGCGCGTTTGCCTCACGGTGCAAGGCGGCGGCGTGCGCCTTCGGGTGGACTGTGCTTGAGCACTATGTTTGGAATTAGTTACCACCAGCGACGATTCAACCCAGTGTGTCCGGTTAAAAGCCTTCCCGGCTTGCGGCGAAGTGAAGTAACTTGCTGTTCGACCCCGCAGATCGCGTGGAGTGCGATAGTTACGACGGGCTGGAAGAAAAATATAGAATTCTATTCTCGTGCTTCCGCCTCGCAGTGCAAGCAGTTGCGTCGTCATGTCGCGTTTGTTCGAAATAGTTTTCTGGATTATTTTTGAGTCAAATAATGTATACGTAAAACCCAGTCCTTCAGTTCTGCATGTTGTGTGCGATCGCCGAAACGACTAGCCGCATGGCCTCAATGCTCCCGCTATATAATATGCTTATGTAGGAGAATATTTCCATGATGTTGTGCACGTTTCGCTTTTAATACTAACGGGAAAACGTTTGGTTTCTCTGGTTGGGTAGTCGTGCAAAATTCTAGGTACTCATTCAGCCAGATGAGTGTCGCTTCGCATTCATTACCGAAGATGGCGCCATAACCGTTGGCGTGCCGCAAAGAAAAACCGATAAGGCACTGTACTAAAACTCTCCGCGCGGTGCCGACGTTACGCGCAGCAAAAATTTAACGTTCAGCGTACGCAAAGATAGAAAGCGCTATGCTAAAGCTCTCCGTTGCCAACGCATTCGTGGTGTTGTCCAATATGTACGAAGAAAGCGTGATGATTGCCGACATACAATCAGACGTTCTCACACGAAAGAAGAATTTAAGGCAAAGAACCGTTCGTGGCTCCTTCAGTCCTAAAGTTTATTCGTTAACAAAACATTTCAAATACCACTTATGTATTGATGTTGTATCTCAAATATGCTGGTATTTTCATTTTGCTCAACAATGTTTACATATGTGAAGAATGCTTTCAGATATGGTTGTTCGGAAATGTTGTGCCTATATAAACTTGTCGTTTCAGAATTCCTTATATTTAGCCGGGTGGTTGAATAGAGGGACAGACAGACAGACAGACAGACAGACAGACAGACAGACAGACAGACAGACAGACAGACAGACAGACAGACAGACAGACAGACAGACAGACAGACAGACAGACAGACAGACAGACAGACAGACAGACAGACAGGCGGACAGACAGACAGACAGACAGGCGGAAATTTTTGTTTAAGTAGCCCAACAAAGAAAATGATCTTTAAAATTTAGAACTTTGTTCTTTCCAAAGCGTGACGGCTAGTAACGCTTGGAGTGCTAAGCTCTCCGCTGTTTTAAGCGGGTCATTTCCTGCGGCTAGTTCATTCTCTCCACCGCGGCCGCAGGCCATCTTCCTAAGCGGATGACAAATGTCGCGGCAGGCACGCAGCTTCCGCCGTTATAGCCTAAATCTAACGACTAAATTAATGTCAAACAAAGGTGCGCGTGTACACAACGTCACTTCTTGTCGCTAAGGGAACTCCGCAGGATTGATGTAAAAACGTTGAACGCAATGATCGATCCATTGAGGCTTAACGGCACATTCAATTTTAGTTTGTATGCGACAAAAAAGGAAAGCAGCACCGCGCCCGGAATCCTGCTTACATCTGGCCATGGGCAATCGCCTGCAAACGTCGCTTTCACCGCGACGTTCTTAAAGGAACCCTGCAGCCCTATTTTCAACTTTGTAAAAATCGTAAATACTTGCAGAACGTTGTCACCCAACACACCCAGTACTTAGATTACGGTGTCGCAAATTACCTCAGCCAAAAATTACTGCTCTACGCTCATCAGATAACTTGGAAACTCCCTCAAAAAATTTTTCTCTCTTTCCCGGTCTTGACGTCGTTCTTCGACGGCCCGAATTACGTCACTGAGGCCATGTAGCCACTGTTGGCGGGTTCTCCTTCAGTACCAGCAAGGAACCCGTTTCGATAGCAAATTTAAAAGTAAAGCCAGAAAAACAAAGCATAAATAGAAGGCGTATCTGGTGCGACGAGCAATTCCCGCAGTGCCGCGCTGGCGATAACTGTAGCTTTCGCAGTGTACTGCGCAGTGTAGCTTTCGCAGTAGATAGAGTGAAAGTGTTTATCGAAATAGTTGCAGGGTCCCTTTAATATGTGTCACACTGTATGTCACTGAAAAGTGTATGATAGCACAGCCATTCCTTAAGGAGGAGAGATTGTGAATCTTCTCATTATATGGGTAGCAGGAAGGACTTTGATGGGGAGGGCATCACTGCCACTACGTTTTACGGCTTCCAGCAAAATAAACCGGGAAACGCAAGCGCGGGGCCAGATGCATCGCCGTGACATCTGACGTTGCACTTCTGGCGTCGAGACATCCATGTGCGCGTGCGCGTCCATCCACGCTCGCTGTCCTGCCTTTTCTTTAACTTCAAGCAGCAAAGCTGATCAATTCAGCGTTTGGCCATGGGGGTCACATCATTCTATAGATAGATAGATAGATAGATATGTAGGGCGCTATGTCGGGCGAGAGGAAGGAGCCTCAGGCAGGACGACCGTTCGTCGCAAGGCAAAACCAGATTCTATTTTGTCAGCACCAGTGCGACCCCCGTGTCCTCGTGCGCTCCGCGCGGCCACGCAGCCTGTGTCCATGTCCATCGGCTGCTGCGCGAGGAGCGGCGCTCGATCCAGCGATGTCGCTGGAGCTGCCGCTACAGGGCTCCCCCCCAAGAGAGGAGCGGGAGTGACGAGCGAAAAAGTCATGCATGTTTCCAGTGGACGCGCCGTGGTCGTCTTGTTAAAGGGGGCAGAGCAGGTTCTAACGAAGTGACTTCGGGCGGCTCGAAGTACGCGGGCTTCAGGCGTTCGATTGCCACGGTGTCTGGAGAGCCGTTGATGTCCAGTACGAAAGTAGTCGAGTGACGTTGAACGACTGGATAGGGGCCGATGTAATGTGGGCGCAGTGGTCCTCGGACGGGTCCGTAGCGCACGAACACATGCGTGGCAGTTTTGAGGTCAGGGTGCGTGTAAGTCGTCGAGTTCTTTGCAAGGCGTGTGGGCTGAGGCCGAAGGTGTCGAAAAACCTCTCGTAGGTTATCAATGTATTCACTTGCAGGGACAGGTTGCGGAGACTCGTCGAACAAATCCGCTGGCAAACGCAGAGGTGTACCGTAGACGAGCTCAGCAGACGTGCACGAGAGGTCCAGTTTGTACGCGCTCCGGATTCCGAGAAGCGTCAGTGGTAGCCGTTGGACCCACTCGGTGGGGCAGCCGTGTGCAGTGAGTGAAGCCTTGAGGTGTCGATGAAAGCGCTCCACAAGGCCGTTCGACTGCGGGTGGTACGCAGCTGTTCGCAGACGAGTCGTTCCGAGAAGACGCAGTAGTTCGGTGAACAGGGATGACTCGAACTGCCGGCCGCGATCGGTGACAACGGTGGAAGGGCATCCGTAGCGCGACACCCAGGTAGACACAAAGGTTGAAGCTACTGTGGAGGCCGTGATGTCGGGAAGAGGGCAGGCTTCG